>NC_068568.1:7500000-8125000 GCF_025698545.1 Gossypium raimondii
TTGAAATCTATTATACTTTACATTTATTTATATACACCAACAATTCCATATAAATTATACATATAGATATAATAGTCATGAGATATCATGGTGAAAATAAAATTTGGAACTATATTCTAAAATAAATTATTGAGAAATATAAAGTAACATATCAAATTCTTAAAATATATTAAGTGTGATAAATAATAATGTATCAAATTGGAAAAATAAAAGTATATATAAAATAAATTTAAAAGTTTGTAAATTTAAAACATATTGATAATAATTTTAAAAGAATAGTGTATCATATCTTAGAAATCATACTATTAGTAGGTTTGAAAATAATATTAAGCCAATAGTAAAAATAATGAAAAAAATATATGAATATAATAATGATTTATTCAAAAAACTTTGAAAGCAAAATAAAATATGAAGAAAACGTTTTGAAATTGAAAATAATAATCTATAAATTTTAAAACCAAAGTTCCAAATGAAAATAAAATAATAATAACAAGAAATCAAAATTAAATGATATACAATAGATTCAAAATATTGATATATAATGGTTTTGAAAATATAAAAAGCAAACTAAAATAATAATTCATTATAATTTAGACTATAATAATAGTAAACTTAAACACTATCAAAATAAATATTATAAATAATATTAAATACTATAATATAAAAAATAGAATAAAAAAGTAACGTTGAATTTTGAGAAAGAAAACTAAATTAGTATTAAATTAAAAATTTATTTTAAAAATGAAGGACCAAATCAGCAATTATACGCAAACTTTGAGATTATCCAAATCAATCGCAGAAACGACACCGTTTGACCATGGATTTAAATGAAAATAAGGTTAAATATGCGATACAAATTAAGAAAAATAGAAAGAAATCCGATTGAAACTGAGCAAAACATAAAGGGACTCTCAGCGCAAATAAACCAATAAGTCAGAATGCGCGGATCCTCCCTGGGTCGTTGTATTGCGTTGCTATTTAAACTAAGTTTTCGTTAAAAACACATTTGCATAACCAAAAAAAATAAAAGAAAAAAGGCTTAAGCTCTCTGCTAGGGTTTCTGGCCCTAGATTTCACGCCGCTTAGGGGGCTCCGTCAGTCCTCGCCCCACCGTCCTTGCTCGAGCTCCGATCCCGACGAAGCGACCGAGGACTAAACCGGTATCAACGTGAAGGTAAATCCCCCTTTTATCTCTCCTTTTTACTATCAAACGATTAAAGAAAATAAAACGAAAAAAGCAGCGAAAATAACTCAAATCACCTTTAAGAAATTGTTTTTTTCTATTGCTTTTCAGAATTTTTGATACAATGTTCATGTTTTTCCCCTTTTTTTCTCCCCCTTTACAGGTTTTTTGAAAGGCTCTTTTATAGTCGAACAAAGAAAAAGAAAAGAAAAATAAAAATGAAATCCCCCGTATACAATTTTTTTTCTTTTTTCTTTGTCTCTGCTGCGTTTGCTTGTCCTTTGCAGGTACATGGGCCAGCTGGCGTACGGTAGTGGCGCATGTGTGAGGGCAGAGCTTGATTACGGCGCTGAAGGCTAAATCTTCTTGTTGGGATCTCCGAAACCCTAGGGTTTCGGGTTTCTTACTTTAATGATTCGGGTTTTAGTTGGTTTGGGCTTTAGTTATTTGGACCGGTGTAATGGGTATAGGTTTGGTAGGTTAAAACAATTTGGGCCACGTTGGGCCTATGTATTTGGACTTTAAATATTGAATTTTATTTATTCAACTGAGCCCGGGCAATAATTGGGCATTACAGCTGCCCCTCTTTGCTCACTATCGTGTAACAGGAACGGAGCCAAGACTCTAAAATGACCAATTTTGCCCGGTCGTGCTAGACTTTGGTACTTTTCTTCTTCAAGTAGCCTCATCCCATCCTACTGCATCTTCAGTGGCATAGGGATTAGTGCTTCGATCCACTCTACCGCAACGTCGGGGAGATAGGATTTGTAACTCGTAACTTTAATCTATTTAAATGTGATGTCGAGGAAGCAAGATTCGCTGTTGTAGCTTCAGTTTGTTCCACTACACCGCCTGGGAAGTAATATTCGCTGTTGTAGCTTTAATCTTTTTAACTGCAATGTCGGGGAAGCAAGATTCGCCGTTGTGGCGTTAATCTATTCTACTGAACTACTTGAGAAGTAAGATTCACTGTGGTAGCTTTAATCTTTTTAACTGCAATGTCGGGGAAGCAAGGTTCGCCGTTGTGGCGTTAATCTGTTCCACTGCATTGCTTGAGAAGTAAGATTTGCTGTTGTAGCTTTAATGCAGGGGAAACAAGATTCACCGATGTGGCTTTAATCTGTTCCACTGCACCGCTAGGGAAGTAAGATTCGCTGTTGTAGCTTTAATCTTTTGAACTGCAATGTCGGGAAAGCAAGATTCACCGATGTGGCTTTAATCTGTTCCACTGCACCGCTTGAGAAGTAAGATTCGCTGTTGTAACTTTAATGTCGGGGAAGCAAGATTCACCGATGTGGCTTTAATCTGTTCCACTGCACCGCTAGGGAAGTAAAATTCGCTGCTGTAGCTTTAATCTTTTTAACTACAATGTCGGGAAAGCAAGGTTCGCCATTGTGGCGTTAATCTGTTCCACTGCATCGCCTAGGGAGTAAGATTCGCTGTTGTAGCTTTAATCTTTTTAACTGCAATGTCATGGAAGCAAGGTTCGCCATTGTGGCTTTAATCTGTTCCACTGCACCGCCAGGAAAATAAGATTTGTTGTTGTAGCTTTAATCTTTTTAACTGCAATGTCGGGGAAGCAAGATTCACCGATGTGTCTTTAATCTGTTCCACTGCATCGCCTGGGAAGTAAAATTGGTATTTTCGATCTGCTTCGTTATCGATGTAGGAAGACAAGATCCGCTATCTTCACTGATCTGTTCTCTGGGGAACATGACCTGTATAATGAACCTAATTATGCCTAATGATTAAGATGGCATGATCAAAATGAATCCAATGCTCCTAACTAGACATGTGAATAATGTTTGCATGAATGCAGAGTTTTATTTTTTTGAGGATGATCCCGCTTAGGTTGTCATTACTCGAAGTTTATTAAGGCTTTGACACTGACGCGCTACAACGCGTTCTCGCTTGACCGGCTTTTCTGAAGAAACATTTAGCCAGGTTGCCCCCCATTGTAAACCTTAAAGTTTAATCCATTGGGGCCCAAAATTTGTACCATCATTCTCCCACTGTAATCTAAGTGTAGAAATATGTGGCTTTTCCTCAATCTTTCTATCACAACTCAAGGATACATGATCTAAATTGTTCTAGTTCCTTACACCATTCCCAAGGTGTCGTACCAAAGACTTATGCGCAGATGAAGGCTCTCTTTTTCGAGGTAACATCTTCCTCCTGTCTGATGATTATTGTTTGCTTATTTATTTAAGCTTTGTCATTAACCCGTCATCTTATCATTTTGTTCAATCAATGTATTTGACAACAAAATCCAAAGAGAAAGTCCAAATTTAGACTCTTCCTTCTCAAATTTCCAACCTTTAAATTTGGTGTGCTCTCAACAATAGTCCTGTTTCAGGTTCCTATATTATTTAGAAATTTTTCAAAGTAATATGCAAAACTTCCTTTGTGAAATTTTTATTATTCCATTGATCATTATTCCAATGCAACATGCTTGCAAAAAAGGGTCATGACAATGGATAAGAATAAAGTTGGTTCTGAGCATAGCTCGAAAGGAATAAATTATCAAAAATAGTAAAGAAGGATAATAAAGAAATTGATTGGAAATAAGTATCTTGAAAAAGAAAAAAATATTCCAAGAACAACAAATTCAACATAAATAATATGAGAATTGGGTGCCCTAGATATCCCAGCTTGAACTTCTCTGTACAAACTTTCTAAAGACCTTTCTGAGTTTGACATGTGTTTAGGAGATCTACAATGCTTTGTCGATGCCCCAAGATGTCGCCTACCCTTTCTTGTTGATTCAGGTGTAACAAGATTACCATATGCCCGAAGATTCGAGTTGCTCTAATCGCTTCATGCCCCATTCTGATCAATATTTGAGCCGCCCTTTCTCAGTTTTCAACTTAAATCCTCTTTGGTCTGAGGTGACTAAGAGTTAGGTTCTACGTTCTTGACAACAGGATTATGGATGAAGGAATTTGAGAGAGCTTTGCTTTTTACAAAGAATATGAATTTTCAATGAAAGGAGTTTAATTTATAGGCATAAAGTGTTTCGATGTTCTTAGGAAACCCTAGTCGTATTAGAAGTAGGAAGGAGTTACGTGCATAAATGGTTTACGAAGAGAAAAGTATGTTGACTACCTAATTTTGGTATAATTCTCATTTGACTACTCCTACTTTTGACACTCGGCCCAAAAGAACGATCACACTACTTGAGCCTACTAGCTACCACATCTCACTAAATCTCTGGCGATCATAGTTCGCAAAATCTCTGAAATCACAGACTTGCCGTGCCTCAAACTCCTAGGCCCTATTCGGGATGTTACACTAGTTCTGTGAAGTATAAAGTATGTTCTCTTTAATTCACATTCAATTTATTCTGAAACAAAACCTTCTAAAATGTTGGGACTTGGTCCATGAATTGAGTTAGGATCACCAAGGAGAGGTTTTACTTTGAACGGTTTGTTCTCTTTCATGTCTAAAACTACTATTAAAAAAGGACTTCATGCTATTGGAATTATGCTGTTGGCAGTCGTAGATTATGAAGTGGATATAGAGGTTCTGACGATGACGTTTTCCTTGCAGTTTACCCTGGCAGTTGATTCAACTCTTGCATGTTCTTTGTGTTTTGATTGCTATATATATATATATAAATCATATTTTGTTGATATAGAACCACTCTTGTTTGGATAATTAGGTTGCCATGAACTACTTGGAAGTATTGGTATCAGCTGTGATGAAGCTGCCCATACTGGTGATTCATTAGCACTATCAGAGTTGTCGCTCAAATTTCTTAGACCTTTAAGGGTAGGCCACTTTCTTTAATCACTTTACCTATTTATTCAACAACTTATGTGAAAAGAGGTGAAAGTTCTTGCTATCTTTTGAATTTCTTGTTTCTTAATTTCTTTAGTTTAAAAGCGCAAGGTAGAGCTTAAGAATACTTCTAAGTCTAAAGCAATTGATATGTTAGCTGGAGTTCCATAGGAGTACGAGTCCTTCTAAATTCTATTCCAGCTGGTATAGAAATTAAATAGTTCAATCTAATAATCTTCTATGCAATCTGCTTGAGACTCTTCTGTACACTTAACTAAATGCAGTGCTAGGATATGCAGAACTGCTTTTCTGGAAGTGTTAATTGAGTTTTATTAAAAAGATTAGAAAATAAATGCTTGACACAGTACTAAAATTGGATTTCAATTTGGCGAGGTTGGTATATCATACACGCAGTTATGTTTGCATCATTCTAGAATTGAACTCAGCAAACTTCATTAGAAATGTTAGCTTGTGCCAGTTCAGCATGTCTGCTGCAACTTTTCATAGCATGATTAGCTTTTCTCCATGTTAGCTGATCCCTTCAGTAATCTTACTTATGTCTACTTCTCATGTACATTCTGGAAACCAGAGTGGAGACAAATTTGTTGTTAAGGCGAGAATTTCCAACTCCTCAGGGGCTCGCCTGTACTTTGAGTGTTTCATCTTTAAGATGCCAAATGAAGAGGTTTGTTATGATCAAACCTGCAACTCTTCTTCTTCAAGTCAAGGATTTGGTGTTTTCGTTAGTAACCTGATGATTTGATGTGCAGCCTATTCTGGAGGCAAAGGCCAAAGCTGTATGGCTTGACAAAAATTATCGTCCTGCTCGTATTCCTCCAGAATTCAGATCAAAATTTGTTCAATTCCTTCGTTGTAAGGAACCTAATTGAGTTGTTGGTGGACATGGGAGATTCCTTCATTTGGGCAAGGAATGAAGACCAGCATCATACAATATCTTTATGACATATGAAACCAGCATCATACAATATCTTTTGAGATCTATTTGCCAACAAATTTGAATGTTGAGATTAATAGCATACAAGACTAGTCAATAATTGCTTATCCAGAATTCAGTTCTAATGAAAAAAAAAGGAAATTATGTTTGAGAAGTAGACGGATTCTAACAAGTTATAGCATCTTTAGAGTATAATGGTTGGGCTCAAATACACATTAACATATGGTTTGGCAGTTGCCGTTTAAAGGCCGTTCACACCGTGGTTAAGGTACCAAGAGACCTGATGCGTGAGTCTCAAAGAAATGAATAGCTTATTAATGGATTTAGTCATTCAACCTTTTGAAACTAAAAATATTTTTCATTCTTTTTGTTAACTTATTAAGAATGTGGGTTTTTTTATTGGCCTAATAATAATTTTAGCACTCTAATATTTATTTTTCTATTAATTTGATTTTAAATGTAAAAATTTAAAAATTTGGCTCTCAATATTTACAAAATTATAAAATTATCAAATACATTTTGAAAAACTCTTTAAAACATTTATTTTTATTTTTAAATTTTATATTTAATTTTATAATATTTATTTATTTTTCTCATCAACCTTTCTCATATTCGATCGATCAAACATGTGAAAACCAGAAATTAAAGCTATTTTTTTATTCAATCTCTTTTAATTTAGTGCCCTTTTTGTTTTGCTACATTCTTCATCTTAAATGCCTAGTCAAAACCTAGAAAAAGAAAAACTAAAAATTAACAAATTTATGAACCCAAAAAAATGGTTGGGTTGATGACACCAACTCCAACAGCTTTACTCTTTGCTATAAAGATAATACCAGTTTTCAAGTTCTAGTATTCTTGTGTCTTTGTCATTTCTAACTCAAGAATTAGAGAGAGATTGTAGGTGAAGGACATAACATTTGATATTTTCAACGTCATCAATTGAAGGAAAGAAAAAAACAAAGTGGAAGATACTGCTGAAAGTCACTTTCAATACAAAAATCTTAAATTTATTTTTATATTTAATTTTTCAAAATTTTAATATTTTCAAATTATTTTTTAATAATTAGGACTAAAATGAAAAATCTTGTAAAAATTAAGGGTCGAATTTGTTCAATTTTTTAGATTTAGGATCAAATTGGTAGATTGTTGATAAATGCTAAAAGTAACATGTTTTAGCCTCATTCTTAATGCGTTTTTGGATGATTATTCAATTTAAAACGGCGAATTTTATTTTCCTAATCCTTTAAATTCATGTTTCTATATTTAGGAGAGCATTTGGGGGCAAAAGAAACGATAAACGAGCGAAAATTGGAAAATCAGAGCAAGTTTTAGGAGCCACACGGGCTGGACACATGGTCGTGTGAGCCACACGAGCTGCCACATGGTCATGTGCCAGACCGTGTGGATTTCGCAAACTGCACTCCAAAAATGCAGACAAACACAATTTTTAGGTTTTTCGGGCATTCTAAGACCTATATATACCAAATATAAGAAAAGGGAGCAAGCCGTCAAAGAATACTTAAGAAGACGACTAGAAAAAACACTATTGAAGCTGACTCTGAAGTAGATTTCCATCAAGATTGAAGATCTCTTTTTGATTTCTTTAAAGTTTATTATGGGTTTTCTTGTTTCTTGTGGTTATACTGTCTTTGAGATGTTTTTATTTTCGATTATGAACTAATCTTCTAAATACCTACGAGAGATGAATTCTGTCTTTTGATTTCTATTTTACACAATAAATATTTGGATCTTGTTTTTAATTTTGTGTGCTTAATTCTTTGTTTAATATTTTCGGACTATTAATCCATGTTTGATGTGCTTGAGTAGAGGAGGAAAAATTCATGTTTAAGAGTAGATCTAACATAATTGAGTGGAGTTGCATGCAATCTTAGAAATAGGACTACATAAATCTATCGAATTAGAGTTAAATCTAATAGAGGGATCCATAGATTGAGTTAATCAACACTAGGGGTTTTAATTAGAAAGCAATTTCAATTAATCAACCCAAAGTCAGTTGCTCTTCCTCTCGAAAGAGATATTAACATAATTTAGGGATTTCTATGGATTAAGAAGCTAAGTGAAGAAATTGTTTAATTCAGATTGATAGTGACAGATGAAGTCTAGGTGAATTCTCTATTAGGTATTGTTTCGCTTGTTGATTGTTTTCTCGATTATTTTCCTATTTTTTTTTGTGTTCTTTAGTTAATTTAATTAGCTAATTTTAGTTTTTAATCAATCATTCCAAATTTTCGGTTAAATAATAGAAAGACGGTAATTACTAATACTTTTAGTCTTTGTGGGAACGATATATGTGCTCACTGTAGCTATACTATTAATTGATAGGTGCACTTGCCTTTGTCGAATTTTTAATTAGTTTTGAGGACATCAATTGTATAACATTGGTGGGATAAATTTATTACTAGACCAATAGAACAAAGCCCACGTTAGACTTCAGTTAGACAAATAACGGAAGAGTGACTAAAATATTTAATTTAGAAACTTGAGTGACAAACAAAAAAAAATATTTGGGTGACTAAAACAAAACAAACTGAATAATTAGGTGACTATTTTTGTTCTTTACCCAAAAAGTTACTTTATTTCTAAAAAGATCCAGACTCACTATTAATTTATCGATTAATCATGTAAGTACAACGCCGGCTAATTTTTATACATATGCTGAAAAAAAAAACATTTGAGAAAGTAGGTTGAAAATTTTAAAATTTACCGATTTACGTTGTTTTTGGATAGAGAAAGGAAAATGTGTCTTATAGGACCCGTTTTCTTTACTATTCCAGTGGTAACTTTTCCAACGGCTAAAAGGATTTCAACAGCCAACCCTGATGTGTACGTGAAGATGAAGACAAAGTCGATGAGGAGCTGCCAACCTAAATAGTGCGACGGAACCCTAGGAGTGCCCGACGCCCACCAGGTTGTGGCACACATTCAGGATACCGATGGTTATGTTATTTGTAATTTTCCCAAATTGTATACCTTGTTTTACATCCCAAATGTACACTTTTTTACAATTTATGAAACAAATCTATTAAATTGGTTCCCTTTGTACCATATATTGTGTGTTTAAAATTTAGAATTATTTATATTACTTTTTCATTTAAGTTGTTAAGTACAATATATTGATAAAGCAAAGAGTTGCTCAGAAGGTTCGAAAAAAGATTAAAACTTTAGCTTACATATTGTATTATATCTTACTTCAATAATTAAAATTAACTTAAAGTTTACAGAAAAAATTAATGAATAAACAAATAAGTTAATGTTTTCACTACATGATTTAGTGTTTTAATTAGCTCTTCTCCTTGATGCTCCCGGGTTGTGTGGACATGTTGGCTTCATATGCCCTGGGTTCCGACAGTAACCACATAATCTTGATGTGTCTCATCACTCCTAAATATCCATATTGTCTCATATTTGAGTTGAGCTCGGCCAACCTTTCGAGTTGCGCCGTGAGTTCTTATCGGGTACCAACTCGAAAGGAGCGTGCAAGGTAGACGGCCACATCCTTTTACCCGGGACTAAAAGTGCTCATGCGTCGGGTTCGGACCAGGCTTAAGCATGATATTAACATACTTTATGTTTGTCCAAGCCCGGCCTGACCCAAAATATGTGCCTAAAATTTTGCCCAAACCCTCCCATATTTACAAAAGACTAACCCAAGCCCATTTTAGGTCCACCCATATTATTTTTAAAATCTTTTAAAAAAAATCTTTATGTTATATTATTTTAATATTTAATAATTTTATACATTTTTTATTTATGGAAAATTTTTATATTGTCATCTTAACATTATTTTACATTTATATTAGAATAGTATTATATATTTAGTATAGGTTTATTTTTTTAATGTGTTCTACATTACATAATATATAAAAATAATATAATATAAAGTATTATAAACTTAAAAATGGGTCAAGTTGGGTCGGGCTGGGCTTGGGCCTTAGATGTTCAAGCCCAAGCCCAACCCATATTTTAAGCGGGCCTAATTTTTTTGCGTCACTGTAGGTCATGCAATCTACACGTGAATAACAAAGTGTTTGAAATCTCCCATAGTCATAAGTCATTTATCTCAGGTTTATGCAATACACTTCACCGATAATTCCTCGTTTGGGTCTATGGGGCTGCTTAACCTAAAATACTAGATTTGGTCACGAGTGACATACTGAAGTCATTGAGTTCACGATTTCTACATTTTCCTCAATATCTTTCAACACCTACTCGCGTATGTTTCAGCCTACTTTGGGAGCAAGGCTGCCAATCGGAAATATGTTTCATTGACCACCGAGGTTACCAGCAAATGGCGTTGTCCCCTTCAATATAGAATTAATGCATTCCACTAGGTTCATGGTCATGTATTCGTATTATAGTCCTGCGTCATACGACTATGCCCACTGCTCCTTCGGTATCTCATCGAGGTACTTCGCACCCAATTGATTTACAACCTATAGTCTCTCCAACATTTCATGGAATCGATGTTGGACAAGCTTGTACCCTGTCGATGGCAATAAATATTGCATTCAAGAAAAGCAACCTAAATGTATATGTTAAACTGTTATACATGAAAGAAATTCTATGCACAACATACCCATGTTAATGACATGTCGACACTCCGCATCCTTATGGTATCAGCCCATGTAGTTAGACCTTATATGACACAAACAATACCCATGGTGTGCACGATCCCATAGGCTTGAACGTTGATCGAATGTAGTCTGTATTCCGGTGGCTGTGTTGGAAATTATCCATACATTAGGTTGCAGTACAACACGCCTTCTTAGGTTAGTTATGAAAACATCTTAGTCATCCCCGAATTCTTTCAGAGTTGTTGCAAAAAAATATTAGCAGAATTCTTTAGCTATTACGCTTATTGGTTTTTGTGATCCTAAACTGTGTTAGGCTGACAATAATTTTTAGAGATATTAGTTTTGTGCGTATTGATGGTTTGGCATGGAACTTTCAACTTCTTGATCTAGTGTGGAATTTGGGGAGCACAGTGTAATCGAGCTCAGGCCACTTTCGTTCTCTTCGATGAAGTCGACATATGACTCTAGTACAACATTCCCACTTGAGCAATGGGATTCAACCACCTGCTCCAAATTGTTGTCCCTAGTGATCTAAAAAATGACATAACTAGTGGGGTCCAATGACAAAAGATATTTACATGTAAGGATTAATATTCTTTTTCAGATCCACACATTGCACCTAACCCTTATCCTAAACTCTTTTAACGTTACGCTCTAGTTGAATGTCAGATATTCAGATTATGCTGATACAAAAATAGGGTCAATTTCGGTCTCACAAATTTTGACCGTTGTAATGGATAACATCTCAGACTCGTATGTTCTTCTTCAATCAAATAGCCTGTTCCATATATTTGAAATCAAGAAAATAGCAAAAAAATATAGTTTTCATCACCCAAAACCCTAAACCTACACATACTTTAACAAATTACCTTTGCTTCAACAACAATGTAGGAACGAAATTTAAGTTTTCACGACAATGCCAATTACTCCTAATGCCAAGTGTCATTCAAATCAACAATCTACTTCAATGGTCGGTATGGAAAATCTATTGTATTGAGTTCTTTCTATAGAGCTCCTACCTTGACACACATGAAATTTTTAGGGGAGAAAACACACCCCTGCAGCGGTGTTTTTCGAGAATCATGAAATTTATCCTGGGAATCTCAAGTTGCAAGGGCTTAGAAGTAATTAAATTTGATAGTTGAAACACTTAAAGAGAAAATTCTCTTTGCAGGTGGCGTTTTCATCTGTCATTTTAGATGAAGACAATTCTTGCAAGACGCTTTTTCTAGCCACAAGTCAGATGAAAACATCCATTGCATGGAGCATTTTCTCTCTGCCTATTTCAATCCCCAGGCCAACTTGATTGCTTCTACCTCTGAGTCCCTGCAAATCGGGATTCCCAAGATAAATTTCATACATTGCAACCAAGGATTCTTGGGATAATTTTCCCTTTTTACCCCGCCTCATCCCTTATATAAATGCACGTTCCTATCCCATACTTACCATATCTCAGTATCCTTTAAATTTTTTTTCTTGCGTGTTGAAATTTTCGGGTTTAAAGATTTATTTGTCTTTCATTTTAAGTGAGACATGGTCATAATTTTAAGTTGTGTTTGGGTTCACGGTGATGTCGTAGAGCTCAATAACCTACAAATTTCACTTGTCATGTGAATATGAAGCCATCACTTGAAAAGCCGGGATCACTTTGCAACTCAAGGTCCAAGTTGGCAGTGATTATACCGTCTCAGGTTGAAATGTAACTAAGGCTTCAAGTTTACAAAGGTTATGCTATCAAAGGATAGAGCATAACTGGGGTCGTAGTTGATGGTGCTAATGCAGACACCATAATGAGTTTCTCCTCATCGAAAGAGCATGCTTCATAAAACTCATACAAAAGTGCGAGGAAGAAAAATGCAAGGGGCCTTTCATTATAATTAAGTAATTTGTGTTGTCCATCTACACCAAATATGGTGACCTTGTTAGTATAACCTGTTACACCTTAATTCTGTCACAGGTTATAATAATGGGGTCATCGCCTTTAGTAGTGATGGATAAGATGCATTACTTGATTATATTGAAACGACACTACGTTTTTCTTCCTCGTATTTGTGTTTGAGTTATATAAAGCATCCTCTTCTGATGAGAAGAACTCGTTGTCGTGCCCGTATAACCACTATCAACTATGACCCCATTTATGCTCCATCCCTTGACAACATAGCCTTTGTAAACTTGAAGCTCTAGTTACAATTCAACTTGATACCTATAATCACTGTCAGCTAGGACCTTAAGTTGCAACGTGATCTGAGTTCTTGGGTGATGGCTCCATACCTACATGGCATATGAAATTTGTAGGTCACCCAACTCCACCGTAAATTCAAACATTCCTTAAAACTGTAACCATGTCTATCTCAAACACGAACAAAAATAAATGTACAAACTTTTAATTTCCAATCGCAAAAAAAAAAAACAACTTTTAGCTAACTGAAAACACGCCCTGTATGACATGTTTTCCTTTCTCTCTTCAAAAACAATATAGATCAATAACTTTTTTGAAAATCAACTTAGTTTCTCAAATGTTTTTTCCAACATATTTACTTAAATCAGTTGTACAACGCTACATCAACTATTATCAATTGAATTAAAACTTTAAATTAATAAAAAAAAGCTTCAATTTTGTAAAAATGTAATGAGAGAAAAAAATGCCAAATTTTGAACTGGTGTAGAATTATTAGGAACAACTGTAGTTAAAAATTAAGGGTAAATTACATCAAAAGTCACTAAATTATTTTTGGTCACTTAACTTCAAAAATTTATAAAATGGTTTTTAAACTATTTGAAAGTTTTCATTTAAGTCACTTGGTTGTTAAAATCACTGTTATATGGCCTTCTCTTTTCACACTGTGAGCACAATCTAAGGCGTGTTGATGAAATTAGTTTCATATGTGTTGATGATCTTTGTAATTATCTTAGCATGCCACTATTTCACAAAAGAGTTATGACTAGTACATTTGATTTCGTGGTTAGCAAAGTTCAGAATAAGTTGAATAGATAGGAAGCAGGGAGCTATCTTTGGCGGGAAGAATTAAGTTGGTAAGATTTGTATTTCTTGTTATTCCTAACTATTTCATGAGCACAGTTCGTATTCCTATTTCTATATGCAGTGAAATTGAAAATTTAGCTAGTAATTTCATATGAGGAACGACATTGGAGTCTAGGAAACCAATATTAGTGTCTTGGGAGAATGTTGTCGACTTTTCGATTCCAGGGGTCTTAGACTTAGAAGCCTAGTTGATCACAACATAATTTTCTTATTCAAGTTGGGGTTCCAAATTCTCACTAATACATAAGCTTTACGGGTGAAATTATTGAGAAACAA
The DNA here is from genome assembly GCF_025698545.1 of Gossypium raimondii. NCBI lineage: Eukaryota > Viridiplantae > Streptophyta > Magnoliopsida > Malvales > Malvaceae > Gossypium > Gossypium raimondii. Next base: position 7,513,833 of record NC_068568.1, read on the forward strand.
GTATAATGTACAAGGGTCCATAGTAAGGAGTAATTGCTCTTTTATTTGGAGATCTTTGATGAAGGTGTGGTCAGATATGTGTTCTAGTCTTTAGGGGATGGTCCACTTACGAACTTCTAGAATGATTTGTGGGTTCATCAAGTTGGTCAACTTAGGGATTTTTACATAGGGGTTGGCCAGCTAGATGATACGTTACGTTTCTGTGACTTGGTGAATAGTAGTAGGGGTAGGATTGGCTTTGATTACACAGTTTACTTCCTGATAACGTCATTAAGCTTGTTGCAACTATGGTTCCACCATTCACTGATGTAGGATCGGATAGGTTAGCTTAGAAATGGATGACTAAAGACAACTTTTCAAGTGTTGAAACGTATAGGAATATGCACCAACCTATTCTTAGCGAATTCTATAACTGCTGAAAGCTAATATGGAAATCTAAGGTGCCTCAAAGAGTGCGTGTCTTTCTTTGGGCTTTTTGGAAAGATAGGCTGCTGACGAATGGTGAACGAAAAAGGAGACACGTGACTAATGAGGGACATTGTCCTATATGCGGTGAGGTGTTGGAGTTAGGACTCCATGCTGTTAGGGATTGTACTTTCTAAAGAGCGGTATGGCAGTCTGTGGTGCAAAAACATGCTCTGAGTGCATTCTTTTCCTTGTTGCTTGGTTAATGGTTGTTATGGAACTTAATGAATTCAAGGAGTTGGAGGTCTGAGGAGTTTGAATGGTATTCCCTTCTCTCCGTATTATGTTGGTTGTTATGGATGAATCGTAATCTTTATGTTTTTGCTAATAGTAATAAATGTGTACAAGAACTTGTATATACATGTATTATTTGGCGAGGAGTTATGCAAAATAGACTTCAAACTAGCCTAAACTGAATCCTACGGTGTTAACTATATGATGGTCACCACCGGAGAAAGGGTAGATTAAACTCAACATAGATGGAGTAGTGTCGTCCAATAGCACTAGTGCTTCGGTGGGAGGCGTGTTTAGAGATGCTGATGCGAGATGATTGTATGAGTTTTCAATGGTGGTTGATAAGAAAATAATTTTTCAAGTTGAAGCGTGAGCTATGTTTGAAGGGTTGCGCATAGCATGGGAGAAAAGATTCATGCAATTAAACCTTGAATGTGATAATTCAAGAACAATACCTTAATATGGGTTAATCGATTTGATGTAATCGCTTAGTACTTCTTTTTTTTAAAAAAAACTATAATCTCTATTCGAATTTACTCTCTTTGAGATGTGTCTTACGGGTTTTTTTACACAAATATGGTGAAAAAAAAATCTACTGAAATAGGGTGTCAGAAAAAGTATTTACCAAAATGGGTTACTTTTTTCATTGGAGCATATTAGATAGGCGCCAATGAATAAAAAATAATAATTTTTTTGAATAAAATATTTTTTTATATTTTTTTAATAATTTTTAAAAAAAATACGGGTCAAAATACGGTCAACGGGTCAGGTCGGGTCGGGTCGGGTGGCACCTATTAGGTAGGCGCCAATGAAGGTGGCTCATAGAGAGGTGCCAATGGTGGCCTTCTGCCCACCGCTGCACCGCTTCACCAACAGCATGTGTTGTCCCTTGATGTATGTTTTTTTTTTTTGCCTATAAGTAAATGTAAATGGTCCCAACATGCCACACGGTAGAGAAAAAAAAGAGAGAAAGGAGAAGAAGAGAAGGAGAAGAAGAAGAAGAAAGAAAGAAAAAAGGTAATGTATTTTTTTAGTAAATAATTTTGTTTATAATTTAAAAAGTTTATAGTTTGTGAATTTTTTAGAAGATATTTTAGAAGATATTGTGAATTTTTTGTTATTAATTATTAATTATAAATTATCTTTATTTAGTGTTTATAGTTTAGATTAGAATTTTGTATGAATATTCTAACTTTTTGTATGAATATTTTAATTTTTTATGAATATTTTAATGTTGTATGAATATTGTAATTATTTTATAATTAAATTTGTATTTATAGTTTTGGATTAGTATTTTGTATGAATATTGTAATTTTTGTATGAATATTGTAATTTTTTGTATGAATATTGTAATATTATAATTTTGTATGAATATTGCAATTTTTTGTATGAATATTGTAATTTTGTAATTTTGTATGAATATTGTAATATTGTAATTTTGTATGAATATTGTAATGTCGGGATATATTGTAATATTGTAATTTTTGTATGAATATTGTAATTATTTTATAATTAATTTGTTAGTAATTTGGGATTATGTTATAAATTTTGTGTTTGTAATTATTTAAAATTTAATTTATTAGTAATTTAGGATTAAGCTATAAGTTGTTGTGTTTAGTTTAGTATTTGGTGAGTTTAACATATAAAGTTTATAAAAAATTAAAATCATTTCATTAAAAGTTTAATTATAAAAAATTAAAATCATTTTATTAAAAGTTTAATTATAACTGACTTTTTAATCATATAGTTGTTGTTAACTCATTTAATTTTATATAATGTAACTTTTATATAATTTAATTTAATTTGATTTTGTATTTATTTAACAATAATTATTGATTTTTGAAACAAATTACGAATTCATTTTTTGATTGCGATTTGCAGAAATGTGTTCTCTAATTAATAATAATAATCACATATCAAGTACTATTAATGAGATGGTAATAAAATTTTATTTGATATTCATGTTATTTCTTGAATTAAATTATATTGTATTAACTATTTTGCTAATTTAATAATGTCGTGGTCTGTGCATCTGCGTATTGAGGGCCGTGTTAATAGTGTAGGGTTTCAACGGATGAACGCCTAATACCATACTTAGAGTTAGCCGGTTCGGATCGTGAGCATTGATCCGGACTTTTGATTTGCGATACGACATGATTTCTGCTTTAGTCGAGCGATGGCGTCCGGAGACCCATACATTTCATTTGCCGTGCGGAGAGTGTACTGTCACTCTAGAGGATGTTGAAGTACAGCTCGGGCTTCCCATAGACGGGAATGCGATCACGGGTATAAGTTCAATCTCTAGGCCGGCTACCTTTTGCAATGAATTACTTGGACGCTCGCCAAGTCAGGGGAAATTTATCGGTTTGAAATTTTCATGGCTAAAGGTCAATTTTGAGCATTTGCCAAGTACTGCTAATGAATGGGAGGTGATGCAAGCTGTTCAAGCTTACATTATGCACCTTATAGAGGGTGTACTCATGCCGAATGCAAACGGCAGTAAGGTCCACTTGATGTACTTACCCCTATTATCCAATTTGCATAACACTCGTTCATACAGTTGGGGGTCCGCAGTTTTAGCCATGTTGTATCGCGAACTTTGTCGGACGACAGATCCTTCTGCGGTTGACATAGGCGGATGCCTCATACTGCTGCAGTCGTGGGCACTTTACCGGATGCCATTCTTGGCATCCATTAGTCATCAATCATATATATTTCCACTCGTTAATAGGTGATGAATTTTTACTCATTATAATAATTAGTTGACTTTTTTTAATTATATTATTCTAACAATTTGTTTTCGTAGGTGGAGTACTAATCTGGGTATCAGGAGGTCACCGACGGTTCTGATATATCGTCTAATGATTGAGAATCATGCTGGAGAGGGGGTAAGTTTTTCGAATATAAACTTAATTTTATTATTTTATCTCACTCGACCTGCGTTAATATAACAACGTTATTAACTGTGCAGTTCACTTGGATGCCGTATTCTGCTCCGAAAATTATGGCAGTTATGCCATCATCTGCCCACGTCCACTCAAACCTATGGTGCATTAGCGCACCCATTATCAATTTTAACGTAGTGGAGTGGTATCATGGCAATCGAGTACTCTGGCAGTTCGGTTGCATATAGTATATCCCGACACTGCCAGTACAATTGGGGGAGATCCATGGGATGAGCAAGAGGGGGAGGTATGGAGATAATTTGGGAGAAGTGCACGAAGAATATATTACGATATGGAACAACCGGTTCGGGAGGGTACCTCAGATGGATCGTGCTCCAGATTTGCAGCCCTCGTTAGAGTACATACAGTGGTACTGTGAGACATGGAAACCATTTTTGTTTGGTGGGCAGTCGATTGTAGTCCCTCTGCATACGACACGAATTACGCAACCCCATCCAGATCTACATCATGCACCAGAGCCAGAGCCAGAGCCAGTGCTAGTGCCAGAGACAGAACCACATTCTAAGGATAGTTCTTATAATCCAGAATTGGGGGCGATGACTATTTTGCGGCCTCGTATCCACCTCAGTACTCTGCTTCGTCCGACCAATATCCGTTGTCGTATTCCTCTCCTTCCGGATCAAGTTCATCGATGGCATTTAAGACATATGATTATTCATCTATGTTTCACACTCCCCAACATACTGTTTAGGAGAACGTTGATAACCATAATCACCCACAACGTGAGCGTCGAGCTCCACAAAAATATACCCCTAGAACCACACCATCAAACCATCAATTTTAGGGGTTTTGTAATAAACAACCTTATATTTATGTAATGATTCTTTTTATGTAAATAAAATTATAATGGTTTTTTATGTAAATAAAATTATAATGTTTTTTTTATTTTACAATTTGAAATTGCTCCATAACTGCAACAAATTGTAGACAATTTTTTGATTCAAACCATCTTTATGTAATGAAGTACATATCAATTTCTACCCGATTGAGACGATTGTCCAACATGGTAGTTTCGGAGAGGACATTTACTCCGATTATGACCGGCTAATCTGCATACGCCACACAAATTCCCGTCAGATTTCTCCCTAATGTCCATTTCGTTATGGATTACGGATGATTATGACGACCTTCGTGTTTCTACGCAACCTTTTGTCTGGGACTAGCTCGAAGGTCGTCGGAGGTACCTCCCAAGTAGATAGGTCAGGAAGCACGGGGAACTCGTTTTCCCATACACGTAATGTGCGTTCGATGTTGTACACTTCATCGATAAATTGTTCTACATTGAGCCCAACTTTAGTACAAGCTGCCACGACGTGTGCACATGGAAAATGAAGTGTTTGAAACCTCCTGCAATCGCACCGTCTATTTCGGAGATCAACTCCGTAAGACCTAGGTGGTGTACTGGGTCGACAACCGATGGTCTCTGTAACTCGAAACGTTTCATTATGTCGTGAATATACTTCTACTGTCATCGACCTCGCCATTCGACGGTTTACAACCATTGCATCCCTAATGCTTTCAACAAAGACATGTCCCGCCTCCATCTGGTTCACTTGTTGCTGACCCATTCTTGGCATCAAGGTAGCCAACCTGTAGAACGTTGCCGAGAAGACAGATAAAATTAGAAGATGTCGTGTTTTTAATAACACGGCGTTGATCCCCTCCACTAAGTTTGTAGTCATTTGACCATAACGATAGCCCTCGTCAAAACTTTGAGCCTATTACTACGGCTCCATGGTACCCAGCCACTGCCGGAAAGATGTGTTGGTTTGACCCTCCATGTCACTCTCAAGTCGGGACATTCTTTGGTGAAAAATGTGTGGCTCTAGCTTGTATGTTGCATATGTATTAAAAAAAATTTAAGTTACAGTATTGCTCTAAAACATTAAAACTTTTATTGAAAAGATAAGGTAATTCTTTACCCATTCTCACAACTTGTCTCTTCCAGTCTGCATTCTTATAATCTCATTTGGAAGTTAGCATAATGTGTCGATCAAGATGCAGATCTCCATGGTACACCAGAACGCCTAATGACTGCAATTAATCCTTTCCCTCTATCGGAGATGATACAAATATTATCGTTGCTAATAACATATCTCCGCAGGTTGGTAAGAAAGAACTCCCACGATTCCATGTTCTCCTTATCGACGATGGCAAATGCTATCGGGAGCACGTTCCTGTTGCCGTCTTGAGCAACCGCAAGAAGTAAGATCTGTGTGTATTTTCCATATAGCCAGGTTCCATCTACTTGCACAAATGGTTTGCAGTGGGGAAATGCGCGCACACATTGATCAAACGTCCAGAACATCCGATGGAAAATTCTTTTTCTCGATTTTAGTTGGTCATTTGGCCCGTAATAAGATCGTGTCTGCAACTCAATTACAGTCCCCGGCACGTGTTCCCTCATGGCAGCTATCCATCCCTGTAACTCATTGTACGATGCATCGAAATCTCCATACAATTGCTCCATTGCCATCTGTTTAGCTATTCATGCCTTTCGGTATGATACTCGATACTGGAATCGTGCTTGTATTTCGGTAATCAGTACCGAAACTTTAATGGTCTGCATGTCTTTCACCATTGGCATGATGCATGTATAGATAGTTTTGGAGTCAAGTTTTCGATGATCTTCTGTCATACGTGTTGAAGTGCATGTGTGAGGCCCAACAAATATTCGTATCTCCCACATCTGTGACTTCTGCATAAATGCAGCTCGTATCCGCCAATTGCAGTCTTCTGCCGACCTCCAACACTCTCTAATATATAATGTTGGTTTAGACTCGATGACTTTGTAATATACTGATATATTCATGCTATACCGCTTAATGACAAACATGCATTCTTCCTTACTTTCAAATCTCTGGCCCACGTATAACTCATCTGGATCAGAATATACGCCCATTCGGTTAGCATGTGGTATTTCAAGGTACTCCGGAAACCCAGCTGCCTGTGCCGCATCGGGGTCTATCCGAGACATGTGTGCCCCAGGATTATTGTGTATCACAATACAATGAATCTGGTTTCCGACTGAAGACGCATTAACGTTTCCATCCTCATTCACGTCTTCGTCGTCAATATCATCCGGGACCTCGTCCGCATCGGGATCACTCTCACTATCCACTTCGTAATCAACAGGATCACTACTATCGTATACATCATCACCAACTACATCATTCTCGGCTGCAGCATTAAGATCAATATTTATCCCATGTATAGTTGATTGACTATCAACATACGATACCGGAACCACCATACATGGCACTTCAACTCCATCTTCTTTACGTAATGGAGTGGGATCTTCAGTTGCCTCCACACCGGCTAACTCAGCAAATAACTGAATCGGTACATTTTTGTTACTCTGAGTCCTACAATAAAGAGCGACCATTGTCTCCATGTCTTCATCGTCTACAAGTTCTATTTCGGTAAATTTTATTGGATCTGTTGAAACTGGAAACTTGTAGAAAACTTTTGATATCCTTCTCCCACAACGTCTATAAATTTTTTCACTAATTTTTTCCTTCATATCATCAAACGAGATATTTCTATCAAATCTCATTGCTACTTGTTTGCGACATTCAAATATACATCCCACAGTTGTTGTCAAAATTTCTCCATTGAAATAAAAGCATACAAAAAACTGATTCTCCATTTTCAATACTAGATCTGTTAAAAAGAATTTCAAATTTCTTAAAACAGTTTCAAAATGTAAACAAATTACATAAAAATTTTAATGCAGAATTTTTCATTCAGAAGCTAACAAAATTAATAACCTCACAAAATAACTTTCAAATAATAAAATTACTAACAAGACTCTACATTCTATTTAAAAAGAAATAAACCAAAATACCTTATTTTTTTCTTCTTTTCCTTCCTTCTTTTCTTTTGCTTCCTTCTTTCTTATTTCTTCCGTTTCTCTAGTAAAATTTATGTCTGTGTTGAGGGTATTTATAGGGAAAAATCAGACCATTGGCACCTCTCAACATGGCACCAATAATGGCGCATCCCAGATAGGCACCACCATTGGCGCCTCTGAGATAGGCGCCAATACTATGTATTATACGGGTTATATACTGACCCCGAAAAATATTTAATTATATTTTATTTTTAAAAAAATTATTATTTTTTTATTCATTGGCACATATCTAATAGGCTCCAATGAAAAAATAACTCATTTTAATAAATATTTTTTCTGACATCTTATTTTAGTTTTTTTTTTCACCCTATTTGTGTAAAAAACCGTGTGTCTTACTCATCATCCAAATATCAAGTCAATTTATTACTACTTAAGTTAAACCCATCTTCAAAATATTGTTCACCGAAACCCACTCTTTAATGAATAATTCATTATTAACCTTCAAATCATTAGACTTTCTTGGGCAACCTTGCAGCAAGATCCAACCAGATGCTCCAGGCTTCGGTTTTCCCGGCGCACGCCGCCTTGCCTTCCCCTCGTCCAAATGCTACTTTTCTCAATCTTCACCGTCCATCTTCATCCTTTCCAATCTCTCCGCTGTTGATGCCGCTGCGTGTCCCTACGCTCTCCACCTCAAGGAGCTTCACTGTCGGAGCACTTTTTGATCTCAAAGGCGGCCAAGGGTACTTTCCAGTCTTATTAATTTGCTTTTGGTTAATTTTGCTTTACTACAATAAAATCGAGAAGATTTGAAGTAATCTATGTTCAGAATACTTATGGATATTGTGTATTTGGTAAGGATTAGAAAAAGCCAGAATCGGAATTAGCCCATTTGCACAACTTCGAGCTGAAAGGAATCAATTTTTCGTCAATTTGAGTTCACTTTTTAAAATTGGGGAATGGTGGTATGCTAAAAGGGAGAAGTGAATAAAATTTTATTGGTTTTCCTAATTGCAGAATGACTTCGTTCCATGAGGTTGAGCTCAAAGTCCGTGACTACGAACTGGATCAGTATGGAGTTGTTAATAATGCTGTTTATGCAAGTTATTGTCAACACGGTGAGTCACAAATTGTTTGGTTCTTTTATTTATTTTCTATTTGTTTATCATTGCTTAATTTAATCTTGTAGCTCATTAGAGGTGCCTTGAGCCCTCAAACATTGATGTGACTTTCTTTCTTTTTTGGCTAGAATTTAAACATAACCTTAGAGTTTAGTTTCTGGTCTATTTAATTCTATTACGAACTATTACTTGGTTGAATGCCTTAAATTTCAGCTTTTTGGTCTCACTGTTCAATTCCTATATAGGTCAGACTCAGAGGGCAGACTATGCATTTTAGCATTTCTATTTATTGAAGTCTGCACTTGATCATTAACTGCTCTAGGTGCTGAAGTATAAAGTATGTTCTCTGTAATTCACATCCAATTTATTTATGAAACAAAAACCTTCTAAAATGCTGGGACTTCTAATAGTGGAGGTCCATGAATTGAGTCTAGGATCACCAGGGAGAGGTTTTATTTTGAATGGTTTGTTCTCTTTCATGTCTAAAACTATAATGAAAAAGGACTTCATGCTGCTAGAATTATGCCGTTGGCAGTCGCAGATGATGAAGTGGATGATAGAGGTTCTGACAGTGATGCTTTCCTTGCAGTTTACCCTGACAGTTGATTCAGCTCTTGCATGTTCATTGTGTTCTGATTGCTATATATATATATATATCATAATTTGTTGATTCAGACCCATACTCTTGCTTGGGTAGTTAGGTCGCCATGAACTACTTGAAAGTATTGGTATCAGCTGTGATGAAGTTGCCCGCACTGGTGATTCATTAGCACTGTCAGAGTTGTCGCTCAAATTTCTTGGACCTTTAAGGGTAGGCCACTTTCTTTAATCACTTTACCTGATTGTTTAACAACTTATGTGAAAAGAGATGAAAGTTCTTGCTATCTTTTGAATTTCTTGTTTCTTAATTTCTTTAGTTTAAAAGCGCAAGGTAGAGCTTAATAGTACTTCTAAGTCTAAAGCAATTGATATGTTAGCTGGGGTTCTATAAGAGTACAAGTCCTTCTAAATTCTTTTCCAGACGCTATAGAAATTAAATAGTTCAATCTAATAATCTTCTATGCAATCTACTTAAGACTCTTCTGTACACTTAACTAAATGCAGTGCTAGGATATGCAGAACTGCTTTTCTGAAAGTGTTAATTGAGTTTTATTAAAAAGATTAGAAACTAAATGCTTGACACAGTACTAAAATTGGATTTGAATTTGAGGAGGTTGGTATATCATACATGCAGTTATGTTTGCATCATTCTAGAATTGAACTCAGCAAACTTCATTAGAAATGTTAGCTTCTGCCAGTTCAGCATGTCTGCTTCAACTTTTTATAGCATGATTAGCTTTTCTCAATGTGAGCTGAGCCCTTCAATAATCTTACTTATGTCTACTTCTCATGTACATTCTGGAAACCAGAGTGGAGACAATTTTGTTGTTAAGGTGAGGGTTTCCAACTCCTCAGGGGCTCGCCTGTACTTTGAGCATTTCATCTTTAAGATGCCAAATGAAGTGGTTTGTTATCATCGAACCTGCAACTCTTCTTCTTCAAGTCAAGGATTTGGTGTTTTTGTTAGTAACCTGATGATTTGATGTGCAGCCTATTCTGGAGGCAAAGGCCACAGCTGTATGGCTTGACAAAAATTATCGTCCTGCTCGTATCCCTCCAGAATTCAGATCAAAATTTGTTCAATTCCTTCGTTGTGAGGAACCTAGTTGAGTTGTTCATGGACATGGGATATTCTTTCATTTGGGCAAGGAATGAAGAATATGATTCTAGATTGGAAACCAAATCGAGTAGGTATTTCTTTTACAACTTTTTGTTTGATTGATATCCTTGGGGGGGGGGGGGGGATTAAAACAGAGAAAAATTGAAGTTAATTTTAGTTATCCCTTACAGAATTGCAAGAAAGAGAAGGATCATATCCCTTAAAATCAGTCTTTTACATACCACTTCAGATTAAAGTGTTATGCCTATTTTACACACCATTCATTTACAAATATTAAGGGACAAATGCCAAGTGGATTGTAGAAAGGCAAAATGTGTTCTTATAAATATAATTGTGTTTCTTGAGCCAACACTTGAACTATACTGCATGCCTGAATTATTGTTTCTTTATGACATATGAAACTAGCATCATACAATATCTTTTGAGATCTATATGCCAACAAATTTGAATGTTGATTAATAGCATACAATACTAGTCGATGATTGCTTATCCAGAATTCAGTTCTAATGAAAAAACAGGAAATTATGTTTGAGAAGTAGACGGATTCTAACAAGTTATGGCATCTTTAGATGTATGCGAATAGTAGCTAGAGTAAATTGGTTGGGCTGAAATACACATCAACAAATGGTTTGGCAGTTGGTGGCTAAAGGCAGCTCACACTGTGGTTAAGGTACCGAGAGACCTGATGCGTGAATCTTAGAGAAAAGAATAGCTCATCCCCTCTTCCTGAGGAAGAGGGTCTTTTTATAGGCAAAAGGCCTTGAGGACTCTGTAGGCGGGCCCTTCCTGTTTTGTAAGGTTTTGGGCGGCGTGATTGGATGAGAGAGGTCATTCAGTGGGTGGTTGATGGCAGCAAGTCATGCCATTTGAGATATGATGGATGTGATGGGATAGATCTTTAGGAAATATATGGGTGGATTCTGAGTTGGGTGAACCTTTGTGTTGGAGAGCCCTTTGGCGGATGCTCCAAATGGTGCTGGGCTGGTTAGGATTTGATACGACAACATTTAATTTAATTCAATGGTGGGATACTTAAATTTGAGTACTAGTGTTTATGGTTCCATTTCTCTTTCTACATTACATATGGATTTTAGTTTTTAGCTAGTAGAGGTTAGTTTTCTTCAACAGGATAAGTTAGTGAGGCCGAGGCTGACCATGAGTTTTCAAGTTTTAATTGTTTAATTAGATGTTGACTTTTTTTTTTGTGAGTTAGATAATAAGATGTTTACTTGGAAACTAGGTCCATAGGCCTTGTTTATGAAAATGTGCTGCCTCATAAACCGCAAAGGTGAATGCAAGAGAGTACAGGCAAGGTATTGGTACCAAATAGACTGGTCGTGGGCTGGGCTACTTGCCTAGCCCCGTTCAAAATTTGGGAGAGTTGTTAAATGTCATAGGCCCGAAAAATAGGCTTGGACAAAAAAATTAGGCCTATTTAAAATATGGGTCAAGCTTGAGTTTGAACATTCAAGGCTTGAGCCTAGCTTGGTTTGACCCGTTTTTAAGTTCATAATACTTTTAAAAAATAATGTTAAGATGATTATGTAAAAAAACTCAATAAATATAAAAAATTATTAAATACTAAATTGAAATAATATTAATATTTTTAAAAAAATGGGTGGACCTAAAATGAATTTGGGTTAATTTTTTGTAAATATAAGCTGGTTTGAGTAAAATTTTAGGCCTATATTTTGAGTCGGGTTGAGGCAAGCATAAAGTATGCTAATATCATGCTTAGGCCTGACATAGTCCAACCATGAACACTTCTAAATTAGTATAATGATAAAACTATTGATAACAGTACTACGAAAACTCTTATACTAGGAATTAGATTGCATTTTTGTCTCTTCTACAAAAAAAATACAAATTAGACCTTATACGCTAGAAGAAAGTGCAAATTGGTCATTCTGTTAAAAATTCTATCTATTTGTGTTGTTAAGTAATTTTTGGCTTTTTTTTTTAAAATCATGTAAGTGATGTGGAATTAAAGAATGAGTTGAATTTCTCATCCCCCAAAAAATAAAAACAATGAGCAGAATTGGGTAAAAGCACCATGGAGTCATTTATATAGAGTATGATTATATTTTGCTCATCTTACTCAGGACATTGATAAATTAGTCTCTGTATTTTGGATCAAAAAACAAACTCGTCCTTATATTAAAAATTCTATCAATTTCTACTATGAACTGATGTTGTGGTTGATAGAATAGCCATAAAGCAACACATGGTGTCCCACATGTACTTAATGTTGACATGACATTTTATCACATTAACAAATATTTTAAAATTTTAAAATCTTAAAAAAATAAATTATTTCTTATAATTATTTAAAAATCATGTTAATGATGAACCTGAACAAATAGTTATTCAAATTCAAATGAACAAAAACAAATGATTGTCATGTTCATATTGGACGTGGTTTTAAATAATTATAAATAAATATGAGATTTTTTTAAAAGTTATCAAATATTATAAGAAAATATTAAAATTATTTAAAATGGCGTACAAAATGAATTTAAGTAAACTGATGTTTAGGTTCAAATGAGCATGAACACGTTTGCGTAAGTTCAGTCTAAAGTGGTTTCTTAAACAATTATTAAAAATTATAGAAAAGTTATTTAAAAGTAATTAAAAATTATTTGAAATTATAAATATTTTAAAATTTTTAAAAGTTAATAATAATAAATTACCATTGAGAGAGTTTTCTTAGATGGAAAAAGGAAAGCTAAAAGAATCAGGTCTTTGCACGAACGAGTTAAACAAAATTGAGAAGAAAAATGAAGCGTATAAAAAGGCAGCCAACAAAGGGCAAAAGATGATCCAGTTTGGTCCAGATGACGTTGTATGGATCCATCTTCGTAAAGGTCGATTTTCAATTAGAAGGAAGTTTAAACTTATGCCAAGAGCTGATGGCCCTTTCAAGGTGTTGGAAAAGGTGAATGATAATGCTTTCAAAATTCAGTTGCCTAAAGATTATAATGTTTTCTCTACTCTCAACGTCCGAGACTTGTCTACTTTTTTGGAAGATAGCAAGGAAGCTTTAATTTGAGGGGAAATCCTATGATGAGAATCACGAAGTAGACTAAGGGCCATTTTGATTGGTGGTGCGGGCCATTTTGATTGGTGGTGCGTTTACTTGTAATTAGTGTGAAAATAATAGTGGTAGTGAGATTAGGGGCTAGTTTAGCAATGCTTTTCAAAAATATTTTTGGTCAAAAAGCACTTTTGAGCGAAAGTTAAAATTTTTTGCTTCTGCTAACTTTTGGCAAAAAAAGTGTTTTTTAAAGCATTTTTTTGTCCCAAAAGCACTTTTGAAAAATTAAAAAGCATCTTGTTTGTAATGCTTTTATTTCAAAAGTGCTTTTGAGAAGTAATGCTAAATTGACCCTAGATACTATAGCAATATTGTAGTGTAAGACAAAAAAAAAAGCTAAATGCACCGTATTAGAAATAAACACCCATCCAAAAGGGCTCTAAATTGTCCTAGTTCAAGTGAATAATTTTGGGTTAATAACTCGTACTAAGGCCTATCAAATGCAAGTTGAAATTGCATTATATTTGCAAGAATTTTTAGCTCAGTTAGAGAAGCCCAAAGAAAATGAATCGAAACCCATTGAAAGCAAGTTGGAGTTCATTTTATTTCTAGTTTGCAAGGGCACTAAAGTTTCCTAATTGACTTCAGAGTATGCTTTCAGTAAATAAATTAGAATCCATGGATTAGGAAGTTTGTGCTTGAATGAATGAACATTAATTGCATGTATTTAATTAATTAAGTATGAATTTTGTAATTATGCATGTAGGATTAAATAATAAAATGGTATCTAAACTATACTAGTTTTCTCAAATTAGTACCTATTTATTTTACTTATTTTCTTATATTTTCTTCTCATCAAATAATTTTTAGCAGATTTTTTTACATTTTCTCATGAATCAAACACTCAATAAAATTGTTTGCTTCCTTGTGCAAAGCTTCCACCATTTTATCATCTTCAAGCTTCAACTGCTTTTACCATCTTCAAGCTTTCAATATTCTTCTTTCTTCACCCGATTCTTTTCTTATACAATGATATTAAAAACCCAGAAAGATTTTTCAGATTTCACTCTCAAAAAATATAAAAAATTATCTAGGGAAATAAAATTTATATTGAAAACCCAGAAAATATTGAAAAAAATAAGAAAATAAGGAAATAAGTGCCAGGACTAAAGCTTCCTGATTTTCTGATTTTTGGTGTGATTTTATTATGAAAACTCAACAACTAATCTTAAATATTTCCTTTTCTTTTTATAATGATCCTCCTCCATGTTTTTGCCTATTAACCAACAATGCCTACATTGTTTTATATCAGCTATCTTTTCTACCTCAAATCCTTCCTTATTAATCCTCCTCCCTCTATCCAGTTTTGTTTAGTCTTCTGTTGGCTCTTATATTTTTATTCCTTCAACATAGATTATCAATACAAATCTCACAAAAATGGTTTGATAAGAAGAAAATATAAGAAAATAAGTAAAATAAATAGAAGTCTACGTGGCAAGTTATGTTTGGCTGAATTTATTTTCTAACGGAACTAACAGTTGGGGTAGAATGGATAACGGTTTAATAGTTTAGGTACCAGTTCAGACCCAAAAAAAAGTTTTGGTACCAATTTGAGAAAGCTAGTATAGTTTAGGTACCATTCTGTTGTTTAAGCAATTAATTAGGTATGAATTTTGTAATTATGCAGGTAGGATTAAATGCATGTATTTGGTCATTAATGTAATTATTAATCATGTTCTTGGACTTTAAGTTCTTATGTTGGGGGATATCCCAAGTTCCTATAAATATCCTTTTTAGTAATGAAACATGATATGTTGAATATTCTAAATTTAAGAATTTGCTTATTGCAATTCTCATCCACTCTTATCTAAGCAAGTTTTCTTATTTAGTGGCAAGTAACTCCGATTTTTATCACTTTACCTTCTTCCTTTTTTAATAGTGTGGCGAATCAAACTTACTTGTTATTATTTGTGGCGGACTTTCTTTATCAACCAAGACTGCCAGGCTTTCTTTTTTTTTTCGTTTTCATTTATTTTGAGTTGTAATTGTTTTTAAACATTTCTTCCAGTGATTTTTTTTATCCGTGGGCTCATCATTATTCCACTGTGTTCTAAACTCATTTCTAAGTAGAATTAAGCTTAAAAATAACAAAAAGAAAAGAAAAGAAAGCTTCCAGCATGGAAAAAAAAACTAGAAAAATGAAACTAAAATTAATTTTCAAGTCATAGTTCAAGGTTGAAAAACACCTACCTTTCGGGAAAGATCAAAATGAAGCAAAGAAATTAAAGAAAACTAAACTCTTTTACTCTTCCAAAAATTTCAAGGAGAGCTAGTATGACAATGAAAAATGTTGAAATTTGTTCTTGAATTCTTGTTAAAATGAAAAGTTTTCATGAAAATTAGTTACCAAACTCTAAAGAAACCAAAGAGATGAAATTTTTTGAAAGAAAAGCTAGAGAGGATATTTTGCAAGAAATAAGGAAAATGATCGTGGAAAACACCCCTTAACCGTTCCCTCTCTTGCATTTATTCAAAAATGGGTATTTTTCTAGCAAATGCTAGATAAGGATCTCTAACGTGCTAAATCATATTTTTTAATATTCACATATTAACCCCTTTAATTTTGCTAACATTGCTATGTTGTCCATAAGCCTTAATTATTAAAGTCTCTAAATTAACCCCTTAATAATTCAATTTAATAACTAATTACTTACTAATGGCACCCTAATCTACTATCGTAATCATTCTCAGAAACCTCTCGATTTAGCTTTTTAGAATGGCTCCGTTTAAGAAATTCGATCCAAAATTGAATTTAATGACATTATTAAATATCAGGTCGCTACATTGTAGGTTCAACCATTACAAAAAAATATTTTTAATTTTTTTTTACAAATTCATAAAAGTTAAAAAAATTTAGAAAAGATGATAAAAAAATTAGGTTGGTTCGAACCTTGAAGATAGTGTGAAAGGGATAACTACTAAGCTAGGAGAATATTTGTCAGCCTCGGGAGCATGGTGGTCTTGGTTTTCGGAAGCTGCAGGATCATAATACGTTTTTCATGATGAAGCTGGGCTTTAATCTTGTGTTGGTTTCTAAGGCTTTTTAGGTCCAAGTACTTCATGCCAAAAACGAGGTCACTAGTGGTCTGCTAGAGGCAATTGCTCGTGGTAGATGCTCTTTTTTGTAGAGAGCCCTAGCGAAGGCTTGGCTGCTTATCCGGGAGAACCTTCTTTGGTCAGTGGGTAATGGGAGGAGTACCAAGTGATGGCGTGATCCTTGGGTGCCAAATATAGGTCCCCTAGCCAATTTGATTCCTCGGCATTCTTTTCTTGATCTAGACTGTTTGCTTAATGATATGGTTACAGATGGTGGAGATTGGAATATTGATCTCTTTCGCTTTGGCTTCCAGAGGAGTTGATCAGATGGATAGTAGGGATTCCCCCTCCCCATACGACAATAGGGATTGATAGAGTTATTTCGGGTGGTACTTAGACAGGCTCTTCCTCTGTCAAGAGTGCTTATAGAAAACTTCGAGAAAGGTCTTGGAAGCTGAATGAGGCGACGTGGCGTCTTCCATGGAAATATCAAAGGCCTCCAACAAGTTTGTTTCTTTCTTTGGCTCGTTTCCAAACAACGGTTGATTACTAATATAGAAAGAGTTCTTCAAGGCCTTGGACACAATTCGGTTTGTAAGGTTTGTGGACATATTTCGAAAGATGTAATTCATGCCATTCAAGATTGCCCTGCAACGCAGGATATTTGGAATTAGTTAAATCTTGTTGAAGAGCATGATTGGTTCTATGGTGGGAATTTGCAGGAATGGCTTAATGTCATCTTACAGAATTATCAGTTTAATTGCCTAGGGGATGTCGATTGACAGTATCTTTTCGGGATTTTTACGCGGTATATTTGGAAGAATCGAAACTTCATTTTTCAAGAAAAATCTTGGAGTACCAGAGACATCATTAAAGCTTCCTACAGTTGGGCTAATTAGTATATATCAGAAAGTAGAAGACATGTGCACAAGGCGTGTGGAGTGACACCTTGCTCAATTATGAGCAATAATGGGGTTTGTTTGAATACTGATGGTTCAGTTAGACATGATGATGGCTTTTTTCCAGTAGGAGGAATTGTTCGGGATCATGATGGGAAGTGGTTATTTGGCTTTAATAGGTATTTGAGAAGTTGTTCATTTTTTTGACGCGGAATTATGGGGCATTTGGATAGGTTGACTTGTCTAGTTGATCTGGGTTATGATAATGTAATAATCCAGTCTGATTGTCTTGAGGCGATTAAGGACATTCAAGAGGGTTTCGTGGAGGGATTTAACTCTGCACCGGTCAAGAGAATTCATCAACTGTTGTTATGTCTTGGTCACTAGAGCATTTGCCACATACATAGAGAAGATAATCAAGATGCTGATAGATTGGTAAAAATGGTTCATGAAAGAAGTTACGAGTTGCGTATGTTTGAGACTTCCCCATTTGGGGGAAAGTCTTAGGGTCTTGTAACTAGATATTTATTGTTTACTTGTCACAAAAAAAAGGGTAAAGTACAAGAATAGTCACCTAACTATCTAGTTCATCCTATTTTGGTCATCCAACTATTAACTTTTCTAATTTAGTCACTCAACTTTTTGAAACTAAATATTTTTGTCACTCTTTTCATTAACTTATTAATGAAGTTTAACGTGAGTTTTCTTATTGGCCTAAGAATAAATTTAGACCTCCAATATTTATATTTCTATTAATTTGATCTTAAATTTAAAAATTAAAAAAATTAGCTCTCAATCTTTACAAAATTATAAAAATTATCAAATATATTTAGAAAAATCTTTAAAACATTTATATTTACTTCTTAAAATTTTTAAAATTTATATTTAATTTTTATAATATATATTTATTTTTCTCATCAACTATTCTCATATATTCATCACTTGAACATGTGAAAAATCCAGAAATTAAAGTTATTTTTTATTCAATCTCTTTTAATTTAGTGCCATTTTTATTTTGCTACATTCTTAATCTTAAATTCCTAATTAAAACCTATAAAAAGAAAAGGTAAAAATTAACAAATTTATGAACCTAGAAAAATGGTAGGGTTGATGACACCAACTCCGACAGCTTTACTCTTTACTATAAATATAGTACCAACTAATGCTCTTGGCATGTTGAAGTGGGTGCATAGCAAGCATTGGAATATTTTGAGGATTTGTCAAGAAGAGGAGCTTTGTAACGTATTAAGGAAATTTTGGGTAATTGAGTTATTGCTGAATAGCATTGTACGCCAAGTTTAGTTAGTTACGGTGCTGGTTACGTTCTAATAGGGTGGTTAGGAACGAATGATGGAATTAACCCAAATATATATAAATATAAAATATTAGATTTTCGTACATGCTTCTTTACAGTTGTAAACCACTTATACGACATATTAAAGAGGATTATGGTGTAATTTTCCTTAAGGACAAAAGTTGTATTAGGATAGAAAAGGGGAACTTTTCTTCTTCCTTCTTCAAGAAATATTTATGTCTAGATATTAAGGAACCTAGAGTATTTCCATCATTCACTTGAGCTTTAATTGTAGATCTGGGTCTTTTTCGGTGATTACTCTTTGTCAAAGTAAATTTATGGCTCTGCATTTTATGGTGGGAAAAAGTCGATATATTAGATTTGGTAAATCAATAAGGTAACGGATGTAAGACCCTACTTGGGGATTTCCAATCGAATAGATCCTAATTAGTTTCCATGTCCTGTACCAGTAGTTGTTACTGTTTGCACGACGAAAATCTGGATTTGGAGTTTAGAGATGTAGAAGGTGAGAATCAGGTGAGTCCCTAAGTCGACTCTTGCTTGTACAATATTCATGTGAGAGCTTCTGTGTTAGGTGATTAAACTATGAAATTAAACTTAAAAATGTATGGTATGATGCTACTGCTATTGTATGTATGTTTGGTGGTCCTTATATGTATAGCATGTATGAAATCCGATGAGTTAAGTGGATGCTATAAATTCTGTAGTGAAAGCATGGTTGTATGGGTATGTCTAGAAATATGCGATGATATGTGAAACAATTTGGGTATCTATATGAATCGAGTATTGAGTACGAAATGATGCAATGTATGAAGAGTTTTTCGAGTAAGTCTGTGTCTATACACCGTAATGGAGTTTAAAGGGGTACATTGGGACTTTAAACACAATCTTTGAAAGGAAAAGCCCATGGCCATGACAATTTCTAAAAAGAACCAAAGGAAAGTGATTACCTAATGGGGTTCCTTGCATGTCCCAAGATGGTGATGGACAAACCTCATGAAAAGTAAGTCTAGGAAAATACATGCCATAAACACGTAGGAAAGGAAAACCCTTATGGCACATGATAAAAGGAGATGCCTTTGTGGCAAACTCTGTAAGGAATGCCTTCGTGGCATACTCTAAAGAATGGCCATTGTTGCAACCAAATGAATGAAACGCCTCTATGGCGAACTTTAAGGGAATGGAATTCTTGGTGAACTTTTAAGAAACGGTATGTATGGAAAACTTTGAAGCGCAAGTTTTCATTATAAAATACGAAAGGAAATGCCTTTACGACGGATTGTAAAGGAACAACCTTTATGGTGAATCCTAAAAGGAAAGTTTTATGGCGTACTCAGGATGTGCTGCTCTTGTGGTGTGCTCTAGAAGGCTCTCAATGATGAACCATGAAGGGCACTCTTACGACGGACTCTATGCTAAGTGCTCATCACATTCCATATGGCTTCTAAACTAAAATGGTGAAATCAGCAAGTGTAAAATGCATATATGGATATTATGGAAAGGTATTTTGCTTGTCTAAGATTCGCATAGAAATAAGGAATTAAAGAGAGATGGCAAGATAATAAGAATATATAATGAAAATGGAAATAAACATTGTACGCTTGAAAGGATGTATCAGTTACCATTTAAGGGTCTCTTCCTGAAACTCAATGAAGTTATGGCTTAATGATTGAAGAACGTAAGTAAGGTCTTAAAGGCACCGAAGAGATAGAAATGGTCTTAGAGTAATGTGTGGTAATGAACATGTGTAAAAGAATAAAATTCAATGAAGTATTCGTCAGAGATAAACTGGAAGATAAGAGCAACAATATAGTTATTGAACTGTCTGATGCGATGTACAAGTATAATTCAGGTAATTGGTGTTTGCCTCACCAAGTTCTTTAAAACTTACCTCTGTGTATTATGTTTCAAGTAAGCTTTTAAAGATTTGCATCAGGAGGGATGACGCCAAGACTATGTTGAGGGAGTGGCGTATTGGGCTATCATGCATATAGAGTAATTTTGTTGGCGGGGTCGTATATGAGTTGATTTATAGAAATCATTTACATAGGATAACTATTAGACCAGGACTTCAATTCATTTATGGTTAAATTCTCTAGGTATAACAATTTTGGTTCTCTATTGTTTACAGTTACGTACTTCGTCAAGAAGTTTTGTAATTAAGTAGTTGTAATTGAATGTAATTTGTATAAGTAGAATTAAGTTACATATGTGTTTGATTGGTAACCCCTGAGATTCGAATTCAGTTCATCGAATTGGGTTTAGGGCATTACAAGTTTGGTATCAGAGCTCAGTTTAGTCGATTCTAAGATTACGAAGATAAGGAAGCCTTGTATGCATAGTACGCCGAACCTGGCTTTGTCTCTCAAGTGCATAAACTCGTGCTTGTATGTATTTTGTTTAGTTATGTTTAAAGATATTAAGATAAGAATGGTAAAACAAAATGATGCTTCATTTATGAAAAGGGGTAAAATGTTACATAAATAACAGAAAGAGAGGTACAAGGAAAATGAAAAGGAATGCTTAATTATCCCCTTCGTTGGGTTGATCTACAGGCTCAATAGAATCCTCATCTGTCCGAGGATGACCTTCAGGTTTTTGGTCTACATCTTCTATGTTCTCCTCGTTATCTTTAGCTCTTGGCGTGGTAGGAAGGGAAAATGTGACTGATTGTTTCCATTCCCCTTGAAAGGCTTCCCACTCTTCGCCCATAGGATCGTAGACATCAAAGTTAAGTGACTCTGTGATGATGTCCTTCAGATACTCGAAGTTTACCTTGCTAAGATCAAGATGACCCTCAACCACCTGGGTACAGAGGATCAAATTCGATCTCCATTTTGGTAGAGCCTTAATGAGATTCTTTTAAGTATCCTTTTGATATTTTTTGAAGGTCTCATCGTGGGATTGGCATAGCCTCTCCAACATTGCCATATGTCTCTCCTCTTTAGGCTCAGATTTCTCCTCGAAGATAGATTTTTCACCCCTCAAGTGGTTGATCTCGTGTTTTAGCTAATTATTTTTGGTTTGAACATACCCATACTTGTTCTTCAAAGTTGTGATATGGGTAGACAACCTTGTGATCAAACTACATGAGTCTTGACATTTTTGGCGAAGTACAGCCAAAGCGTATTCGTCAAATTCCATAGATTTCTCTATATCTACTAGTATGTTGTTGTAATGCCTACTAGCCTTTCTGAAAGCTCCGCTCCAAAGACCATGTTCAAAAGACGAGATATTTGAGATTCGATCCATGTGGGATAGAGGATCCTCTGAGAGATTGGATGCAAGGTAAGAGGTGAAGGCTTCTCTTAACTATTGGGGTAGCAAGCTTAGTTGTTGCTGAAAAATAGAACTGAGAGGCGAAGGAGATGGCACTAGCTCTATAAGACCACACCAAGGAAAGTTGCTACTTGGTTTAGCTAGGGGAGCATCATGTGCTTGAGAGGGAAGAATAGTTGACTAGATAGGAGGAATTATCTCTGAGGGGTTATCTAATATGGGGGATCAGAAAAATGCCTAAGAGAGCCTATTGGTGGGGCGGAGCCTTCAGGCACTGAAGGGATCTCGGGAAGAATAGGCACTAGGGGAGAATGAGTGATGATTGCAACATGATCCTTGTTTGGCTTATGCCTCACTAAGGGAGGGCATTCACTGCTATCAGATTCTTGAGTACCCTCATTTGAGCTGGCTCTTTCCCTTGTTGTTATTTTTTATGGCAAAATAATAGTGGTCTTCTCATTGCCACGGGTCATTTTAAGAATTGAGGAAATGTCCATGTCTTAAGGGTGGGAACGAGATGAAGATCTTGCACCATTAATAGGTGAATTAGCTAGATCTAAAGATATAATTATCTAATTTCCTGGGTGTAGATTACATATACGATAAAGGTATGATAGAGGCTCTCGGATGCGCTAGCAAAATGTGCGCCATTTCACTGTCTGTGTTGGATGACTAAGCTTTGAAGGCAGATGGCACTAACAGGTCGTTTCTTTGGCTGGTGAAAAAGTTGGGCTGTAACCATTTGGACTTAGATTTCTCAAACAGTGCTGAAATATATTTCTAACAAAAATCATCTCCCCTAAATCAAGTATTCAATCCCTCTTCAACCTTTGGTATTGCCTTTCAGCCATATGAGCATCTTTTGGTTAGCATATGCTACAGATGCTTTCCCGGGGAAGAGATTATTTGGTTGGGGAACCAAAACCAGAACTAAGTTTACTTACAACCCTTATATACTTGTCCTTTCTTTGATGAAGATTGGAGATCTTGTTCTTAATAAGGGGTTCATGGATGGCCGTACACTAAAGTGAGCACTGCCAATAGAAGCTCCAGTCCTTTGTATTTTGATTTGGTAAGATCTCTAGAATACACCCAATAGTTGATGCTCATTGTGTATGCAACAATCAATGTAAAACACCACCAATGTCCACTAGGATACAACCGATAACTGACATGGTACAATTTTGTAATTGTTGAGTACAACACAGAAAAAAGGGTTGAGAGGCAAATGTAGCCCAAGCTCCAACAAAATGAGCGACAAGATGAAACCCAAAAAACTTTCACTGAGACGACATCGATTGGGAAGTTTGAAATCATAAGCAAAGTTTGGGTTTTGGATACCCCAAGCTCCTAAGTGTCTATTCATTTATTCTCGAATGGTACTGCAGTCACAATTATCGATCTCTATGTATAGTTAAGTTTCGTGAGTGACGACTCGAATGGTTTTGTCACGACCCCTTCCCCTGATAGTGGTTCTTCTCATGGTTGGGATAAAAAGTTAAAAATTTAAAGAAGAAAAGAATTACCTTGAGAGAAATCGAAAACGAAAGATGAATATTTTAGAAAGGCTTAACAGAGGAAAGTTAGGATTCCAATCGATTTTGCAAAGTAACTGATGAAACATTTGAGTACCTATTTTATAGAAACAAACTTCCTCGAGAAGTTTATTTCAAAAGGGGTCTGTTCAAATTCTTTAATGTAAGGTTGACATCTGTTATAAGGAGGTAAGTGTAATGTTTAGGAATTTTGTGGCGACGGTTAAAATTCAAAAGTAGCCAACTCATGGTGCACGCTTGGCGTGAAGATCAGACATAAGATATAAGATTGTAATCTTTCAAGTTAGAAATTTCAAGAACAAAATTTTTATTATGGGGAGGAGTGTTGTAACACCCGATTTTGGCAGGTTCTGAATTTGGTGAGTAAATTAAAAAGTAAGCTGATCAGCGTAGTGTTATCCGCCCAACTAATGCTCTTGGCGTGTAGAAGTGGGCGTATAATATACATTGGAACACTGTGAGGAATTGTCTCAAAAAGTGATAATTTGTCAAGAAGAGGAGCTTGGTAAAGTATTAAGGAAATTTCGGGTAATTGAGTTATTGTCAAATAGTATTGTACGCCAAGTTTGGTTAGTTATGGTACTGGTTAAGTTCTAACGAGGTGGTTAGGAACGAACGATGGAATTGACCCAAATATATATAAATATAAAATATTAGATTTTCGTACATATTTCTTTAAAGTTGTAAACCACTTACACGACAGATTGAAAAGGATTATGATGCGTGTCAAGTTTCCGTAGGGATAAAAGTTGTAAATCTAGATGATTAGGATAGGAAAATGGGAGTTTTCTTATCCCTTCTTCAAGAAGTATTTTTGTCTAGATTTTAAGGAACCTAGAGTATTTCCTTCTTACACTTGAGCTTTAATTATAGATCTGGATCTTTTTCGGTGATTACTCATTGTCAAGGTAAGATTTATGGCTTTGCATTAGGTTTTGGGAAAGAATAGATCTATTAGATTTTGTAAATCAGTAGGGTAAAGGATGTAAGACCCTGCTTAGGAATTTTAGTGTTAGAAATGTTGGAAAAATGGGTGGGGGTATTCAAATAGATCCTAATAAGTTTTCATGTCCTGTAGCAATAGTTGTTGCTGTTTGCACGATGGAAGTCTTGATCTAGAGTTTGGAGCTGTAGAAGGTGACAATCAGGTGAGTCCCTAAATTGACTCTTCCTTGTATAATGTTCATGTGAGAGATTTTGTGTTAGGTGATTGAACTATGAACCTGAACTTAGAAATGTATGGTATATAATGATGCTATAGTATGTATGTAAAATGGTCATTGTATGTATATCATGTATGAAATCTGATGAGTTAAGTAGATGATATGAATTTTGTAGTTAAAGCATGGTTGTATGGGTATGTCTAGAAATATATGATGGGATGTGAAACAACTTAGGTATCTATATGAATCAAGTATTGAGTACGGAATGATGCAATGTATGAAGAGTCTGTCGAGTAAGTCTGTGTCTATACACCGCGGTATAGTCTAAAGGGTTCGCTGGGACTTTAGACACTATCTCTTAAAAGAAAACCCATTACAATGGCAATTTCTGAAAGGAACCAAAAGAAGGTGATTACCCAATAAGGTTCCCTGCGTGTCCTAGGACGATAATGGGTAAACCTCACAAAATGTGAACCTAGGCAAATCATATTGTAAACATGTTAAGAAAGGAAATCCTTTATGAAACATGATGAAAGGAGATGCCTTTGTGGCAAACTTTGTGAGGAATGCCTTTATGACGTACTTGAAAGAATGACCGTTTTGGCAACCAAATGAATGAAACGTCTTTGTGGCAAACTCTAAAGAAATGGTATGTATGGCGAACTCTGAAAGGCAAGTTTTGTCACAAAATATGAAAGGAAATTCCTTTGCGCTGGACTTTGAAGGAACAATCTATATGGAGAATCCTATAAGTGGTGTGTTCTAGAAGGATCTCAATGATGAACCATGAAGGATGCTCTTGCGGCAGAATCTATGCTAAGTACCCAGCACATTCCATATGATTCCTAAATGGAAACAGTGAAATTAGTAAGTGTAAAACGTAGATATGGATATTATGGTAAGATATTTTGCATGTGAAGATGAAGACGAAGTTGATGAAGATGAAGATGAAAATGAAGGACATGTTTTCCTTACTATTCCAACGATAACTTTTCCAACAACTAAAAGGATTCCAACAGCTAATCCTGATGTGCACGTGAAGATGAAAGAGAAGTCGATGAGGAGTCGCCAACCCATATAGTGAAACAGAACTTGATAATCTGTAAAAGTAATATATTTTAATCTTATTCTTAATGTGTTTTTGGATGATTAATTATGTAAATTAGTGAATTTGATGCTCCTAATATTTAAATTCTTGTTTCTATACTTAGAGAACTTTTGGGAGCAAAAGGAGCAAAAAACGAGCCAAAATCAAATAAATAGAGCTATTTCTGGGATCCACACAGCCTGGGCATTTCAACATGGAATGACCACACGCCCGTGTGAGCCACACACGCCCACGTGCCAACTAGTGTTGGTATCGCACCCTATTTCCCAAACACACGAAAAAACCTCATTTTTAGGCTTTCTGAGCATTTTAAAGTCTATAAATATCAATTAGAAGAAGATCTAAAGGGAGCACTCAGATAAGATTGAAGAAATCACTCGAAGAACACCATCGGAGGCAACTCAGAAGCGGATCTCCTTCAAGATTGAAGATCTCCTTTGAACTTTTTTCAAAGTTTTATTGAATTTCTTTATGTCTTGTGATTTTTCTGACTTTGAGATGTTTTCATTTCAGATTATGAACTAAATTCCCTAGACACCTAGGGAAGATGAAACTTATGATGAATCTTATTATTTAATTTCTGATTTACATGATAAATACTTTATTCTCGTTCTCAATTATGTATGCTTATTTCGTGTTTTAATATTTTCGGGATATTAATTCATGTTTAATGTGCTTATTTCAGTGGAGCAAAAGTCACTGTTTAAGAGTAGATCTAGCATAATTGAGTGGAGTTGCATGCAATCCTAGAAATAGGACGATATAAATCTACTGGATTAGAGTCAAATATAATAGGGGAATTCATAGATCGAGTTAATACGACAATAGGGGTTCTAATTAGAAAGAGATTTCAATTAATCAACCTATAGTCAGTTGTTCTTACTCTCGAAAGAGATGTTAACATAATTTAGGAATTTCTATGGATTAAGACACAAGTGAATAAATCGTTTAATTCAGATTCAGAATAAAAAAGTGAAGTCTAGGTGGATTCTTTCCTGGGTATTATCTTTCTTTTTGGTTATCTTCGAGTATTTCCTATTTCATTTTCTATTGCGTTCTTAGTTAAATTAGATTAGTAAATTCAGATTAAAAACAATCATCCCAATTTATCGGCTAAATAATGGAAAAACGGTAACTACTAATACTTTTAGTCCTCGTGGATACGATATTCCCTACAAACCATAGCTATACTATTGTTTGATAGGTGCACTTGCCTTTTTCGTAATTATAGTTAGTTTAGTGACCTATAAGTTTTTGGCACCGTTGTCGGGGACTAAAATATTAGGAACACTCGATTTTTATTAATTTAGCCATTTATTTTTATTGCATTTTATTTTTGCTTTTAACTTAATTTGTACATTCTAATTTTTTTTTAATTTTGCTTCTGGCAGGTTCTTTTATTACTGAGGAGATAGGAGATAATCAGACTAATCAGGTACCTCCTGTAGAGGCGGCGAATCTTGTAGATCCTGCTATTGTTCCTGGTACTGTGTATGATTATGCCAAGCCCACTCTAACTAGGGTTGAATCGATTATGATGAGACTTATTATTATTACAAATAATTTTGAACTAACATCGAACATTATTTAAATGATTCAACAGTTTGTTCAGTTCGATGGTTTGCAAGACGGTGACCCATATACTCATTTGGACTACTTTTTGGAAATTTGTGATAATTTCAAAATTGCTCGCGCCACTAGCGATGCCATTTGCCTACTATTATTCCTTTTCACACTGAGGAATAAAGCTAAGTAGTGGTTGTAATCTTTACCATGAGGTTCCATCACTACATGGGATCAAATGATCGAGAACTTCCTACTGAAGTACTTCCCTCCGGCTAAAACAACCAAGTTGAGGAACGACATCGCTTTCTTTGTGCAGGTCGATTTAGAGACATTATATAATGCATGGGAGAGGTATAAGTATTTATTGAGAAGGTACCCTCACCATGGGTTACCTCTATGGCTACAAGTTCAAACCTTTTACAGTGGTTTGAATCCCTCAATTAGGCAAATAATCGACGCAGCAATCGGTGGAACTCTGAACAATAAAACACCCGAGTCGGCTTATGAGTTTATTGAGGAGATTTCACTGAATAATCATCAGTGGCAAGACATGAAGACGAAACCGATGAAAACAATCGGTGTTTTTAAGTTACATGCGATCACCATATTATCAAACCAGGTAGAAATATTAAATAGAAAATTTGATGATTTATATCTTTCTACGCAGGTAAATCAGGTGTCACAATGCGGTGCAAATGGAGGTGGAATAAATAATCTAGAATATTTACCCTTCGGCCCTAGCACAGAGGATGAGCATATCAATTATATGGGTAACAATTCTAAAACTCAAAATAACCTTTATAGTAAAAACTATATTGCAGGTTGGAAAAACCACCCAAACATCGCATGGGGTGATCAAGGAAACCAAAGATCACAACCCTTTCCGGGCTTACAACAACCTTATCAGCCAGAGAAGAAGCCAAACCTTGAAGAGATGCTAGTAAAATTTATTTTGCGTCAGAGACTTGTTTTCAAAACACCAGAACAACTTTGAAAAATTAGCAAGCATCAATTCTTAGGCTCGAAAATTAGGTTCAACAACTTACTAAATTGGTTTCACAAAAGCAATAGGGTAGTTCACCTAGTAACATAGAACGTAACCCAAAAAAGCACGTGAAAGCAGTTACATTCAGGAATGGAAAAGTGTTGGCTGAACCCGAAAAGAATCTACAACAGGAAATTGATAAGGCAAATGACGAGGGGATAAAACCCGAAGAAATTCAAGCACCAGTGGTTAAAGAATATAAACCACCGATCCCGTATCCGGCCAAGTTGAAGGAAGACCGCATGGATGAACAATTTGGTAAATTTCTTGAACTTTTTAAACAATTACATATCAACTTACCTTTTGTTGAAGCTATTTTGCATGTGAAGATGAAGACGGAGTTGATGAAGATGAAGATGAAGGACATGTTTTCCTTACTATTCCAATGATAACTTTTCCAACAGCTAAAAGGATTCCAACAGCCAATCCTGATGTGCACGTGAAAATGAAGGAGAAGTCGATGAGGAGTCGCCGACCCAAATAGTGAAACAAAACCTGATAAGTTGTAAAAGTAACAGACTTTAATTTCATTCTTAATGCATTTTTGGATGATTAATTATGTAAATTAGTGAATTTGATGCTCCTAATCCTTTAAATTCTTGTTTCTATACTTAGGAGAGAACTTGGGAGCAAAAGAAGCAAAAACAAGCCAAAATTAGATAAATAGAGTTGTTTTCAGGATCCACACAGCCTGGGCATTTCCACACAGGATGCCCACACGCTATTGTGAGGCACACCCTATTTTCAAAACACGCGGAAAATGTAACACCCCTAACCCGTAACTGTCGTCAAAATAGGGTTACGAGGTATTACCGAACCAAATTCAAATTCGAATAATCAGAGATGTACACATGTTCAATCTACTAAGCCAACCAAGTCTTAAATCAAAAAGGTAATATCAACTTATTACGAGTCATTTCATATCATGCATCGAACATATTCGTAAACAAATAACTCATAATTAAAAATTATGCAGAATATTTCAAACACCACTTTTGGTTATACCTCATTTCGCCTACTCGACTAACAAATCAATTATAAACAACAACGACACTATTATGTATATAAAACACACATTTAAAATTTACTTATTTTAACATATATACCTATACCAAACCTTATAAATACAAGAATGTATAAACATTGGGTCGAATATACCATGAGCATTTATTCAAATACCCAAAACTGTTGATCAAATTGCATATAAACATTTGTTCATCAAATAATCCCGACTCAGTCAGCGGTGAAGCTGGCACCCCCTAGCCCCTACATTAGGCATGTGGCCTGATACCGAAGATCCAACCCTAGCACTTCCTCGGTCTCTACCGCAGTGGCGCGTACCCCTTCCGCGAGTACCCCTAGTGCTCATATCGAAAACGTATTATCTGATTACGAAATTTTATGTATCAGTTGTAATTCCAGTAATTAATTATAGATGTATTATGAAAAGCAGTAATCAGAGTTTGTTTTCACAAGTCAGAGTCTCCCTATAGTGTCCAGTTTCCTACAGTCTCAGTTTACTCACTCTAAAGAGTTTCAGTACAGTCCTACTATCTGTAGTAGTCTCTCAGTATATTTTTAGTTCAAGCAGTCTATAGTATAAAGATAACTTACGGATTTAGCGTTGGAGACTCGGTGTGCCACACTTGTAAACCTTCCAAAACACTTCAAAAATAGTTTTCTAGAAATTCCAAATATTTTCAAAACCCATTCCACAGCCGAGTTTTACAACCTGGCTCTTATACCACTAAATGTAACACCCTAGACCTGGCCTAGACGTTATGGTCGTATCTGGTGCGTCACATTAAAGTGTTTCTCAAAATTTAGACTTGTTGATAAAACTCGTTTCTTAAGTTTGGAAACCTCTTTAGTAATGTTTAACGGAACACTTAACTAAATGTTTACCTTATTAACTACTATTGTTCTATTAAGTTGATTTAAAACGCGAAACATTTGAAAATTCTAACGTTTAAAGTTCGTGTCTTTGAAAACATTAATTATTTTTAAAATTCATTTTCACCTAACTAGCAGTATAAAATATATAAGAAAAAGCCCAATTAAAATTTAAAACCCAAATTAAAGGCCTTATTACAAAAAAAAACCCAACTTGTAATTTAAAGTAAAATAATAGCAAATGTGAACAGTAGCAGTTGTTTGGCCACCTCCGAGTCCCTCGCGGCACCGAATCACTTAAGACTGAGGATTACCTGCACAGTTAAGAGGAGAGGGTGAGTTTACGAAACTCAGTGTGTAATCCCCTATCAATCAAACAGTAAACAACATACAGTAGCAGTCTGGGCCTAGGCCCTATTCAATGACAGTACAGTGAGGGCCTTAGCCCAATTCAGTAGCAGTGTGAGCCTTAACCCAATACAGTACATAAAATGCAATCCATCCCATCCCAATCCAACCAACACACCACTCCATACCACCAACACACCATGTGGGGATAAAATCAACCCACCCAGCCAACATACCAAAATTGTAGTAAAACTGCCAGTAATAGAATCGTAGCAAAACGACCCGAATGAGATTCGTGACAAAGCCACCGGTTGGTCAGCGATCGATTAGGCGACCGTGTGACCTTATCGATCTGATACACTTCCTCCAAATATAACAACCCAACCCCATGCAATATGTCGTGACATAATATCGTAAGTGTATGCAAAATGTCATGCTCAATCATAGACATACATATGATAAGGCCATAACAGTCATTTCATCTCCTAATGGTATAAAGACCATTTCACACTATGTGGGTATTTTGGTAATTTTACCTTTCAGGGGTATTTCGATACTTTTACCCTTCAAGGGTATTTCAGTAATTTTACCCTTCGGGTGTATTTCTGTAATTTTACCTTTCGAGAGTATTTCAGTAATTTTACCCTTCAAGGGTATTTCGGTAATTTACTGTTCGAGGGTATTTCAATAATTTCACACTATGGGGGTATTTCGATAATTTTACCTTTCGGGGGTATTTCAGTAATTTTACCCTTCGGGTGTACTTCGGTAATTTTACCTTTCGAGAGTATTTCAGTAATTTTACCCTTCAAGGGTATTTCGGTAGTTTTACTGTTCGAGGGTATTTCAATAATTTCACACTATGGGGGTATTTCGATAATTTTACCTTTCGGGGGTATTTCGATAATTTTACCCTTCAAGGGTATTTCGGTAATTTTACCCTTCGAGGGTATTTCGATAAATTGCCCATGAATCGTAAGCTGGGCTTACCACTCGAGCCCTCGCACGCCCTACGGTCTCAAATGCTGTGTTTATAGCTTCTCGGCTTTTCGCCGATCTCCGTTTGCAGTAGGGTGATTACACACCTGATTATGAGAAACGCGCAAGCCTCCATGCACACCAACCTAGATTTAATCAATTCACAAGTTAGCCCTTAAATCAAGACACCCTTTTAATAACACTTAATCAAAACACCATCCTTATCTGGCTCGAAAGAGGGCGACTTACTCCTCCAAGTCTACCAAGCAAAAGTGGTCTCTCACTTATTGAATATCTACACCACGAACAGTGATCTCAGAAAGTAAGTTAGACCGTATAAGTGGCCAAAAGGGTATTCGATTTTAATAAAAAAGAAAGGAGGTGAATCGGTTTTAAACAAAAAGTGAAGGGTATTCACACTTTACTGATAACCAGAAATACTTGCAGCACTGAGATAGCAAAAATAGCGAGGAGAAGATCAGCCCAGAGAAATAGAATAGAAAGGTGATAATCGGCTGAACCACACTCAAAATAAATAGAGAGATCGCTCTAAGTCAAAAAGAAAATAATAGAAGATAGAAATCACAAGCAGTAAGAGAAAAATATTCGATCAATGAAGAAGAGGAGAAGAGAGGGGAGGTTCAGCTAGCAAAGAAGAGAAGAGGGACAAGGGAAGAGAAATTTGGCCACAAAAGAAGAGGGAAGAGAAAAGTGTGTTCGACAGGGGGAAATCGAA
This sequence comes from Gossypium raimondii, assembly GCF_025698545.1. NCBI lineage: Eukaryota > Viridiplantae > Streptophyta > Magnoliopsida > Malvales > Malvaceae > Gossypium > Gossypium raimondii. The sequence goes on from NC_068568.1 coordinate 7,546,208, forward strand.
ACTATTTGACCAACACACAGTAGGAAAAGAGATAAGTAGCAAAAAAGATCCAACACACTCGAGAGATACACTAAGCCTTAGCAAAAATTGGCACAAAAAAAGAAAAAAAAGGAAGAAAGAAAAACTGACCAAAACCGAAGCAGACAGACTGAAAAGAAAACCCCAAACCGATTACCTACTGTCTAAAGAACAAATTCAGCACAACACTCCCCCTTCTCAAATTCCTTGATTTTCTCCTAAAAACTCTCCCCTTATCCTTCCTTGATTTTCTCCACCCGATCACATGTTGGAACACCGGCACCCCTACGACACAGCGAAAAATTAAAACATTCCGCGATCCTAAACATGGATCCATGTGTGAGGAACGAATCGGGGTGAAATAAAGGTTTCGAAATTACCGAATCTCAATTCTAAGTAGACAACAACGCCTCAGCAACGAGTAATCTGATCTACTATCGAACCAAGCTGCAATCTATCGTGACTCTGGCCTCTATGTAATCCACCCAGTTGACAATGAACGGAAGGAATCCCCAAAACTGTTTTTGAAAAGACTTTGCTTTGACGGCTACTAGACCCCAATCAAAGAAAAAACAAGATTTTTATATCTATTTTTAGGGTTTTTAGAAATTAAATAAATATAACAATATTTTTAAACCGAAAATTATAATTACATTAATTATAATAATGATTTCGGTAAACTATATATTTATTTGAATTTATATACTAACCAAATCATGTTCTCACTATGCATACAACAACCTTGTACATAACGTGTTCGATATTTGATTATCCAATTAAATTAATTCTATAATTAATTTAATTCAAGCGACAACCAAACACAATACCAACTATGTTTTATTCCATTCATTTCAACTATAGGGTGTAACCCTGTAGGTTCTTGTAACGTAAGCAGTAATGCTAGAACGATTCCAATGTTACAAACAATGAGTGGAACCTAGCAATGCATATTGCTACCTAAGTCACAAGAAATCATGATTCGACATAACCTTTTTATGATTAACCTTTCATGCAATAATCCTTAAGTCCTTTATCTCTGGATTGGATACAAGTCATGGAATAGTCACACTTGCATAGTCCATTCCATGTTCTTTGATATCTTAAGTAGGCTATGATATACAAATAAGTATGACATCTCATATCAACTTATTTGAGCATGGCCATGCATTTCTAGTCTCACACAATCAAGTGGCCTAAGATATTACTCCCATTATGTAGGAGGGACTTATCCTATATCGATAAACCATATCCCTCTACATAGATTGTGGTATATCCAACATCAGCCTTTATAGAACAACCAGTTACGGTGTACGTTTGACTGTATCAAAACATACAACTCACGATGTTGGGATTATGATGATCTCAAGTCTGAGGATCATATACATATTAATCACTATGAGTAATGTTGTGACAGTTACATAATAATCCCAGAAACATACTCATAACGGGTCAGTCCAATATAGTGTTCTCTAACACACATATTCATGTATCGATTTTGACATTCCATATCAATGACAACTCTTTATCATCAATCAACTACATCTTAGTCTTAATGCATTATTGTTGTCCTATCCAACAATAATACTTGACTAAGGACCTTTTAAGAATAATCATATTACTCTCAGGACATTATTATAAAACAATTTATTTATACACACAGAAAAGAAACTAAAATAATAATGGTAACGCCTTATATTAATAAACATGATAAATCAAGTATGTTATTACAACCATCTCATGATTGATTTTTGGGCATACTCTAACATCACAATCCCACTAATCCCTCCATGATTCACCCCTCCATTCAAATTCCATAGAATTTCAGTCAAACTCTACCACCTCACTACACAGGTGATAAAAATAAACACTCCACAGTGCAGCTCAGGACTCGAACCTCAGACCTTAAGAGTACTTCACACGCCACTTACCACTAGATCAATAGGCTCTTTGTGTCATAAAACAAGCACAAATATTAATAAGGCCTATATACCAGCGTCCAGGTTCATTTAAGGGAAAAACTAAAAATTTTGCCAAGGCCAAGACTTGAACCCAGGCTCCTCAAACACTCCCAAACACACCCAAATTACTTAACCAGTGAAGCAAACAAGCAATTTGTGACAAAACATGCAAAAATTAAAGGCTTGAATTTTGGGGCGTTACAAGTTGATTATATGTCAAAATAGATAAAAGCTCAAGCTTTACCTACTAATGATGCTAGAGTGGTAGTTCGATTTCTTAAGAAGCTCTTTTCTCGATTTGGAACACCTAGAGTGATTATTAGTGATAGGTGGTTTGATAAGGTTCTTAAGAAATATGGGGTGCATCATAGAACAGCTACCCCTTATCACCCTCAAACTAGTGGCTAAGTTGAAGTTGCGAATCAAGAACTCAAACGCATCCTACAAAAAACTGTAGAGTCAAGTAGAAAGGATTGGGCGATAAAAGTAAATGACGCTTTATGGGCTTATAGGACTGCGTATAAGACACTTATAGGAACATCTCCTTACAGACTTGTATATGGAAAGAGTTTTCATTTACCACTTGAACTCGAACATAAAGCATTTTGGGCAATAAAATTTCTAAACTACGACCTTAAACTTACAGGTGAGAAAAGATTGATGTAGCTAAACGAGTTAGACGAGTGGCGAGCTAATGCTTATGAGAACTCGAAACTATATAAATAAGTGGCAAAGCGATGCCATGACGCTCATTTGAAGCAACCCAAACAATTCACAGTTGAGGATCTTGTCCTTTTATACAATTCAAAGCTCAAACTATTTCCCGGGAAACTAAAATCAAGATGGTCAAGTCCATTTGTGGTACAAACCGTTTTCCCGTACAGTACGATATAGGTAACACATCCAGCATATGGCCCATTTAAGGTAAATGGACATCGACTCAACTTTTATAGTGGTGACAAATTTAGAAATGATAGAGAGGAGCTTCGGCTCCACAAACCATAGTGATCGTGCGAATACAAGGTAAGTCGAGCTTAGACTCAAAATAAGCGCTTCTCGGGAGGCAACCCGAATGTTTAACTTTTTCTAATTCCTTTAATTCCATTGCATGCTAATGTAAAATCTTAAAAAAAAAGGGTGTGTTTTTTACCCACACGGCCTGGAGACACGGCCGTGTGCCACACACGGCCTAGACACACGGGCGTGTCATAGGCCGTATGAAACCTAGAGCTAATTTTTTCAATTTTAAATCAAGTCAGAGAGTTACACGGGCAAGGCACACGGTCGTGTGAGAGACATGGTCGAGACACACGGGCGTGTGGGAGTCTACACAGGCGTGGAAGAAGCAAAGGAGATCACATACGGCCTGGACACACAGCCATGTGGTAGACACATGGGCGTGCCCATGGCCGTATGAAAACTGGGTTAATTTTTAATTGCACATGGGTTGAACATGTGGCCCAAGCCCTAGAATTCCTTTATCAATTTGTCTTTTTGTTCTTCCCCAACCAACCCACCCCTTCTTTTTTATTTTTTTTATTTATTTTTATTTTACTAATTTTTATTTTATTTTATTTATTATTCTTATACTTAGATTTTAAATTTATTTTAATTTTTGCTATTTCTATTATTTTTAGTTTTTTACTATTATTATTACAATTACCTTTAAGTTTATTGATATCATTGAGTTTATTATTTTTTGTTTTATTTTTTACTTATCTTTCTTTTTAATTTTGTTTTAGTTGTTTTTTATTTGTTATTTTCTTAAACTTATTTTAATTATTATCTTTTGAAATATATTTTTATGGTTATTTCTAATCGAGTTATAACCCTTTAATCTTCTCTATTATTTGTGTTTATTTTCTTATTAGTTTGCTCGGAATCATGCGTTGCATTTAGATTTGACTACAATTCTGCTTTTCACTATTCTAGGGATTTCATCCAATATTCAGGGCAGTTTCAGTTTTTTCCCTTCCTTATGATATTCTATTTATACTGTGATTATATATGTTTGTACATTGAGGACGATGTACATCTTAAGTGTGGGAGGTTATTTATATATTTATTAGAAAATCTTTGAATTATGATTGTGTTTAAGTAATTTTCTCATACTTCTATTAGAATGAATTTTTATCGATTTGTGATTTTTCTTGATGTGTTTTGGATTAAATTCATAGATATTTGTGCATTGGTTGTTTCCTTGAATTAAGGTATTACCTTGAAGTTTTAAATTTACAATTTGACATCCAAAACCATAATTTGTTGTGAGATTTTGAGCCTTTAGAGCATACATTTTTCTTGTTCATTTTATTATTGGTTATGAGTGTATCAATTTGATTTGTTATTCTAGAACTTGCTTCGATTATGCATGTCAAGAACACACATTTAATTTGATATACTGAGATGATAAAGACACTTAGGTTTGAACCCATTTATCCCATAAAAGCCTACCTTGTTAATTAACCCTTAGTGAAACCCCTTGAGCGTAACACACCGTTTCTTAATTTACCCATTAATTTTAACCCATAACTCTTTTTTTTTTGTTCAATGAGGATTTTTCCGTTTTATCGAGATTTGATTTGGTTAGTTGCCTAACTGTGCTCTTTTGTTTGATTTGTTGAATTATCTATTATTGTAAAAAAAGAAAAAAATTGAAAAATAAGAAAAAAAATCGAAAAAAAATATTGATTATTATTTAGTTCTATGATTGAACTTGAACAATTAAATTAATATTTTGAGAAGAAACTCATTTTTTTATTCTTGAATAATTCTTAATTTATTCACTTGCTTTTAATTCAGCATTTGTTTAATTTCCTAGTTTGGTAATTTATCAATTCGATCTCGATTTTAACCAACTTTTTCAGCCTTTCTCTACACCCTTAACCTAAGCCCCATTACAACCTCTTAAAGACCTTTTGATTTGTGTATCATATCATTTTATAGTGCTAGAGATTTGATTTTTATGCAAGCCTATGGTAATGACTTTTCTTGCTTGACTATTGAGTGCTTATTCTTGAACCTTAAACACTTCGAGTGATTTTAGTGAACCTTTAGTGAGGATGTCGATTCTTGCCGATTGTGAATTAAAGATAATTACTTAGATAAAGGGAAATACCTATGTTTTCATGTTTTAAAAATGTTCGACTTGGATTGTTTGAATATTTAGTTCTCTTTTAGTTGAATTATTAATGTATGATTATTTGTGAATTATGACGAAACATTATTGATGAGAATTATAAGTTGAGAAAGATTAATTTTAATTGTGAGTTGAGGATTTTGCTTGAGGACAAGCAAACACTTAACTGTGGGGATATTTGATAAGCTGTTCTTAATTCGTTTTTGGATGATTAATTATGTAAATTAGTGAATTTGATGCTCCTAATCCTATAAATTCTTTTTTTCTATACTTAGGAGAGCATTTGGGAGCAAAAGGAGCAAAAAACAAGCCAAAATTAGATAAATAGAGATGTTTCTAGGATCCACACGGCCTGGGCAATTCCACACGGGATGCCCACACGCCCTTGCGGCCACACGCCCAAGTACAGGCCCGTTTCGATATCGCACCCTATTTTCCAAACATGCGGAAAAACCCAATATTTAGGCTTTCTGAGCATTCTAATGTCTATAAATATCAATTAGAAGAAGATGTAAATGGAGCAATCAAAGAAGATTGAAGAAATCACTCGAAGAACACCATCAGAGTCAAGTCAGAAGCGGATCTCTTTCAAGATTAAAGATCTTCTTTTAACTTCTTTCGAAGTTTTATTGAATTTCTTTATTTCTTGTGGTTTTTTTGACTTTGAGATGTTTGCATTTTAGATTATGAACTAAAGTCCCTAGATACCTAGGGAAGATGAAACCTATGATGAATCTTATTATTTGATTTCTGATTTACATGATAAATACTTAATTCTCGTTCTCAATTATGTATGCTTATTTCGTGTTTTAATATTTCCGAGATATTAATTCATGTTTAATGTGCTTATTTCAATGGAGAAAAAGTCCCTATTTAAGATTAGATCTGGCATAATTAAGTGGAGTTGCATGCAATCCTAGAAATAGGACGACATAAATCTACCGGATTAGAGTCAAATCTAATAGGGGAATCCATAGATTGAGTTAATGCGACAATAGGGGTTTTAATTAGAAAGAGATTTCAATTATTCAACCTAGAGTTAGTTGTTCTTACTCTCGAAAGAGACATTAACATAATTTAGGGATTTTTACGGATCAAGACACAAGTGAATAAATCGTTTAATTCAGATTCAGAATAATAACTGAAGTCTAGGTGGATTCTTTCCTGGGTATTGTCTTTCTCTTTGGTTATCTTTGATTATTTCCTATTTCATTTTCTGTTGCATTGTTAGTTAAATTAGAGTAGTAAATTTAGATTAAAAACAATTATCCCAATTTATCAGCTAAATAATAGGAAAACGAAAATTACTAGTACTTTTAGTCCTTGTGGATATGATATTCCCTACTCACCATAGCTATACTATTGTTCGATAGGTGCGCTTGCCTTTGTCATAATTATAGTTAGTTTAGTGACCATCAGAACCTTAGGCGTGTTTGACGCCCAACGAGTTGTAGCACATATTCGAGACGCCGATGATTATGTTATTTGTAATTTTCCTAAATTGTATACTTTGTTTTACATTCAAAATGTACACTTATTTACAATATTTGAAACAGATCTATTAAATTTGTTTCCTTTGTACCTTATATTGTGAGTTTAAAATTTACAATTATTTCTGTTACTTTTTCATTTAAGTTTTTCTATATCCATTTGTTACGTACAATATTTTGAGAAAGCAAAAAATTACTCACAATGTTCGGAAATAGATCAAAACTTTAACTTAAGTATTATAATATATCTTACTTCAATAATTAATATTAACTTACACTTTACATAAAAAAATTAATGAATAAATGAATAAGTTAGTGTTTTCACTGCATGAGTTTGTGTTTTAATTAGCTCTTCTCCTCGATGATCCCCAGTTATGTGGACATATGGGCTTCATATGCCCTGGGTTCCTATAGTAACCGCATAACCTCAATGTGTCTCATCACTCCTGAATATCCATACTGTCTCGTATCCAAGTTAAGTTTGACTAACCTTTTGGCTTGCGTCGTGAGTTATTATCGGGTACCAACTCAAAAGAAGCGTACGAGGTAGGCAGCCACATTCTTTCACCCAGGGTAGGTGGGAATTTAGATTTCCCAAAATTATACATGCGTTCAAGTTTGTAAACTTCGTCAACGTAGGTCATGCAATCTACACGTGCCGAGGCACATGTCGCAATTGCATGTATAGATCGATAACGAAGTGCTTGAAATCTTTCATAGTCGCAGGTCATTTGTCTCAGGTCTACGCGGTACGCTCCACTGAAAACTCCTCGGTCGGGTCTGTGGAGATAGTTAACCCAGAATATTAGATTTGGTCGCGAGTGACACACTGAAGTCATTGAGTTTGTGATTTATATATTTTCCCCAATATCTTTTAGCACTGACTCGCACCAAATGTGATTGCCTTTTATCTGTTCCGCATATATATCAGCCCGCTTTGGGAATAAGGCTACCAACCGAAAATACGTTTCCTTGACCACCAAGGTTACTAAAAAACGACGCATCCCTTTTTGTATAGAATTAATGCATTCTGCTAGGTTTGTGGTTATGTGCACATATCGTATTCCTTTGTCATGGAACTACTGTAACACCCCAAACCTGGCCCAGACGTTATGGCCGGATCTAGTGATGTCACATGATAGGGTGTTTGAAGACTTTGTCGTCGCATTAAAACCATTTCCATAGGATTTCTTATCTTAATATTTTATTAGTTCCAACGAGGCAACCCATTAAGGAAATCCATAGCTACGCGCTCCCATTTCCAAAGAGGAATCTTAACTGGCTGTAGCAAACCCAAAAGTAACTGATGCTCAGCCCTAACCTGCTGGCAAGTCAGACATCTACCCACAAAATCAGCAACCTCACGTTTCAACCCTGGCCACCAATATAACTCACGGAGGTCTTGGTACATCTTATTTTTGCCAGGATACATAGCATAAGGGTTACTATGCGCCTCTCTTAGTATAGCCTGTCTCAGATCAGCATCATTCGAAACACAGATTCTCCCACGGAAACAGAGTACCCCATCACTGTTCAATCCAAAATCTATAGTACTACCACCCTCAATCAACCAGAATCGAAGACCCAACGACTCATCCTTCAACTGCTTATCCTTAATCTGCTCAATCCATGACGGCTTAACCTGAAGCTCGGCTAATAAACTACCATCATCAAATAAACTTAGGCGAGCAAATATCGCCCTCAAATTAGTCATAGCCCTACGGCTTAGTGCATCAGCCACCACATTGGCCTTGCTGGGATGGTACTCAATGGTATAATCATAATCCTTAAGCAGCTCAACCCATTTACGCTGCCTAAGATTTAACTCCTTCTGAGTGAGGAGATACTCGAGGCTCTTATGATTAGTATAGATAATACACTTCTCACCGTACAAATAATGCCTCCAGATTTTCAGTGCGAATACCATAACGACCAACTCCAAGTCATGCGTCAGATAATTCACCTCATGGGTCTTAAGCTGACAAGACGTATAGGCTACCACCTTACCATCCTGCATCAACACACATCCCAAACCGACATGTGATGCATCACTATAAACAGTGAACCCCTTTCCAGGCATCAGCTACATCAAAACAGGGGCCTCAATCAGTACAGTCATGAGCTTCTCAAAGCTCTTTTGCTGCGCATCAGTCCAGTTAAACGGCACACCCTTACGTAACAGCTTAGTCAATGGTGCTGCAATCAATGAAAAACCCTCTACAAATTGTTGATAATATCCCGCCAGTCCTAGAAAACTGCGAATCTTAGACACGTTCCTAGGCTGCTTCCACTCCAACACAGCCTCAATCTTTCGAGGATCAACTTGAATCCCCTCAGCCGAAACTACATGACTAAGAAATGTCTCATCACGCAGCCAGATCTCGCACTTACTAAACTTAGCATAGAGTTGTTTTTCCCTCAAAGTCTAAAGAACGACTCAAAGGTGCTCATCATGCTCATCCTCAGTCATCGAGTAAACCAGTATATCATCGATGAATACCACCCCAAATCGATCTAGATAAGGCTAGAACACGTGATTCATTAAATCCATGAAAGCTACCGGTGCATTAGTCAGTCCAAATGACATCACTAGGAACTCGTAGTGACCATAACGAGTCCTAAATGTCGTCTTATGAACATTAGCCTCCTTAACCCTTAATTGATGATATTCAGATCGGACGTCATCCTTGGAGAAAATCAAAGCTCCTCGAAACTAGTCAAATAGATCATCTATCCTCGGTAGGGGGTACTTGTTCTTAGTGGTCATCTTGTTCAGTTGCCGGTAGTCGATGCACATTCGCATGGATCTATCCTTCTTCTTTACAAACAGTACTAGTGCTCCCCACAAAGACATACTAGGGCAGATGAACCCACGATCCAATAACTCATAAATCTGAGCCTTAAGCTCCACAAGATCCTTCGGTGCCATTCAGTAGGGGCGATAGACACCAAAGCTATACCAAGAAGGAGCTATATCCTAAACTCCACTTCACGATTCGGAGGTAAACCCAGTAGCTCCTCAGGAAAGACGTCCGGAACATCCTTTATGGTTCTGATATCCTTAACTGTAGAGTCCCCAGAATTTGAAACACTTACATAGGCCAAGAATGTCTCACATCCCTTACGAACCAACTTCTCCGCCACCAGTGCAGAAATCACATTAGATAAGTAGTTCCGATATTTTCCGATCATGACTACCTCCATATCCTCCTCGGTGATTTTGGCCTTCTCTAATAGTGCAGAAAGATTTCACTACCTCTGCGGGCCTATCAGAACTTTCAAATTATCTCTAAGGTCATCCTCAAAGCGGACACATTGCTCATACTCAAATGCCACCATACCTTGCGCAGAACAGCTTAGTCTCAGAAACTCGGCCTCATACTCGGCCACTGATCGATCACCCTGTGTAAGATTCAGAAACTCCCAACTATGTTCACCCACATAACTAGCTCCAACATATTTCTACTAGAAGGCAGTCTTAAAGCTCCCAGGTCAGGCGTTCGGGTTGAGTGCCCTTCTTAACGGTCAGCCACCATTGATAAGCCTCGTCCCGCAGCAGTGAGACTACACCCTTTAATTTCTACTTAGGGGTGCAATTTAGGTCATCCATGATCCTTTCCGTGGCCTCAATCCAGTACTCGGCCACATTAGGGGTGACCCCATTGATACCCTTGAAAAGCTCAGGTCTATTGGATCAGAGTCATTCTGTAACTGACCCTCGACCCCCAAATCCAGTATTGGGCCCAACGACCCTCTCCAAAATCCTTAGCATAGCCTGGGACAATGCATCATCCCCAACCATGCGATCTTCAGACCCAGTCTCAGTAGAGGGTGACAGTAGCATCTCACTTGTATCCAAATTTGGCAGGCTGCCTGATGACGAGGACTCAGCTCGAGCCCCTCTACGGCCTTTACCTTGGCCTTTAGTACCCCGTCCACGGGGTACCTTGTGTGCTCACATCTAATTAGATTTATCTAGTATTATAAGTTTTATGAATCAGTTACAGTTTCAGTGGTTATTAACAAATGTTTTATGTAAAATAGTATTGATTATTCATAGTTCGTTTTCATAAATCGCAGTCTCACTACAGTTTCCAGTTTCTCTACAATTTTCAGTATACACTAACTAAAGTGTTTTCAGTACAATTTACTACCTATAGTAGTTTCAGAATATACTATCCATACAGATTCAGTTTAAAACAAATCACAGTTAAGAATACTTACAGGATCGGCGCCGGAGACTCGGTGTACCACTTACTCAGTAAAAAATTTCAAATCATTTGGAAATCAAACAATTTTTTGAAAGCCAAATTTTTATAAAACCCATAATCCACAACCGAGTTTTGCAACCTGTCTCTAATACCACTAAATGTAACACCCTAAACCCGGTCTAGACGTTATGGCTGGATCTAGTGATGTCACATGATAAGGTGTTTGAAGACCGTGTCGTAGCGTTAAAACCATTTCCATAGAATTTTTTATATTAATATTTTATTAGTTCTAAAATTGTGTTGCTCATTTAATCGATAGTTTTAAAACGTGATTCATTTGCGGAAGCTTTCAAACGAATTAAACAATCATGCGTTTAGGAAAAACATTTGTTTCTTTTGAAAAACTGAGATTTCCTACTATTATCAGTTATAATCCATAAGGTAAAGATAATTAAAAGCCTACTGACCAAAGATAGGGCTTATTCATAAAAATACCAAAATTTGCCCAAGTCCTGGCTTGAACTAGAGACCTTCCAAACACACCCAGAACACATAACCACTAAAGGAGATAGATATTTTGTGTCACACACTTACAATATCCAAAATTAAAATTTTAGGGCATTACAACTGCGTCCGCTGCTCCTTCGGTATCCCATCGAGGTACTCTATACCTAGTTGATTTACAACCCATAATCTCTCTATGGAACTGATGTTGGATGAGCTCATACCCTGTTGATGAAAATAAATATTGCATTCAAGAAAAGTGACCCAAATGTATATGTTAAACTGTTATACAAGAAAGAAATTTTATGCACAACGTACCCATATTAATAACATGTTAACGCTCCACATCCTTATGGTATCGGTTCATGTAGTTAGACCCTATTAGACGCAAAAAACACCTATGGAGTACACGATCCCATAGGCTTGAACATCGATCGAATGCAGCCTGTACTCTGGTGCCCTTGTCGAAAATGATGCATACATACCAGCTCAAACACATGATACATACCAGCTACAGCACATGCATACATAATAGAATGTCAGAAAAAAGTCAAAATTTGAGTTGATGTTGTTAATCATGATACATACTAGTTACAACACATGTATGTGGCGTGGTAAACTTTTTAATCATCCAAATTGCTGACTTCATCCTCACAGATGCTAAGATTTTCCATGGACATCCTGTTCCATGCATTGCGCACTTTGCCATATATTTCTCGGACCGAGAGCATATAACGATGAAGTTTACGCCAATTTGTATATTGTACCACTTGATAGCAGCTATGAAAAAATCTTTGGAGTCAAACACCATCCTAACCTCTAAAAGGCCGAAATTTGTTGATGAAGACACATGTCCTGGTATTCTACAAAAGTGGGTCTTGGTATGAGCTTTACAGCAATGATGTGAATCCACTGCACAACCGTGTGGTAGGACTTTTAACTTCTTGATCTGGCGTGGAATTATGTGGGCACGGTGTAATTAAGCTCGGGCCACTTTCGTCCTTTTCGATGAAGTCGACATATAACTTTAGTACCACATTCCCACTTGAGCAATGAGATTTGACCACCTGCTCCAAATCTTTGTCCCTAGTGATCTAAAAAATGACATATCTAGTGGGGTCCTTTGACAAAAGATATTTACATTTGAGGCTCAAAATTCTTATTCGAATCCCCATTTTGTGCCTAATCCCTGTCTGAAGCTCTTTTAATGTTACGCTCTGGTTGAATGTCAGATATTCAGATTATGTAGATACAAAAATAGGGCCAATTTTGACCTCACAAATTTGACCATTGTAATGGATAACATCTCTGACTCGCCTGTTTGTCTTGAACCAAATAGCCTGTTCCACATATATCAAACCGAAAAAATAGCAAAAAAATATAGTTCTCATCACCTAAAACCCTAAACATACACGTAATTTAACGAATTACCTTTTCTTCAACAACAATGTAGGAACAAAATCCAAGTTTTCACGACAACGCTGATTACTCCTAATGCCAAGTATCATTTAGATCACCAATCTACTTCAATGGTCGATATGGAAAATCTATTGTATTGAGTTCTTTCTATAGAGCTTTTACCTCGACGCACATGAAATTTGTGGGGGAGAAAACACTCCCATGCAGCGGTGTTTTTTGAGAATCATGAAATTTATCCTAGGAATCCCGAGTTGTAGGGGCTCAGAAGTAATTAAGTTTAATGGTTGAAACACCTAGAGAGAAAATGCCTATAGGTGGCGTTTTCATCTGCCATTTTAGATGAAAATGGTTCTTGCAAGACGTGTTTTCTAACCACATATTATATGAAAATGCCCACTGCAAGGAGCATTTTCTCTCTACCCATTTCAACCCTTAGGCCAACTTGATTGATTCTGCCTTTGAGCCCGTACAAACCAGATTCCCATGATAAATTTCATACATTGCAACCAAGGATTCTTGGGATAATTTTTTCCCCTTTTTACCCTGCCCCATCCTATATAATTGCACGTTCCTATCCCATACTCATTATATCTCTGTATCCTTTAATTTGTTTTTTTTTCTCGTGTGTTGAAATTTTTAGGTTTAAAGATTTATTTGTCTTTCATTTTGAGTGAGACATAGTTGTAGTTTTAAGTTGTGTTTGGGTTCACGGTGATGTCGTGGAGCTAAGTAACCTACAAACTTCACTTGTCATGTGAGTATAAAGCCATCACTTGAGAAGTCAAGATCGCTTGGCAACTCAAGGTTCAAGTTGGCGGTGATTATATCAACTCATGTTGAAATGTAACTAAAGCTTCATGTTTACAAAGGTTATGTTGTTAAAGGATAGAGCATAATCGGGGTCGTAGTTGACGGTGCTAATGCGGGCACCACAATGAGTTTCTCCTCATCAGAAGAGCATGCTCCATAAAACCCATACACAAGTGCGAGGAAGAAAAATGTAAGGGGCATTCTAGTATAATTAAGTAATTGTGTTGTCCATCTACACTAAAGGTTGTAACCTTGTTAGCATAACCTGTTACACCCTAATTCTGTCATAGGTTATAATAATGGGGTCATCACCTTCGGTGGTGATAGATAAGATGCATTACTTGATTATACTGAAACGCCACTACGTTTTTCTTCCTCGTATTTGTGTTTGAGTTTTATAAAGCATCCTCTTCTGATAAGAAGAACTCGTTGTCGTGCTTGTATAACCACTATCAACTACGACCCCATTTATGCTCCATCCATTGACAACATAGCGTTTGTAAACTTGAAGCCCCAATTACAATTCAACCCAATACCGTATAATCACCGTCAACTAGGATTTTGAGTTGCAATGCAATCCGGCTTCTTAGGTGATGGCTCCATACTCACATGTCATATGAAAATTGTAGGTCACCCAACTCCATTGTAAATTCAAACATTCCTTAAAACTATAACCATGTCTATCTCAAACACGAACAAAAATAAATGCACAAAATTCTAATTTTCAACCACAAGAAAAAAAAAGAAAAATAATAATTTTTAGCTAAGTGAAAACACACCTTGTATGACACGTTTTCCTTTCTCTCTTCAAAAATAGCATAGATTAATACTTTTTTTTGAAAATCAACGTAGTTTCTCAATTTTTTTTCCAGCATATTTACTTAAATCAGCTGTACAACGCCACATCAACTATTATCAATTGAATTAAAACTTTTAATTAATAAAATAAAAGCTTCAATTTCGTAAAAATGTAATGTGAAAAAAAATACCAAATTTTGAACCAATGCAGAATTATTAGGAACAACTGTAATTAAAAATTAATGGTAAATTATACCAAAAGTCACTAAATTATTAGTAAGCTTATATTTTGGTCACTTAACTTCAAAAAGTTATAAAATGGTTACTGAACTATTCAAATGTTTTCATTTAAGTCACTTGGCTATTAAAATCACTACTATATGGCCTTCTCTTTTCACATTGTCAGCACCAATCTAAGGCTCTCATTCTCTTTCTCTTCTACAACTCAGTTTTTTCTCTGGTCTCCAACTTTGAACATAACAAATCTGCGAATTAAAAACCAAACAACTTTCTTCCCTGGTCTCCAATACTGACCATCACATATTGAACTTCAAATTGTCGCTTAGGGCTTGCTACTAGAACTTATATATATATATATATATATATATATATAAAACTTAACCATGACTAAAATGAGAACTTTTAAATAGTTCATTGACTAGTTTGTAACTTTTTGAAGTTGAGTAACCAAAATATAAATTTACTAATAGTTTAGTGTCTTGAGTGTAGTTTACCCAAAAGTTAAAGTATAAAAACAGCTGCAAACAAAAGGCTTTTCTACCATTTATTTAAAAGATCGTTCTCGAGTGTAGCTTGAGGCCTTGAAAAAGAAGAGGAAAATGGAGGAAAACAAGATGGAGAAGAAAGTGATGGTGGCAATAGACGAGAGCGAGTGCAGCCACTGGGCTCTCCAGTGGGCTCTTGAAAACCTCGGTCACACCATCTCTGCTTCTCAGCTTTTCATCTTTAACGCTCAGCCTTTGCACAATTTTGCTTACCTCTCTGCTTCCACCTACGGTGCTCCTCGTATGTTTCTCTCTCTTCTTTTGCGTTTGGGTTTTTAATTCCTTTTTCTAGTTTTAATCTATTCGATAATCAAACCATCAGCTGCATATTAATCACAAATACTTGATATGTGACGAGCCACAGCTGTGGATTTGATCAACACCGTGCAAGAAAACCAGAAGAGGCTCGCTTTAGCTTTGTTGGAGAAAGCCAAGGGCATCTGCGCCAATCGTGGGGTATAATAATGATTTAATTTCTTTCTTTCAATCATTCTTAATTTGTCTGATTTCTATATATATATATATAATTTAAAGGGTTCTTGACCAAACACAGTAGACAAATCTACTAGATGTCAAAAGAGGATTAAGTTTTAGTTTGCCTGGTGCAGGTTGATGCAGAAACTATGACAGAAGTTGGGGACCCTAAAGAGAAAATATGTGAAGCTGTGGAAAAGCTCAACATTGAGTTGCTTATATTGGGAAGCCATGGTCGAGGAGCAATACAGAGGTTAGTCCACAGTGTGCAAGTATCTTAATTGTATAAAGGCTTGTACTGCAGACTGAATAAATGTACAAATATTGTTGGAAACAGGGCTTTTCTGGGAAGTGTCAGTAATCACTGTGTTCACAATGCTAAGTGCCCTGTTCTTGTGGTAAGGAAACCAGATTGAAAAGATCAGTCTACTGTTTGATATCAAGTGAAGTCTCTATTTGCTATGATTGATTACCAATTTAGTGTTTTATTAAGTGAAAAAAACTTGTGTTTCCTTCATATTTTGTTCAATAGGTTGTAAATAGATGGATATGTATCCAAATAAAAATAAGCTACCAGCTAGATTGTTATGGGGTTTAAGTCTCATTTGAACCATTTCAATGAATATAATAAAAATCATTTTCCTTTTTAAGCTATTTTCATTGATGATTCTAAAAAATTGAAGATAATAATAATAATAATATGTAGAAAGCTTGATCAATATTTGCGTGTGTATATATAGACATATTTCCTTCCTTTTTGTTCTTTTTAATCTTTTTTTTTTCAAAAACAAAGAAAAGAAAAATGAGGGAAAATTTGTGGGAGTTTACCTCTGTCCTATCTTGCTCTCTTTCAACCTTTATTTATATAACTCTACTCCAACTCGTTTGAAATCATGATTTAACTCGCTGCTGAAATCATTGCTTGCTATCCTTTTCCTACAGGCAATTACTTTAAAGGTTACCACTACAAAGTTTCATTTTGTTGGGCAAACAATTGCATTTGGCGATGAGTTAGGAGAGCATGTGAGGAAACTTGGACTTTTTGTGAACCAATAAATTGTTGATTCACAAGATTTGAGGAGACATAGTTGCTTTCGGTTTTGGGAATTTCCCAACCGTAAACGCAAAAAAAGTTATTAAACATATCCAAATTTTGAACATGTATTGTGTTAAAATTTACTATAACTTTAGTTAGGGGATCATCTCTAGATTGATGACAACTTGCCTAAAGCCTTTGTTGGATGGAATTATTCACCTCGATCAAACGACTTTCTTCACCAGAAGGCAAATCCAAGACAATATAATAGAATGCTTTGATTTGAAAAAGAGAAAATTAGGAGAAAAATGAGCTTTAGCTATGAAACTCGATCTAGCCAATGCTTCTGATAAGATTGAGCGAAACTTTCTTAGGAAACTCAAAAAAAATGGTTTTTTGCGAGTTTTTGATGGAAAGGGTCATGGAATATGTGAGTGTCATGGGCCGAGGATCAAAGTTAGTGACTAATGCATAAAGAGAATCCCATGGAAGTCAATTTATTAATGAAGTTCATTTGACCAACTTGAACTTGCCTGATTCGTGGAACATGTGAAGAAGTCTATCTACTTCAATCCTTGGTAGCCTAGTGAAACACTTAAGGTCTAGGTTGCCATGGTAAATATGAAAACTAATATTATAAGATTTGATTTTGTAAATCTTAGGGGGATCATGTAAATCCCTTAAGAATCTCAATTATAGATTGGCTTCGATCTCAACCGTAGATGTAAGGTAAATTGTACTGTTAGGTTTGGAAGAGCTCAACTATGAATAAAGGCATTCCTAATCATTTGTAACCATCCCATTTTATCTCATTCAAAGTAATCAAATAATTTTGAGAGCATTTACTCAAACAATTGGCGTTCTATTGCTTTCTTGTGACTTTTCTGTTCTCTTGTTGTTGTTGTTTTTTTGTCTTTGAGTTGCTTTCGCTTTATTTTTGGTGCCTTGGAGAGTTTCTTTTGAGAATTCTCACTTTTTGAAAGTTACGCTGACCTAGGTAAATTTGAAACCAAGAAATCATCTAAGGCCACACGGATTGAGAAATTAAAGTTCTAGCCTCATGAAAGTTGGTATCTGAGCTAAGATTTGAATGTGCCAATTAAGATGACAAGAGGAGTAGACAATCAAATTGAGCCAATGGAGATCCGTGAGAGGGCCAGGAAAGCTAGCCGATCGAGGGATATGCTAGTGGCTTTGGGAAATCAAGTGGTCAATCTAAAGGAATCCATAGAGGATGTGAGGGAAACATTCAAGGGAGTCGAAGGACGCATTGCGGAGTTGGACTTGATGGAAGAGAAACTGAGGGAATTTGCATGAGAGTCACTCGGTTTCAATGTGGAAGCGATGCAAGGTATGCTCAATTCCACTACGGATATGCTGATAGTGAGGAAGGATGTAATCGAGGCCATGATGATGGCTTTGAAGGAGGAAATTAAGGCCATAATGAAGGCTTTGAGCACGAGAATAAAGAAGCTCGAGGGAAAGCTATTGTGTGTCGAGCAGCCCTGGGTAAAAGGGTGTTGGGTACAACACAAAAACACAAGATATATGTCCCTAAATGAGAGAAGTAACGTCCGCGAGGGAAGTGGAAAACTTCTTGTGGGAGATGGAGCAATACTTTTATTCCATGGGAATTAAGGATAATGATGTCAAGGTAAATACTGCTGCTAGATCTTTTACTGATTTCGCTCTTTTATGGTGGTGACATAGGTCCACAGATGAGAGGCGTGGTCAAGTCATAATTGGGACTTGGGAGGAGTTCCAAAAAGAGTTCCATGTGCAGTTTTACCCACAATATGCTAAGAAGGAGGCTTAGGCTAAGTTTCATCAATTCTCCCAACATGGCACAATTAGGGAGTATGTGAAGGAGTTTAGTAAATTGATGCTTCAAATCACAAATTTGAGTAAGAAACAAGTTGATGGGTTGAATTTCTGGGTTAAATAGGAATTGAAACGTCAAGAGGTCCAAGAACTGTCAAAATCCATGATCGTGGCAGAGTTCTTAATCAAGCTTATTTCGAGGAAAGACAAGTTTGAGTCTTTCAAGCCCAAAGAGAAGGGCATTGGTGGGAGAGTTGACGAAAGAAAAGTTGAGTATAACAATGGTAATGGTGGCAATAGGAAACTACAAAATGGGAAAGGAAAATCCAAAAATTGTTTGAACGAAAAGAAGAGCGAGATACAATACTTCTTATATTGTGGTCCGCATAGGGTGTGAGACCGTCCACAGTGATTCGAGTTCGCCACGACCAACAAAGAAGATAAAGAAGATCCCGATAAGGAAAGGCTATTGAAGCTTTGATTAATGATACTCAATTTTGTTAAAGTGAAGAGGGATCGCAAGCAGAAATGGTTAATTGTTTATGGACGTCAACATCCCAAGCCGAAGAAGAAGTGCTCTTACTTATACGGGGGCATCTGATTCGTTTATATCGTAGAAATCTATGGGTAAACTTGGTCTCTTAGTTACCAAATCGACTAAGAGGATCAAGACGATTAATTCCATAGAGGTCCCAACTATAGGAGTAGCACAATGATTTGAGCTACAAATTGGCGAGTGGAAAGGGAAGGAAGACTTCATGGTAATTTATGTAGAAGATTATGACTACGTGTTTGGCTTGAATTTCCTTGACAATATTAATGCTCTTTTGGTTTCTTTTGTTGATTGTATATGTATCTTGGATACTCGTCAACGACAATATTTTGTGTCAGTGAGTCGTGATAAGAAAGGTGGAACCAAGGTACTATTGATAATCAAGCTAGCCGAGGATGTTCATTATGGAAAATTTTGGAAAAAAATCTGGTTCGAAAAAAGTTTTCTTACATAATGGAAAATTAAAAATTTGAAAACCAAGCCAATTTGTGATATTTATAGCAATAAACTTTACCCGAAATCGCACATGTGTTTTCGGCTAAATGGATCCTTATCATTCACGTCTTTCAATTAAATGACCTTCTCCACTATTCTCATACCATGAACTACTTCGAGTGTGGGCTCGAACAAATTCAAATCAAATACAAAACTATAAATTATTTACTTTACTTTCAGTGGGAAAGCAAAATTCTCTCTATAATAGAAATCGGTAGACTTATTATTCTGGAAAATAGAATCTATATTTAGAAAAAAATTCTCACTATTTTTAGAATAATAATAATATCTCAATATTTTATTTTTAGCCATATTGGTGTCATCTATTTATACGGAGAAGAAGTGAAACCCTTGTTGAATTAGTAGAAGTACATTTCAATAGAAAAACAAAATCTTAGTCTAACTAGGAGAGAGAGCGGAGGTAACCCTAGTTAAATATATTAGGTTTTATTGTCCCATGTGTTAACATGAGGTGCTTTTGGGCCTTTCCCGTATCAGGTCCATTTATAAGTACTTACTAGACTTTTAACCCAGCATTTTATAATTCAATCTAACCTAATACATGTTTTTCTATTTTCCAAAATAAACATCATAAATTAATTTTAATTAATTAATTAATTAATTAATTAATTTTCCAATTAAATAATTTTCTCAACCCGATTCTAATTCTGTTAAATCATTGCAACTTTACCGTAAAAGAATTTATGTGAAAATATATTTAATATTTCTACATTCAATGGATTCAAAATAACCAATTAACTTAATTTCATTTTCGAACTTCAATTATTTAATTAGTTAAATAATAATTTAAAAAACATAAATTAATTTTACAAGTCATTTCCATTTAGTGAGAAAACCACATTACTTTCCGAATGTTTCCCATTTCTGGTTTCAACATGCAACTCATTTCTGGTTTCAACGAGCTAGCAGAGGGACTGATTAGACATATGTGATTAGGACTCAAATGATTTATAATTAAATTCCAGGTTTTTACTTATTAATTATAATCTCATTTAGTCACGAAGTCATTCCACTTTAGTATCGTGATTGAGCTCTCTGGAATGATATACTATTACGAAAGCAACTCTATCAATGCTCCAAAATAAAAAAGAAAAAGAAAAATGAATTTATGCTTTTTCAAATTAAATGAAGTTTGAAAATGAAAATTAAGTGAACTGTTGAATACAGGAAAATTAAATATATTTTCTCATATATTCTTTTACGGTAAAGTCATCATGATTTTAACAGAATTAGAATTGGGTTGAGGAAATTATTTAATTGAAAACATATTGAGAAGTTTATATTGGGAGATAGAAAAGCAAATATTAGGTTGGATCGAATTATAATGTATTAGGTTAAAAGCTTAGGACGTATTTGTAATTGGACCCGATATGGGAGAGTCCCAAAATCCCCTCATGTTAAAGGGGTGGACGACAAACTCTAATAATATTAACTAGGGTTGTCGCCCCTATACTCTTAGATAGACTAGGAGTTCGTTTTTTTAATTGAAATAAACTTCTATAATTCAACAAGGGTTCTACCTCCTCTCCTCATAAATAGATGACACTAGTAAGGTTATTTACACAATTTTAAAATATTGTTACTCTGCCCGAAAATAGAGAGAATTAATTCTCAACTATTGAATCTATTTTTTGGAATAGAAATTTTGTCAATTTCTATTTGAGAAAATATTTTTCCTATTCACACAAAAGAAAAGAAAACTATTTTTAGTTCTGTGTTTTGATTCGAATTGTTCAAGCCTACATACAAAAGCAGCTTGTGGTACGAGAATAGCAGAGAAGATTGTTTGGTTGAAAACTAGGAACGACAAGTATCTATCTATTTGAAAACACAGGTGTGAATTTGGTCTAGGGTTTGTTGTTATAAATATCACAAATTGGGTCGGTTTTTAAAATTTTTATTTTTCATTATGCAAGAAAACCGTTTTCGAAACCAATTTTTTTCCAACAATTGATACCGAGCGTCATGTTGTGCTATGTTTATAGTATAAACCGAGACTGAAATTCTTTCTCTTCTTCATGTATGATGATATTTCATAATATGTGACATTCTTGTAATTGTATGCATATTTAAGGGAATGTATATAATTATTTTATTATTATAGATGATAAAATAATTTTGTCAAAATTGTGATTCCTAGAAAATTAATTGTAATATATTAATTTCTCAGGCATATTTATTTTAATTCCCAAACCCGGCCTAGACGTTATGGCCGAATCTCGGAAGACACATTAAAACCATTGGAAACCATTTACTTGTTGAAGGTAGTTATGTTTTGATTGTTTTTACGAAAACACAAAAATTTAAATATCGATTAATTTTGTTTTTAGAAAACACTTATTAAAGCATGACTATTTGAGAAGTTTATTATTATATCAAATATCATCTTAAATCATTTAAGCAAAGGTTTTGTAATATTCTTAATTTTTTCTTTAAAATGATTTTCATAAAAAATCTTTTGCAATGGACTTCTTAAAATATTTAGAAAAATACAATTCTATAAGCTTGTTTAAAATAAAGTAAAATCATAAATAATTTAAAATATTTCAATAGTTTAAAATATTTGTAAACTCATCAAGCATGCATGCATAACAATTTAAAGTTGTAAAATAAAGAAATAACTCAATAAAAATCCAATGTCCAAAATAACATCCAAAAAGTTTTAAACCCATTATTAAAAATCATTAAACTAAGCTTTATTTGATAAAAGATTTTGATATAACAAATTAAAAGTGTTTTTGAATATAAGCTAAAATTAACAAAATAATTTTTAAACTTGAAATCTAAAAGATAAAACTTTGAAACAATTTTAAAATCAAGTGCAAATGATTTTAACCAAGTCAAATAATTTCAATCAAATTAAAATCATTTTAAATGATTTCAATCAAGTTAAAATCATTTTAAATGATTTTCAAACAAGTCAAGTTTGCTCTAGGACAAAAGGTTTGATACCTTATGGATAGGTATCGATAATTTTGGAAATATCAATACCTTAGAAAAATCAAGACTGAAAAGACATTTTGTTTTCAAAAACCCTAAAAATTATCAATACCAAAAACACGGTATTGATACTTTTTGAAAATAATCAATACCTTTCTTTAAAACGATACCAAAATAGTATTATGTTTCTCATAAACCCTACGAAGTATCGATCCGGTATCGATATCTAATTTAGGAAGTATCGATAAAATATTTTTTAAGTATCAATTATTTCATTCCAATAGTCACTGAATTAGCATTTATGATAAAAAAATATCGATACCCTTTTTGGAGGTATCGATACTCGCAGTTGCAGGTGAAATAAATTCTTTGATTTTACATCCCGAATGGCCATATTAACTTCATCAACAACCTCAACGGTTGGAAATCTATTAGGAGGTATAGATACCAACTTTCAAAGTCCTACAACATCCAAGAAAGCACTTTCAACCAAAAATCATCAATCAAACAACCTTAGAGCTTAAAATTTTCATATTCTTCTTACATACACTTATTAGCTTTATCTTTATTCTTTTGCTCAAGTGTATCTCATTGCATTTGTGCTTCAATTTGCAAACAATTTTATCTTGATTGTTTCTTTGTTTGCTCATTTGTATCTCTTTAAGAGGGTTTGAAACTTAAGATTTGGGGTGGAAATCTTAATGAGTTGTAAGGTTAAACCTTGTCCTCAAAGGTTGAACAAATTAATGAATTTGGGAAAATCCTTAGTGGTGGAAAGCTTAGGTTGTGGAGTAGGCAATTGGGGCCGAACCACTCTAAATTCTTTATGTTCTTTGTTTCATTCTTGCCTTTGCTTTCACCAAATTTTTTAAAGGCCAATTCACCCCCTCTTGGAATTTACAGTTTGTTTCATTGAGATATCAAAATCCGTCCGAGAAGCTCCTCTGAATATCAATTCCAAGCCCTAAGTCTGTGTATCACCTGAGAGATTATGAAACTAAAGGGGTGAGCTTTTAAAGCCCAGTGTGAATCTTCTAACAAGTTAAATAACAATAAGCACATACTTATCATACAACATAATCAATTTTATGCACATGATCATGATAGTGCAATTTTTATAAAACAATTATGAATTTTTTTATAAAACATCATTCCCATCACCACTACACTCCAAAACGAGTTCCCCAAAACTCATCCATTCAATCACTACAAAATATGTGGTCGAAGCCACCAATATTTACAGATAGCTTCCATGTATATTGCGGATAAACCACCAAATTTGCAAACAAGCTGCCATGTAGGTTGTGGACGAAGCCACCAATATTCGAAAACAAGTTGCCATGTAGGTTGTGGGTGAAACCACCAATATCCGCAAACAAGCTGCCATGTAGGTTGTGGACGAAGCCACCAATATTCGCAGACAAGTTTCCATGTAGGTTGTGGCCGAAACCACCAATATCTGTAGACAAGTTGATGTGTAGGTTGTGGACGAAGCTACCAATTCTTCCTCCTTACAATGTCTCACCCCATGCATGTGATATGGCCACAATGAACATATATATTTTTCATTTCAAGATATCACTTATCACATTAGGCATGTTGAAACATTCTAATCAAATTTCTTAATATATAATAACATGTAGGGCATGTTTAACATGTGTTTCATGAATTGTTTCAAGATATTGAAATATCACAATTTATTTGTCATGTAAAATAAATTATGTCATAATATCACATAACATAAGAATGATAATAACATACTTTTCAAACAGTCAAAATCATAACCACACAACATACTTTTCATAAGCTAGTTGGTTTGGGTCACTTACTTGGTATAACACATATTTATGGGTTTAATCTCATGTTTTGGAATACTTTAAGTATTCACATAAAACATTATATAAATAATATTATTTATTTAAATATTAGAATTAATTTATATCTATTTTGATTTTAGATTAGACCTACACCTGATAGTAGATCCAAAGTGAATCACCTCTCTAAAGAACACTCACACTTGGATCTAATCGATAAGTCACCTACTTATCAACACAGGTGATTTCTTATTAGAAAGGTTGTTTAACGTTTTATGGAATAAGTCAATTTAATAAAACTCCCATAAACACTTAGTCTTATAAAAAATCAATCGAAATGTGATCTCATTTTCCTTGTTAGTGACTTTCCGATTTGGTATCGTTCGGCCCTTCAATATAAAGTAGAATACAATATGTTAATATTTGAAGGAAAAATACACTATGGTCTCTATAAACATTCAGCCTAAAGGAAAAGAAGAGAGGAAGGAGTGGTTTCTCATTCGACCACTAAACTTACTCTTTATTTATTGAACGAAAAGGTCAAAGGATCACTGTGATCTTGAATCGGAGAGGGATGTGAAGCTAGAAAAAGGATCACTTGAAAAGTGAGTCACTAAATACAACATTTAGGAATAAATTAAAAACTAATTCAAATAGATGATATTGAATTTTCAATTATTAAAGAGAATGATAGAGACCAAAAATAGTGAAGAAAAGAGAAAGAATCACCAAAGCCGGTGGAGGCGCGGCAGTAGGGACGATTCAGCGAGAATCTGATGGAGGAGGAAGAAAGGTAAAGGGTGCTATACTTGAGAGAAGGAGAAGATTATAAAATAAAAATAATAAATAAGTGAAGAGAAAAAATAGTATTATCGATGGTGGAGCAAGGTGGTGGCCACGGTGGTGAGTGGTGGTGCAACGGGCGGCGTTGGAGCAAAATGGATGGGATGAGTGGCGATAATGAGGAGGTCCGATGGTGGTTCGGCTTGCAATGGGTGGTGGAAGAGAGGAGAATAACTAAAAGCAAAGGTGGTGGAAGAGTGGCCAAAACAAAGAAAAATAGAGAGAAAGGGATGAGCTAAGAAGATGGACGACAATGGGGAGAGGAGAGTAAGGAAAAATCAATCAAAAGGTGATATGTGCTTGACTAGGTACAATGAATCGATTCACATGGCAAGGATGAAGGAAAGGCAAGTTGAGGGGACAAAGAAGTAAAAAGGGGATAATGTTTTTAAAAATAAGGCATGTTGACTTGGCAAGAAAGGAAATAAATCCTCCCCATGCAAGGCAACTTAGTTGGACAGCAAGGGGGTTGACCATGCTAAAAGTTGCAA
Organism: Gossypium raimondii; assembly: GCF_025698545.1. Taxonomy (NCBI): domain Eukaryota; kingdom Viridiplantae; phylum Streptophyta; class Magnoliopsida; order Malvales; family Malvaceae; genus Gossypium; species Gossypium raimondii. The sequence continues at coordinate 7,571,825 of NC_068568.1, forward strand.
AAAAAAAAGAATAGATATATATATATATGGAGAATGTGGAGACATGAACCTAGGACCCTTAGGAAATTATATAAGCTCCCAATTACTAAGCCAACTCACTTCATTGTTCACACTCCTACAATAATTATTTTAAAAACATGGTGTGAACTTTACCAATGTTTGAAGCAAATTTGCACCAAATAGAAATTAATGAGAGGGAAAGGATTCAAACTCAGATCATCAAAGACAACTCCAACACTACTCAATCACTATACTTGATACTTATATATTGTCAAATGTGCCAATGTCATCTTAAAAAAAAGTTTGGGCGTGACCACTCTCAATTTATTAATCCAATTTCTACTAACCCGATTTTTGAGATGTGACATATATTTTAGAACGTGGACTATCATCTCCATGTAGATTTTTATTTTATTATTTATTTTAGAATACAATATGTGAGCGAAAAACGGACATAATAATTTTGTAACGTATGTTTTCGATGGAACACAGAGAATTGACAGACATACAAGCCGATCCAGATGACGCCAACCCAACCCAGCCAAACTAAAAAGTGACCGACGGTGGGCTGATAATAGGTTGCTGATGGTCTGGAGACGGTAGCCAGTGGTGGGCCAGTGAGAACTGGCGGCGGCGACGACATAAATGTGAACCAATATTGCAACGGAAGCCTGTGGTGGCAAAACTTGAAGACCCAAAGTATGCTTTGGGGTGAATTCTGTAATTTTTTTCAATTTTATTTTTTGTAGGATGGAATATGGAAACTTTGGTTGGTGGGTGCTTATTTTCTTGTTTGTTATAAGCTTGAAATTGTTGTGATTCTTTTAGGTGGGGTTCCTACGCAACAAACTTAAAACGGAAAACAAAATAAATATATAAAGATCTACTGGTAATCTTACTCCCAAAACAATAAACTAAATATTATCTAAGTTAATTGCAATCCCTAAAAAAATTAAAAGTTTTAGTCAATCATCCTCCTCTTCTCCTTCCACATCCTTGCTATATTTCCCCTTTTTGCTTCATTGCTCCTCTATTTCAAGCTGAGAATCCATCAGACCGAACATATCCTGCGAATAATTTGGTACTCTTATATTATTCTGCCATGCATTTTCTTGGAAAATCAGGCTTTTCTTTTGGATCCATTTTATCATTCAGTCTTGTTTCTGATTGTTGCTCTCGCCAATTTCTTGTTGAGCTGTTGGTCTTGCCTTTCAGGACGTCCATCTTTTCTTTTCGACATTCGTTCCAATCACTGATTTCTTTTTTTTTTCTGAAGTTCCGTGTATTGTTTGTATAGTGTATCTCCTATGATACTTTTGGAATGCTTCATAAATTGCTTGGTAGTTGTCATTGGAACACTGGCTCTCTTGCATAGGGTCGTCACTAAGTGGGGGAAGAAAACCCCGACTTTCTAACCAATCATGCACTGTTTCATGTAATGATAGATCCACGTCCCGATGCATACCTATTTTTTCTGCAAAATAGCATAAAGCAATATCGTTAAAAAAGTAATGACATTAGAAACATTTAAAGTAGGAGCAGCTCATGTGCACAAGAATTGTATCAACATTTTAGTTACTGGAAACATAATTGCCTTGTTAAATGACGTGGGAATATCAGTACCTAGACGACACTTCCATTTGCCCTCACCCTTTGTTATGTAATTTATAACGTTAGCCATATTATGTCTTCAAAGTATTCCAAATCAGTTTCATCCACAAAATCCCTTTCATAATATGGAAAGTTATAAAATTCATAAATAACTCGAGGGGTGACTCACACTTCTTTCCCTCGTACGAATACCATTTCCCACATGGCACCTTATGTCCTCTTAGACTCTTGGTCCTGAAAAGATGCATAAAATTCATGTACTACCACGACAGAGTCTTTTGGGATAACACAAAAATGTTCCCACCTATGATATCAGAATAGAGGCCATATTTCCCAACATAGAATCATCGACGGCTCAAATCGCCGTTCTCGGATAAGCATCTTTGATTGAATTTCTAAAAAAAAATTGACGTTTTGATTTGGAAAGTTGGAGGGATTTGGAATCGTCAATGGTTTGGCTTTATTAGTTCTCCTAGTTTTTCTTGGAGGCATTTTTCAATAAGTTTCTAACTAGATAATTATACTATAATAGCCCGATTTTCAGTGGTGACGGAACAGTGGTTTTGGGACTACAAATTTTTTGTCTTGTCAACTCATAAATTTTATTTTTAGAATATTTATAGGTTCACTAGAGTCGTATTAAAATTTGGCTTAGAAATATTAACGTTTCGATAGTGAATTAAAGAAAAAGGACTAAATTGAAAAGGTGCAAAAGTTAGTAATTAGTTAATTAAATGACTAAATAGCCTATTAATAATATATGGAGGGACCAATATAATAGTTATCCCCTCATAGCTAGTTTTAGACGGTTAAACTTATGATAATAATAATGTTAATGTGAATTGAATGGCAAAATTGTAAATAAGATGAAATTAAAACAAAAATGCTTTCTCCTTCATTTTGAATCTCCCATTGCCGAAACCACCATAGAAGGAAGCTTTAAGTTTGGTTTCACCATCTTTATACATGTGAGTTCAATTCTTACATGTTTCTTGTAATTTTTATGTTTTTAGGATCGTTGCAACTAGGTCCAGCTAGTCTGTACCTTCGTTTTTGATTCTGTTAAAAATTTTGAAAGTTTCCATTTATGAATATTGAATTTTTTTTATGAATATTATGTATTTGGAGCCTTTATTAAGCTATGATGAATTTATAAAGAGATTGTTGGTAAATCTTGATTTTAGGATTAAATTATGAAAATGTCAAAATATTAGAGTTTGATAGTGAATTTGATGTTTATGAGGGGCTGTTGGAGGGCCTAGTGTATTTGATTAAATATTTTCTTGATAAAAATCAGTTAATTTGTTGAATTTGAGTTAAGGGATTAAATTGAAAAATTATAAAAGTTTGGGGTAATTAGGCAAATTAGAAAATTAAAAGGTTATTATTTGTAAAATGTTTTGAAATGAAATATATATATGCTAATAGTTGAAGAATTTTACTTTATAGATCAAGAATATGTAGATATTCGAGGAAAAAGAAAATTAGTGGAATAGTCCCTGAACTTCTGTAATTTCTACGATTGAGTCCAGATAAGTTCGTTATATAGTTACTATTAATCTTATTTAATATTCCATACTATTTCATTATTGATTGAATGATGGATTTTAATGATTTATGCTTAACGAATTAGAAATACGGTGATTATTCGGGCTATGTGCCTAGTAAGTTGTGTGTCAGTGATTATTCGGGCTATGTGCCTAGCAGGTTGTGTGACGATGATTATTTGGGCTTTTTGCCTAGCAAGCTGTGTGTTGGTGTACTAAAAATTTTCATTAATTGGATAGTCTTCGGTTAATTATTAAAGGGAACTTATATTGAACTTACTAAGCTTGTTGATGCTTATTAGTTTGATTTATTCTTGTAGGACCTTTGGAATCGTTGCTTTGATTGGGTCGACTTGGAACCTCGCACACTTATCATCAACATATCGATAGTAATTTTGTTTCTTACTAGTTGGTTTAAGTGGCATGTATTAGAAAAGAGTCTATAGTACTTGAATATTTTGTAAGGATGTAAATATTGGAAGTAACTTGTTATGCTTGTTTCAAGTAAAGATAGTTGAACTTGTGTGCTTAATTACATAAACCTTTTGAATCATATATAAGAAAAAGTTGTACAAATCTTTTGATGTCAAATGATGATGATTGAATACTTCAAGTATGTTATGTGAATTTGCTTGGTTATAAGTAGTTATGATGCTTAATTTTTTATAAGTGTTTGGCATGTTTGGAAATATGGTGAATGGGTACTTTGTTGTGAATCAAATTTATGAATGTTAATGCTAGTAGTTGAATGGCATGATTTGCACCATTTGGTATGTTTTGTAAGTAAATTCAATGATATGTATTGATGCAATTATGCTTAGAAGTTAGTTTATTATTTTGGCCAAATTGGGTACATGGTTATACATGTTTTCATGTTGTCATTTGAGGTGCCTAAGGGTATATTGGTTGTATGATCTTATACCATGTTGTAATAGCTAGATTATGCATGATTTTGGTTCCTTGTTATGGCTTGTATATATGTGAAATTTTGGTTGTAGGTACATGCCAGGATGGGTGAGAAAAATGGCTAGTAAAATGGCCTATTTTTGTCCACACGGGTAAAGACAAGGGCGTGTGTCTCAGCCGTGTGTGACACATGGCTAGGCGACACTGCCTTGTGTCCCCTGTAGCTTTCAAAGGGTTGCAAGTCAGGCTGTTACACGGCCTAGCACATAGCTTGGCACACGGGCGTGTGGGGTTATTTCGAAAGGTACACGGCTTGGCACACGGGCGTGTGGCTTGGCCCTGTGACCCAGTTCAGTGAGTTACACAGGCACAGACACGAGCTGGGATGCGACCGTGTGTCCCTATTTCGAATCCCACATGGCCTAAAACACGGGCATGTCTCTTGGCCATGTGACCCCTGCAGTTTCAAAAAAACTTCTTATTTTTTGAAAATTTCTTTGAATTTCCAATTTAGTCTCGATTTGTTTCTAACGTGTTTTTAGGGCCTCAAAGGCTCGTATAGGGAAAAATATGTATGATTTAGATTGGATTTAATTTATTGTTTTGATTTTTGAAATGTTTGAAATTTATGTTTCTTTGATTTGAAAACTCTGGTAATGCTTTGTAACCCTATTCTGGCGATGGATACGAGTTAGGGATGTTACATATACTCAAGGAATTTATGAATAGGAACAATTCAATGGAACAGTAAAACAAAGTAGGAACCCTTAACCTTGGTTTGTTTATTTCAGATTCCTCGTAAAGACTGTGTTGATGTAGCTCTGTTAAGGTTTTACTTTCTTTCTACACCAAGTAGAATACCAAATCAAAGAAAGAGATTGCAAAAAGAGGAATTTGGGTAGAAAAGGGGTTTTTAGGGTTTTAAGGATTTTAGAGCTTTTTAAGAGGATTAAAATGTGAAGAAATGTTTGAATTTTAATAAAGAGTGTTTTGGGGTTTTAAAATAGGGTATTAAGGTTTAAAGCGGGTAAAAATTAGGTTTAATTACGGTGGGTTGCATAATGGGCCAGGTCGACCTCGCAAAAAATTACAGCGATGTCACGACACAAGGGTTCCATGTCGCGACACCCTTGGCGAGATACCATGTCGCAACATCGAACCCTAAAATTTTTGAGCCTTGGGTATACTAACTTCTGTGTCGCGACATCGAGCTGAATTGCTCGATTTCTTGAATCTGGCTTCGGTATTACGACACTTCAAAAACATAAAAATCACTAAAAACATATGTAAAACACATACCATGCACTTGAAAATAGCTTGGCTAAACCTAAAGGAGCTCAACAATGGTGTTTTTCTTTTAAGAATCAGTTGTGGTGGTGGTGAAATGCAGATGATAACATGTTGTCATCTTTTGTTTTTAATTTATTTATTAATTTACCATTTAACCTTTGTTAATTAATTAAATTTCATATAAAACTATCACCTAACCCTCCACCATAAAGTAAATTGGTAGATTTACCATATAAAGCCCTTAATTCATGATTTTATAACTATTTAATATAATTAAACTTATAGCTATTAACTTTTTCAACTTTTACGATTTAATCCTTTTTTTACTTAATTAACTATCTAAACATTTAAATTTTCTAACCAAATTTTAATATGACACTTTAATAATTCTATGGATATTAAAATAATAATAAATTACTAACTCATTGGATGGAATCGTGGTCTCAAAACTATTGTTTTCGACACCACTGAAAATGGGTTGTTACAATCGATGTCGTTTTGATAGTTTGTTTCTTTTATGAAAACTTATCAAAGTCCAAGTGAATCAATACCCTTGTGAAGTATCGATACCTTGATCTAGAGTATCGATACTTTATTCCGGTATCGATACCATTTTGGCATTTTGTTTGTTTGAAAACTTATTGGAATATACTAAGTACCAATACCTTTACCAGGGTATCGATACCTTAAATCCAAAGTGTCAAAAACGTCCATTTTCATGCCCAAACCATAACCATTTCAAATAATGCTTTTATGCACACTAGAAACCTACATAAAACTAACCAAATATGCATACCTTTCATCATTTAAACTTTAATAAGATCAACCAATTCATCAGGCCATATTTTGGCACCAAAACACATCATATAACTCTCTAAAACACCAATTAAACTTCCATTCTTTCTAAAAGTTCAACTTAACATTCAACCATGCCATTTCCAATCTCAATTCATACCTAATTGCATTCTAACAAGCCACTCAACAAGGCACATACTGAAGCTTATTATAATGCCAAAACAAATTTATACATATATATAGACATTTACTTTCCACAATTCAAACATAGAGCAAAGTTTCAATCAAGCTATCCATTCACAGGCTATGACATATATAAGAACCTAAGTACATGCCACAATATCGAGCTTAAAACAAGTAAAAGCCTACTGAGTCAATAAAGGGATAGTGTGATTTTCGAGCTAATCCAATTGTCGAGTTTTGCAAACGAGAATCTAAAGAAACGAAAAAAAAATAACTAGGTAAGCATTTCGAATTCCTAGTAAGTTCATAGGTAATAAACAAAAATTTACCTCGATTTATAAATAATCATAATAAATTAAATAACGAGATTCAATATACCTAACATAGCATATTCACAACAAATATGCGAGTTTATCATAAATCGAGTCACATAGTAATTCACAATCTAATACCATATACATTATCAAATAATCATATACCATTTGAGCATCAAACTCATAATATATCATTTCCATTTCTATTTTCATTAATCATTTATCCCGATGAACTCTAGTAAATAAACTCACATACACAGTTAACTACACCACACTAGAGAGCACCGTAGTGCTAAACAGAGAGCACAAAAGTGCTAACCAAAGAGCATCTGAGTGCTGATCAGATAGTACCAAAGTACTGAACAAAGAGTACCGAAGTACTGAACAGAGAGCACAGAAGTGCTAAACTCATACAAGCATGCAACTAACATTATTGACATGCCAACCGTATCCTAATCGTTTACAAAGTTCATGTGAGCATTAACAATTTATTCGTATCATTTAAATCATTGTAGAGTCATCATATACATATTATCCTATAATAGATCATTTCTTTACAATTTAATCTATGTCTTACCTTTTTGTACCAAATCGTAACAAATTCAGAATTACATTTACACACAAGAAATTTCATAATTCAAACATATTTATATTACCATGAAAAATTATTGCACCTTCTGAACTTACCCGGCAAAAACTGCAATAACACGATGTTAGGGACTAATCTACAATTTTTCCTTTTCTTCAGTTATATCCCGGTTGGTTCAATTCCCGATCCATACAATAATTCATTTCAATTTATCAATCCAAAATACTTTATAACATGTATTTTATGCATATGAAAATTCAATTTCATTTTTTGAATGTTCCCTACATTTTTTCCTTTTCTTCAATTTAGCCCCTAAAATCAAAATTGTTATAACTTTTAAATTTGAGCTTTGATTTTGAAACCGATCTCAATTCCATCCTTCTATAGCTTTATATTAACAATAATTATAGTACTTTCATGCTAATTTTGAAATATCCACACTTTAGTCCCTAAGTTCAAATCTAACAATTTCCACTTTACAAACTAGTCTTTTTTTCATATCTAAGATCAAAATCTATCAATTTAGTATCAAAAGCTTCAAGATTCAACAACGGAAAATTTTGTAAAATTTAACAATTTTGCAAATTGGTACATGGGTTAGCTAAATCAAGCTCTCAAGACCTCAAAAACATAAAAATACAAGGAAATGACCTAATTAACATACCAAAGCAATGATCGAACATTTGAAGGGTTCAACAATGGCTTCTAAGGTTTCTATTTGTTGATTTTGATGGATAAGGGAGAAAGATGCACTATTTTTTCACTATTTTTTATTTATACTAATGATTAACTTTAACTAAGAAAAATTAACCTAATTAAACATTAATTAATTTAATATAAACATGATTAACAAGGTAAATGGACTGCAACCATCCCCCACAATCGAATATCCATTTAGAAAATGGTCCAATTGCTTAAGTGGTACTTCGGTTAGCTAAAAATCCATAGCGATTAACTTTTACCACTTTTTTGATTTAGTCCTTGTACCTTAATCAACTATCCGATTGACAAAATTAAAGAACCAAAATTTAATTAAACTTCATACTAACCTCATAAATATTGAATAGTAATATTTGTAGAATCACTTGGCAAAAATGAGGTTTCAAAACTACCATTTCCGGCACCACTGAAAAATGGGTCGTTACATGGGTTAGTTAAATCAAGCTCCCATGACCTCAAAAACATAAAATTTACAAGAAAAGGACTAAATTGTACTAACCAAATTGTTGAATTAGAACCTTGAAAGTTTGGTCATGGTTTCTTCCTCTTCTTTTTATTTCTTTGGTCGATTGGAAAGGATAAAATTTTCTCTCCTTACACCAACTTTGTGTCTTTTATAAATGGGTTAAAGTGTAATTAGTTAATTAATTAACATTTTTATTAAATAAATTAACATTAGCTTATTTAATCCACCCTTAATGCTACCGTCCACTAATTTTTGATTTAATAAGGTTTAATTATCATTTTAGGCCTTGGTTTAATTGTAGTTTAAGTCCTCGTTTCATTTCCTAATTAAAAAATTATAGCGATTGGACTTTTACAATTTAGTCTCTAGGCCTTAATTAATCACTAATTCGGCTAAATTACTCATCCAAAATTTAATTTACTTATATAATAACTCCATGAATATTTAATAAAAACATTTACGGCCTCGGTTTACAAAAATGGGGTCCTGAAATCACGTTGTTCAATATCACTAACTTTCAGGTCGTTACACTTTCTTCCAACTTCATATTGAAAAGCTCATAGTCAAGTGTGAATGGACCAAGCTCGAATTTCTTGACTTGGCTTGTTCCTTCATGAGTGATGGTAAGCTCGTCCCAAATTTCCTTGACACTTTAACATTAAGACATTATAATATACTTATTAGACCCTAATGCTCAAAAGAGAGTGTGCATAGCCTTGGCATTAAGTTGAGCCTTCTTCTTGTCACCTTTTTCCACTCACCTTCATCCTTAGGAACCTTTAAATCACCATTTGAGATGACCTTCCAAACATGAAAACCATTTTCTTGATTGGATAGCTTCATCATTGTCTTCTAATAAGAATAGCTCTCTCCACTGAAGTAGGGAGGTTTCAAAATGGACTGTCCTTCACCCAAGCTAGTTGAGAAGAAATATTATGCCATCTTCAAACATGGTATTTATGCATTGGATCGCCTCTCCCGGTGGTGAAACCTTCAATGGAGAACTAGTTCTGAATTGTTAGGTCCAAAAATACCAAAGGGGTGAATTGGTATTTTTAAAAATTTCTAAAAACTTTTCTAACATGAAAAAACAAAGGAAGAAAAGTTTGCACAAATGATTTACAGTGGTTCAACTCCAATTGCCTACCTCTACTACCTTAGTTTTCACTACTAAGGATTTTCAAATTCACTATAAAAACTGATACTTTTCAAGGATAAGGTATAACATTTACAATCCTTATTTTGAAAGGCTAAGTTAGAACCGCTCCCACTAGTTTTTGGGGTTGAACTAGAACCTTCAAGATTTTCAAGGTTAATCTATAACCACTCGACTTTTTATGGCTCAACAAGAAACCATCCCAATATACAATTGGTGAAATAAAAAACAAATGAAACTCAAGCAAGCTAGGTGTTTACAAGTTTGTCTCACTAAATAGATGAAAATGCAAATGATAAAAGATCTAAGATCTAAGACTAATCTCTTAAGAGATATGTACAAGAGAAAATGAAAGAAATAAAGAATTGAAGGCTTTTCTCTTGATCTTTAAGCTTGGATGTACATCTATTGTATCTTGAAGTGTTCTTGACGAGTTTTATACCAAGGAATTGATTTGTAGTCGTTGGGATGTTTTGGATTCATTTGGATAATTAATTTAGAGATTAGTTGCAGTTGCAGAACAATATATTTTGATACACACTTGCTGGGTATCGATACCCTGCATTAAAGAATCTACCCGTTGGACCCGTATGTATCGGAACTTGAGGTCAAGTACTTATACCTCTTGGTTAGGTTCTGATACAACTACATCTGGAGTTTGATACTTAGACATGTCTATCGGCACTTAAGCCAAGTGTTTGATACCCCAGAAGTTAGTATTTGACTGACCTGCTAGGTTATGATACATTTGGATATGTATCAAAACCTAAATCTAGATTGCATAAAATAACTTTTAATCACTTAAAAATACTTTAGTAGTAAGTTAAAACACATTTGAAACATGTTTTTGAGTACTTTGCAATGCTTTGAAATGCTTTGAAAATATTTAAACACTACGTAACTTAATTAATAAAATTTATCTTAAATGTTGTTATATTATAAGCTTGAGATATCAAAGCTAAAATCTATATCATTTATTTATTCCGTTCAATAAGTCCAATTATATTTTAATTTTATATTTCATTCCTACTTTTATTCGGATCAACCAAGCACATGTTTTGTAAATTTTGTTATTTTGTATTCAAAGATCTTTTGCTAATCGATGTCATTGCTACAAACTGATGCTTGTGGCAAAGCTATTTGTTTGTAGTTAATTTTTTTAGTCTTTGTTTTCATCTTATATACCAAAAGTAATTATAACAAATATCACCATTTCTTTATGTTTCTCTTTTTCTTTTTGTCTTTTTTATTAAAAGTTTTCAGAACCAACTTTCAATAAAAATGATATATTATATATGCAAATAAAAATTTATTAGATAACATTTTAATGATGAATTTAAACTTACGTAGGCCCTTATTTTTATGTTGAGATCACTTCAAGTATTTTAATAAACAAAAAATTTTTGCACTTATGAAAATGTAAAACATTTAATACGATATTTGAATTTGACACTTTTAATGTGCTCTTTATGTTTTTGTCTAATATTTGATAAATGTTACATATTTTGGCACTTGAAGGTAACATGGTTAATTTTTAGTGTTTAACTCGGGTTTAAATCTTGATTTGATGAAAATTTATAATTAGCTATGAATATTAACAACTAATTTTCACCAAATCAACCTTAAAACTCAAATTAAATCACATCAATTAAATTGCATTTGATCAAATAAATACAAAATTAAACAATTTCATAATTAAAATTAAATTTATTATATTAACAAAATCATGAGAAATTTAAATATAATAATATTAATAATTAACTTTCATTAAATCAACTCTAAAATCCAAATTAAACAATAAAAATTAACACCTTTATTTTTAAATACCAAAATATAAAAATTTTATTAACTACAAATACCGTGATTCCATTGTTAAGAATCAAATTCCATACTAAACCAATATATAAAGGGACAAAACACATGTTACAACTGAATGAACTGATACAACGTGGTGGAATAACTGTCTTTGATCTGCTCACCACAAAATTTCCCGTTATTTCGTTTTCAGTGCTCTGTGTTCACTCACCGCCTTCAAATATGACTGCGTCACACCTGACACATTAAAACGGAAGTTTTCAGTTTTTATTTTTTTAATATTAATTGTTGAAAACGTTTAGGCTGACGCCTTAACGACTCGTCCCCAATTCAGTTTCTTGTTCGGATAAAGCCACCCCCATTTCCTTTCTCTCTTTGACCTCGAAAACCCATAATCCGTTTTTTTTCCTTTCAATGCTGTGCTATTATTCTTTTTCGAGTGTTCAACCATTTTTCTCCGTTTCAGATAGGTTAGATTGAAGGAAACTATGGAAATCCCGATTATCAACAGAATCATTGATTTTGAATCGGATATCAACTCTCTGAACAACCCATCTTTCATTTCCCAAGTTTATTCGCTTTTTGGGATTGAGGAAATATACGAAGCTTACAATTTGTGGGACTGGGGAGCTTTGATTCTTGTCTTAGTAGCCTCGTTGTCTACCATAATCAATACACTCAAAATTTTGATAATCAGATCTCGGCGGCGTCATTCTTTACCGTCTCAACCTCTTCTAGATGATACAGATTTTGACACTGACACCGATTCTTCCTGCGTATCTTCAGATGACGAACTAGAATATGAGGAGCCATCGACATCTCACGAATGGCAACAAGTTGATGAAAATTTTCGGGTTAGAGGCTCGGGTTATCTCATCGACCACCAATTGAAAAGCCGTGATTTTACCCTACAAAAGAAACTAAGCAGTATTGGGGGTTTGTTTTCTTGAGCTGAAGAGGTGACGGCGGAAATAGCGTGGTGAAGCTGTGGGACAATCTAGGGATAGGTTTCCGTTTGGACCTGGATGACAGCCACAACGTTTTAAACATGTATGACGCTAATAAAGAAACAAAGCTCACATCAATTTTTGGTAGGGATTCCGTCATTCATGCGGTTTCAACATCGTCCTCATCGACGGCAATCGTTGTATCTGCTGGGGCTGACTCGTTATCTTCTCGAGTAGCTGTCAGCGCGTGGGATAGGAGACTTCATTCTTCTTCACCGGTAATTCTATCAGAATGGAGGCCCAAAAGATCGATTGAAAAAATCACAACAGTCAATACCAAAGGCATGGAGCAAGTTTACATCAAGGGTGATGTAGTGGGGAAGTTAACGGTTGGTGATATGAGGAAGGTGAGCTCATCGTTGATGAGCTCTAACGTTGAAACTTGGTGGGATGCTGATGCCGTTTGGCACCTCGAACGAGTCGATTAACACATATATTCAATTAAGGAAAAAAGGTTGAATGTACAAAATGTGGATTTGGATAGTGAAATGATTAATTTACCTTTTTAATAAATCGAAACTTAATTATCGTGCATTTGGTATTATGGAAAAAATTCATTTTCCATCTAAAAATGTGTAATTTGTATTGGTTAGCGTAAAAAATAAAAAAAGCCAATCGGTCTTTTCATCCTAATGTCAACCTCAGCTGCATATTTTCTTTCCATTTCCCTTCCCATCACCAAGCCATTGATGATATAAAATAGAAGGTTGGTAATGATAATATATTACAAAGAGAAATAAAAAATAAAAAACACATAAATTTTACGTGGAAACTCTTTAGAAAAAAAATCACGGGTAGAGAAGAAGAAAATTTACTATGTCGAGTTCGAATGATTACAAGAGGAGTAGATTATGTCTATTTATAGGCTTCTAAAATCATATTCTAATATGAGTGCCGTAAGATTGAAACACCTTATTCTAATCAATATCAAATAGATGGAGTTTAATAAGGTTTAAAAAACCTTATTCTAAAATAAAATAAAAGAAGTGTAGTTCTATATGGATTTTACTTTTATTTTATTTTACCACTGTATTTTATTTAAATAAGGATTCGGCTCACTCAATTTCAACAATCTCCACCTTGACACGAATTCTCAATGAACAAGTTATTTATCGTGAACTCTTAACGAAAGAGTTCTCCACCTCTTCCATAAAACACCATAAGGGTTTAACTTTAACAATGAACACCAACCAAATCTAAGCAATGCTCAAACTTGGTTATAGGAAGTGACTTAGTCATCATGTCTGCAGGATTTTCATGAGTACTAATTTTGCTCATAACAATATCACCACGAGCAATAATATCACGAACAAAATGATACCGAACATCAATGTGTTTTGTTCTTTCATGAAACATTTGATCTTTTGAAAGGAAGATGACACTCTGACTGTCACACAATATTGTACTGATTTGAAGGTCTTCATTGAGTTCACTAAAGAGTCCCTTCAACCAAATGGCTTCTTTACAATCCTCAGTAATCGCCATGTATTCAGCTTTAGTGGTAGACAAAGCGACTGTAGTTTGCAAAGTGGCTTTCTAATTGATTGCACAACCTCCAATTATAAAGGCATGACATATGAGAGATCTTCTTCTATCAAGGTCTCCAACAAAATCAGCATCAACATACCCAATGACTCCATCTCTAGTTCTTCCAAACTGTAAGCAAACATCAGTAGTACCTGGTAAGTATCTTAAAATCCATTGAATTGCTTTCCAATGTTCTTTACCGGGATTCGCCATGTATTTGCTAACTGCACTGACTGCATATGATAAATCTGGACGTGAACAAACTATAGCATACATGAGAGATCCCACTGTACTAGAGTATAGAACATGTGACATGTACTCAATCTCATCATTTGATTGTGGAGATAAAGCCGATGGAAGTCTGAAATGGGCTGCTAAAGGAGTACTAACAGGCTTAGCACTCTACATATTGAACCTACAAATAACTTTCTCAATGTACCCCTTCTGACTTAGGTACAATTTACTTACTTTTCTATCTTTGAGAATCTTCATACCAAGTATCTTCTTTGCTGGTCCCAAATCTTTCATCTCAAATTCTTCACTTATTTTGGCTTTGACCTTTCTTATCTCTCATTTATCTTTTGCTGCTATCAACATGTCATCAACATAAATGAGTAGATACACAAAAGAACCACCACTGTTTTTCTTAAAGTAAACACAACTGTCAAAGCTACTTCTTTTGAAATCATGAGAAGTCATAAAGGAATCAAACCTCTTGTACCACTATCTTGGTGACTGTTTCAAACCGTAAAGAGACTTTTTCAGCAAGCAAACATAGTCTCATTTTTCTGAGACTGTAAAATCCCTGGTTGTTGCATATAAATATCCTCCTCAAGTTCTTCATGTAAAAATACAGTTTTAACAACTAACTGCTCAATCTCCAAATCATGTATGGCCACAACACCAAGCAAAGCTCGAATCGACCTATGCTTCACAACTGGGAAGAACACATCTATGAAGTCCACTCCTAGAATTTGACTGTAACCCTTTCTAACAAGCCTTGCTTTATATCTGGGTTCTTCAACTTCTGGAGTCCTTTCTTTCTTTTTAAACACCCATTTACAACGAACAACATTTTTACCTTTAGAAGGTTTCACAAGATCCCATGTTCTGTTTTTGTGGAGTGATTTCATCTCCTCTTGCATAGCAAACATCTATTTTTTTTAGTCTTCACAGCTAACTGCCTCAGAATAATTAGATGGCTCTTGGTTTGCATCTATATCTTCAACCACATTTAAAGCATAAGCAACTATATTAGCCTCAGCATACTTCTTTGGAGGTTTAATTTCTCTTCTAGTTCTATTTTTGGCGATAGAGTATTGTAGTGAAGAAGCAACTCTATTTTAAATTTTTGTACAGGCTTGATGAGTCGGATCTGTTATAGATTCTGGATTAATCCGATGTTCCACCTGCTTTTGATTTTCTTTATTGGAAGAGTCTTTAAGAGATAAGTTAGATAGCATAGCAGTTTCATAAAAAAAAAACATCTCTGCTAATCACAACTTTTCTATTTTCAGGACACCATAACTTATACCCTTTTACAACAGCTTTATAACTAAGAAAAACACATTTAATAGATCTCAGTTCTAATTTTTCATTATCAACATGAGCATACGCAGGACACCCAAAGATCTTTAAATCAGAATAGTTAGTAGGATTACCAAACCATACCTCTTGTGGAGTCTTTTACTCAATGACAATGGATGGAGATCGGTTGATCAAAAAACATACAGTAAAGGCTGTTTCGGCCCAAAATGACTTTGGTAAGTTGGCATTTGACAACATACATTGAACCTCCTCCATGATCGTTCTTTCCATTCGTTCTGCAACTCTATTTTACTGTGGAGTATGACGAACTGTCAAGTACAGACCTCTAAACCATTGTCTGTGTGGAGGTATTTTATTTGTTTTCTCGTCTATTTTTCCATCATAGTTTTCCAAGACTTAAATACGGAAAACACATCGCTTTTCTACTTCAGGAAGAACACCCAAACTCATTAATAAAAGTTAGCATATAATCAGCTCCACCTCTCGAAAGCACTCTAGATGGCCCCCACAGATCAGAATGAATATACTTCAACGCTCCCTTTGTGTTATGGATTTCTCTAGTGACTTAAACTCTCTTTTGCTTCCCAAAAACGCAGTGCTCACAAAACTTCAGTTTGCAAATTTCTTGCCAATCAAGAAGTCCTCTTTTGCTCAATTCTACCATGTCATTCTCACTCATATGCCCTAGGCACATAGGCCAAAGTTTAGTAATATCATCATTTGAAAAGGAAGAGGAAGCGACAGCTGCATCACCAGTAACAGTAGAACCCTGTAGAACATATAACTTGGCAGTCTTTCTCTGCCCTTTCATCAACACTTAGAAATCTTCAAAACCCCACTTTCAGCTATATATTTATACCCTTTTGAATCAAAAGTACTCAACGAAATTAAATTTCTCTTCAATTCTAGAACATGCCGTACGTCACTAAGTGTTCTGACAACTCCATCAAACATCTTAACTTTAATTGTTCCAACACTTGTGATTTTACACGAAGTATTATTTCCCATCAAAACAACACCTTCAGACACTGTTTCATAAGATTTCAACCAATTTCGATTAGGACTCATGTAAAAATTACAGTCCGAATCAAGGATCCACTCCTCGCTCACTTTAGAATTATTGACAGAAGCGACTAGAAGTTCCCCATCGCTGTAGTCTTTTACAACTTCAACTTCACCAAAATTTTTTGGTTGTTTTCCCTTTTGATTCGAAGCCTCCCTTTTGATCTTGTTCTATAGCTTATAGTACTCAGATTTAATGTGTCATTTCTTCTTGCAGAAGTTACAAGTTTTACCTCTGTTTGAAGACTTCTATCTACCCTTAGATTTACTGCGAAGATTTTGTTCCTATGTCCTTTCACGATCATCATCAGCATTTCGATCTTGTCTCTCATGAATAATGAGACCCTCTCTTGAGAATCTATTTTAACCATAATATGCTTCATATTATCATACAAAGTCAAATAATCATAAACCTCGTCAACTGTGAGAGACTCGTGGCTATATAAAATTGTGTCTCTAAATGTTGAATAAGACGGGGGCAACGAACAAAATAGAATCAACCCTAGATCTTCCTTATCATACTGAACCTCCATGGCCTCCAAGTTTGAGAGAATTTCTTTAAACATTGTTAAATGTTCGTGCACAGACGCACATTTCTCTAAACGATGAGTATAAAGACGTTGTTTCATATGTAGCTTACTGGTTAGAGTTTTTGACATATATATTTGTTCCAACCTCTTCCATAATCTAGCGTTGGTCTTCTCCTTCATCACATCCTGCAAAATTTTGTTAGACAAATGTAGATGTAACTGTGTTAACGCCTTTCGATTCTTACACTTCTTCTTTTTCTCCATCAACATCGAAGGCATCTTATCTGCCCCTAGTAGGGCTTCCTCTTATTCCATCTATGCAAGAACTGCCTGCATCTTTATCTACCACAACGCAAATCTGGTGTTATGATCCAACAGCGAAATTTCATATTTCAAAGACGCCATTATCGTGATTGAGATAAACAACCCAAAAGCTCGGATACCAATTTGTAAAAATAGAATGTCAGTAATGACAATATATCACAAAGAAAAGAGAAACAAAAAATAAAAAAACACACAGATTTTACGTGGAAACCCTTTCAGGAAAAAACCACTGGTAGAGAAGAAGAAAATTCACTATGTCGAATTCGAATGATTACAAAATGAGTAGACTATGTCTATTTATAGGCTTGTAAAATCATATTCTAATAGGAGTGTAGTAAGATTGAAACACCTTATTCTAATCAATATCAAACAGATGGAGTTTAATAAGGTTTAAAGAACCTTATTCTAAAATAAAAGAAAAGAAGTCTAGTTCTATATGGATTTTACTTTTATTTTATTTTACCACTGTATTTTATTTAAATAATGATTCGAGTTTCTCGATTCTAACAGATGATATCAACCATTATCATCTTCCTTATTGATTAGCAAATAATATAGTTTTACCACTATATTTTATTTAAATAATGATTCGAGTTACTCGATTCTAACAGATGATAACAACCATTATCATCTTCCTTATTGCTTAGCAAATAGCATAGTTGTATACAAATTCATTTCTTCTTCATTGTTAGCTTGTTACATAGGAAGAATTTTCTTTAGAATTGTCTAAAGATATTTAGGAATGATTCAACGTGAGGAAGAATATGGAGAAGTTCTATGTCATTTTTTATTTTGAAGAAATCAGGAATCTATCGTTCATGGTAGGAGTGTGCTCCTATGGTTATTAGAGTGAAGAGAAGCATTTACAGGTCGTTCGAAACTGAAAATGAAACATAGGAAGCATTTAAGAGGTTTCAAAAAATTAATTTTGATAACAAAGAAAGGTCAAGTCATAATTTTCATTCATCATCTATGGAGAATCATAATATTTTTGAGGCTTGTTGTGAAAACCCCTTAAATTCTCCCAAGCAATCTGATGAAGAAAGACTTCAGCAACTGTCAATGTACTTTTTATTGTAGGTTTTATCATGGGTTTAAAGCTTGCTAAATATGAATTGTAAGTGATTTATGATCTGTTATTATTATGGATTGAAGAAAATCTTTTTCATTTTCCTTGTTTAAATACATTCTTTTTGAAAATAAAAAAGATAAATCACATGATACAACCAAGTTTAGAAGGGGATTGTGGTGAGTTATAGTTTCCTTCTGGAGAAAAAGTAGATACACTCTAAAATGAAACCATGGATATGAAAAAAGAGCATATTATGCAAAAGTTTTACAGACGACAGTAAACAATCCATTTATGTTAACCATTGATGTAAGCAAGAGATTACCATTCTTTAAACAAATATATTCCATAAACCCTAAATATAAATATTTAGAATGAAATAATAGATTAGGCTTATTTGGTACATTATCATAGTGACTATCTACTGTAGTCGTAAACCAACTAAAAATTCGACAAAGGCAAATGCATCTATCAATTAATAGTATAGCTACGGTGAGTAAAGATATCGTTCCCATGATAACTAAAAGTACTAGTAATTACCGTCTTTCTATTATTTAACCGACAAATTGTAGTGATTGATTAAAACTAAAATTAACTAAATTAATTAAATAAAGAATACGACAAAGAACAAATCAGGAAAATAAATCAAATCAGGAAAATAAATTATTAACAACCAAGAAGTAAGACAATACTCAAGAAAGAATCCACCTAGATTTCATCTGTCATTATCATTCTAAATTATGCAATTTCTTGACTTAGTATCTTGATCCGTATAAATCCCTAAATTATGCTAATATCTCTCTTCAAGACTAAGAGCAACTGACTCTAGGTTAATTAATTGATTTTTTTCTAATTAAAACCTCTATTGTCGCATTAACTCGATCTATGGATTCCCTTATTAAATTTGACTCTAATCCGGTAGATTTATGTCATCCTATTTCTAGGTTTGCATGCAACTCCACTCAATTACCCTAGATCCACTCTTAAATAGGGTCTATTCCTCCTCTGATTTAAGCACATCAAATATGAATTAATAATATAGAAATATTAAATCAAAAATTAAGCACACATAATTGAGAACAAGATCAAAGTATTTATTGTGTAAAAATAGAAATCAAGTAACAGAATCCATCTTAGGGTTCATCTCCGTATATATTTAGAAAATTAGTTCATGATAGCAAATAAAAACATCACAAAGATAATATAACCACAAAAAACAAAGAAACTCATAATAAACGTCAAAGAAATCGAAAGGAGTAATTCAATCTTGATGGAAATCTGCTTTAGAATTGGCTTCAATGGTGTTTTTCAATTTGTTTTCTTGAGTATTTTATGACATCTTACTCCCCTCTTCTTATCTTTGTCATAAATAGGTTTTAAAATGCCCGAAAAACCTAAAAACACGTGTTTTTCCACAAGTTTGGAGTGCGATTCGTGATTTCCACACGGTCTAACGCATGGTCGTGTGGCAACCCATGTGGCTCTTGTAACTTGCTCCGATTTTCCGATTTTCACTCATTTTTCATCCATTTTGCTCTCAAATGCTATCCTAAGTATAGAAACATGAATTTAAAGGATTAGGAGCATAAAATTCACCATTTTAAATCGAATAATCATCCAAAAATGCATTAAGAACGAGGTTACAATATGTTACTTTTAACACCTATCATTATCAAATAGAAAAATAGTCAAAGTATTTTATGAGATTAGTTTTTATTTGTTAGTGATAGTATATGACTATATTGTTGTTTCATAGATTAAGCAATGGGGTAAAATTCTGTTGGGGTACCAGGAGCAACCGAGCCATATCTTACCATGGCAGGTTTTTAGTGTTGATAAGGGGGAGTCATGGATGACCCTTTTAGTGAAACTCCTCATGGATGAAGAGTTGCCTTCAAATCCTAGGGAGTAGTGTTGTACAAGAAGCTTTTTTTGCAACCATATTTTATATGACTGACTTCCTCAAAAGCTGAGTACGTTCTCCATGGAATTCATGAAGGTATTTGTAGGCACGATCTGAGGGTTAGGGCACACACGCTGAAGGTCCTTTTCCAAGGATATTATTGGCCTACCTTTAAAAGGATGTCATGGAATTTGTCACCAAGTGCTAACCTTGCCAAAAAAATTTTACTATACCCCATCAGCCACTTGAGCTAGTATAATTTATATCTAGTTATTGGCCTTTTGTAACATGATAGGTTAGATATTGTGGGCTCATTTCCACCAATAGTGACACATAAGTACATCGTAGTTGCCATTAAGTACTTCATGAAGTGGGTGGAGTAAGAGGCATTGACCACGATCACAAAGAAACATATGGACAAATTTTTGGAGAAAATAGTGATCTATTGGTACAGGGTCCCGCGTTTGATCATCACCGATAATGGCACACAATTTCAGGGTAAATTTGAAGAATTTTGTAGTGATCTTTAGATTTCTTTAGCACATAGCTCTGTGAATACCTCTCAGATGAATGGTCAGGCAAAGGCTATACAAACAAAAAGACCTAAAGGCATTGAAGAATAAAATGGATAAGGTAAAAGGGGCATGGTTAGAAAAGTTGCTAGGAATTCTATAGCATTCAGGACCAATTCTCATACAAGTACAAAGGAAACATCGTTCAACCTCATGTACGGTTTGGAGGTAGTAATCCCTGCAAAGGTTGAAATTATTTCACAAAGGTCCTCCATTTTAACGATCGAAGCAATGAAGTACTGCTCAAGGAAAACTTGGATTTCTTGGAAGAAATCAGAGATAATGTTGAAACTCGATTAATGGCCCATGCATAGCAAGTTGTTAATTATTACAACTCTAAAGTTCGAAACAAACAATGCCAAGTGGGAGATATAGTCATGAGAAACACTAAAGCGAACCTGTCAACAGGCCAACGAGGCAATATAACACTAAATTGAGAGGGCCCATACAAGGTTGTGAAGAAAATAGGGTCCAGGGATATTAACAAGGACATCAGGATGGGAAGCTTGTACCGCAAAGATGGAACGCCAGACACTAGAGAAACTTTTATATTTAAGAAAATGTAAGCCAAATTATATGCTTCCATTTCCTACAATCTTCTTCATGCCTCTGTTTTGCAACATCTTATACACGGTATCATGCATAAGAGAAAATGAATGAAAGCAGTAGAACAAAAACATAATATTTAGATATCTTGTTATGAATACTTAGCAAAATTTTTCAATTTGCATAATTTCAAACCCTAAATGAGTCTGTAATCCCGTAAAAGAATTAAAGTGAGATTTGATTTAAATACTAAGAAGGATTATTATGTTGTCTACAATTCCAACTGGGGAGATGGCTAGTCATGGCTATTGGAGCAGTTGACTCCACAAGTAGAGACATAGATGTATTCATTGGTAGAATGATAGATTGGACTAGACCCAAGATGAATTAATTTTGAGTCCATTTCTGAATTAATTCACTTGTAATGTCCATGGTGTGATTTACCTAAATCCTGAGTTAGTCACTGACCATGTTGTTAGCTTAGAAGGAGCAACTCAAAATCGTCGATAGGGAGGTTGAATTGGCCTTTGAGAAATTTTGGTGGAAGCAATGAAAAATATTCAACAAATAACACAAGGATTTATAGTGGTTCAACCCTAATTGCCTACTCCACTACTCTAGCTTACCACAATTAAGGATTTCCCCAAATTCACTAATTTGGCAACCTTTGAGGACAAAATTTAACCTTACAATCTCTCTTAAGATTTATGCCTCAAATCTTAATATACAACTTCCTTAGGTTTCTACCCAAACCTTAAGCTGCAAACCCTCTCTCAAAGAGAAACAAATAACCAAACAAAGAAACAATCCTTACAATATTAGGATGTTTTCCAATTAAGCACAAATACAAAGAAGGACACTTGAGCTAAATGAATACAATGAAAGCTCACAAGTGTTTACAAGAAAATGTATGAAAGAAGTAAGCTCTAAGTTGTTTTGATTGATCTTTAAGCTTTGCACATGTCTCTTGTTATTGTTAAACCTTTGGAAGATGGTATTTATACCCTTTAATTGATTTCCAACCGTTGTGATTGTTGTAGAAGTGAATGTAGCCATTAGGAATGAAATACCAGGTCATTAACTTCACCTGCAACAGAAAGTATCAATACCTACTAGAAGGGTATCAATATTTTTTGTAATTAATATTGTTAAAGTAGGAATATCGATACCTTAGGAAATATATCGATACCTTAAGAAAAGTATCGATACTGGATTGATACCTACCAGGGTTTAAAAATGGCAGAATGTCAATTTGGTATTGATTATTAGAGGGGTATTGATATCCTGTAAAATATCGATACTTAGACAAAAAGTATCGATACTTTTTGTCCTGGAGCAATTCTATCTTGTTTGAAAATTGTTAAAACATATTTGAAAATATTTGACTTAATTGAAACCATTTCAAATTGATTTTTATGAAATTGCTCAACTTTACTTTTATTCAAAAATACTTCAATTTGTTATAACAAAACATATTATCCAATAAGGCTTAGTTTAACAATCTCCCTTTTGATATAACACAACATTTTGTAAATTTGTTTTTGAATATATTACTCCTCCTTAATAAAATTCATTTTCAATTTAAGCTCCCTTATAAAAAATCATTTTCAATTTAAGGCATAAATATTTGGAGCATAATGTGACATTCATTTTGCTTTGAAAACATGGTCACTAAAATTGGCATATAAGCAATCAATCGACCATAAAATTTACCATTCTCTTCTCCCCCTTTTTGTTATCTCAAAAAAAATAATCAAGTAAAACTTAAGAGGAAAATAATATGGTTAGTCCAAATATAGATATATTAAAAATAAAGAACAAATGAACTACCATACCAAATAACAATAAGGTGCAATCACATAGAATTTGCATTTGTTCACCTTGAAACGATTGCACTTTACCTACAAACATAGAATTAAGTTTTTGGTACCCAATATCTTTTGGGTCCATAATCGTTAGTCTTCAAAATCCTAGTCCCTTTAAGTATCCAATTTGAAAGAGCTACCTTGTCTTGAGTAGCACTAAGTCCTTTAGGTACCCATACAATTTTAATAAGTTTTCCCTTGTAAAATATTGAGGGACTTCTATGTTTATAAAAAGTAAAGTTATTTTTAATAAATTTTGTTTTGAATTTTCTCTTTTTTTCAAAAAATTTATTAAAGTGAGCTTTTTCACTCTTAAGCAACTCAAATTGCTGTTGATGATCCTCATGAACTTTTGAAAGTAAATTATGCAAGTCAAAATTTTTCTTTCCAAAGTCATTAATAATTTCTTGAATTTTGTTTACTTTCTCTTCAAGTTCATGATTGGTTTTGGAAAGTAAGTCATTTTCATTTCTCAATTTTGAAATATTTTTCTTGTGTTTTGACATCATGACTTTAAATTCCAAACCCAATTCATTATAGGCATCTTGCAACTTATCAAAAGAATAATCATTTAAAGTAGATGAGTTAGAAGTTACTTTAGGATCATTGATGGTCATAAGGCATAAGTTTGTTAATTCATCATCAGATGAATCTTTATCACTCCAAGCAACAACATAAGCCTTTTGTTTGCTAGACCCCTTCTTTTTAAGTTGAGGACAATCATACTTGATATGTCCCGGTTTCTTGTACTCATAGAAAATAATGGGATCTTTCTCCTTGGTAGATTCAAGCTTGAGTCCTTCCTTCTTTTAAAATTCTCTTCCTCTGTTAGACCTCATGAATCTCTTGAATCTTTTAGCAAACATCCCCATCTCTTTATCTTCATCCACCTCTTCACTTGATTCACTATCATTGTTAATGGTGGATTTTAGAGTTTTACCAACATTCTTCTTCATAACTCTTTCTTCTTCAGTCCCTTTGTTAAGCCTCATCTCATGTGTAAGCAAAGAACTGATGAGCTCATACTATGACAAAATTTCCAAATTCTTTGCATATTCAATTGCGGTCACCTTGGCATCCCATGATGTAGGTAAGCTATGAAGCACCTTCCTTACCACCTCTTCATTTGGATAAGTCTTCCCATAAGACTTCAATTCATTTATAATAATTGTAAATCGATCAGACATCTCCTTGACATCTTCTTTGGGCTTCATCTTGAAATTTTCTTAGTTGAGAGCAAGGATTCCAAGTTTAGACTTCTTCACTTAGCTAGTGCTTTCATGGGTGAACTCAAGCTTGTCCCATATCTCCTTGGCGTTTGAACAAGATGAAACTCTACTGTACCCATCCGAACCAAGTGCACAAAATAGAGTATGCATTTCCTTGGCATTTTGTTACATGTTCTTCCTATCTTCATCATTCCATTCATTCTTGCTCTTTAGAACAAAAATCTCTCATTCTTTCTTTTGAGGTATGGTTGGACCATCCATGATGATGTCCCACACGGCATAATCATTGGCTTGTATAAACAAGGTCATTCTAGTCTTCCAATAAGAATAATTTGCATCATTGAAATAAGGAAGTCTATTGATGGATTGAGACTCACCAGGGAATATTGACCTGGAAGTAGATGTCATTGTTTTCGAATAAGTTGATAATCATTTTGAGATTTTTTGAGGATCTTATCTTGGTTGTTAAACCATCTTTAGAGGCTAGCTCTGATACTAATTGTTCGCTTGGAAGGATCAACTCAAAATCTTCGATAGGGAGGTTAAATTAGCCTTTGAGAAATTGTGGTGGAAGTAATGAAAAATCTGTAACAAATAACACAATAATTTATAATGGTTCGACCCCAATTGCCTACTCCACTACTTAGCTTACCACAACTAAAGATTTCCCTAAAGTCACTAATTTGGCAACCTTTGATGACAAGGTTTAACCTTACAATATCTCTTAAGATTTATGTCTCAAATCTTAAGATACAACTCCCTTAAGGTTTCTACCCAAACCTTAAGTTGCAAACCCTCTCTCAAAGAGAAACAAATTGCCAAACAAAGAAACAATACTTACAAGATTAGGATGTTTTCCAATTAAGAACAAATACAAAGAAAAACACTTAACCTAAATGAATACAATGAAAGCTCACAAGTGTTTACAAGAAAAGGTATGAAAGAATTAAGCTCTAAGTTGTTTTGATTGATATTTAAGCTTTGCACATGATACTCTCTAATTGATTTCCAACTGTTGTGGTTGTTGTAGAAGTGAACGTAGCCCTTGGGGGTGAAATACTAGGTCATTAACTTCACCTGTAGCAACGAGTATCGATACCTACTAAAAGGGTATCGATATTTTTTAATTAATGCTAATTTCAGTGACTGTTGGAGCAGGAATATCGATACCTTAGGAAATACATCGATACCTTAAGAAAAGTATCGATACTGGATCAATACCTACCAAGGTTTGAAAATGGCAGAATGCCAATTTGATATTGATTATCAGAGGGGCATCGATATCTTGTAAAATATCGATACTTAGACAAAAAGTATTGATACTTTTTTCTCCTAGAGCAATTCTATCTTGTTTGAAAATGTTTGACTCAATTGAAACCATTTCAACTTGATTTTTATGAAATTGCTCAACTTTACTCTTATTCAAAAACACTTTAATTTGTTATATCAAAACATATTATCCAATAAGGCTTAGTTTAACACATGCATGTGCAACTCATGTGCTTTGATATAAGTGGAGGCTTTTGCTCTAAAAATGATCAAGCCCATAGCCGGTATGTTGAGTACATGACTTATGTGTAGCATGGCTTTACTAGCAACAATGGAATTTATAGCTCAATTATAGAGTTAATGATATCCTCTCATTGGCATTGTGTGGATTGATAAATATGGAACATGGCCACAAGTTGCTTGTTCTCAAATGAGCAATTTATCACAGCCATTTGTTGACAGTGATCACATTAATCATTAAAAAGACACAATGGTGACAATGAGATAAAATAGGATTGTATTAAATGAACAGATTTAACTCAAAGGAATCAAGAATATCATATGAGGGTAACACACACATGATGAGGTCATTGGAAAAAGCAGTTGGATGAACTGCTTTCATAAAGAGTATACAATAAGGAGTTTTCAATCATGGTACTTCTTGTGGATTGACTCCATGATTAAGTAATTGTGAATTATCGGAACGATACTTCTGAACATAATTGCAATTACTAGAACCTAATTGTATATGTCTGATTTGTCCCTCCGCTAGCTCAACAAAAGCTCAATCGGACAACATTTGAATCAAAAGAAAATTCTACGACTTTAAAATTAATTTAATTAAGTCGATTTATTCGATGAGAAATTAAATTAGGTAGTCATGAGAATTGTTCAACTAGAGAATTTGATTAAAGAATTTTCTTGAAAATTAATTTGAAAAATCTAAGTAAGTTTTGGAAAAATTAATTTTGATCAAGTAAAATTAAATTAATCAAATTAATTAAAATTAATATGATATTTTTGGAAATTAATTTTCAAGTCAGACAATTGGTCCAATGGGTAATTGAACTTGAAAATTGGACCTGAGATCGTAAATTGGGTCTGGGAGCTCAAAAATCGAGATCAAGACCCAAGAACTGGTTGAACTAGTCCCAGTATGTGAATCCAGGCCAACGGTCCAACTGGTGGCTAGACCAGACCACTCGAATCGTCACTAACCCGGACCGAACCAGCTCAGGGTGTTGTAAGGGTGTCGCACCTACATCACCGAACACGGGGGTGCCGACGGCTACGACGGTAATGTCCCGGTGGCCGGCGGCAATTGGTCTTCAGTGATTGAGCAGTGGAAGAGTTAAACTCCTATTGATACTCTACCAGAGAATTTGATTTCAGATTAACTATTCTAAAAATAATATTATTTTAATATTAAATTTAATTTAATTTTTATCTTAATAGTATTTTATTAATTTAATATTAAAATAATTATCTTAATATTAAATTTAATTTAATGTTT
The DNA here is from genome assembly GCF_025698545.1 of Gossypium raimondii. Classification (NCBI taxonomy): domain Eukaryota; kingdom Viridiplantae; phylum Streptophyta; class Magnoliopsida; order Malvales; family Malvaceae; genus Gossypium; species Gossypium raimondii. Next base: position 7,599,181 of record NC_068568.1, read on the forward strand.
ATCTACATTATTTTAATAAGATTTAATATTAAATTTAATCTAATATTTATCTTGATAAATATTATATTAATTTAATATTAAAGTGATTAAGTTTAATCATAGTTGAACTCTCTAAACTCTTCCTATATAAAAAGAGTCTTGGGTCATTATTTTACACACACTTGAATTCAAGAGAAAGTTGTAGAGAGAAAATTCTCTGAAGAGATTATTTCAGAAAATTTCTAGAGAAATTTTTCTGATTTACAACTTGACTCAAAAGTTTAAAGAAATTACGAAATTACCCCATTGATAATTTTTGTGAAAAAGTTTTTGATTTGAAGCAAGCCTATACTCGGCAGACGTGAGCTTGAGGATAGCGGAGAAGACTACTCGGTCAAAGCGCTCATCCTCAACGAATTGAAAAGGTACAATCTTATCTTGTTTTGGAAAAATTTTTAAAAGTCTGGTTTTTCCCTAAATTTATTTTCCGCTGCGTTTTCCAAACCTATTTTTTCCAACAGGGATTCCTTGGTGTTTTGCAAAGTATAGTATCTTAGGATGGGTAGTCTAGTTAAGTTGTGAAAGCCTGTACAAGTTCTAGAAGGCTCTTAAGTGAAGAAGCTCCCTCCGTTTCAGACACAAGATCATGAATTCTATCATGATCCACCAAGAAGACATTATGAGTTGTCCAAGAGTTATGTTGTAGTATTTGAGGACCTCACAAACAATAGGGTGGGTAGGCAAATGGAACCTTTCCTCCAGGATATATAGTGGTAAGTAGAACTCAATGTTGGAATAATCTGGTTAAGAAAACAGTTTTCAGTTCTAATAGAAGTTTAAAAATTTTGAAAACCGATCCAAATTGTGATATTTATAGCAATAAACCTTTTTGTGAAAAATACATCTATTTTGTGCAAAATGGATCTGTATTGTTCCTAACTTTCAATCGAAAGACTTTCTCTGTTATCCTTGTACCTCGAATTGTACCAAGTGCGGGCTCAAGCAACACAAACCAAACACAGAACAAGAAATGTTTTAGTTACTTTCAGTTGGAAAGTAATTCTCTCAATAGAAACTGACAAATTTTGTAATTCTCAGAAAATAGTATTTATTCTAAGAAAAAAATTCTCACTACTTTCTGGCAAAAGAACAATATATAAAACTTATGTGTAAATAGCTCTACAAAATCATCTATTTATAGGGAAAGATAGGAGAATCATGGTTGAATAAGGGTTGCACAGATAATATTTATTTAATAGGAAACACTCTCCTAGTAAACATTATTAGGGTTGTCGCCCCTCACTTATCATATGAGGGAATTAGACCTCTCATGTATTTGTTCACATTATATGTACTTCTTAGACTTTTGACTCAACACTTTACAATTTAATTCAACCCAATATTTGTTTTTATTTCCCAAAATAAATATTATTTAATTAATTTAATTAATCAAATTAACTAAATCATTTTCTCAATTAAATAATTTTCTCAACCCAATTCTAATTATGTTAAAGTCATGACAATTTTTTGTAAAAAATCTATGAGAAAATATATTTAATTTTCATATTCAATGGATTCATAATAACTAATTAATTTCATTTCATTTTCGAACTTCAATTATTTAATATAATTAAATAATAATTGAAAACCCTAAATTAATTCTCAAGTCATTTCTATACTTAATGAGAAAACTTGTTCATTTGTGAATGCGACCCATTTCTATAACTTCATCATTTCAACTTTCTTTATTCATTTGATTCTACATGCAATTCATTTCTAGTTCCAACGAGCTAGTGGAGAAATTGATTTATATTAAGTTTTAACTTTTCGTCTATTAATCATAAACTCATTTAGTCACGAAGTCATTTCACTATACTATCATAATTGAGCTCTCCCTAATTACATACCATTACGAAGCTACTTAACCAGTACTTGTCCAATGACCTTATCATTAGTGTGTTACCTTTATAGGATATCCTTAATCTCTTTGGGATAAATTCGCTCTCCTATGTGATCTTATTTTATCTCATGATAACCATTACATCTTCTTTCATGAAAAGTTAATTACTATCAAATGGTAATAAAGTCATTTATCACAAAGACAAATGACCCATGGCCACGTTTACTTTTCATCTATCATGTAATACCAATGAGAGGATACCATTTACCCATTAGTTGGGCTATGAACTCCACTATTATGAATGACGCTACATACTACAAAAGTCGTATATCCAACACACCAGCTTTCGATTCCTTGTCTATTTGAACTCAGATTTTTACTTACATCAAAGTATACGAGTGACACATACACAGTCCATCATCCACTCAGGATTAAGGTATGTCATACTATGAATGTCACAAGTGTAAATTCATAAACGGGTCTAGGATCTATTCTACTTAGATCATGTCTGATGTCCAACTAATCACATCTATGTCTCCATCTTTTAGGAGTTATCCACTCCAATGCTCAAGACAAAGCATCTCCCAATTGGACTTGATAGATAACATATTAGTCTTTCAATCAGCTTGCTCATTTTCAATTATTTTAAGGACATGTTTAAATTATCTACTAATATAAGTTGTCTTTATGTATTACGATTAGACCATGTAATACCATTTAGTATTAGTTAACTATTAGATAATCAATGAGTCAATATTTGCTTCCATTTGGCTTTGCGTGCAAAAATCGTTAAGGACATTATAAAATGAATATTTTAATAACTAATTTGTTTGAAAAATAAAAATATGCAAAACAAATAAACTACACTTAGAGCACCATATCCAACACTCGATCCCCCATTTTCGTGTACAGGCCTACTTACCGCACTTAGGGCATATTCACCCTTGAGAATGTTGAAATCCTATCGGTAATGGTCTAGTTCTAGCCCAAAAAAATGCAGCAGTCATTGCATTTCATTCTTCCTTATGGTACACTCAAATGTACCACCAACCACTACCTCCCTCTCTAGCCTATGAGGCATTTTTCCCTTCTTTGTCACCCCTTAAAAGGTACCTTCCTCTCGACCTTTATTTTTTTTCTAGCCATCGTTAAGAGTTAAAAAAAAAAAAGCTTAAAAATTCAAAAAGAAATGAAGAACTAGACTTTTACCCTTGACAAAAGTCGTGACTCTTAACAAAAAAAGAAAGACGATTGAACAGAACAACGAAAGAACAATGCAAAACAAAAAAGAAACCATTTTTTGATAACAAAGAAAACCCGATTCAAAACTTGAGAAAGTTTTCAAATGAATAAAATTAGGCTAAAGCTACAAGCCTGGAGATATTTAAAGGCTATCTCCAAACAGTCATTATGAAGCCAGTAAACACACGTGTCCCACAAGAAATAAAACCTGCCTCATCATTGGCACCGCTTCTCAATGCTAAGTTGTAATGCTCCACCATCAATGTGATCCTTCAAGAATATCGGTGCATCCTCCTTCCCTTAAATTGTCTTTGTCACACATGAGCAATGGAACTCTTCACCTACCAAACCATTCATGGCACAACTAATCTATATCACCTTTCGTATAAACTAGTTGCCTAGAAGGTCTCAAGGCATGCTACCTTGTAACCTACCTATCGACTAGGGAAAAATTGTTATTCGCCTAGCAAATCGCAACACATCAAAAGATGTTAGACAATTCATTGCTCACCTCTTATTAGGACCACCTAGACGTAACCACCTCGTATGACTTCAAGGATGGGAATGGTAAGCAGGACAACATAGTTCACTCTATGAAGACAATTGACGGCATTGTCATCTGGTCGACCCGTACAACCATGCAAGACATTGTACTATCAGTTGGATGGCACTAAAAGATAAGCAATGCCCTTATATAAGCTTGAGTGCATGAATCCTACCTGAACATCAGCCCTAAGGCATCATAACTTTCCTCCTCTCCTTCTCCTCCACCAACTCTCCATCTAATTTAGGTGAACCGACAATCTCCTCCACCATCGTCTCCTCCCCATTGATAACTATTATCAAGAGGTCCAAATATTGGGGTTATTGAATCTAAAATTTAAAAGTATACCCAAATAATTAAACTAAAATAACACAAATTCCAAACCCTATTTATTTGAAATTGAAATCATCGAATTTGAATAATTTGAGTGTATAATCAAAATTTCAAATCCAATTATCTCAAATTTAAAATAAATTAATATATAATAATGTAACAAACATGTTGAGTGTAATGGTAAGGCATATTGCACTCCTAAGAGAATATATAGGTTCAAACTTGGAGACGACAGTGTTGGAAGAAAACCACAAACTTGAACATGAACCATAAAACGAATATGAAAAATACTACAAAAAAATATATAAATAAAAATAAACCTATAATTGAACTCAAAAACCAATTCCATATGTCTATACAAATTTAATGATGAGGTACAATATTGTTTAAGTCCCTGACTGAATTGGTGTCACAAGTCAACCAAACACCAACTCAGTTAGGAAATTTATAAAAATGTCTTTTCGTATTTAAATTAAGTTACATTGTTCGAGTGTATTTTTATATTTTTATTTAAAAAATAAAAAATATACGTATTGTGGGATTTAAAATCACTCCTTACATTGGTTAAACATTCAATTTACCACTCAACCAAATTTATATTTTAATTTTTTTACATTTTAATTTTATTATTCACATTGTATTCCATCAATTGTATATATTTACTTACTATTATTTAATCCCTTAACTGAATTAGTGTCATGAGTCAACCATGCATCAATTTGGTTAAAAAATTACTAAAATATCCTTTCATAATTAAAATAAGTTATGATATTCTAGGCTACTTTTTCTTTTTATTTTAAAAAGTCAAAAGGAAAATTGCATATGGTGAGATTTGAAACCATGTTAATTGTACTAAAACCTTAAATTTACCACTCAACTATATTTTTATTTTAATACTTTTTATACATTTTAATTTTACTATTACACTTTATTACCTCCATCAATTGTATATATAAATAATGTACAGTTAATTGAGTTGAAGTCATAAATCAACTCTACTCCATCTCAAGACTAGTAACAACATCATGATAACCAATTATAGTATATTTAGTATTATTAACACGATGTATTTACGTGCTTAAATTTATTTTACTTACATTTAATCTATTTTTTCATTTTAATATCATATATACTTCATGTATCATTATTAATTAGTTTCAAATCATACGTTTCATTTTTATTGTATTTAAAAAAACTAACATCTATGTTTTAAAAATTTAGTTTCCACATACATACAATTGTGATGAAATTTTTAGTTTTTTTTTTTTTGAAAGGGTGAGTATTCCAAGCAACCTTAAAATTTAACATGTATTTCCTTTTTCTTCAAAAATTTTTTAATATCTTACTATACCCTATAAATTATGTGTCAGTGACTAAAATCTTACCCTACTTAAGTTATTACCTATGGAGATTCTATATCATAATTTATTATTTTAATCCTTAATGCAAGAACATTAGTATAAATATTATGTAGTTAATCATAAATAGTTTTCTTTGGGAATTCGACAATTTGTTAGGAAAAAGAAGATAATTTTGAGAAGATTCTTGCCGGTTATGATTTGTTTTACTGAAAATTAATTTTTTTTCACTCACGTCACGAAAATATTTTATATTAAAATTATAATCATAAAAATATATCAACAAATGATTGTTAGTGAAGTGGTAAAGACTTTTATATCGATTTGTTAATTTTGTATTTAGTTTTCAAATAATATTTTTAATTATTTTTTTAATTATCTCATTATAAATTCTGATCATATATGTTTCTTTTAAGAAAATGCCTAGAACTACCTATAATCCCTCCTCAACTCATAAATAGGAGAATAATATACGTTAACCATTCGAACCCACGTCCTCCTGTATTGGCAACAAAATCCATGTCAATTAAGTTAAAACTCGATCATTTAAGTAAAAATACTCCTATAATAAGTGACAAATTTAATTAGTGTTAAACTAACTTGTGAAGCTAGTTAAATACAGAAACAAATCAGTTACAAGAAAGTGACAAATTTAATTAGCGGCGAAGTCCACTCCTAAGGAAACGATAGAACATACGTCGGCAGGCAAGAGATTTTTTGTTTTTAATATATTTATCTCTATTTTACCATTTGTAAGAGATTTTTCTCTAATGTATTTATGTCTTCTGTAACAGTTCCTTGAAATAATACATCTCCAAATTTGAACCTAATAATACAATCCCAAATCAATACATCCCAACAAATGCACTTTTGACTCGGGTCCCATAGACCAAACCATATGCGATGATCACCAGTATCGAATTCACCATTGTTCCAAGCGCAACCTTAAAATCCCTGACTCTGCTTCTCCTAATAACCAATCTCCCCGTCTCCCTCCGTTGACTACAAACTTAACTACAGTTGCAATGATGAACTGCACCAGCTTTGTCTATGGAGAAATGTTATTAGAAGTTAAATGGATACACAATAGCACGAAGCTTTCAACAAATATTGTTTGGTAACGGCTATATAGAGTGGAAAGCATTGGCTCCTGAATTTCCTCTGCAATAGAAGACTTCCAAAACAGGGGGCAAGGGTTGTTTGCATCTCTCCAGGTGGCTGCAACTCTACCAAGTTTCTCACTCCAATCGCATTCTTTTAATTGCCAAATAGCATACTATCTACTTCATCTTCTCCATATAACAACCAAACTACTATCTAAATAACTTAGCCTTACTCTATGCTTTTTTCTTCTTCAAAAGTATTTACGGTATTCAGACATGGATATCAGAACAGTGTTCTTTAAAAATATGAAAAAAGGGGTTTGAAATGTCTTGAGTCTAGGATCTTTAGGAGGGAAACAAAGATTACTTGGTCAGTGCAGCCAGTAAACAACAAAATTCTTATCACTCTGCATATAATGGTCGATTAAGTAAAGAAATTTGGGGATTGCAATTTGCAAGTGTGAAAACAACATAGCCCTTTCGTTTTCTTACAGAAAATTCCCCTACTTTTCTTTTTCGACCAAAAACCTCTCCGCCCTTACAAGGTAGCAATATAAACAATATGCACAATAGGCAAAGTAAAAGTTGCTCTGCCTTCTAACAACAATGAACATACATCCAAAAAAGAAAAAGGGGAAAAAAAAAGGGCTAATTTCTTCCATCTATTGGGATGAAAATAGATAAAATTGGATTTAGACTATCAGCCTTACACGTAAGGGGACGCTTTGAGGCGTTTGCATACCTAAAATAACATGCGAGAAGATACCTCAGATATTTGAGGTTGAGCAGATGGTATTTGCAGACTCAACCTTGATTACCCTGGTATTGTATGAACCACAATAACCACACTTATGATACAGCCAGTGAAATGCTGCAGTTCCCTTCTTATCACAGTCATTGCACAGTATGTCCTGGTTAAACAACACAAGTGTGTTGGTATTCCTAAAAGAGAAGAACTTGAAAACACATAAAAAGTCATGCATGGTTTACCTGACACCGGTTCCTGTATTCTTCAGGAAGCTGCTCAGAAGCCAAAAGGGCATCAAGCATGCCAAAGTAAACCTGAAAAGGGGTAGTAGAAAAGCTAGAGAATAAGTGGAACGTCTCAGGTAGCTAATTACTCTATGTAGAAGCTTCTTGGCACATGTTCTGTCCGGATAACAATATATGAAAAGCAACGCTGGATGATGAATGAAACAAGCCATCAATCAGCTACCAACCATTTAGTATGTGTTGGGCACTTAAGATGATTATATTTCAGATATATAAATCCTAAAACTGCTGCCTATGGACTTTAATTTAATGTACAATATGATATGAAAACTTTGATTTAGAATAACTGTACACAAAACTAAAATAGACCTCAAATACTTAAATGGATTAAAGAACAATCATTTTCAATTTTTTTTATTCTTCTAAATGGATTTTTATTAAAAGCGAGGAAATATCTATAATCTAATATATATAAAAGCAAGAGTTTGGAAAAACTTCTAAACTGACAAAATACACTTTTATTTTTCATCATATTACTAAATTCACATTTAAAAATAATTATAATATTTAATTTAGAATTATTAGTTTTAAATTTTGAAATAAAATAGAAGTCGTGATAATTATACATTTAAAAACAATTATAATTTAATAGAAGTTATGATAATTACACATTTAAAAATAATTAGAATTTAAATTACAATTATTAGTTAAAAAGAGTTGTACTAATTTTAAAAAGATTTATTACTTAATTAGAATTCTAAGCATCTTAATTATCACTTACATAAAGTAAAAATACTTTAAAACTATATTGTAGGTTAAATATGTTAAAAATACTTTAACTATTATTTGAAAATTTTATATTATAATATTTAAATTGATAAGTTAATATATTTTAATTACATTCAATAACTCAAATAAGAAATATTATTTTACTCTAATTATTGCAACTAAAAGTATAATATTTAAAAACTAAATAAATATTAAATAAGGAAAATCACATACAACACATGTAACATTAAAAGCTATTAATATATAAAATCATAAGTTTAGAAAACTTTAGAACTGATGAAAATACTTTTTATCATTCATTATATTACTCAATTGACATTAAAATAATTTATTAGTATATTGATAATTTTAAGTCATAATAACAAAAATAATATTAATTACCTACTAATTAACATAATAGTAAATTGATGTGAAATTAATTAATTCATATTTTTTTAAATTCTTTTTGAAGGATTTTAAAAGTTCTACTTTAAAAAAACATCAGATATTATTAATTAATAAAAATTAAATTTATAAAATCATTAAATATAATTGGATAAATTTAAAATAATGGAAATTATTTTTCATAATTAAATATTTTAATTGAATAAATATAATTTTTATCTATAGATATGATTTTATTTTAAATATGATAACAATTAAATCATGTTAAAATCAATTTTTATACTTAATAGAAATTAAATGAGTAAGATTCATATAAAAATAATATCAATATATTGGTAATCTAATAGTATACATATTGCATAAATCTATTTATTTGTTCTTAACTTATATGTCAAAGTTCAAAATAAAATATATTTTACAATAAATTCTATATTTTTATAAATACTAATTGCACTTAATTAAGTCAGTTCAATGCCTAACTCAGCAAATAGAACAGTTCATATCTATTTGAGAAATTAAGATAAAAAGACCAATTAAAAATAAGACCAATGAATATAATATAAAATAATTATATTTCTCATATTTTTCATATTTATAAAACCAATGAATATAATATAAAATAATTATAACAATTTCTATCAATAATGTTTCTATTACAATCTGGAATATAAAACTAATAAATAGGTTTTACGTTTATTTCCAATGATAAATAATTAATAAATATTATTAATAATGTTTTTATTATTAGTGTTTTAGCTATTATCACTTAATTAAATTTTAAATTCATATAAACTTATTATCTTATATTAATTACCATTTAATTAGTGTTCCAATTATGAATCAATTAAAACTAATATTTAGCAATATAAATAGATACATTAGCAATGCATTTTCATTAAATAGCATCTAAAGAATTACTAAAAAACATATTTCATTTGATATTTGATACATTTACCATTATTTGATTTTGATAATACTTCCACAATCATAAATGTTTTTACCAAGTTATTTTAAAATATTATGTCATCAACAATGAAGTATAAAGTAATGATTCTTTATAGATAAAATTTTAACTCATTCGAATAATAAACATAATATATTTAACTAGAAAATCTAAACATAGTATATAGGCCATAAACTCGCATATTAAGCCTACGAAAACTCATTGTTCACCTTAACCACATATATTATGTTTGGCCTAGAAAATGGAAGTTTTATGCATACAATTGCACCAAATTAAAGATGAGTATTTCCCACACATATTATAGGCCATAAACTCATATAGTTCACCTTAACAAACATTATATATTCAACTATAAAATCCAAACAAAACTAAGGACGTCCATGCTCCCCCATATTCTTTTCCTAACTTCTCCAACATGCTATATGAACCAAACAAAGCCTAAACAAATGTAACCTCTCATCTACACGTCAATACAATTCCTTTGTGTCATGTTTAGTTTTCAACTAGTAGATTCCAACCCACAAGAGAAGCTACAACAATGTAAAGGGATCAAGTGAAAAGAAGTATTAAATGACATCCCTGATCCCTCAACTTCATGATAGCAATGACATGAGTGTTAACAATATCCATAAAGGCGGTAATTTTTTCAATTTAGATATAACTTTTATCAATGAGTTTCAAAAGGTGTGTTTGGTTGAGAATTTTGAATGAAATTATTCTCAAATCAACTTAAATTATAGCATTTGTAAATATATTATTTGGATAATCCATCTCTTAGAAAAAATTTTATTGGAATTTGAAGAGACAAGGAAAACAGTACGCATGCAAATAAAAATGCCTGAACCTGAGAAAAATCAACCTGCCTATCCCCTAAAACAATCTTGTATGTAGCCATAACTTAAAACAGTAGTATGCTTTTAAAAAGAATTTCTTACCGTCATATCTCCCATCGATTTTCTACAACTGCTAAAACAATTTTATATGTAATCATAACTTAAAACAGTAATATGCTTTTAAAAATAATTTTCTTACCGCCATATCTCCCATCGATTTGCTACAAATTGGGCAGATGTAATGACTGCATGCATATGCCTGACAAAACAAAGTGCAGAATTTATTATTAAGCACGCTACAATATAGTTCTCACTACATCAAAGAAAACGTTGCCCTTTTTTTTTTTTTTATTTGGCCAGAAAGAATACGTTGGTTGAATGAGAGTAAAATAGCTGGAAACAATAAAGTAAGGAATACTGAATAGACCTGAAAACATGCTGAATGCATGAAATGACCACATGGAAGTGCTCTTACGCTTTCACTTGATGTGAATAAAAAATCACAGCATATAGGACAGTTTATTTCTAGACCTTTTTCTCGACACTTGTGGTCGACCAACTTCTTGGCCAGACAGCAATTACACACCATACAATGAAAGAAATCATCACCAAGTCCCTTTCCAACACGGCATAAATTGCAGAATGGGCAATGATAGACATTCCTGAAATAAATGGAAGAGACATACAAGATGAATACTTATAGAACAGCAACAGCAAACAACAGCTTTTGTTACAAAACTATCAAAAGTTTCCAGACTGATAAGAACTTGTTCAGAGTTCTCACAAAATACTGCTTTCTAAAAATAACTCAGTCTTTCTACAACCAATAGGACCAAGACAGACTTAGAAATTCTACCCAATAAACCAAGCTGAAAATGGAGCAAATCAGGTACAAGCATTCTCCATTGTTTTGAGAGGTTTCTTTAGTGCTCCAGATGATGAGACAGAAAAGACTCATTAACAACTTTCAAATTTACTCAACATTTCTAATATTCTTCATAATAGTATTGAAATGCTCTTTAGATCTAGCATTAAGAAATTCAGAAAAAAAAATCTAAAGAAATGGGTAGCACCTTTCATCATCAAAAAATTTGCAGATGTTGCAGTAGTACTTTGCCATTGAGAGCTCGCCACATGAAGGTGTCGTGCAAACTGGTCCAACAGGCTGGATTTTCAGGCAGCTCATGCACATCATATCAGTTGTAGCCTTCCTGCAATTTAATAAAGAAAGAATCAAGTTTATAGAAGTTGGTCCTAGACCAAGAAAGCAAGAATGATAATATTACCTATCCATTGAATGGTCGCTGACTTTATCATGGCAAAACCTACATGTATATAGTTTTCCACAGCAAGCAGCACGGAGTTTACAATTTCTTTTGTAATGTTCACATCCAAATTCCTGTTTCTCTAGATCTCTAAAAGATGGAGAGCATCCATATAAGTCTTCATCATTTGAACATTCAATTGCTGAGGTTTGAGGAGACTTCTGCTGTGCAGCTATCCAGCGACTGGCATAACCAACAAATTGATTAGAATGAAGCAATGATACAGACACACTCTTAGGGCTCATAAGATTGTATTATGGGCAGACTAAACCTGGTCATAAGATTTTGAATAAGATAAGCTTTTCTCCTTGGATCAAGGGTTGAATCCCGAGAAACTTTTCTGATCTCAGCTTCAAGCTCATTCTGATTCATACGAAAGATATCCTTCCACCCAGGCTTAAAATTGAGATCACTCTGGTCAAGACTCTCATGTACATCAGTGCCTTAAAAGAGAAATTTTCAATTTCATTAGGAAGAGATTATATCTTAAAATCCTTAAATTCAGATATCTAGAAATTTGAAGAACTAACAGTTTGATATTTCAGTAACCCAACAACCAAAACAGACCAAAAGACATAAATAAAATAATATAAAGCATGGGCAGTAGAGTTAAACAAACCAAGTGAAATACAACTTCCAGATGTTGATGTGGGTGAAGATGCATCATTTCCTTCCCACCACTCATTAAGCCACTCACTGAACATTGTGTTCTTAGTTGCCTGTTTCCATGTGTCCATCATTTTGTTCTGCTCCTCTTGAGTAAGAGCAGAAGTTACCCATGGCAACATTGACTGGAGCACCTCTGCACCTGTAGTACCAATAATTCGACCAACAATCTTGTCCTGCTCGTCCACAGAAAAATGCCTGTCAAACAACGGCCAGAGCTCAAGTTCTTCTCGGAACACATGTTGATCCAGTGTTACTCTAATGGATTTACACATGCCCTGCAGCTCTGTGGCTTTCTGAATGTACTTCTGCATTGTATCATTTTGCCCAGAAGAATCTGAGTTAATTTCATTCAAGTTACCATTCACATTGCTATCGTTCAAGTATTCACAAAGCTGCGTAAGCTCGGAAAGTGCAGATGAAATATCTTCAAGAAGTCTCTCCTCCTGCTTGTGATCCAGAGTATAAGAGTGGCTAACGTTATGAAGAGACTCCTTAGATTCTAGTGCTGGAAATACTATATCATCTTCAGCATTACTGTGAGCTCTATATAAACCCCACAACAACCGAAATCTGCCAGTGAACTGCCTAAGAAAAGTCTCATTGCAATCATTTAGCTTTCCAGATTCAATATCCAAATATTCCAAATCTTTACGGATGGCTTTATGAAATTTGAATATATTATCAATAGGCCGTAAGCTTCTGACATCACTGGAGCTAATATCTGTTTCCCAGTTAAAAAGACTGGAGTTAAGCGAGGGGGCAGATGGAGTAAAAGATAATGACCGCAAAGATTTTGCTGCAGCCAGAGAACTCATGCCCAGCTTACTGCTATTCACTCCTAAAGCTGGGACACAACAAGACTGATCACTGCATGATAATTTATGGTTATTTATTGTTCCTGTCAACTGAAAAGAATCCGTTTCTTCCGAAAAAATTATATTTCCACGCTTTACCGGCCTTCTATTATCATCTGCCCTTTCCTCAGTGGAACAGATAGAGGTGCATGCACAGAATGGTTGGTCAATATCCTTCTGGGTTCTAGTAAGTATTCTTGCAGGACAGGCACCAATTGCACCAGAAGAAAGACAAATATCTGCAGAGTGACCTTTGCACACCCAACCAGAAAATAGTGTAACCAATGCGGAGTTGGATGGTGGAGCTGACCATATAATCTGAAAGTTAAAAACAGACAAAAAGAGGGGGGAAAAAATAACCTAAAGCACTCGGTCAATAAAAATCAAACCTGCCAAATTCATATTTTGGAGGAAAGACCTAGCTTCTTCTTCACTTAATGATCCTACCAACCATGGTAAGACGCACTCAATTAATTTCAAGGGCATCACACACAAACTCTGATAAAGAAGTTCTCTCTGTCTTTGGGGGCTAAAGTGCTTCCGAGCAAGTGGAAGTACCTACAAAAGCAGTCCAGCATACCGTAAGGAGAGCACTAGGGGCAAAAAGAGATGAGAAACATGGTTTCAAGTGATACGTTCTGGTAAACTTGATAATTTGGTACAAACATTATAAAAATGTCAAGAAATACAGAAACATGTAGTGTAATTATAAAAAGCAGACAGACACTCATCAATTAAAGCAATAAAATACTTGCCTGTGCTTCTTCACTATGGAAATGCTTCTGCATACTATCCATTATTTGATCAGCCTGTGAGCACAAATTTGCAAAGAATTCAGCAGAAGATGAGTCAGCTCCCGCACTTTGAATATTTTCGATAAGGCGCCGAAGCTTGTTAAATTGAATTTCTTCTTCCACATGCTCCTGAGTAAAAGATAGTTCTGCATCTACAGCAGGGAATATAACTCTATCCTCAGCAATACTGCAGCAAGAGAGAAGATAAGTTAATTTCATAACAGGTATGTAACCAGTCATAAAGGTAGATCATAAGTTGTCCTAATACATTTCATGCATCAATTTTATTTTTTTCTGTATCACACCAGATCATAAAATTGAAGTCTTTTCCTGCATACAATAAACTGTAGCTTCAATATAACATGAAAGATAGGAAGTGTTTGTTAGCTATGAAGTAAAAACAACCCTAATCAACAAAGATTACTATTAAAAGGAAAACACAGAGAAAATCCACACCTGTGAAAGATGCATACTTCAGCTATGAACTGCAGCCTCTCATTGAAGCCAGATAAATCAGAAAAATCACCAGAAATTTGTATTTTCTCAGCGGCCTTGGCTATATCACTCAATTCTCGTTTGATAGCATTATGCCAAAGCATAATTTCATCTATAGGACAGGACAGAGTAGAATCCTTAGGTTTAGAACTTAGCTCCATATATTTCCTTTTACAACTTTTGGAAGATTCACATGCACAGTAACCACTTTCAGTTTGACTTGGTAAGACACTAGCCCCAAAAGCTTCACATCGAGCCTCGCCTTTGCAATTTTTACATTTCTCAGCTGTCTTGACACCTTCCATCCAGGTGAAAATAACCTTCACAACAGACCTAAAAATGTGAGATTTGATTCTAGAAGGAACTTGTGAGTTTTGGATAACTAATAACAATATCCTATATAACCTAGAAGCCCTGTCACCTGATGAAGAAGTTTCTCTCTTGGAATTATCTTGCTCAAGCACTTGCGCATATCTCGATGTTCATCAGGTGATATAGAGGAGGAAAGCCATGGAAGAAACTCCGCCATCATATTAACAGGTATGCTGCAAAGAAACTGCCATACCAATGACGCCTGCTCTTCAAATGTAAACTTCTCAATAAGCAAGGGAAAGACCTGTCAATTCCAAAGCAAGCATGTGAAACTAAAAGATAACTTTGAGTTAGAAGATTTAACTCCTTATTCTAAATTTGAAATGGAATGCATCATGACAAGTGATCAATCAAGTTAAACATCTCAGTAATGTATATCAACAACCTCATCCACCTCCAAAATAAGGTAGGAGAATTGCTATAACACATCAAGAACGAAACAACCAATATTTTAGGAAATAAATTTTTCATCTGGCTTCTGGTTTAATGTTTGATTTGCAGCATTTGCCTCAAATATCTAACCAACCTGTTCCTCTTCCTTGGACATATGCTGAGTAATTGATGTCTGAAGGGCCCCAGTGCAAGAGGCTAATTCTCTCCTATAGCTTTCTTCATTCTGCATATCTGAAGTCAGCAATGCAAACAACTGATCAAAAAGGACACTTTCACCTTCATGTTCAAGTGAGTATGTTGGAGCCACATTCTTCACGCGTATATCAAGAGCCGGAAAGATAACCTACACATAAGGTAGTTTTGAATTCAGTAATCAGTCACAAATATCAGACAAATATAAGGTGATGATGCAGCCAACAAGAATCTCATAGGAAAAAGGAAGGATTAAAAAAAACCTTGGAGAGACTATGTTTATTTTAATTACAATATTACTTTTAAGTTACAACAAGGCAATTTAGTTCACAGGGGTTTTCACAAGTCTTTTGAGCCATCTAAGTATAAGTCTACGACAGCGAGCTTTACAGAGATTACCCCATATCTAAATATAGTGATAAATTCAAATTTCTATAATCAAATTCAATCAAGTTCTTTCCTTCCTCAAACAATAACCCTTAAAACATGATAAAAGCATCACAAATTTACGAATTTAATAACAATTCGGGAAAGCTAATTCTGAGTAAGGGATTTAGAATTTTCTAAAAAAAGTAAAGGGATTCAAAGGAAGGGGCAAAATAAAGCCAAAACTAATGTTTAAAAACCGAGGAAGAAAAAGAGATAAAAGAGAACAAGAAGGAAAACGACAACGCATGAACCTCATCTTCGGCGTGGCAATGGTGCTTATATATAGTACGAAGGAAATGACATCTCTCCAACAAAGAAGTAAGATCAGAGTCGTGGTGGTTGGTGGCAAAAGCCATGGCAGCTCGGTGGAGGGCGTCGAGCTCAGCCTTGATGGCCTTGTGAAAGAATTGGAAGATAAGAATGGGAGATTTAGAGGCGGAGTTTTTCAAGCAAGATTTGGAAGGTGTGGATGGATCGATTGGATTCAGAGGACCTGCCATTATTGCTATACCTCCTCCTCCTCCTCCGGGCTCTAAGCTCGAGAATGGGGTCGCCATTATAGAGAACTTCGACGTGGTTTCCGATTCAGATTTCCAAAAGCCCTACTAGATCTTTTGCCTGTTCATACAATTTGGAGATTTCATTTCATAGCCTTTTCTTTCCTTTTTATTTTTTTTTTCTTCCTTTGCTTTAATGTTTGTGTTTGTGGGGAGTAAAGAAGAATGTGAAACTTTTTCTTATATATATATTTTTGTAATTTTGCCCCTTTTTTTTCCCTTCTCTTTCTCCCTCTTTGTTAGCCAGAAGAATGTGTTTTAATCAATGCGGTAGATGAAGAAGAGAATTTTTCTACCCTTAAAATAGGTCCTAAGTTCTTGAGTGGATTTTGAATTTTATTTTCTCAAATTTTAGTTTCCATTTTAAAAAGGTAATTTCTTTTTTATTATAAATTCGAGTTTATTATAATATTATTTGTTATTCTACGGTATTAAATAATTTTTATATAAAATATTTTTATACAATACTAGGGTAAGAGATGATGGTAACATGATCGAATCCGTGTCAAACGAGTGTCTAACAAAATTTTTAATTACTACTCCTTACAAGATTTATTTTAAAATGTTAAACCGCTAATTTAGTACAATAATATTAATAATTTGATGGGAACTTTTAAAATCGAAAAGTAGTGATTAGATTTTAAATTTAGGAATAATTAAGAGATTTAAAGTATATTTTAACCATTTTCTACTTTCAAAATAAAAATAATAAAATACTAAAATTTTTATCAAGAAATAAAAAGAAATCGATAGTTTTGGGTAAGATCTCGAGTTAGAATGAAAAATAGTAAAGGAAAGTATTGTCTTATTTAAGAGTCAAACTCACTTCAATTTCAAATTTAGTGAAGCCTAATGAAAAAGAAAACCGTCCCATAGTATTTGATCCAAATATGTCAAAATTTCTAAATATTACTGCAATGGTGAATAGTGTAGAAAATTTATATTAGCAAAATAATTAGATAATATGGCATTTTTTAGTCGTAAAAGTAATATTTAATGCATTATTAGTGATTTTAAAATTCTATTCAATTAATTTTACTTCTAATGATGTGTAATTAGCACATAAAATTAGAATGTAGGTTGATAATTAGAGAATATATGCATGATGGCTGGCGTGGGATAAAAATAGTTTCAAATACAAATACTAAAATATTCTGAGTTGCAACTTTTTTTCCTAATTTATTTAGATACAAAATATTTTGCTACTTAAATAAATTAATTTTAGTACAATTCTCCTTTTTGGTCATTATTAGATTCCAATTTCCATAAATTAAAATATAAAAGCTAAATATTATTAGGATAGAATAAATCCATAAAACCTTTCCTATCATAGTATAATATAAGAAAAATAAATAAATTTCTTAAAAAGTAATATTACAGCTAAGCTCATAAATTTAATAGCATTTATTTTATATGCTATAATGGCATTTGTGTTATTATTACAGGATGGAATTTGTGAGTGAATAAACGAAAGGACGGCACTCGGCAAATCTTCTCCTCGAAAAGGATGGCTAAGGCAATTGTTTGACACGTGTGAAAAGCACGTGAGAGCGTTTTAAGGACAGAGTCTGGCTTATCACAACCTCCACGTCAGCATCCACCCAGTGTCTGAAACGGACGGAAGCACTTCATCACGGTTTCACCAAAGTGACAACCGTCAAGGGTATAATCGCCATTTCCTCTTTTCAAAGATTTTATATTTTTTTATTTTATTTGTGCTTAATTTATTTAGAAAAGAATAATCCCAAAATGAGATTACAGTATGACGCAAGTTGGGTCAAGTGTTTTTAAGTGTGAGAGCTGGACAAGCCAATATTTAATCCCACAAAACCAATTTCATACAATTGACTAATAATTCCATTTTTAAATGAAAAATTAAATGATTAATATTTAACACATTCTTATTAATTATATAATCACTATGTGTAAGTCAATGACATCTCATTTTGCAGGTGAATAAAGCTTGGGGCAAATAACTTTTTTTTAATGTTTTAAAAATTGTTGTTAGGGATCGTCCCGATTAAACAACAAACAAGTAAAAAATAGCGGAACAAATTAAGAAATTGAACACACAAATTTAACGTGGAAAAACCCCTTCAAGAGGATAAAAAACCACGGACAAAGATAATTTTACTATAATGGCAAAAGAACGAAGAGTACAAAAGATGAAGATAAAACTAAACCCCAAAAACCCGAAAACAAAGAACCCTCAAAACGTAAACACAAAATTCTCTAAATGTGTTATGAGTTCTAATATCTAATGGGTGTATTTACTAATATTATAAACTAGCCTATTTATAGGTTAAATTCATATGTCAAATAATAATAAAATAATCTAAACTAATCGGTGTTTGATGAAACAAATAAACAGAGTTTAACTAAAAGATTATTTCTCAAATTTGATGAAAATAGAGTCATACTTAACAAATCTCCACCTTGACTCATATTTCCACAACGCCATCTTTGCCAAAGCCCGCCATACGAGCCTATCTTGAACTATGTAGGAATTAATCGAGTCCAATCATGGCTTAGAAACCTGGAAGACTTCTAGCCTTCGACTTGTACACCGCCAAATCAAAACTAACCCGGTCCGATTTTCACGAACACAAGGTTCTAACTTTTCAAAACCTGCATCCAAAGAGAACCTTTCTTCAACGAAATGGTCATACATTTTTCCCTCCTATGACCAAGTTGCCTCCGCTCCAAACGAGTTGACTTCGACTCTGTAACGGATGAGGGACATCCGATTTCACCGGTCACTGTAGGACCTTCCAGAATATAAAGACTGTCAATTCTTTTACCTTTTAACAAAATGAGAGCTCCACGAGATACTTTAATACCACTCTACTCGATGTTGATTTTGCATCCTTTCAAGTCTAAAATCCTCAAGGAGATGAGATTCTTTCGTAAATCAGGTACATACCTGACATCTGAGAGTGTCCTAATTTTCCCATCGTGTGTCCTAATTTTAACAGGTCCAATACCAACTACCTTACTAGATGAATCGTTTCCCATACGCACAACTCCACCTTCAACCGAACTGTATGTAGAGAACCATTTTCTATTGGTACATATGTGGAAAGAACATCCCGAATCTATGATCCACTTGGACGTGAGCTTGGAGTTATCGCTCGTTGACACTAACAAGAAATCATCACAGCTTTTATCGGCCAAATTAGCACTAGCTACATCTTCCTCGTTACTCTCAGCAGCTCTTTTATTTTGTAGTTTATAACAATCTGCTTTGACGTGACCTAACTTTTTACAATAGCGACACCTTTTGTCTCGTTTCTTTGATGCTACTAAAACGGAAGCTTGCCTATCTGCCTTGCTATCCAAATGAAGCTCATTGTCGAGTTTGTCTCTCCTCAACAAATGACCCTTCACATCTTTGAACGAGATTTTGTCTCTGCCATAAATCAAGGTCTCCCTGAAAGACTTGTATGAATGGGGTAAAGAGCACAATAATAGCATAGCTTGATCTTTATCATCAATATGAACCTCAACGTTCTTTAAATCATTTAAAAGAGTAATGAATTGACTGATGTGATCTCTAAGAAGCTCACCTTCGTTCATACAAAACATAAATAGACGTTGTTTCAACACTAAACGGTTAGCCAAAGACTTAGTAGCATAAAGAGTTTCTAACCTTTTCCACAAGGCGGATGAGGTCTTCTCCATCAATACCTCCTGCAATACCGTATTCGCGAAGCACAATTGGATTGCAGACAAGGCCTTTTCATCAAGCTCTTCCCATTCTGTTTTATTTAGATTCTCAGGCTTTTTCCCGGTAACAACCTTTTTCAAACTGGATTGAACTAGAATTGCCATCATTCGAACTTGCCACAGATTGAAATTTGTCTCACCATCGAACTTCTCAATTTCAAATCTTGTTGTTGCCATATCTGAATGGGCTGATCTATGAAAATTGAACTAGCTCTGATACCACTTGTTAGGGATCGTCCCGGTTAAGCAACAAACAAGTAAAAAATAGCGGAATAAATTAAGAAATTGAACACACAAATTTAACGTGGAAAAACCCTTCCAAAGAGGATAAAAAATCACGGGCAAAGATAATTTTACTATAATGACAAAAGAACGAAGAGTACAAAAGATGGAGATAAAACTAAACCCCAAAAACCCGAAAACAAAGAACCCTCAAAACGTAAACACAAAATTCTCTAAATGTGTTATGAGTTCTAATATCTAATGGGTGTATTTACTAATGTTGTAAAATAGCCTATTTATAGGCTAAATTCATGTGTCAAATAATAATAAAATAATCTAAACTAATCAGTGTTTGACTGAAACAGATAAACAGAGTTTAACTAAAAGATTATTTCTCAAATTTGACTGAAAATAGAAGTCATACTTAACAATTGTTATACCTAATTTTATTGTATATAGTATCTCGATGAGTCATCCACTTAAGTCAATGAAGGATTCATCTATAAGAGGGCTCATCTAATGGGAAATAGTTTTACATTTGCCACGTAAACTGTCGCCTTATCTCATCAAAGTCTACTCGTAACTTCAAATGTTATATCTAATAAAGTCTTTCATAACTTTACCACAATCTCTACAAAGTATAGTTAGGTCACATCTAAGTAGGGCATTCCATGACCATATTGTTAGCACTTCATAAGCTTTTTATTACCAATTGCACATAGTAGGGCCCCTGTCATTAGGGCCTACATTAAGCTTACACTTTATATAAATTAGCTTTATTTTCAAGAGGAAACAAGCACTCTAACCTTCTATTGAAACTCTACCAAGCACCACTATAGTTGTTATGCCCTCAGCCCGACCCAATTCACCGAGTCCAAATTTTGAGGGTTACAAAACACAATACTTAACAATTTAATAAAATATATTACAATTTATCATTCCTTTGAATATTTTATTTAACATTTTTATCAGAAAAACTTAAAATCTAAAAAAAACAAGGGAAACTTTTAAAATAACTTATTACATCAGACGTCATATGGATCATTACATTATAGAAGTTTTACTAATAACAGACACTTAAGGCATATTCTAAAGCTACGTTACACTTCCATTGTATGCATAATACTCCACTCTGCCACATCATTGACGTAGTCCTGGCATCGTCCCTCCAAGCGCAGTCTCTTAACATCAAAACCTAAAACATAAACGTAACATAAATAAGCTCAAGAGAACTTAGTGAACTTTAACACAGAATTACCTCGGTGGATACTTGTTATTTTTATAGGAACTTCTGTGCGCCAACCATTCTTCTAAACCATTTATTTTAGGCGGATACCGCTACAGTTTTAGCATACCCTTACCTTCCAACTATCATACTCTTATCATACCCATATCTTCCTTATCTAACTAACTGGATATTTTTCCAGGCATTTCACAAATCTCTTTGTCACATATGTACTTCTCTACAGAACATACCCATAGAGCCCACCTTAAACTAATCTTACCTTAACACATACATTTATCTAAAACAGTTATTCATAGACATTCATCATGGGCGGATATGTATATGTTTGGCAAATACTTTAGCAGGACTAGATGCCATCAAACTCACGCTCAAAACATATCTTAGTTAAATGCTACACAAACCCATACTAGTAATGTGCTACATAGACCATTCAGATTAATTCCATATCATTTTATTTTAGAACCCCATAAACCCAAGTTAACCCTGACTCAGATTCAAAATAATCTCCGTAGAAGATACAATACAACTTATATATAGTGGATTCTATATAACTTGGATTCAACCCTCACATAACATGGATGAGCTCATATTAATAATTTCTTAAGTCTCTCATAACTACAAATACACTGATTTTCAATATTTATAGATCATCATGGCGGATACCCTTCTTAACATACAAATACACATCTCTTTTTACGAAAACCTGGAAGACTTATTCAACTATATCAGAAATTTTATTCAACTCTTAACCTTGAGTATATCAATACTTTATCTTAGCCATACTTTTTACAAACCTAATAGAATTTATCCGCAATTTACCATAAAAACTGATATTCATATCTTACTAGACATACATGATAGATCACGCCACAATGACCAAACAAAACACACCATAAAAGAATCATACAAAAATCTGGTTTTTACTGTCTTGACGGACTTCACAAAATTTCATGTATCATGATCTGCCATTTCGATTTACACATTATTGAAGGCTATACTATGAACATACATAAAAACATATCATGTCATGTCATGGGTTTTAACCACATAGTCTTACATACATTCATGTATCGTGTTCTGCTAATCTAGTCTTCATCTTACTGAAAGTTATACCATAAATATTTCCAAATCATACCAAGCTACCATGGGCCTCTACCACATAGTCTTACACTCGTGTTCAATTCGTGATATGATGGTCTGGTTAGCAATATAATTGCCCTACCAGAGGCTTCATAATGGAACATTAGCTTAGCATTTAGTTAACTAGATAATTTCATTCTTACTAACTCATATACCTCTTATACCAGACATTACCTGCATGCTTATCAAACACCATTCTTTTAACAGAACTTATACATATTATTATAGCATATCTCTCATCTTTACTATACCCATACCCTTACCATTTTCTGTAGACAGCATCATCCTAATTATGTACATGTATATATATACTTCTAATTTGAACAATTCATATAAAATAGTCAGGATGAAGACTCACCTACAACAAGTTGAAGCTCCAAACCTAAATATCTATCATGAAACAACAACAACCACTATTTACAGAACATAGAAACACTATTAAAACTCATTCATATACAATTTACCATCATCTCAAGAACTGACAACCATCATGCAAAGCCTTTTACTTACGTCTTACTGTTTATACACTCTTTACAGACTTACTCCTTTCGAATTTAACATGCAGAGTTGTAATACTTACCCAAAGAAGGAATAACTCCTGATTAAACCAAGAATCGCAATTTCCAATTCAAAGAAGAAGAAATGCAATTGGTTCCAAAAAAGGATCATAGAGTAACATTTAGAATCCAGAAAAAACTCCCCCCAGAACCCTTCTCTCGCATATGTATATAATCCAATCTCCCTTACAGAAATTCAACAAATGTCACTTAAATTCAGAGATTGTCTTTCTTAGTGGCCTACAAACTCAAAGAGAAACATAAACGAAAATCTTGCATGATAAATATTAAGACAATCAATTCAATTGGTTCATAACCAAGCACTTCACAACCCAACAAGAATAGTACTAAGACAAACTGAGTGTATTATACATTTGGCGATAACTCATACTATAATTTACATTTTTGTCCAACTAAAACCTTTACTTTTTGGCTAATCAAAATAATCTAAAATAAAATCCCATTTAAAGAGTATACTATATGCCTACAAGTATATACCAAAATAAACAAATGGGTGAATTACAATCTACCAAACACAGGTTATTTCACTACTATATGCCTTATCTTTGAACCCACCTGAACTGGAGTGTGACAATGGCTCTCAAAACATTCTCAAACTACTATTAGTAATTTTTGGCATTTCATGTGAACAACCTCTAACCTCCAACATCAAATCATGTATTACAAAATAAATATAAATAATTCTATTTAGGATTTAAATTTTTTAAAACTTGTTATTTATCTTATAACTAAAGTTTTTGTTATCAAGCAACAACACAGCACTCATAAAAAGGCTTTAAACTTTGTCCAAGCATTGATATAAATGTATATTACGCACCACTATTTATCATTCATACTAATATTTTAAAATATTATGTTTGCATACAAGATTTCATTTGGAAATTCCATCATCATACGTTCTAAATTCATTGTTAAAGAAAAACTATCCATGCACACTACCTCCTAAAGATTGTATAGTTATTAAAATTTTGAAATTTGCTAATAAGGCGTGACAAGTAAAATGGGAACACCTTATATCATACAAATAAATACAAGAATAATAGAAGAATAAAACATGGTAAGTTGTTAACACAATTTAGATTTAATCTACTTCTATTGGGCCTTGCCTAAAGAAGAATTTCACTACTAAATCTTACGATACAAGCAATGATTAAAGCCTAATTTATCCTAACCCTCGAATAATAGTAGGCTCAACCAAGTACATCTAGTATAAACTTCCCCAATAAGTCTTTCTTACTGAAAACTCTTAACTGCTAGCTTACCAACAAATAAACAATCAAAAGTGTTAGCAAAGCACTCTAAGATTCCTCTTAGAATAACTATAATGGTGTGCTCATTTCATATATCCCATCTCACCTAATAAACTACAAATATATATAAGCTAAAAGCTAGGTAAACTTATCACCATTTACACTAGGTTATAAGTGAGATAAATAATAATTTATCATTTAATAAGTTGATATCTAGTTTTTACCATTATCAACAAATAGATTAATCACCATTACTTTAGATAATCTAAATAAACCTGTCGCCATTTATGCCAATTTATAAGTGAGATAAATAATAATTCATCATCTAGTTTCTTGATCTCCAACTTTTATCATTATTTCAAATAATGTAAATAATAAGGCATCCTCTCATCAACTAAAGAAGTCTTAATGGAATAAGACTTTTTAAGCACGTAATTCATGTAACACCCCTAACCCATATCCGTCGCCGAAACAGGGTTACGGAGCATTACCGAAGTTTACAGATCAAATACAGTTAATTCATATCATTTACTATATATATCCAAAATCAATCATATTGTCCCCTAAATGGGCCCTCAAGGCCCAAAATATGCATTTTAAACAAGTCGAGACTAAATCGGGAACTCAGAGAATTTTTCGTAAAATTTTAAAACTTTTCTTAGGTGCAAGGGACACATGCCCGTATGGCTAGGCCGTGTGGCTCACATGGCCAAAAGACACGCCTGTGTCTCAGGCCGTGTGGGACTTCAAAATAGAGCACACGATCTTGTCCCAGCCCGTGTCCAATTTAGGTTGGTTATTGACTTGGGTCACACGGTCAAGCCACACGCCCGTGTGCTAGGCCGTGTGAACAATTTAATTTGCATTAATTAGGTACAGGGGTCACACGGCCAAGACACACGCCCGTGTGCTAGGCCGTGTGTCACACACGGCTGAGACACACGCCCGTGTGCTAGGCCGTGTGTCACATACGGTTGAGACACACGCCCGTGTCTCTTCCTGTGTGAACAATTTTGAGTATTCTGTTTCTCAATTTTAAGATGTAGGGAATACACGGCCAAACCACACGCTCGTGTGCATGACCGTGTGTCACACACGACTGAGACACACGGCCTTGTCTCTGCCCGTGTAGACGAAAATAGGCCATTTCTAAGTCCATATTTCTCACACAATTTGTTTTCCACCTACACTAACACTTGAATACTACCAACCAATTCAAGACATTAAAACCAAGCCAAAACTAAGTCTTTTATATGACATATTATCACATATATTCAAGTGTTCAAACTTACCAAATACACATATATGTATATAGGCATATTTGATCAATTATGCTAACTCAAAACCATTCATCAATAGATTTATATACTTTCAACCATATAACCATTTCAAACACACACATCAAACATGTTTAGGCCATATATTTACATCTCAAAAGCCATACTAATGGCTAGTTTCAACAAAATATTATTATGCCATCATTTGGCCAATTTAACCTATACATGTCATTATACCCAAAAATAAGTTTGCTATTTATACTGAAACAAGTTGAAAGATAGTGTGATGTTGCTCCGACCCATGTCCAAACTTTATGAGCTTTCGAGTACTATAAAACAAAGGAAATAAAACAGAGTAAGCATTTAATGCTTAGTAAGTTCATATAACAGGAAATTAACTTACCATTCATTTACATTTAATGTAAGCATACAAAAATGCATCCAAGCAAATTTGGCTAATAGCCTAAACACACAACTTCATCAAACATGTTAGTCAAGTATTTTGTGTGAATATCAATAATCAGGGATGAGTTCATCAAATATCAAATTTTCATATATTTTCAGGTGTATATAGGTAACATTTCATACAAAATTCATCTTAACTTATATCAGAATCTTATCCATTGAACCATTTGAAATATCGATGGATACACAGGTAGTACACATGAAGTGTACGAATCTATAATCCGTCAATTCATATTCGGGAGTGCTCATTAAAGCACATAATCAGTAAGCTCTCTCTCAAGCCATATAACAGGAAGCTCATGTGAGCCATATAATGGGAAGCTTATCCAGGCTGTATAAAAGGAAACTCATAAGAGCTATAATCGGGAAGCTCATGCGAGCCAGTAACGGGTACCTCCGAAGAGCCATTAATCAGGATGCTTCGGATAGCCATATATCGGGAAATTTAAGCGAGCCATATTGGGAAGCTTATGCGAGCCAATTAATCAGAAAACTCACAAAGAGCCTTTAATCGAGAAGCTCACGAAGAGTCATATATCGAGACGGTCATAAGAGTTACGATGTGTCTACAACACATGCAGAATCACAACCGATCGGGATGCTCCGAAGAGCTATTAATAGGAAGCTCGCAAGAACCATATAACAGGAAGCTCGAGAATTCTAATAACGGGAAGCTCTTTCGAGCTATGGTAGGTCCGCAAAATATACAGGACCACAACCAATACGGGAACTCTGTATCCAATCAAATTTCATCTATTCAAACAGGACTTAATATTTATCGGACTTTGTCACATATATGTAATCCATTTCATGTACATGGCAATTACATGATTCGTATATATACAACATTCAATTCAAACATATAAATGTACAAAATTTACTTACATGGACTTACCTCGACAATATTCGTGAACTTGTATGCTACTAATCCGTTACTTTTTCTTTACCTCGATCTAGCTCCGTATTTGATCTATCCGGATCTATACGAGTAAATTTAGCTCAATTTAATACAATTCCTATTCAATTCATTTCAATTCACATCCTAGACAACATTACCATTTTTCCTCTATACTTTTAATTAATGACGATTTCATCCCTAGGCTCGGAAAATGAAATTCATGTAATCTAACCATTGTTTCAAGCCTAGCCGATTTTTACATATAACATTTACAACCCATGTATTTCACAAAATTTAGAATTGTTCCATGAATTTTACATCTTTTCAATTTAGTCCCTAAATCACAATTTCATCAAAGCTTCCTTTACAAAATTTGTTTATCTATCAACAACCTTTCATTTTATACCATAAATTTCATAATTCATCTATATTCATCCATGGAAAAACCTAGTACTTTGATAACTTTACAAATTAATCCCCAAGATAGCTAGATTAAGCTATTACGATCTCAAAAATATAAAATTACTAAAACGGACAATAATACTTACCCAATTAATCTAATTAAGCTTGCTTGAGCTCTTTTATCTTAGTTAGGGTTCCCATGTATTTTGTTTTAAGAAAGATGATGAAAATGATGATATTTTTCTTATTTTATTAATTATCATCTTTTCATCTTTTTATTTCCAATTTAGTTATTTTCTTTATTTAATTTTCCATGGATGAATCATCATACTTATCTACTAACTCTATTTAATGGTCTAATTGCCATATAAAGACCTCAAGTTTTAAATTCCATAGCTATTTGCTACATATAGCTTTTAGAACTCAACTTTTACATTTTATGCAATTTGGTCATTTCCTCCTAATTAAACACGTAATTGGTAAGATTTTCTTAACAAAATTTTCATACGTCATTCTTATCATAATACAGACTATGCAATAGCATTAAAATAAGTTTTCTTTCAGACTCAAATTTGTGGTCTCGAAACCACTGTTCTGATTTCACTAAAAACAGGCTGTTACAACTCTCCCCCTCTTAAATAATTTTCGTCCTTGAAAATCTTACCAGTAAAGAGATTTGGATATTATTTCCTCGTTGTTTCCTCCGATTCCCAAGTAGCTCCTTCTAATCTATGTCCCTGCCAAAGAACTTTTACTAAAGCTATTTTTTTTTATTTCTTAAATCTTTCATCTCATGTGTCAGAATTTTGATCTGTTACTCACTATAAGTCATGTTAGGCTGAATCTCATTTCTGTCGGTGAAATAACATGTGAAGGATCTGACTAGTACCGTCACAACATAGACACGTAGAAAAGATTATGAATTCTGTCAAGCTTCCGTGGCAATGCTAATTGGTACGCAACAGGTCCAATTCTTTCAGTGATCTCATATGGTCCGATGAACCGTGGGCTCAGTTTTTCTTTACGGTCAAATCGAAGAACTTTCTTTCAATGCGATACTTTCAAGAATATCTTATCGCCAACTTGGAATTCTATCTCTTTTCGTTTAATATCTGCATAAGATTTTTGACAATCAGAAGCTGCTTTCAAGCTATCCCGAATCACTTTTACCTTTTATTCAGTCTCACGGATCAAATCAACTCTATGTATATTTTTCTCACTAAGTTCAGTCCAATACAACAAAGTTTTACATTTACGACCATACAGATCCTCGTACAGTGCCATTTTAATGCTTGACTGATAACTATTATTATATGTGAATTCAACTAAAGGTAGATACTTTTCCCAGTTACCTTCGAATTCTAGCACACAACACCAAAGCATATCTTCTAAATTTTGTATCACACATTCGGATTGACCATCAATTTGAGGATGGAATGTAGTACTAAAATGCAATTGAGTACCTAGAGCTTCTTGTAATTTATTCCATAATCGAGATGTGAACCGAGGATCTCTATCAGAGATAATGGAGACCGACACCCCATGTAGGCTGACAATTTCAGAAACATATAATTCTGCTAATTTTTCAAGGGAGAAATCCATACGTACTGAAATAAAGTGTGCAGACTTTGTCAAACAATCAACGATTACCCAAATGACATCTTTCTTTTTCAGAGATAGGGGTAAACTTGATACAAAGTCTATGGTGACTCTTTCTCATTTCCAATCCGATATTGTCACTAGCTGTAATAAACCTAAAGGTACTTGATGTTCAGCTTTAACTTGCTAATATATCAAACATTTAGATACAAATTCAGAAATATCACGTTTCATTCCCTGCCACTAGTACATCTTTTTCAAATCATTATAAATTTTATTACTCCTCGGATGAACAAACATAATACCATTATGAGCTTCATACAAAATCTTCTGTACAAGTTCTGAATTCTTTGGTACACATACTTTTCCTCTGAATAATAGACAATCATCAGACCCAATCTGAAATTCTGAAATTCTGAATCAGAAATTGACTCACATTGTACCCGTTTAGCTTATAATTCATCATCATTTTTCTGAGCTTCGCAAATTTGCTGCAAAAATGTCAGTTTAGCTTTTAGCTCAGCTAAGATGGAGCCATCATGAGACAATGACAATCCGGTATTCATTGCTCGTAAGGCAAACAGAGATTTTCTACTCAGAGCATCTGCAACCACTTTTGCTTATCCCAGATGATACTCAATAACCAGGTCATAATCTTTTAACAGTTCAAGCCATCTGCGCTGTATCAGATTCAAATATTTTTGCAACATCAGATACTTTAAGCTATTATGATCAGTGAATATATGACACTTTTCACCGAACAAGTAAAGTCGCCAAATTTTCAATGCAAAAACAATGACTACCAATTCTAAATTATGTATTGGGTAATTCTTTTCATGTGGTTTTAACTGTCTAGAAGCATAGGCTATTACTTCACCTTCTTGCATCAAAACACAACCTAAACCATTCAGCGATGTATCACTGTAAATTACAAATTTTTTACCCGATTCAGGCTGAACTGGAATTGGTGCTTCAGTCAACAAGGCTTTCAATGTCAAAACTCTGCTGACATTTATCAGACTATTCAAACTTCACATCTTTCTGCAATAACCGTGTTATCGAAGAAGCTATCATCGAAAACCCTTTTACAAATCTTCGATAGTAACCAGCTAATCCCAGAAAACTTCAAACTTCAGACACATTTTTCGGTGGTTTCCAATTAACAATTGCTGAAATTTTATTCGAGTCCACTCTAATGCCTTCAGTAGATACTATATGTCCAAGAAAACCAACTTTTTGAAGCCAGAATTCACATTTACTGAAAATTTAACATTCAACTGTTTCTCATGCAGTGTTTGCAGAACAATTCTCAAATTATCAGCATACTCAGTTTCATATCAGGAATATACCAGAATATCATTAATAAATACCACCACAAATCTATCTTGATACGGTCTGAAAATTCTGTTCATTGGATTCATAAATACCGCAAGTGCATTTGTCAAGCCAAATGGCATCACAAGAAATTCATAATGCCCGTACATAGTTCTGAAAACTGTTTTTGGCACATTTGACTCTTTTACTTGTAACTGATAGTAGCCAAAACAGAGATTTATCTTTGAAAACACTATAGCACCTTTCAACTGATCAAACAAGTCGTCAATACGAGGTAGTGGATATTTATTCTTGATTGTAACTTTATTGAGTTGCCGGTAATCAATACATAGTCTCAGGGATCCATCATTTTTCTTAACAAACAGAACCGGTGCACCCCATAGTGAGAAACTAGGTCGAGTAAAACCTCTGTCTGTCAATTCTTGCAACTGTGTTTTCAACTCTTTTAATTCAGTAGGAGCCATTCTGTAGGGTGCTATAGGTATCAATGTTGTCCCCGAAATAAGATCTATAGGAAATTCTACTTTTTTTACTGACGGTAATCCGGGTAACGTTTTCGGAATACATCAGGATATTCACAAACTACTGACACTAATTTAATCTTTAATTCAGAAACTTTAGTGTTCAACATATAAGCAAGATAAACATCATAACCCTTTCTGACATATTTTTGTGTTGACATGGTTGATATCACATTAGACAACCCATTCAAAGTATCAGATTCAATACACAGTAATTCTCCATTCTGACATTTCAACACAATATGCTTCTGTTTACAATTTACCACGGCATCATGCTGAGTTAACTAGTCCATACCCAAAATTACATCAAATTCATCAAACAGTAATAACATCAAATCAGCCGTAAAACAGAAACCCCGTATCATTAACAGACAGTTCTTACAAATTTTATCCGCCATCATATACTGGCCTAGGGGGTTTGATACTTTAACCATAAATTCAATGGACTCAACAAGTAAATTTTTAATAGACACTAAATTCATACAAATGTATGAATGAGTTAAACCGGGATCAATTAAAGCAGTTATATCAGTATCAAGAAGAGAAAAAGTATCAGTAATAACATCGAGTGTAGAGGCATTCTCACTCGCACGAATAGCATACATCCTTGCCGGTGCTCGTGCTTTAGATTTAACAGTTGAATCTTTTATCATACCTCGACTATCACTAACATTGTCAGGGTTACGAGGTGGTCTACCTCTCATAGCAAGGTTACTTGGCTTTGAAGTTTAGACGGTATCTTTTTCAAGCTTTTTCAGGTAATCCCTGAGATAATGGTTAAGGGAACCACATCTAAAGCATGCTCCACTTCTCATGCAACATTCACCAAAATGTAATTTATTACAATGTTTGGATCTAGGTTTGGGGTTCCCGACACTTCCTGAACTTGCTGTGGATGGGGCTGGAGATCTCAAATTAGAGCGTCGAGTGTTTTTATCTCTCCCTGAATATCCCGCAGAGGTAACATACCGATCATAGTCTTTCTTTAATTTCTTTGAAGCCAACGGTTGTGACTTTCCCATAAATATTTTACTCGAAGTCTGGGTTTCCATCTCTGCTTGTCTCTTTTCTTTACTTAATTCTTCGGCTTTATGTGCTCGGTCAACCAGTACCATAAATTCTTTTAATTTCAAAATCGCAACTAACAACTTGATGTCTTCATTTAATCCCTCTTTAAACCATTTACACATGACAACTTCAGTCGGGATACACTCTCTAGCATATTTACTCAATCTGACAAATTCTCGTTCGTACTCAGATAGAGTCATGCGGCCCTGTTTAAGCTCTAGAAATTCTTCTTGTTTCTGATCAAGGAATCTCTGACTGATATACTTCTTTTTTAATTTAATTTAGAAAAATTCCCATGTGACACTCTCCTTCGGTACAATAGAAGTCAGTGTATTCCACCATTAATAAGCTGAATCTTTTAACAGGAATACAACACATTTCAGACATTCGGCAGGTGTGCAAGATAATTCATCCAAAACCCTAATAGTGTTTTCTAGCCAAAATTTAGCCATTTCTGGATTGTCTTCAGCAGAGCCCTAAATTTTTCTGCCCCATATTTACGAGTTTTATCTACCGGAGGCTTACTAGTTCTAACAAGTTCAGTATCTTATGGCATATCAGGAATCGATTGAGAAATAGGAGAAAGAGGTTGTTGTATAGCCAGATTTGTTCTTACGAATTCTATAAACCATTCGTTCATCATTTGAAAGAAGACTTATTTAGCCTTCTCACATCGGCCCTCAAATACGGGCCTTCTACTACTTTAAGCTGCTCTTTGAATTGAAGCTTGAGCATTGCTCTCAGCTTCTTCGGATTTAGCTCAGTTGGACAACATTACTATATAAAAAAAACATGTTTAAAATGGTCAGGAAATATCACACTATCACATATTAAATAATGGCATGTATAGCTGGACTCGTATACGCTACGTTAGTCCGAGAATCGACTAAATCGTAACTCTGATACTAATAAATGTAACACTCCTAACCCATTTCCGCCACTAGAATAAGGTTATAGAACATTACCGAAGTTTACAGATCAAATACATTTAATTCATATAATTTACTATTCATATTCGAAATCAATCATATTGTCCCTTAAATGGGCCTACATTTTAAACAAGTCGAAACTAAACCGGGAACTCAGATAATTTTTCACAAAATTTCATAAATTTTCCAAGGTGCAGAGGACACACACCCGTGTGGCTAGGCTGTGTGACTCACATGACCAAAAGACAAGCTCGTGTTTCAGGCTGTGTGGGCATTCGAAATAGGGCACACGGTCGTGTCCCAACTCGTGTCCAATTTAGGTTGCTTACTGACTTGAGTCACATGGCTAAGCCACACGCCCGTGTGCTAAGCCGTGTGAATAATTTAATTTGCATTAATTAGGTACAGGGGTCACACGGCCAAGACACACGCCCGTGTGCTAGGCCGTGTGTCACACACGACTGAGACACACGCCCGTGTCTCTTCCCGTGTGAACAATTCTGAGCATTCTGTTTCTCAATTTTTAAGATGCAGGGAACACACAGCCAAACCACACACCCATGTGCATGACCGTGTGTCAAACAAGGCTGAGACACACGGTCGTCTCTCTGCTCGTGTAGACAAAAATAGGCCATTTCTAAGGCCATATTTCTCACCCAATCTGTTTTCCACCTACACCAACAGTTGAATACATTCACCAATCAATTCAAGACATTAAAACCAAGCCAAAAATAAGTCTTTTATATGACATATTATCACATATATTCAAGTGTTCAAACTTACCAAATACACATATATGTCTATAGGCATATTTGATCAATTATGCTAACTCAAAACCGTTTATCAATATATTTATATACTTTCAACCATATAACCATTTCAAACACACACATCAAACATGTTTAGGCCATATATTTACATCTCAAAACATACCAAACACAAGCCATACCAATGGCTAGTTTCAACCAAATATTATTATGCCATCATTTGGCCAATTTAACCTATACATGCCATTATACCCGAAAATAAGTTTGCTAATTATACTGAAACAAGTTGAAAGATAGTGTGATGTTGCTCCGACCCATGTCCAAACTTTACGAGCTTTCGAGTACTATAAAAGAGAGGAAATAAAGCAGAGTAAGCATTTAATGCTTAGTAAGTTCGTATAACAATAAATTAACTTACCCTTAATTTACATTTAATGTAAGCATACAAAAATGCATCTAAGAAATTTTGGCTAATAGCCTAAACACACAACTTCATCAAACATGTTAGTCAAGTATTTCGTATGAATATCAGTAATCAGGGATGAGCTCATCAAATATCAAATTTTCATATATTTTCAGGTGTATAAAAGTAACATTTCATTAAAAATTCAGCTTAACTTATATCAGAACTTTGTCTGTTGAACCATTTGAAATATCGATGGATGCACAGGTAGTACACACGAAGTGTACGAATCTATAATCCGTCAATTTATATTCAGGAGTGCTCATTAAAACACATAATTGGGAAGCTCTCTCTCAAGCCATATAACATGAAGCTCATGTGAGCCATATAACAGGAAGCTTATCCAGGCTGTATAACAGAAAGCTCATGCGAGCCATAATTGGAAAGCTCATGCGAGCCAGTAACGGACAGCTCTGAAGAGCCATTAATCAGGGTGCTTTGGACAGCCATATATCGAGAAGTTCAAGCGAGCCATATAGGGAAGCTCATGCAAGCCAATTAATCAGGATGCTCATAAAGAGCCTTTAATCGGGAAGCTCACGAAGAGTCATATATCGGGATGCTCATAAGAGCTGCGGTGTGTCCACAACACATGCAGGATCACAACCGATCAGGATGCTCCGAAGAGCTATTAATAGGAAGCTTGCAAGAACCATATAACGGGAAGCTCGAGTGTGCTAATAATAAGACGCTCTTTCAAGCTATGGTGTGTCCGCAACATATGCAGGACCACAACCAATACGAGAATCCTGTATCCAATCGAATCTCATCTATTCAAACTGGACTTAATATTTTTCAGGCTTTGTCACATATATGTAATCCATTTCATGTACATGGCAATTACATGATTCGTATATATACAACATTCAATTCAAACATATAAATGTACACAATTTAGTT
Organism: Gossypium raimondii; assembly: GCF_025698545.1. Lineage (NCBI taxonomy): Eukaryota > Viridiplantae > Streptophyta > Magnoliopsida > Malvales > Malvaceae > Gossypium > Gossypium raimondii. Next base: position 7,634,469 of record NC_068568.1, read on the forward strand.
ACACGAACTTACCTCGACAATGTTCGTGAACTTGTATACTACTAATCCGTTACTTTTTCTTTACCTCGATCTAGCTCCGTATTTGATCTACCTAGATCTATACAAGTAAATTTAGCTCAATTTAATACAATCCCTATTCAATTCAATTCAATTCACATCCTAGGCAAAATTATCATTTTGCCCCTATACTTTTAATTAATGATAATTTTGTCCCTAAACTCGAAAAATGAAATTCACGCAATTTAACCATTGTTTCAAGCCTAGCCGATTTTTACATATAACATTTACAGCCCATGAATTTCACAAAATTTAGAATTTTTCCATCAATTTTACATCTTTTCAATTTAGTCCCCAAATCACAATTTCATCAAAATTTCCTCTACAAAAGTTGTTTATCTATCAACAACCTTTCATTTTCTACCATAAATTTCTTAATTCATCTATATTCATCCATGTAAAAACCCTAATACTTTGATAAATTTACAAATTAATCCCCGAGATAGCTAAATTAAGTTATTACGATCTCGGAAATATAAAAATTACTAAAAACGGGACAATAATACTTACCCAATTAAGCCAATTAAGCTTGCTTGAGATCTTTTCTCTTAGCTAGGGTTTTGCATGTATTTTGTTTTAGGAAATATGATGAAAATGATGATATTTTTCTTATTTTATTAATTATCATCTTTTTATCTTTTTATTTCCAATTTAGTCCTTTTCTTTATTTAATTTTACATGGATAAATCACCATACTTATCTGCTAACTCCATTTAATGGTCTAATTTCCATATAAGGACCTCAAGTTTTGAATTCCATAGCTATTTGCTACCTATAGCTTTTAGAACTCAACTTTTACATTTTATGCAATTTGGTACTTTCCTCCTAATTAAACATGTAATCGGTAAAATTTTCTTAACGAAATTTTCATACGTCATTCTTATCATAATGCAAACCTTGCAATAGTATTAAAATAAATTTTCTTTCGGACTCGAATTTTGTGGTCTCAAAACCATTGTTCTAATTTCAGTGAAAAAGGGCTGTTACAATGCACATGAAAGAGAATAAGGTTAATTATGATTCTTCAAACATTGTTGCACATGCTTCCATTTTTATCAAACTTTTAAGGATGTCTTGCATATATCCTTAGCTATTTTCGGACTCCTTTCAACATTATCTTTAAGAGAGATGCTTAGACTAATACTCTCTAACATGGGTATATAAAGGTACTTATTGATAAAAGATAAGTCTTCATATTGATTTGAACACACAATAGATGTTTTTGCTTCTATATATGACAATTAAAATGATAAGGATAAGCAAAAAGTGAAAAACTATCAACCTAAAAAAATCATATGCATTAATTGCTTGAGTGGTGTGAAATAAGATCACCAACTCCTTGAATAATAGTGCAAGGCACACTATAAGTTATGAACCAATAATCTCCCCCATGTAGCATTTTTTAACAAAATCCTGTAGCAAGAACAAATACTACAAAGCAACATGAAATTCAAGCAAGCAAATATCTAAAAAATAAACCATTGAATAAGCTGCAATAGTCATAACAACCATCCAAAAATAAGAACAATGCCCCCCTAACAAGCTCCATACTAGCATGCATAACTCCTTCTAAATTAAACATTTACTTGCCTCTGAATAATAGCAGTTGGAAAACACATTACTCCCTCTTTTTTTGAAAAAAAAAATCAAAAGCAACCACCTTAAGATGAGAAAGAGTTTTAACCTCATTGTAATATCCAAATTCTATGTTGTTTCTAGTGTGGTAACATCAAATTTAAGGTCAATATAAAAGAAAAGCCAATTTTATGCTTTTGGTGATTGAACAAAGTGTTAATGTGCTATTTGCCTCCAAAGTTGCACTCAATAATCACGTTGGTACTTAAAAGAATTCTTTTATTAGTTTAGTACTTGAAGTTTCAAAGCGTCAAACATGTTACTCCAACCCTTACTGTTGTTACAAAAAGATGGCCTGGCATATTGAGAGCACGCCACATCACACAAAAAATAATTGCAAAAAATGCGAAAAAATTTGAAAAAAATCTCAATTTTAAAAATCAAGAAAATTATAAAATTATAAAACTTTTCTAGAATTTAAATAACATACTTTTATTTTTAAAAGAAAACACAAAATACAAAAAAATGGAAATTCAGAAAGAAAAAATTTAAAATATAGAAAAAACACAAAATAATATAGATGTACATTTATGTATAGTACATTTTATTAACCTTGAAATTTTTATTTTTAATTTTTGAAATTTTTCTTTGATTTTTAAAAAAATTATTTTCTTATAAAAAAACTATTCATGGCTTGTCACTTTTTTAGAAAAATATCGCAATTCTTTAAAGTAAATAATAGTAAATTGTTCTCATACTAAACTTAACTTGAAAGTTTGTCTAAATCAATTTTAGATTTCGTTTGAATTAATTAAAATTTTAAAATATTAAATAAATAAAGAGTAAAATGTAATTCAAAATGAATGTCATACAAATGGAAAATAATCTCAACAGTGTATTTCAACTCTTAAAATTTCAATTTATAACTAACTTATAATTCTTTAAATTTGAAATGAATCAAATAAAAATAGTCAATGACTTGTATTTAAATTTATCAAATTCGAAAGTATCTAAATTTAAAATAATTAAATTCAAAATGAACTCAATCTCAAATGAAAAGGTTAATTGAAGAAAATTATGATAACGGAATCAAAAGTGATTGAAAAACAAACATAAACAACCTACAAATTTGAAGCCCAAAGCATTTCTGTACAATTTTAATTTAATTCTTGAGACTTGACAAGCCTTGAAAGAATCAGTTCCTTATATATATTGTGTATTTTTTAAAAATATCTTTCCATAATTAGGGACCATTTGTGCCATCATCCCAAGATATTAAAATAAATTTGATAATTAAGAGTTTTGGTCCATAAAATTAATTTTGTCTTTAAAGGTTTTTATTCTTAAATCAAAAATAATATACATTTAAATACGTTTAAACTTATATCTCCTTAATTATTGTAGCAACAATAATATTAATTTAATTAAAATTGATTTTTTTTATCAAAACAAATTTTGGATTTTGAATCCATTTTTGTGGACAAGGCTTTTAAGTTATAACGAGAGAAAACGTGAAAATATTAATTAAAAAAATAAAAAGAAGGGTAACGTGAAAGTGAAGAGGGGTATAGCAGTAATTGTGTTAAGGAGAAGTGTGAAACTTGTGTGGGCATGAAGGGAGCGCATGAAGTGGACATAAACGAGGTGTGGCAAATGTTGTGGGGCGCACGACAAGCCCGTGCTTTTCACAAGCTTATCTCTTTTAAGTTTCGGACGGGGAAGTAAGTGATCCTTATTCCTAAACCCATTAAAAATCCGCTTCTCTCATTAAGTACCAACAACCTGTTATTATTATTATTATTATTATTATTATTATTATTATAAGGTTTTTATGTTTATAAATTTAAATATTAAATAAAAATAAATTGTATTTTTAAAAATAAAAATAATACAGATGAGTTTAATTGATTTGAATTAGGGCTAGTTTTGTAATGTTTTTGAAAAGTGCTGTAGAAAAGTACTTTTAAAAAGTTTGGTTTAAAATTTGAGTGTTTAGCATTGCTATCAAAAAGTACTTTTGAAAAATAAAATGTCTATTTTAGACATGTTATTATCAAGTAACAAATATGCATTTAAATAATATTTAAATTAGTTAATATTATTATATTTTAGTAAGAATATAAAAAAATATTTTAACTTGTTGTTAATATTTTAATATATGAAATATAAATTTTAAATATTTTAAGCAAGAAATATTAATTATTTATAAAATTTAATTAGAATATATAACTATGTTTTAAATATTTAAATATAACCATTAAATATTTGTAATTAGTATTTTAAATTTTTTATTTTAATTAATGATTTTAACACATTTGTAATTAAGAACCAAGAAAAAAAAAGGAAAGTATTATGTTATAGGAGGGGTGAAAAAGTAATTAAGCACCAAAAGTGCTTTTGGGAGAGGAAAAGCTAAAATTTTTTAAGCAATGAAGAACTGGCCTTTAGTCATTGACAAATATAGATGGATTTACAAAAAAATTGAGGTTATATTTTGAGAATGACATGTGAGTAAAGTTAATAAACATTAATTTTTTATCCATTTTGGTATGATTTGACAAATAATACAAGTTTAAAGACTAAAAGAACAAAAATTAAGTGAAAAGCTAAAATAATTTAATTTTTAAAAATTAAAACGTGAAATAAATTATTATACCTTTTCAAAACTATCACCATTTCATAGATAATACCTACAAAATCAATGGCAATGGTCAAGATCAAACATTATTTCATACATTTGTTTTCTAGTACTAATAGGAATTATATAAAAATCATTAATCAACTACTTATATAATTATCTATTATTTAATTATTACATCTATATTTATGCTATTTTTAAGTATTTGATTGAGTTGAGTCATCCATTAATAGGGTCTAACTCGATTTTCAAATTTGATTTTTTACAAAGTAACAAGGGTATTTATGGAATTTGAATTTAATACAACATGGTTTTCAACATATCACCTTTTCCATTTTAACTAAAGTTTGCTACATAAATTTTTCACTCACATCATGGGTATGTCATGATCTACTTATATATAATGTCTTTGAGAGAGTTTGTGTAATGAGTTAATTGAGTACCAATTTAATTGACAAAACTTAAAATATTTTAAGGGTAATAAATATTATTATAATGATATTTAAAAATAATTTTACATAAAATCTTTAAATAAAGAATAAAAATAAATAAGTGATCAAAGATCAAATTTGAGATGAATGGAAATTTATATATAATTTTTTATCACTCTACTTACAACTCATTCAACAAATAGTTTTTTATAAATATATTTTTAAGTAGTCAATTGAGTTTTAACTAGATTGGTATCGGCATTGTTGTCAATGTAAGAGGTTATGAATTGAATATATTGAAACGTATTATCCTCTTATTTAAAAATTAGAAACAACTATAAATATATTTCTAAGTATTAGTGTGGATGCGAATGCGTTTAACTTGATTATATGACAAATTCATAGTTGTTGTCTCATCAACTTTAATGGTATATATATATATATATATATATATATTTCAAATTTCAAATACTTTTAAATTCAAAGCCGTCAGCAAATTAACACCATAATATCATATACGTAGATGTGTGATGAGGTCAACGAAAATATTGAAAAAAACATAGGAGGAGAGATATAAAGGGACAAAATAAAAAAGGCAACAATAATTTTGTAATTGAATGAAATCATCTGGTAGCTGATGAATCTGAATCACACAGCCAACAAAACCTCAGCAACATGCGTCACTGCTGGGGTTTTCAAGAGACAAGATTCTATACACTGCCCCACCATTCTCCAACAAATTACAACCTAATAACATGTTTCAATTCAATAGCTTAATTGAATAATAGTTGATGAATTCTTGTGGAACCAATAAATATTACTAAATTGTAAAGGCCTGTTTGTCTTCTCTTTCAATTTCTTCTGCTGTTTTTTTTCTTTCAATAAAACACATCCTTAATTCATAGATCGCATGATCCCTAATGGTATCTATTCTACTAAGTCTGCCTAAGATTAAGGTTTTTGTTTGGCGGTTGGTAAATCATGGTATTTTACTAACCACAACAAGGATTGCTTTTAACCCCTATGTTAAATGGCCTGAGCTACAAGAGGTGTGGATTAGCCTGTGAGGATATTATTCATGCCCTGAGAGGTTGTCTGGATTCTATGGCAGTGGTGAGACTGAGTGGTTTGATTGATGATATTTTAAATTGTCATATGCATTCTTGTATTGATTGGTGGGAGAATGCTATACATCTCATGGATATTCATGGTTTTGCTTTGCCAATTTTGGAATGTTCATAACGATTTCATGATGCAGGGCAAGACTATTCCTCCACCCATGGTTTTTGAAAGACAAATTCCTGAACCATAATTACACTAGACATCTGATCCTTCCACCACACCTTTGGAAGCCAGCGGATGGCATGTTAAATTTAACCAGGATGTTGCATTTAGAGTCAATGATAGACTTTGTAGCATTGGTTTTATTGCTTATGATGGGGATGGTTTTCTTTTTCTTGGGCGGTTGTACTCAAACTTTTCGACGTATGGTTGCTTCATACTTGGTAGAAGCTAGTGCTTTCATTATGGCACTAAAATTTGCCAAATCTAGAGGTTTCACAGACGTTATTGTTGAGTACTGCAAGTAAATCATTACCTAAACTATCCAAGAATTGAAGTTCAGAATTTTTTTCATGTTTAATTTTTATACTTTTGTTGTTATTACTATCTTACTTTTATTGTGTTAACAAAATTGTTGAGGATCGATTTGTATAAACAACAAAATAGAAAAAGTAGAGAAGATCGAATATAAATTTTACGTGGAAAACTCCTCCGAAGAGGATAAAAACCTTGTTGACACCATTTTTTTTGAATAAAACGGGGTCGACTTGGGTTTTGAAAAATGAAATCGAATGTGGGAGTCGCCACCAATCTTTTTTAATGAGGTGTGATCGGGTCATCTCGTAAAAGTGGTTGTTTTTAATAAACGATTTGATTTTATTAAAACAACGATTTTGGTCCACGAAATTCAAAAAAAAAAGGGGTTCGGGAGTCAGTTACGTACGAGGAAGGATTAGCACCCTCGTAACGCCCAAAATTGGTACTTAGTTGATTAGTTAATGTCTTAATGTTGAAAATTGAAAACTTTGAAGAATTTAAAAATACGATCCTTAATTTTTTAAAAGAAAACTTATATAAATCAAATTACTCGTTAAGACTCTCTCATTTCAGAAAGAGAAAATGTCACACCCAATGTGTTAGGGCACGATATTTTACCTCTTCAGAAATGAGCTTGTCTAAAAACTTGCATAATAAAGTTTAAAAGGGTGTTCGATTGTTTAAGTCATGTGAAAAAATTGCAACCCAATACGTTAGGGTACAATTTCTTTAAATGTTAAACATTGAATATTGCATTTATTTTGGAAAATCTTCGTCTCGAGAAATCAACGTGTCATATCCAATGCATTAGAACACAACGTATTGAATTCTCGATAATGAGCTTTTATTTATGTTTTTGTTTTAAAGAGCACTCTCGGTTACTTAGATTCAACGAAGAAAATTGGAACCCAATACGTTAGGGCTCAATTCTCTCGAAGATCCCAAATACCGAATATTGCTTTTATTTTGAAATTTTAGTTATTGATAAATCCGAGTAAAAATGGATGCAAAATAATGATAATGATGATAACGTAGGTAAAATAACATGAGCAAAACAAAATATAAATAAATAAAAGACTAATATAAAACAATCGCACAAGCACTACAACAAATAATAAGCAGATAAAAACTAAAGCAAGAAAATAACAATAATGAGACATAAAAATAAATAAGTGAATAAAATTAACAAAATTATAAAATACAAAGGATATATATATGCATATATATAATTATGAAAATCTGAAAGATCTATGTACGTAAATATATATGTAAATATGTATGTGTACATTTATGTATATATATAAAGTTATCGAAAATAAAAAATAAAAAGATAGGTATATATGTATACTTAAAAAAAACAACAAAAAAACGTATGTAGATATATATATTATGTGCATGTATGCATTGGAAAACATATAAAACATATGTACACATGAATTATAAACTATAGAAAATACATAAGAAAATATAGATTTTAAAATATAAGAGTATGTATAAGTATGTATATATATATTTATGAAAATAAAAGAGATACATGTAAGTACGTATATACAAAATTTAAGATGCAAATATAAATACATACATGTATATAAATTATAAAATATAAAAAAACGTATATATGCATGTAAATATTAAATATGTACATGTGAGTATATACATATAGAAGTAATTATATTAATATAATAATAGTAATAATAATAATAATAATAATGATAACAATAATAATAACATTAAAATAATTAACTAAATAATAAAAGTGCTAAAACACAGACTAAATCGAATTAAAAATGAAATACTGGGAGAATTCAAAATAAAAAGGATTAAATTGCAACACGCGCCAAAAAGGGAGGGACCAAAACAGTAAATAAACCCAAGCCCCAAAACGCAGCGCTGCGTCGGACTAAAATGAAACAAAAATAAAACTATGTGGCTAAATTAAAAATAAAATAAAATAACGAAAAAGGGGCAAATTGCAATGCGTCGCAAAGTCGGAGGGACTGCGCGCGCAAATATCCCATTTAAAAAGAACACGCGGATCCTCCCCTAGGGTCGGGTCACCGCGCAGGTCAGGGTTAAAACGGTGTCGTTTTGGCTCCTGAACCTTAATGGCAAAACGGCGCCGTTTCAATCAGGGTATTTAAACCCAATTTTCCCAAAAAAAAACTCATTTCAGATACCATTTTAAAAAAAATTCAAAAAACCCTTCCTTTTTCTCTCCACCATCAAGCCTTTGGGGTTCTAAGGCCCCTGTCGCGCATCCTCTTTGCTCGCCGCACCGCCACCGTATCCGACGGCCGATGAAGCACCAGAACGGGCATTCGAAGCCCTGTCTCGGTGAGTTTTTCCCATTTTCTTCTTTATATTATATGTATATGCAAATAAATATACAAAAAAAATAAAAAAGGTTAAAATATCTAAAACAAACGAAATAAAAAGAACACCAGAAATCACATTGAATCTGTGCTTTTTTTTGTTTTTATTTCTTTTTGTTGATATCTATTTTTTGTTACAAAAATCCCTAGCCGAAAAAAAGTTACATTTTCTTCGGCTTTTATAGCTGATTTTTGCTACTGCTTCTATTGTCTTGTTTGCTTTCTTCTTTGTAGGTAACTGGCGGCGCAAGTGGGGTGGTCAACGTGACCGTGGGCAGGCACGGATGGGACATCCGGCGGCGTTAGAAGGCCAATGGTCAAAGACCCTAGATACGGCGCTAGGGTTTCTTTTCTAAAACTCTAGTTTGACTTTGGGGGGATTGGGCCAGTTGGGCCTTGTTTTGGGCTCCGGGTTTGGGTTAGGCTAGTTGGGTTTTGGGCTTTGTAATAGATTTGGGCTCGTTTGGGCCCGGGCATAAAATTGGGCTATACAGCTGCCCCTCTTTGCTCGTTGTCGTGCAATGAGAACAGAGCAAAGACTAAGAAAGACCAATTTTGCCCGGTCTTACCAAGTCTTGACTTCTCTTGACGCTTCTCTTCAAGTAGCTTTATTTCAATCCATTGTGTCTTATTGCTTCGATTCACTCCACTGCACTTCAGAGAGTTCTAACTTGTAGCTTCAATCTTTTTCACAGCAACTTCAGGGAAATGAGATTTGTATCCTCAACCGGCTTCCCTTGGGAATATAAGATTCGCCGTCTTCAACCTGCTCCATTACTGTTTAGGGAGATAGGATCTGTAATCTTCAACCTACTCCACTATTGCTCAGAGAGATAAGGTTCGTTGTTTTTCGATCTGCTTTGCTGCCAGTACAGGAATGCATGATCTGCTATCTTCAGTCTGCTTCGTTGTCAGCACAGGAAGGCAAGGCTGGTGTCTTCGATCTGCTTTACTGCCAATACAGGAAGATAAGATCTGCTATCTTCGATCTACTTCGCTGCCAATACAGGAAGACAAGATCTGCTATCTTCGATCTACTTCGCTGCCAATACAGGAAGACAATATCTGCTATCTTCGATCTACTTCGCTGCCAATACTGGAAGACAAGATCTGCTATCCTCGATCTACTTCGCTGCCAATATAGGAGACAAGATCTGCTATCTTCGATCTACTTCGTTGCCAATATAGGAAGACAAGATCTGCTATCTTCGATCTACTTCGCTGCCAATATAGAAAGACAAGATTTGTTATCCTCGATCTACTTCGCTGCCAATACAGGAAGACAAGATCTGCTATCCTCGATCTACTTTACTGCTAATACAGGAAGACAAGATCTGCTATCTTCGATCTATTTTGCTGCCAATACAGGAAGACAAGATCTACTATCTTCGATCTACTTCGCTGCCAATACTGGAAGACAAGATATGCTATCTTCGATCTACTTTGCTGCCAATACAGGAAGACAAGATCTGCTATCTTCGATCTGTTCTCTGAGGAACATGACCTGTATAATCTATTTTATGAACCTAAGTATGCCTACTGATTAAGATGACATTATCAGAATGAATTAAATGCTCTTAACTAGATATGCGTGCATAAATGCAAAATATCATGAAAATGATCCATTTTTAATGTTTGGGTTGTTATTCCTCGTCCCTCACGTCAGAATGCTATCCTGCTCAACTAGTAACACTCATTTCTTACTTAATCGGATTACCCCCACTGTAATCTCCAAAGTTCTATCCACTGTAATCTTCAAGGTTAAGTCCACTATAACTTTAGGACACCATCTTCCTCCTACTGTAATTAGGAGTATGAGGTGTAGCTCTTTCTCAAATCTCTTCCACTGTAATTCGGGGGTACATGATCTGAATCCCATTGGTCTACTACACCATTCCAAGGGTGTCATACCAAATGTTTATGTACAATTTTAGAACTTTCTCTTCTGAGAAACCTCTTCTTACCACTCGGTGATCATTGCTTGTTTGTTCATTGAAGCTTTGTCATCGACACGATATCTTGTCACTTTGTTCCATCAATGTTTGGACAACAAAATCTGAAAGGATAGTGTAAATTTAGACTTTTCCTTCTTAGACATTTCGATCTTTAAACTTGGTGCGTTCTAAACAATAGTCCTGTTTCAAGTTCCCATACCATTTAAAAACTTCTAGAGTAATATGCAAAAATTTCATTGTGAAAGTATTATTAGTCCATTAATCATTATTTCAATGCAACATACTTGCAAAAATATCATAACAATGGATAAAATTGATTTGGGAGCATAACTCAAAATGAATAAATTATCAAGAATAAAAAAAATTGATTGGGAACATGTATCTTGAAAAAGAAAGAAGTATTCCAAGAACAACAAATTCAATATACATAGTATGAAGGTTAGGTGCCCCATATATCGCAGCTTGACTTCTCCATATTAACTTTCTGAAAGCACATCTTGGGTTTGACATGTGTTTAGGAGATCTACAGGACTTTGTCGATGCCCCAAGATCAACTTTCCTTTCCTGTTGATTCAAGTATAACAAGACCATGTGCCCCATTCTGAACAAAATTCGAGCCGTCCTTTTCGGGTTTTCAACTCAAATCACCTTTGGTCTCAATGCGCTCTTTACGGGTTTTCACCTTGGCCCCCTTTTTTATTTATTTATTTTTATTTTTTAGAACACAAAGCGCCCTTTGTGGGTTTTCGCCTTGGTCTTCTTTCTTTAGGTGAAGTACTTTTTAACTGAGTCCAAGTTTACAGGATTTGACAGGCTTTTACCATCCATCTCGCTCAAGATTAGAGCTCCTCCAGAGAAGGCCTTCTTTACAACATAAGGTCCTTCCCAATTTGGCATCTATTTTCCTCTAAAATCTTTTTGTAGAGGAATAATCTTTTTCAACACCAGGTCCCCATTGTGAAATTCTCTGGGACGAACCTTTTTGTTATAGGCTCGCATCATTCGTTTCTAATACATTTGACCGTGACGAATAACTTTTAGCCTCTTTTCTTCTATCAAGTTTAGTTGGTCATATCGAGATTGAATCTATTCGGCCTTATCTAGCTTTAGCTCAGCTAACACCCGAAGAGAAGGGATCTCAACTTCAATGGGTAACACTACCTCCATCCCGTAGACTAGAGAAAAAGGTGTTGCCCCAGTAGAAGTCCTAATGGATGTTTGATATGCAAGGAGAGCAAAAGGTAATTTCTCATGCCAGTCTTTATAAGTTTCAGTCATTTTCTCTACAATCTTCTTAATATTTTTGTTAGCTGCCTCCACTGCACCATTCATTTTTGGGCGATAAGGCGACGAATTATGATGTCTGATACTGACTACAAACTTCCGCTATTAAGCTATTGTTCAAATTCAGTGCATTGTCAGATATAATCCTTTCGGGCATTCTATATCGACATATAATCTCATTTTTCAAGAACTTGCAGACTGCTGACTTCGTGACATTGGCATATGAAGCAGCTTCTACTCATTTAATGAAATAGTCAATAACCACAAAAATAAATCGATGCCCATTAGAAGCCTTTGGTGATATTTTCCCGATGACATCCATTCCCCACATGGAGAAGGGCCATGGAGAAGTCATAACGTGAAGAGGTGAATGAGATGCATGGATTTTGTCACCATAAATTTGGCATTTGTGGCACTTTCTGGCATAATTAATGCAATCCCCTTCCATGGTGGACCAATAGTATCCAAATCTCATAATCTGTCTGGCCATCATGAAGCCGTTGGCATGCATTCCACAGATACCTTCATGCACTTCTTCCAAAATTTTCTTGGCCTCTACAGCATCCACACATCTCAACAATACTTGATCTTTTCCCTTTTTATACAAAATCTCTCCATCTAGGATATAATCAATGGTCAATCTCCTCTATGTCCTCTTATCATTTTCTGTCGCATGGTCGGGGTACTCACGATTCTTTAAATATCGCAGTATGTCCTGATACCACGGATAGTTATCGTTTTCTTCTTCCTCAATACTGTAGCAATGAGCCGGAGTTTCATAAATGCTGATTTGGATAGGCTTCATGTCTTCTGATTTGTTTACTTTGATTATAGAGGCTAGAGTGGCCAAAGCATCAGCCATCTGATTTTCGTCTCGTGAGAGATAATAAAAAGTGACACTGTCAAATTCCTCAATCAATTCTAGAACCAATTTTTGGTAGTGGATTAACTTTGGATTTCTTGTTTCCCATTCTCTTTTAAGCTGATATATTACCAATGCAGAGTCTCCGTATACCTCTAGTATCTTAATTTTTCGCTCTATAGCTGCCCGAATGCCCATAATGCAAGCTTCATATTCAGCCATGTTATTGGTGCAATCAAAATCCAATTTGCTGGTAAAAGGATAATAATCTCTACTATGGGACATAAGGACTGCCCCAATTCCATTGCTTATAGCATTCGAAGCTCCATTAAAGTTTAGCTTCCAAGGATGATTTTCATGGGGATCCTCTTCAGCGGTTGCAACATACATCAAATCTTCATTCAGGAAATCAAAATTCAGAGTTTCATAGTCTTCTAACGCTCTGCTGGCCAAAAATTCTGCTATCGCGCTCCCTTTGATGGCCTTCTGATTTACGTAGACTATATCAAACTCGGAGAGTAGGATCTGCCACCTAGCCATCCTCCCATTCAACGCAGTCGACTCCATCATATACTTTAAAGGGTCTAACTTTGAAATTAACCAAGTCGTATGATAGAGCATGTATTGCCTTAATCTCCGTGTCACCCAGACCAGGGCGCAACACAACTTTTCAATGGGCAAATATCTCATTTCACAGTCAGTAAATTTCTTACTGAGATAATAAATCGCCTTCTCCTTCTTCTCTGTCTCATCATGTTGACCTAGCACGCATCCTATGGAGTTGTCGAACACTGTTAAATACAGGATCAGTGGTATATCTGACCTAGGTGGTGACAATACTGGAGTATTGGACAAGTACTGTTTTATCTTGTCAAAAGCCTCCTGGCATTCTTCATTCCATACATCTGGATTATGTTTCTTCAGAAGACGGAATATGGGGTCACAATTCTCAGTCAGTTGCGAAATAAACCGAGCAATGTAATTCAATCTTCCTAAGAAACCTTAAACTTCTTTCTGAGTACGTGGTGAAGGCAAATCTCGAATTACCTTGACTTTGTCTGGATCAATTTCAATCCCTTTTTCACTGACCATAAACCCAGAAGTTTTCTTAATCTAGCTCCGAAGATACATTTGGTTGGATTAAGTTTGAGTTGGAACTTTTTTAATCTTAAGAACAACTTTCTTAAGACTCGTACATGTTCTCTTTCTGTCCGGGATTTTGCGATCATGTCGTCAACATATACTTCAATTTCTTTATGCATCATATCATGGAAGAGGGTCACCATGGCTCTCTAGTATGTGGCTCCCGCATTTTTCAACCCAAATGATATCACTTTATAACAGAAAGTTCCCCCTAAGGTTATGAACGTGGTTTTCTTCATATCTTCAAGATGCATCTTAATTTGGTTATATCCCGAGAAATCATCCATGAGGGAGAATAATGAGTGCCTCGCCGTGTTAATTACCAGGGTGTCGATGTGAGGCAAGGGAAAATTATCTTTCGGGCTAGCCTTATTCAAATTTCTGTAATCTACACACATTCGTACCTTCCCATCTTTCTTAGGGACGGGTACAATATTGGCTACCCATTCTGAGTATTTGACCACTTGTAGGAACCCAGCATCAAATTGCTTTTGAACCTCCTCTTTTATTTTTAGTACAATATCAGGCATCATCCTCCGGAGTTTTTGCTGAACTGGCTTGCAATCCTCCTTTATAGGAAGATGGTGAACTACGATATCGGTACTTAACCCAGGCATATCCTGGTATGACCATGCGAAGACGTCTTTGAATTCTCGAAGTAACTCAATAAAGTCTTAATTTGCTTCTTCAGTCATACATGTTCCAATCTTCACCATCTTTCCCTCCTCTAGGGTTACAGTTTCCACCGTCTCTTTGTGAGGTAGGATTTGTTTCTCCTCCTGCTCTACCATCCTCAACAAGTCTGGAGATAGGTTACAATCTATGTTATCTTCAATGTCATGAGATCCCTCTAAATACATATCCCGCTCAAAAGGATTTTCCGGTTCCATAGTAGAGTCGCTCACTTCATTGATATCCGAGGACCAGTTATGGGTACCAAAGAATATACAAATAATATATGAATTTAAGAGTATTTATTTATGGTATGTTTATGAATTAATGAATGAATGATTTGGGAAGAAAACCCAAGAGAATGGAAGAACCCAAAATGACCATTAATGTAAAAGTAATGAAAGAATCTTGAAAGAATATTTGCTCAAAAATAATTGCAAAGACATATTCCATTAAAATAACGATGTTCAGACATATGCCCATTTCACAAAAAGTTTTCATTGTTCTCTAGGCTAAAACAATAAACATGTTTTCAATATTACTCTGAGAAAGCTCTAAAAACTTCAGGTATTTCTTCTGCAGTCCAATTATTTAGAACACTCCCAGGTTCATAGGGACAGATATCTAACATAATCCCCTCTTCATTTGTGTTCTCATGTATGGCATTGATGCTCTCTTCCCTCAGCACACCTTTCTCAGGATGAATGATCCCCCCTAATACAAAGGTTTTGGATATGTGGGGAATTATCATTAGTTCCCATTTAACTTCCTCTCTATTTAAGCGTGCCATTCTCCTTTCTTGCCTTTTTTCGAGCTCCTTCCTTTACTGCTTTATGTCTGGCTTATACCTAAGCCAAAGCGATATTGTTTTTCCTTCAACACTGGAGCCTCAGTTCTTCCTTGGAGACACCTCCCTAATCCTCTTCTGGGTAAGGCTCCTTTTCCCACTAACAATTGTAACCCCATCTTCGTGGTCTTAGATATTTTCGGTATAGGAATCTTGCTTCCTTTAGAAATAAATGTTGCGTTTACAAACTCTAAAGATCGAAAGCAGCATTCAACTGCATCATCATTGGCTTCCACGTAAGGTGCATTATTAGCTACAACCGCTATGATGTCCTCTTTGGCGTTTATTGTCACCAACCGACCCTCTGACACCAACTTCAGCTTTTGATGTAACGATGATGGTACATCCCCTACCGAATGTATCCATGGCCTTCCTAATAAGCAATTGTATGAGGGCTTGATATCCATTACGAGAAAATCTACCTCGTAAATAGTTGGGCCGATCAACAAGGGTATCTCGATTCTTCATATGACCTTTTTTTCTGTGCCATCGAATGCCCTCACTATATTTTGACATGTCTTCATATGCGAACTATCCACAGGCTGCCTGTTAAGTGTGGATAGGGCCAATACATTCAATGTTGACCCGTTATCTATCAAAACTCCTGGCAAGGTATACTCTTTGCATCGGGTGGTAATATGCAAAGCTTTAGTGGAACCTATGCCTCCGGGTGGTATTTCATCATCGTTAAAGAAGATAAAGTTATCGGCGCTTATGTTGTTGACTAACCTATCCAACTTGTTGACAGAGATGTCATTAGCCACATAGGTTTCATTCAGCACTTTCATCAACGCCTTTCGATGCACTTCAGAGCTTAAGAGCAAGGCTAACATGGATATGCGGTTGGTTGTTTATGTAATTGCTCCACAACACTATATTCACTGTGCTTCAGGAATTTGAGGAACTCCTTAGCTTCTTTTTCTTTCACTGGCTCGGTAATAGGTAACACAGGCTTGGCTGCTTTTTCTTTCTCTTGCTCCGTCACTATAGCCCTTCCCTTTACTGGCTCGGCTGGACGACTTAGCAAGTCGTAGCGCTTCCCACTACACGTATAAGAACCCATGCCTTGATCATCTTTCACAGCACTGGCTGAAATTTCCTTTTCTTGAGCAGTTGTGTTGTACGCATAGTTCCACGAGACTTTCTTGTTATCTTTGTAAGGGAAGGCTGCGGGCTTCTTGATTATTATCTTCGGCGTTACTGGTATTTTCGCCTCGTTCTTCTTTAGTTGTGAGATAATGACTACAAGATGACTAATTTTCAGAATCCTTGTTGTTGATTTTGATGAGTATATGCTTCCTCCTTCCTCAACTTCTTCAAAAAACTCCACTTCCTTATTGTCCATCATGCTTTGAACTAAGGTTCTGAATTCTGTGCATTCCTGGATCTCGTGCCCTTCTTCGCGGTGGAACTCGCAATAATTTCTCGTCTCCCTGCATCTCCCCTCTAAGTTCGATCTGATTACTCTCCTTTCCACCATTTTCTTCCAAACCCACTTCAAAGAGGTTATTACTTTCGTAACATCTGCCTTGACTTTCCTCTCTGTGTTTCCACTTATCATATTTACCCCTTTATCAGCATGGTTAGGTAATGGATTTTCCACATTGTGCGAAATATCAATCTTGACAACGCCCATGCTGATTAACCTTTCAACCAACTTTTTGAAGCGTGTGCAATTTTCTATTGAATGCCCTATAATCCCCGCATGATAGTCGCATTGTGCATTTGCATCATACCATTTGGGGTACGGAGGTTGTTGGGTTTTAAATAGAAAGGGGAAACAATATGTACATCAAACAAGTTTTTATACAACTCCTTGTATGATACCAAAATTGGCATGAACTGCAGCTTTTTCGTGTTCTGTCTTGTGCTGGATTCTTGTCTTGATGAACTTTGTTGATTAGCAGCCACCTTTCCTGGTTGGTTTACCGTGATCGATTTTGATTAACCCTTGTTATAGGTACTCACGTTGTTCACCTCATTCTCCTTTTTCCTCGGAGCCGCCCTTCGGTTACTTTCTCCAGCATTGATCCTCCCACTCCTTATGGCATTTTCAATCATTTCTCCATTCATAACTATGTCAGAGAAGCTTTTCGTGGCACTTCCCAACATATGTGTGATGAATGGTGCCTTTAACGTGTTAATGAAGAGTATAGTCATTTCCCTTTCTAGGAGCGGTGGCTGAACTTGAACGGTAGCCTCCCTCCATCTTTGTGCGTATTGTCTGAAACTTTCGTTAGGCTTCTTCTCCATATTTTGCAAAGTGATTCTATCAGGGACCATATCTGCCACATGATTATACTGCTTCATAATTGCTTGTGCTAAATCCCTCCAAGAACTAATCTGGGTACGGCTCAATTGATCGTACCACTTAGACACTGCCCCTATAAGGCTATCTTGAAAACAGTGTATAAGCAATTGGTCGTTGTTGACGTATCCAGTTATATGCCTACAAAACATGGTAATATGTGCTTCCGGGCAACTGGTCCCATTGTATTTCTCAAATTCCGGCATTTTGAACTTATGGGGAAGTACTAGATTCAGAACCAAGCTTAGGTCTTTAGCGTCAATCCCCCAATAATTTTTAATACTTTCCATTGCCCTAAATTTTTCTTCGAGCGATTTGCATCTTTCCTCCAACTACTTTGGCAATTCTTCTTTTGTCTTCTCTTTCTCAGCCATTTCGTCGAAATAGGGGACGATGGGATTGGTAGGGTTCTCTCCGGGGATAGAACTTACTCCGATTTGGAAGTTCATTGGCATTGGGGTACCCGTCTGAAACTGCTGAGGTCTGATTGTAACGGAGGATTTGTGTGGGTACACCTCAACTTGAGTATGCACATGCGGAGGGGTAAAACCTGGAGGGTAGAGGGGTTCATCATTATTTCCCTCTTCAGTCTTCTTCATTTGTTAGTAGCCATTGTTTTGACAATCATGGTTCAAAAGGATCACCCACATCAACAGTCATTGGACCTTCCAAGCATCGGCATTCAACTCTTGGGGATCCCAATTTTGTGGAGAATTACTTCAAGGTATTGAATAGATTAAAGATTTCCTTTTCTCACATTGTTGTGCGATATTTGATTAGTTCTCTATAATCCTTTGCGATATTTGCTTCAAGCCAATTGTTCTGCCCCCCTCAATTACTAGGAATGTTAAACCTTTATGTGGCTAATTGTTTGAGTATGCCTTATTGAGTTAATTACCTTTATGTGGCTAATTGTTTGAGTATGCCTTATTGAGTTAATTACCTTTATGTGGTGATAGTGGGTATGTTTTATTTTATTTTATTTTTGCAGTCTTGATTTGTTTGTAATTGTCGTATCCTTAATTCCTTTTGATATTTTTCTTGTATTTCAGAGTGGGAAAGACATCTTTGATGAATCAGTATCCTTTATTTTAAGATACATGCTTTGTTTTAGCACATTATATTTGATTGTTAGTTGCATTGAAAGACACACAATGACAATTACTAATTTGTTAAGAAAGATGTGATTACTTTGCAAAATTCAATTGTTTAAATTATTTTCATAGCCTACTTTGATTGCTGTTATTTGTGGGAAAATTAGTCTACATTCTTTAAGTTGGTCTTAAACTGCTTCCTACATTGTTTCAGCCTTGGGAAGAAAGTTTGCGGGATGCACACGAGTTTGGAAAACTTGGGAAGAAAGTTTGGAATGCCTTCAATGAAACTTGCAGAGCAAAGATGGTGCAGCAGACTGCATTGTATTTTTTATTACCTTGCAATGTGTATAGTCATAGGCAGGTTTAACTAGTCAGTCTGCTTCTCATATGTATTATTTATTTTTACTTTAATATTTACGACAACTTGAGTTCTAACTTTTGGATTTTAATTGTGTTATTAATTTATTATTTTAAATTCTAAAACTAAATTCATTAAATTTTATATTTAGTTTTAAAGTTAAAATTTTCAAAGAAAATTTAATTTAAATAATATTTTTTTATTTATTTTGAAAGTATATTTAAAGTTCAAATTTAAAAAATAAAATAAAATAAAATATTTATTATAAAAATAAATATTATTTGATTAAAATAATATTTTTAAATGTTATGTTTTTAGTGGCGTTTTTGCAAGAAGCGTCACTAAAAGTTTGTTCTATAGCGGCGTTTTTTATATAAGCGCCGCTAAAAGGTCTTGATCTATAGCGGTGTTTGTTGTAGAAGCGCCGCTAAAGATCCTGATCTATAGTGGCGTTTGTGAGGAAAGCGCCGCTAAAGGTCATGGTCTATAGTGGCGTTTATTTCCAAAAATGCGTAAACGTTTTGGCGTTGACGACAATGACATTTTTTATGCGCTTTCAAAAGCGCCGCAAATACTTTTAGCGGCGGTAAAAAGCGCCGCTAAAGGCATAAAAAAACGCCGCTAAAAGCCTGTTTTGGTGTAGTGTTATAACTATCATGCATCCAAATATTTTATTGCTTCTCAAGTTAGGTGGCAAAACAACACATTATGCCTTGCGGATTCGTGGAATTAATGGTCTCATGATTGTCAACCATGCCATTAACATAGGGGAAATCCTTTTTATCACTTCAGCTGAATGATAAGTTTTAAACCCATTAGCTCTGGAGCATATTTCAACAATTAGTGATATTGTGAGTTATTTATAAATTTTCACAAACAATTTAACACAACTTAATAATACATTTTGAAAAAGCAATTTTAATTAAGGCTTATTTAATTTCCTAAACTTAATTTGGATGAAAAATTTTAAAATTTTTGAGATTTTAAAATTCTAGTATTTTAGAATTCATCAATTCAAAATACTAGCATTTGTAATTATTTTGTTTGGATAAATAATTGGTTTTGGAAAATTTAGGTGATTGAAATTTTACAAGTTAAAAGTAATTATAAAATAAAAATCATTATATTAAAAAATATTCTATATGGATATTATTATATTTGTAAAATTTATAAATAATTTTAATAATAATATAATATATAATATATATATTATAATTAAATAAAAGTATTTTTTGAAGTTTAAGTTTTTTATCTTATAGTGGGACCATGTATATTAAATCAAATAAAATTATGAAGAATTTTAAAAACCACCTATTTATCTAAAATTTGGAAAAAGGAAATTGAGTTATTAAAATATCCTCTTAAAATTACTTACACAATTTTAAAATTCTCCCATATATTTATCCAATCAAGTAAATTCATTTTTAGAATTTTTAAAATCTTGATAAAAATTAAATCCTTCTTAAAAATTCTCACTCAAATACACCCTTAAGAATTTCAGCCGCATTAGGTAACAACTATGCAACCAAACTAAAACTCTTCTTCCTAACTTTTTGGAAACATAATCCGAATAAGATAAACTTTCCCCATGGTGTAGAATTCTAATAGAGGAATATATACTTTAGCGTCAATGAGATTGCACAGGGGATACAAGAGTTAATAAGGCAAAATCACATACCAACAAGTGTGTTGCAAAGTTTTTCCTTCGTGTTATTATAACTCTTAAGTTGTTCAAGGTACTAATAGGACGAAATCCATTAAACAAATAAGGCCTTGTAAGGGAATTATAAACAAGCTACAATTTTGGAATCCTTATGCATCAAAGCCATGTTCCTAAATTTGTTTCTAGTTGATGCATTTCCAAGATAAGCCATTGAATGTGAACTAGAGACTAGCATATGTTAAGCCTTCATGCATTGAATGGATGCAATCATTTCCATAGGTTGAATTATATGATATAATTGAGGATAACAATGGCTACTTGTCTAAGGAAATAAGTTCATCGAGCTAGACTTGTTGTAAGAAATTCACTAATTAGACACACTTAAGTGTATATGGAATATGTTCTCACATGGCTGGTGTTCAAATTTGTCTTCTAACTTATGATGCTAAGTCACCTTATATGATGAATCTTATGCTTTCATTTGTCACAAAACGGGTCCACAAGGATGGATACTTAATGTGGGATGTTTTGACCATAACACAAATCATATGTACATGGATGAATGGTCCAAATAGAATCTACCATTTTGACTAATATTGGATCTTACTAGATCTTGGCTATGGTTAATAGTTTAAGACTTTGGATAGAAACTTTTAGACTGAGAAATATAGTTTAACCAATTTTAAGAATTAATCATGAATCGCTAGATTCAATATAGCTTCCTACATAGGTTACATTACAATGAATATAATACTCTAGGATATTTGGTAAAAAGACCATGTTGCACTATATGGTTAGCCGTTGAAAGATATTTGTTATAAAATGATCATAAAAGTAAGGATAATTTGTGGCTCGTCCCCCCATGTTGGATGGATCCAACTATGCCTATTGGAAGGTTAGAATGAAGGCATTCATCAAGTCTATAGATGAAAAATCCTAACACATAGTTCTTACTGGTTAGAAGCATCTTATTATTGAAATATTTATAGGAAGAAAAAATTTGAATTAGCCTTGGCTACAGAGGAGGAGAAGCTTGCAAATACAAGCTCAAAAGCATTGTATGTTTTTATTTTTGGAGTAGATTGATAAGATTTCAAAAGAATATCCAAGTGCACAACTACTAAGGAAGCTTGGGATATCCTTGAGACTACTCATGAAATAACCAATACGGTGAAGCAGTCCAAAGTACATATGCTGACCATCAATTTTGAAACCTTGAGAATACAAGAGAATGAAACTATTGTTGAGTTCTATACTAACCTATGCAACCTATCTAATCAAGCCTTTGCCCTTGGAAATGAGTATTCACTTTCTAATCTAGTGAAGAAGGTACTGAGATCCTTGCTTGAAATATTTGTTATCAAATTCACTACTATTAAGGAGGAAAAAGACATTGATAACATGAGGATCGATGAATTGGTTGGATCCCTATAGACTTTTAAGATAAATTTAGAAAAATCTAGAAGGAACAAATCCAAGGGTGAAAAGAGCATTGCTTTATAGGTGATAAGCACAATGCCTATTAAAAGTACCACTTCCATTAAAGATTTAGAGGAGAAAATAGTTTTCTTAATACAAAACAAACAAAGCCTTCAAGAAATAATACAAGAGGTGAAAAAAATTTGAAACTGTAGATAATGTTCCCAAAAGCAAAGTTAAATGAGTGTCTATCAATGAAGAATTTTCCAAAGAGAAAAAGAAGGGGCTTTAATGCCATGAGCGTCATATCCAAGCTAAGTGTGCAAATACCTTGAAGAAAAAGAAGAATTCTATGTTGTCACTTGGAGTGATGAAGAAAAATAAGCGTTCTGACTTAGATGAAAAACACTTGAGCAATTTGTGGCGTTTGCTACAAAATTTTGTACCCCTATTACAACTGGCTTAGACACCGATGATGAATCTAAAAGAGAATCTAATGTTGAATTCCTACAAACATAAAAGACTATGCTGGAGAAATCGGAGCAAGTGTGTGATGTAAATGCCAAACTGATGGAAGAAGACAATCATTTGAAGGAGGAAAATCAAGAGTTGACTAAGCTATTAAAGGTAAAAGACACTCTCTCAATGATAAGTCTACTTGTATTGATTCTTTAAAAAAAAATCTTTTTGCTATTTAATCTATGCCTGAGAAATTTAATAAATCCTTGTAGTTGGTAGGAGGAGCTCTAAAAAAGGTGGTTTGGGATGCATTAAGAAGAAGGAAAAAGTTGTAGCTAAGAGTTAAACTATTTTTTGTTAATGATACAAACAAGGCAGATCACAGTAAGTGTTCAATGAAGCCTATTTTGATTAATACAGATAAGAAAGTGCAACCCAATCACAAAATTATTTGTCATTACTGTAGTGTGCCTAGACATATCAAGCTATGATGCTTTAAGATGTTACATGATTTGAGATAGACTCATGAAGTGCCAACACCAGTGCCCATAGCTCCTAGCACTACTTGAGAACACTAGCATAAATTTATTTGGAGGAAGAAATACCAAAGATGTATGCTCTTGTTCTCAAATAGTGCTAGGAGCTTGACTTGCCAAAATATCTTTGATATTTTGAAAGACTGATGCTCCTAACGCTACTTGGGAACAAATTTATTTCGCATCAGTCTTTCAAGTCAACTACGGATCTTGTGTGATATTTTTGCAGTGGATGTTCTCGCCATAAGGCTGGTGACAAATCTTGTTTATTTGATAATAAGATTTAAGACATTTATAAATAAAAATTCCAATTTTATTGAAAAAAATTATAAAATAAATTTATTTGATAATAATATTTATGACATCTATAAATAAAATTATAATTTTGGTGCAACCAATTGCAAAGATAAGTGAAAACTAACTTTGTAACTGTTTTGCTTATATCTTTGGTTGGCAATTTTGATGAGATTCTGCAAGATTATCTTCATAACAAATTAATATGAGATACTATTGTGAGTAAGGAAACTAGTATATGTACTAAACTAATTTATTTTATGGGATTATATTTTCACATTTAGTGTGATGTGTGATCTAGTAAAGTATAAATAGGCTTTATATTTCCATATTATCCAAGCTTTAAAAGCTTGTTGATTTGGTGATATTTTTATGGTAAAAACTATCTTTTAAAGTTGGCAACAGCTTGATTGCATCTCCTATATATTGAAGCTACACTTTCTTTATCTAAAAGATATATTATTAAGAAGATTCAAGATTTACTTTATAATGATATATCTTAAAGTTATACTATCCATATTTACATATAAGTGATCAAAGTTGACATAGTTGAAGATTGTGTAACTCAACTAAAAAGGATTATTGAAGTTACCATTTGAAAGGCTATATATTGTGAAGATTTATCTCAACCCTTCTTATCTTTATTTTAAGGGTAATTGATTTGGTGAGATTTGGTAGATTAGAATGGGTTTAAGTTTACTTAGTGAAGTTAGACTCTAACTCTTTGTATAGAAGCCTTGTTTAACCTTGGAAGAGATTGCTAGCTTCTCTAGTATATTGCTCAATATGTTCGCGGATAATATTACTAATTTTTTCGGCTTTAATAGTTACCATGAGTATTTCCTAATTATTTTTTGGAAGAAAAAAATAATGCCTACAATCGTCAATAAAGTAAAAGTTAAAAAAAAGGGGGGGGGGCTAATAAGTTATTTCTTTCATCATCCTAGACAAGCCAATATTAGCGCTAATGGTGCGTAAATGTAACTCGTTGTTTAAAGAACTATTCAAAGTTCCTAGAGCTCCTTGTAAAACTTGTTGGAAAACTCATTGTCAGGCTTGATTAATCGCTAAAGCTCCTTGTAAAACTTGTTGGAAAACTCATTGTCGGACTTGATTAATTGCTCTTTGTTGTTCAAAATAAATGGTTTCATTTTTGTAATTTTCTAATTGTTCCAAAATCTTATAAGTTGAATTAATCAAATTCAATTTTTCTCGTTCTATCTCAGAATATTCATTCACTCAAAACTGATCCACCTTAATTTCTACTTTCTGTAAGGGGGCCTGGGCCTTTTCCAGCCATTCAATAGTCTCCCCGTATAGTTCTTCTGAATTTCAAATAGTATTCAAGATCCTCTCTTTTCGATTATCTAATAAATCACTTAATGGAAGTAGATTATTTTTCCATTTATTTTTTATTTAAAAAATTCCATGATCCCTTCCCGAACCAAACATGAACCTTCACTTTATAGCTGGAGTGGTTGCAACTTACCTATTTTGTTGGCATATTCTTATTGTGTCTATATTTGTGCATCTTTTTCAGGGATTTCATGAAACAAATTTTATGGCTCTATATTTGAGGAAAATATTCAGGCAAGGACACCCTAAAACAAGTCTAGTGTGATTCACTCCTTATTCATGGAGATATATGATCGAGAATGGATAAGCATCTCAAGTTTATTTTATTCTGTAATAAGCGAAGTACTTGGGGAGAAATTTTAGAGATTCATTCTGATCACACTTGTTCATTTACAAGAGACTACAATGTTTATTTAAAGAAGACTTGCATTTTAACATGATGGATATCGAGAGATCACCATTCTGTTCAATATAGGACCGTGTTAGAGTGCAATTTTTTTGTAAACAAATTGTTCTTATTTAGTTTGTAACTAAGCTTTCAAGGAGGAAAGTCTTAGTGAGAGAGTAAATCTAGTTGAATGTATAGAAATGAGGTTGCAACTTGATGAGTGAGTTTAATTTATTATTTCTTTAATTCTTCAATTTTTATAAATTTTAATGACTATATATATTAATAATTATTTGATATATTGGTAGTGAAAATTTTCAACTCCACAAGCAAAGTTAATAAACTATCATGTGTTCTTAATTGATATTTAAAAATAAATAAATAATAAACGAGATACATAATGGTTATTTAACCGTGCTTGTGAAGTTAAAAACTTCATTGCTATTATACCAAATAATAGCCTTTTACTTTATTGTTTTTATCTTTTGTTTGTTTATTTTGTTATATGACTAGTGTGACTCGAACCTAGATCATATCTAAAATGGTGAACACTTTAAGTATCGAGCCATCACATCAATTCTCTCTAAACTATTTTTTTTTATTGATTTGATTACTGTTGATAAGGATAGCAACTTTATTTTAAAACTATTTAGTATTAACTTATTAATAATACTATAAGTTAAAAGGGCTTAAGAGATTGAAACAGATATATAAAATTAAATATGAAAACTAATATCATTAAAATATAAAAGTAAAATTGGTGTGTGTGAGGCTTATGTTTGGCACACCTTGACTAATAAAATATTAGTAGAATGATTTATGTAGTTTAAAATGAACACAAAAGTTAATTTACCATTAAATATTTGATGTGACGTAAAGTATGAATAAAAAAAATTATGTGTAATTTCACGCAAGAAAAATGGTTCAGGGCCATTAAACACAAAGTATGGAAACCTAACAAAATTAAAGAAAATAATTTCCAGAAATTTACTTATATGAATTAGCCTTAATCTGGGATATTTCCAAATGCTTGGTTTTGACAGATGTATTTCCAGTATTCAAAAATTCATCATGGTTGTATAGATGCTTTCAGTCATTAGACATCAATTAACGAAGCCTTTATTTTCCAGTCAATTTCCCCACCAATACCAATAACCGAACATTTTGTTCTTAAAAGTAGTGGCTGAATTCATATATTACTCTACTTAAATTAAAATAATCGCACAATTTTATTATAAATTTGAATCCTATTTGTTTTTTATGACATAATATTTAGAATTACTCATAATTCCTCTCCAATGCATAAATAAGAGAGTAATGCGTTTTAGTGAACTTGAACCCACGTCCTCTTAAAATACAATCGAACTAAGACTTAATCGGTTTTTTTTGCTTGAATCTACAAATGCTTCGTCATAATAGGGGGAAAATAACAAAATCATTTTAAAAAAATGAAAAACTAAAACTCAGCGAAAGAAGAAGAACTCGACCCTGAGATTTCCAGGCATTTTGGAAGCTAGAGCTTCAACAAAAGCAACAATTGCATGATGGAGATAAATAGTGGTAGCGTGCTGGAGATAAATAATGGTAAGTTATCTTTTTTCATCTACAAACAATGATATTTGAAGAACCCGAAATAAAAAAATGATTTTTTAGGAAGCAAACACTTAAATATGGATTATCCACCAAGATGGAAGCTGCCACTAACATTATCTTTTCAAAGTTCATCCACTCAGTTTTTTTTTTTTGTTTTGATAGGTAAAACCCCACTTCCTCAAGTTTATAATTATCTTATTTATCTAATAATGTAGCATTTTACCTACCTCCAAATACTTGACAGCACACTCAATTATTATAAGCTGGATGAAATTAAGGTCGAGTTTAACAATTTAATACTACCATTACATCGTTAATGAAATTAAGAGGTTAGGCTGTTTGGACAAGTGGGTTGCTCCACCTTAAATGCCCAGCTCTATAGATTAGTTAAAAGGTCTGCAAACTTTTTGACTTCTCAGTGTTAATTAAAGCTTGAATCCACTTAAGGATGATCTTACCTTTGTTTTCAAGGAAAGAAAATTGTAACAATGCCATCCACGTCCTTACTAGATATGCATAATGTCTTTACCCAATTTAATATGCTTCCAAGTTGAAGCATGATCTTTTGTTCTATTAAAGGCCATATTTCATTAGCCAACACCAAATCTTTACGAACTTCCCTTTCTTATTCCACACCAAAATATAATAATTAATTAAAGGTTTAAATGTGTAAAAAGTCCTCAAATATTTAAAAAAAAAGCAATTAAACTCCTTTTTTTTTACATTCAGTTGGGTATTTGAACTGTCAAAATGCATCAAAAAGGTTCTTTGACTGTTAAAGTTAATCGTCCCTAATTTTTTTTATTTAAAACCACCACGTTTCACAACCATGACGTGACATGTGCCAAAAAATGATAAAAAAATAAAAACCAATAAAAATTATAAAAATTATTAAATTTTAATAAAAATATAAAAATACTTAATATTTATTAAAATTAGAAAAAAATTATAAAATATAGAAAAAATTATAAAATTTTATAAAGTCATAAAATTATAAAAAAGGTAAAGAAATATAAAATTAGTAAAAATTATAAAAATTATTGTACCAAAAGAAGCATTTTATAATTTTTCTATAACTTTATTGATTTTATTTTTTTATCATTTTCATTACATGTTATACTATCTTACAAAGACGTGATGACTTTAACTGAAAAAGTAGGGATGATTAACTTTAACATCAAAATTAAAGTTAATAGTTAAAGGGTCTTTTATGCATTTTATAATTTTTTATGATTTTTATAAAATTTTACAATTTTTTATATTTTTTAAATATTTTTTATTAAAATTCAATAATTTTTATAACTTTTATTGATTTTTATTTTTATCATTTTTATCCACATGTCACGCCGTGGTTGTGACATATGGTGGCTTTAACTGAAAAAATGAGGGGTGGTTAACTTTAACCGTTAAAGAGCATTTTTGATGCATTTTGACAGTTTAAGTACCAAATTGAGTGAAACAAAAAAGGGACTTAATTACTTTTTTTTGAAAAAAATTGAGAATTGAGTGTAAAAGAAAAAAAACAGAGGCTTAAATTTTTTTTTTTAACTTAGACCATTAATTAACTAATAAGTGAGGAAATTTTTGGTTTAATACCACTGCTTACCATGCATCCAAATGTTTTTCGTTCCAAACATTAGAAACTGTCATTACATAGATCACCTCTATTTTCCAATAATGGGGTTTTGAACCTTATCCAGCAAAGGTATCAGATAATGCTTGCAAATTGCAACACCCATTTGAGCTAACAGTGGGGACATTAATGGAGGCTATGGTATGGCAGAAAGCAATGTCTGCTGGGAAGAGGTTGACTGGTGTTACAATACTGCTGGTTGTAAGGCTTGATGGTTGACTAGATAATGCACAATCAAGTTTTATCTCAAGGGGAAAATATTTCCTCACCGTTGAAATATTCTTTTCTGGTTATATGAGATGCTGAAATTTTGTTTTCAAGATCCATCACCAAAGTCATGTAATTTGTCCATGGAAATCAACACCAAACTTCTGTTATAATGATTCAACCCACCACCATTCCTTAGGGGAAAAAAAAAACCCCACCACCATTTTCTTTCAACTACATGGCATATACATATACGTTAGGTTGTCTATGTTGGCCTCTGTCGATGCATGCAGCATGCTAGGTGGATCAGGACTCATCCCACAATCCATCTATTCATTCAAATTCTTATTCTTCATATTCATTGACCATCACAGTCACCATGATCATAGGTATTCTCATTCCTCTCTTCTAGCCAAAAATTGCCCACTTTTTACTTTGAAAATGGTGCCGACCTAAATTTCACCCTGCTTCTCCCAACATTTCATTGCACATGCAAGAAACACAACAAGTTTCATGAATCTAGCTAATAGCTTTTGTGATAAAAAAGATCATTATCCCATATGTTGGAAGTAAAATGTAAGTGGAGTACTTGTTCGCACTTTGATAGGCACCAATGTTATAGTCTTATTAGGAATCTCTTTTGATGGATGATATGT
Organism: Gossypium raimondii; assembly: GCF_025698545.1. Classification (NCBI taxonomy): domain Eukaryota; kingdom Viridiplantae; phylum Streptophyta; class Magnoliopsida; order Malvales; family Malvaceae; genus Gossypium; species Gossypium raimondii. The sequence goes on from NC_068568.1 coordinate 7,663,871, forward strand.
AAGTAACACTTTTAGTTATTTATGAGGTTGTCACTAGAATATTACCTTCTTCCCAAAAGGCATGTCTGACAGGATGTGTAGCATACTCATTTATATACTCTAAGATTGGGTTGGTAAAGCTCAAGCCCCTTAAAATTTACATATTAGCTTTTACATTATATATCTAAAAAGTGATAATTCATGTTATGGCCCTTCTAAATTTTGTCAAGTTTCATTTTAACTCCCAATAAATATCTAAAAACATGATAATTTTTATTTGACCCCTTAAATTTTTTCAAATTTTGTTTTAACCTCCACTTTAAACATCTAAAAATATAATTTATGTTGCCCCAAAGTTTTTGAATTTAACTTTTTTTTGGAATTTGTAGTTTTGTATGATAATTAAGTTTGTTAATATTCGACTCAAAAAGTTTATGATAATTTGTTTTTCTGATTTATTTATGAACAACAATTAACTTTAAGCCATTGTGATCCATTTTTCGGTGCTGGAATTAGTCCATCCATGGGTTAAAATTGGTATCGATGGCTTTAACTAGGGGTTTATTTGTTAAGAGAACTGAAGGCCAAAAGGAAGACAAATTATAGTGACCATGAAATCCCAGAAACTTGGGTAAGACGGGTGCAATTAGCCAATTTATGTTCTTCCAAAAATGCATTTCTGGCCTTCATGCCTTTATTTCGAGATTATGGCTTCGATTAATTCTTTTACTATTACAAAGGGACAGGTGAGTGTATAATTAAATGTTAAAATGTGTCATAGGTCTTTATACTGTTCACAAATTTGAAATTTAATTCCTATATTTTTACTTTTAGGAATTGAGTCCCTGTCATTGTTAAAATTATTTTGTTAAATTTAGGTTAATTACAATGTCATTGCTTTAGTTACATTACTACCAATTGTGTATTTTTTTATTTCAAAATTTCACACAAACAAATTTTTAAAAAATTAACATACATTTGTGAAAAATACAATCAACTATGGAATATTTTTAACCAATTTTAAAATGTGATTTTTTTTTGCAAATAAGTCCAATTAGTTTTGATTAATCGGAAGAAATCACCAAATACATTTGCATTGATGGGAAGAAATTTTCATTTTCTTTCTATATATATAATTCTAATTTATTAATGTTAACAATTTATTTTTTATTGATAATTTTTCTTAAATGCTTATCCATAATTTTTCTTAGATATGTTTAATTTTGGATGCTATTTATAAAGTTAAATTTAAATTGATATATAATTTTAATATTAATTAAGTGATAATTAAAATATTTAAATTTTATTTAAGTAATGACTCTATTTTACATTGATAAAATTAACCCAATTTTAAAAAATAGCCCTAATTTTTAGGCTAAATATTTTTAACTAATAATTTAAATTATAAATATCATAACTTTTTCCTATATTTTATGCTTATAGTAACTCTATTTTAAAATTAACACAACTTTTAAACTAATAATTATAAATTAAATTATAATTATTTTTAAAAGTGTGATTATCACGGATTCTATTAAATTATAATTATTTTTAATTATAAATTTAATAATATAATAAAAAATATTCTTTTCAGTTTAAACTTTTTTTTTCCCAAATTTTTACTCTTAAATATATTATAGATATTGGCCAAACCCTTCCTTTTTGGTTCATATGTAAAGTAGATTAGATAGATGAATCTAATTGATGTAAATAGTATTTATTAGTTGCTTTTCTTACCCTTTCTTGATTGATTAGTAGGCTTAACAAAGAGAAATCATAACAGAAAGCAGAAGGTACAAAGTTGAGCTTATACCTTCTCTACTTGAAAAATGGGGAGCGGGGATGGTTGCTAAAAGTTTACTATGTGTTAGATTATATTTTGGTATTTCTACTTAGAAAATGAGTAAATTAGTCTATATACATTAGATCAAAGAGTACATTGATCATTTCTGTTAAAAAATGCATCAATTTGTACCATGAAAATTGATATAGCTGATGGAATAACCAAACAGTGACAAATAATGTGTCATTTGCACCTCATGTTGATATACATGGCCCAATATTTAACAGTAGAAACGGAAGAATTTTTAATAAAATGACTAATTTGTTTTTTGATCTAACATATAAGGGTTAACATGTATTTTTTTAGTAAAAAAGATAAAATGCAATCCAACTCCTAATACAACAAGCTACATGATACTTTTACTTGAGAAGGGATCCATGACTCAACTATAAATGAGCTCATTTAAAATGTAGTAATTATATAAAACAGATTGAAAAAAATATTATACTAAGCTTTTGAATTTAAAAATAGACCTATTCAAAAGTCAAATTACTTCATCGAGCTTAAAGGTTTCGATTTAAATTTGAGAACATTTGAACAAATGCATTAAACTTGAAAAATCTGTTTCCTGAATAAGTTGAGCTTAAGTTAGAGAATTTCAAACTCAGACCTAATCTATTATATATTATTTAAATGGATTGGGCTTAGGTTAAAGAATTTTTAAATGGGTTGGGCATAATTATTTCTCAAGATGAAATTATATATTTAGGGGTTTTTTTATAAAAATAATATAAAAATAATTATTTACGAAAATGGACTATTTTGAATAGTTCTTATCGGTATCGCCTGGCACACCGATGACACCATCCCCTTTCCCCCCAAATTATCAACCAATTATGTGTTTTTTTTTAAAGAATTTTTTTGTGCTACCACTGTGTCAGACAGCACTGGTATGTATTTTTCTCAAAATACTCGAGAAAATACAGGTATACCGAGGAATCAAATAAATATTTTTTAATGATTTCGCCGTGTGTCAAGTGGCACTGGCGAAAGTAAAAAAAAAAACAGACCGTGTCAGTAAAAAAAATTCTGAAAAAGTCCCCTTTCTTTTTTGCTTTTCTAGCTTTTTTTCCTCTTTAACCTTTTTCTTTAGCTTTTTTTAAATAATTTTTTAATCGATGCCGCCAACATGTCAGACGGCACCGCCGGTCTTGTGACGCAGTTAGGCGGCACCATACACTATAAATACCCCAACCCCAACCAAAAATATGTTTCTTTTGAAGTTTTGCATTTTTTTTTTTTGAAGTTTTTAGTGGCAGTTTCAGAAAAGAACAGAAGAAATTTGCTTACTAGAAGAGGAGAAAACAAAAAAAGAAAAGAAGAAAAGTTTGTGTTTTGCACTGCAGAAATAAACTTCGAGTTTATAATGTTAGTTTGTACTTATTTTTATGTAATTATATTTATGTAGTAGGATTTAATTTTATTAAATAAAAGCTAATTTTAATTAATTTTACAGATTTAGTATCGAAGATGGATAACCAATTCTTCGTATACATTCATTTCGATGGAGTAATTTTACAAATAGTTGTTGGTTGTATATTTGAATCTTCCCAGCAAATAGGAGTGAGGTTTAATAAAAATGTGTCTGTCGATGATATGAAATAAAATATTAATGCAAAAATTGCTCGACATTATGGGAGGAGGGTGTTGAGACTTTTCTACAAATTTCTAGTTTCGTCAAATCCTATCAAATTTACCGAGATGGAACTTGTAGACGATGAAGACATGGAGACAATGATCATAATTTATTGTTTGATTGGAAGGGTGAACACTAAATCGGTTCAGTTGTTTGCTGAGTCAGTAGATGTGGAGCCTGTTCAAGATGCCACTCCCTTAAGTCAACAATATGGAGTTCAAGACCCGTGTACGGAAGTTTCGAGAGCGTCTCTCGATAGATGATCGTCTGTGTACAAGCCCATTTGCCCGGGCCCAACAAACAAAACAAAAAACACCCAAACCCAGCTACCAATACACCACAAACTAGGCCTACTACCCAACTAACCATTACTAGCCCAATGAGCCCAATACCCAAACCTAGCCCAAAACACCACAACCCATCTTCAGCAAAAAATAGTTACCCTAACCCTAGGTGCGCCGCACCTAGGGTCGGCCACTTGCTTTGCCTAGCGCCGCAGCACTGTCACGCCGCTCACCTGCCCACCTGCCACCGCCATAGTCACGTTGCCACTTGCACCTGCAAAACATGCAACCAAGGAAGACAGAAACAGACCACAAAATCGGGGGGGATTTTTTTCTTTCTCTTTGCTTTCGGTTATAAAAACCGATGATTGTAAAACCAGGGGTTGGGGCTTCTCTTTTTTTTACACGAACATTCAAGGAAATACAAAGAAAATTTCAATTGAAAAATACCAAAGAGGGATATTCTTTTTCTCTTTCTTTTTGTAATATTTTCACAGAAATAAGAAAACAAAAATAAAAGGTGACTACTGCCCTTTTTTAGATCGGTTAGTTTGTTTCATTTTAACCTTGTTTGCACTTCTAAATACAAAAAAAATTAAGAGTAAGGGAAAGGGGGTTTACCTGCGCCGCGCCGGAGGAGGGGAAGCCAAGCGGTTTCGCCTCTGTTTTCATGTTTTTGGTTTATCTTTAGCGAGATTCATCCCTAGATCCATGGCCTAGAAGTGGCCGACTTCAAAAAGAGACCAAAAAGGTCCATTCTTGCACCTCCGGCCGCCGCTTGCGGTGGAGTCACGGCGGAGGTGAGCCGGACCGGTGGCCGGATTCTGGGGAAGAAGATGAGAGGGGAGAGTTTTGAATTTTTTTTTAAAAAAAATGGGGGCTGAATGAAATTTTTTCAGAAAATTTAGTATTAAATACTGATATGAAATGGCGTCGTTTTGATAGGGTCAGGACAACCCCAAAACGATGTCGTTTTAGGCTCCTGACCCGAGACTCGACCCGTCTGCCTTAGGGGATCCGCGTGTTTTTGACGGAAGGGCTAATTGCACGTTTAGCCCTTCCGCTTTTTAATGCTTTTAAAATTAGGTTCTTTTAATCTTTTGAATTTTACCCGGAAATTTTTTGCGTTTTCAATTTAATCCTTACCTGAACTACGTCGTTTTAAAGGAAGGGCAATTTGCTTTGCTAGTCCCTCCATGTTTTATGCGTGTTCAGAGCAGTCCTTCCCTTTTCATTTATTTGCGTTTTGACCCCCCCGAATCTTGTTTTAATGTTTAATCTAATCCTTTTGCTATTTTGTTTATTTTCTTAACAAATTTCATATTATTATTGTTATTATTATTATTACTATTATTATTATTATAATTGCTTATATATACATACGTATATTTTTTATATATATTTTTATATACTTATACACATACTTTTTTTTTGTAATATATACATACATATAAACATACCTATATTTATAATTTATTTATACATGCATACATATTTATAATACACGTATATATTTCTAATTTTTATAAATATATATACATATTTTTACATATATATATATTTATTACTTTTATTTTCATAATTCTTATATATACTTATATACATTTTTTTATTTTCATGAATACATACACATACTTATATGTTTTTTTATGTATATATTTCCATATAATTTACATATAGGTACAAACTCATATTTTATATATTTTATAATTCATACATGTACATATTTTTTATACTTTATAGCTTAAAACTATCTATATATATCTATATACATTTTATAAATACATGTATATAAAACATACTTTTATACAACTTTTATAATATATATACGCACATGTGTATGCATGTGCTTGTTTACATGTTTATTTACAATAGTTTTAAAATGTATTCATATATATGTATCTTTTACATTTACATCATCTTATTTATTTCTTTTGTTTATTTCTTTATTTGTATTCATATTATTTAGAATGAATGGTTTCATATTATTGTTTGTATGTTTGCCATGGTGTACTATATTAGTTTGTCTTTTTAATTTATTTTATAGCCTTTGTTTTTATTTTACTTACATTATCATCTTTATCATTATCTTACATCCATTTTTACTCGGATTTATCAAAAACGAAAAATTTTAAGAATATAAGTAATACTCGGTATTTGGGATCTTCGAGAGAATCGAGCCCTAACGTATTGGGTTCCGATATTCTTCGCTGAATCTAAATAATCGAGGTTACTCTTTTAAAAATAATAAAAGCTCATTATCGGGAATTTAATACGTTATGCCCTAACGCATTGGACATGACACGTTGTTTTCCCGAGATGAAAGTTTTTTTTAAATAATAAAGGCAGTATTTTGCATTTAGATTTGAGAAAGTCGTACCCTAACTTACTAGGTTTCGATCTTCACAATAAATCTAAATGCACGAATCTTTTCAAAATCAAGTTTTAAATGATCTCGAGATTTAAAAGAAAATCGCGTCCTAATTTAATGGTTGTGATCTCCTTTTTAAATCCGAGATTGCAAAATATCTTTTAAACAAGCATTTTTACGTATCAGGAATTCGAGACATTGTGTCCTAACTTATTGGATATGATTCTTTTTCTTGATTAACGTGATATATGCTTCTTTTCCTAAAAATTTTCATTTTTATACAAGGATCGTATTTTTAATTCTTCCCAGTTCTCAATTTTCGACATCAAGACATTAGCTAATCAACTAGGTACCAATTTTGGGCGTTACGAGAGTGCTAATCCTTCCTCGTGCGTAACTGACTCCCGAACTCGTTTTCTGAATTTCGTGGACCAAACTCGTTGTTTTAATAAAATTAAATCGTTTATTAAAGACAACCACTTTTCAAGGTGATCCGATCACACCTTATCAAAAAAGATTGGTGGCGGCTCCCTTTTTTTTCGTTTTCATTTTCAAAATCCAAGTCGACCCCGTGTTTTCATCAAAAAAATGGTGTCAACAGTCTGTACATGGGTTTTGACATTGATCTAAATGTTGGATGGGTAGAACAGTACGATGGTGGAGCGACATCGACATGGGTTGATAATCCAAACCATGCTTTGATTGCGTATGATAACCTTAATCAGGGTTCTCGTTTAAATATACATCTGGTTGTGACTGAGACCAATGTGGATGGTGAAGATGAATCCAATAATAATGATTGTTCTAATCACAAGGGTGAAGATTTTAGTGACCCAGATCTAGATGAGGTCCCGAATGATATCTACGATGAAGACACGAACGATGATGAAAATGTATACGCCCCTTCGGTCAGGAACACGAGTCATGGCATTTTCATAAGCAATGACCTTGGGGTCCACATGTTAAGTGTAGATTCCAATGCGGCGCATGCATCCGAGTTCCCTAAGTACCCTGATATAACATTTATTTACCGGTTGGCGGCAAATCCTGAATCGAAAGAGTTGTTCGTGGGCCAACAATTCGCAAATAAGGAGGATTGCATATTTTTCATCAAACGGTATAACATTAAGGTATCGGTTGACTTTAAAGTTACTGTCTCTAAACCAATATTATATGTTGGGGACTGTTAGAGGTTGGCAGAAGAGTGCAACTGACAGGTACAAGCTGTATTTATCTAGAGGTCCCAACTGTGAGAGGTCCCAATTTAATACATTTTTTTAGTATTACTTAGCTTAGCTTCTTAACTCTCAAAATAAGAATGTAGTGAAGTAACAAAGAAACAATGACACAAAAATAGGAAGGCTTTGAACTATCCTAATATATATAAGAATAAAAGGTTCAATGGGATAGTTTCATGTAAATATCAAAAGAATTTGATATAAACTAGGAACTATTATGTTAGACCATTAAGAATAAAATTATATGCAAAAATATACCGAATCTATTGTTGGAGATAGTCCAATTGATTTTGACCTTCCAAGAAAATAAATTTTCTCTTTGTATAACTCTTTCATGGGAATAAACAAAAATACGAGATATATCTATTTCTTAGGGATCACTACGTCTTTTAAAATAACTGATTATTAAATTAGTTTTAGGTATTTATAATTTGACCCTTATCAAATTATAAATACTACTTATGATATCTACACATTATTTCCATGCCACTTTAATACCTATGACACTTATAACATAATTGATCATTTAATTTTATATTACACTTTATAATAGTATTATATATTATACATATGTGCCGATAATTCAGGATTTTAATCCAACATTTCAATTGTCATCACTAAATTTTGCCCGATTAGGGTTTTGGGCCGATTTGGTCTCGTATGGGCCCAATGATTGGGCCCATTAAGATTTAATTTTGGGCTTACTTAGGTTTTAGTCCATTTTGAAATTATGTTTTAAATATTAATAGTAATAATAAAACTTTGAAAAACACAAAAAAATAAATTACATTTTAGCCCCAAAACTTTTCAAAAATTACATTTTAGCCCTTAAATTTTTCAAAAATTACATCTTGACCCCTAATACTTTGTAAATTACACTTAGCCCCCTAAACTTTCTAAAAATTACACTTTAGCCCTATATTTTCCTAAAATTGCATTTTTGCCCCAGAAACTTTGCACCCGTTACAATTTGGTCCTTCTGGGCATGACAAGACTGCCCCCAACCAGCATACGAGCATGCACCGCACTCCACGCCTGACACCGCCAATCAGCCATGCTCCACCACCTCCATTGCCACATGAAAACAAAGAAGAAAGAGACAAAAATTGAGGGATTTAAAAAGAAGCATATGAGAGAAAGAGGGGGTTCAAAATTTTTTTGCAACCAAAGCAAAAAATAGCAGAAAATTCCAGCAGCAAAAAAACACTCCCATTAGCCGATCCCACACTCACCGCCCTCGTAGCACCACCACCGGTGTTGCTCCACCGTCGGCACCTACAACAAATCAAACACAACAAGCAACCAAAAAGCAAGAAAGAGACAGTAAAAAAACAGCAGCAAAAGATAAAAATAGTGAGAAATTTTTGGTCTTCTTCGTGAGCCACCGAGGGAGGAGAAGAGCCAACGACGAGCGTTGCGGCAGCGCTTTCAACCTTGGGGTTGCCGAGAAAAGAAATAGAAGAGAAAGAAAAGAGAGGAAAGGGAAGGAGAGAAAAGTGAAAGAGAAGAGAAAAAGGAAAAGAAGAAAAGGAGGAAGAAAGAAAAGAATAGAAGGCACGAGAGGGAACGTCGGCCGTTACACCGCCGAACGGAGCAAGGAGTCACCAACGGTGGCGGCTTGGGTTTGAAAGAAAGAAAAAAGAAAAGGGAAGAAGAAGAAGGGAGAAAGAAAAAGATAGAAAAAGAAAGAAAAAAGAAAATAAAAAAGTAGCCCGATAGCTTTAACAGCCCAAACCCAACAAGCCTATCAAAAAAAAAAAAAGAGAGAAGAGAAGAAATCTGTAGCAGGCCAAAGCAGTAGGCCCAATCCGAGCCCAAGTCCCAGTCAAGTCCAACGCCCAACAGACCGGTGTCAGCGGGCCAGCAGATTCGACCCAGTCTCTGGCGGCCCACTAAGGCCCAATTCGCAGCAAAAAAGGAAAAGGGCTTGTCTTTCAAGCCCATAACTTTGGGCTTTGGTAATTTTCTTTAATCTATTTTATTTTATTTAATGTATTTAAATGGTGTTTTATTTAATTTAAATTAGTATGTTTAAAAATAGTTTTTATAAATATTATTATGTTATCTTAATTGCATATTTATAATAATAATAATAATAATAATAATAATAATAATAATAATAATAATAATAATAATAATAATAATAATATTTTAATGCATAAAGCAACGAACCGATTTAGCATCGAGTCATCGAATTCATCGCTATGTTGGGTGGATATCGATAGCTCGTGTTAAAGTCGGGACGCCCTTTTAAAAATAAAAAATATTCAAAAATCCTCGTATTTAAAAAAAAAGAATTTCTCGTATTTTAATAAAATCCCTATTAAATATTAAATTGAATCTTTTTGACACTAATCCGCCGATTTCGTTGCCACGTTGGGGTGAAAATCATCGATTCGTGTTAAATACGGTACGTTTTTAAAAAAATAAAAAAATAATAAAAATTAAAAATTCGTGTTTCAAATCTTCGTATTTTCAATTATTACTCGTATTTCAAAATTTTCGACTTTTTCGCATTTTCAAGAGTTTTCGTGCTTTAGAGGAAATTTCTGCGTTTTAAAAGAAAAAATTCGTATTTCAAAAATTTTCATGTCTTCAAAATTGTCGTGTTTTAAAAATTCTCGCGTTTTCAATAATTTCCGTGTTTTCAAAAATTCCCATATTTCAAAAACTTTCTTGTTTTTTAGAAAAATTTCCCTGTTTTATAAATTCTCATGTTTTCAAAAATTCTGGTATTTCAAAAATTCTCGGGTTTTCAAAACTTCTGGTGATATAAAAAATTTCATGTTTCAAAGAAAATTTCGTGTTTCAAAAATTCTCACGTTTCAAAAAAAAATAAAAATTTCCGTGTTTTAAAGAAAAATCCCGGGTTTTCAAAAATTTTCGTATTCTTAAAAATTCTCTTGTTTTGTAAATTTTCATGTCTTTAAAATTCTTGTATTTCAAAAAAATTCTGTGTATTAAAAAAATAAAAAAAAATCCTCGTGTTTTAAAAATTTCCGTGTTTCGAAATTTTCGCGTTCTTAAAAATTTCTCGTTTTTCAAAAATTGTCATGTTTCGCAAATTTTCGTGTTGTAAAATTTTTTTGATTTTTCAGAAATTTTCGTGTTTCTAAAAAATTCTCGTGTTTGCAAAAATTTTCGTGATTTAAAAAAAACTTTTAAAAAATTTTTTTTCGTGCTTCAAAATTCTCGTGTTTTAAAAAAAATTCTCGTGTTTTAATCGGATCATGATTAAATATTAAATTGAACTCGCATTTTTGAAAATTAAGACAACGCGCGTTTAATGAGATACCAATATTGGGCGTCGCGAGGGTGCTAATACCTTCCTCGCGCGTAACCGACTCCCGAACCCTAATTTTCTCTGGATTTTGACGTGGACCTAAAATCGACTCTTTTTTAGAAAATTTGAAAAATAAATTTTCTTTTAAAAAAGAGAATTTATTAGGTGTCCGATCACACCTCAAAAAAAAAAGATCGGTGGCGACTCCCTTTTTAAATAAAATCGAAACTCCGTTTTCAAATTTTCAATAATAGCTTCAATTAGCGCCCGTGCCCAATTTTTTAAGTCGCTACATCAATCTTTCTTTTATTTATTTTTCTATTTTTTTGTTTTAAATTATAATTACTTGTTTGTTTTGTACATATAGAAAACTCAAAACTATAATAATTTCCATTAGATTTTTATACTTTATATATATATATATATTTGAAATTTTTAAATTTTTCCTAAACTTCTAGTAAATCTTAAATATTTTCTATAAATTTTTATAATTTTATATTTTCCTATATTATACTTTTTATATACTTTTATTATTTTATTGATTATAATAACTTTTTATATTTTTGTCACACGACGACATATGGCGAGGTTAAATCTTATAAATTTTATATATATTTAAAAATTATATATTTTATATATTTTAGTAATTTTCATATTTTAATAATTTTTCATAAATTGAATATATTTCTATATATTTCTATATATAATTCTATAATTTTTAATATTTTTATTGATTTTAATAATTTTTATAATTTTTTCGCCACGTGTCGCAACTATAACATGACATATGGTGGAGACACCTAAAAAGAACTTGGAACCGTTAACTTTAACGATCAACAGGGGCGTAGCTAGGAGGCTAGTAGGGGCCTCGGTCTTCCCTAAAATGGAAAATTTTCTATTTAGTCCCTTTAACATTTTTAAAATTTTAAATTAGTAAAGGTGAAATTACACTTTGGTCCCTCCTAAAAATAATAAAAATTTGATTTAATCCTTTAAAATTTATAAAGATACAAATTATTAAAATGGTGAAATTGTATTTTTACTATCCTAAAAAATTACAATCTAATTTCGCCGTCCTAAAAAAATTTTCTGGCTTTGGCTTTGACAGTCAAATGACCTTTTTGTTGTATTTTGATAGTTCAAGTGCCCAATTGTGTGAAAAAAAATAGGGGCTTAATTATTATTTTTTTTTGAAAAAATTCGAGAGCTTTTTATACCTTTAAACCTATTTAATTTTAAAAAACAAAAAAAAAGGTCAAACTTATAGTGTAGCTAAGCAAATATATATATATATAAAGCTTTTCACATGTGAAATGTTGAAATTAATATCCAATACAAATTAATCAAACCATATTATATGAACTAATATACCTTTCACATGAGAAATACTTTTAACTAATATCCAATACAAACTGATGAAACTATCCAATATATGATAGCTTTATAAAACTAATTTTACATATTAATAACAAAACTAAAGTAACATTCATAATATAAAATTATTAGCAAAACTCAACTCATTATTACATACTTTTCTAAACAAAGACATTTTCAGAAACTGATCTTTATAATCAATATTTTACAAATAATAAGAAAAGACAAACCTAATTACATGATTGAATGAGCTGTAATTCTATTAATTGATTTTATTATTTATTTATTTAAAATTATTTGGTAAAATTTAGCTCATAGTTGAAAATTGAAATGTGTAAAATGACAAATAAAGGTATGACACATTTTATTGTTAAATATTTATTTGTTTATAATATTGTAGTTTTTATTGGGTGAAAATTAGCAAGGAGTTATAATATTTATTATGGAAATTAATTAGTGAATATTTTAAAAATTAAATAAATAAATTTCTTAAGTTCCTTATTTGCAAATATTGACTCTGTGGAAATTGATAAATATTAATAGTATATCAATATAATTGTCAACTATATTCTTAGTGATAATCATGTCATGTTCTTAGTATGTAAATTAGTAATAATTATGTCACATTCGAATAAATTTGTCAAGTAGCATATTTCAATTAATATAAAGTTGCATAAGAAATCAGTTTTACACAAGTAAATTGAAAATAAATTAAGAGTATATAAATATTCAAGAAATAGATACATATCTCATTCCACATATCTCATTAGGTTTAAGAATGTGTGGCAAAGAAAGTAATTTTTGAGCAAGTATGGTCAAATATGTCATTCCACATATCTCATTTCCAAGTAGCTGTGAAAAAAGTTGCTCATCCCGATGTTTTTTGGTTTGGAGGTTTTAGCTCAACAAGTTCTTGCAAACTTTCATTTACCAAATACTACAATTAGAGGATTTGATTACTCAATCTTTCATTTGTACCCAAATCAATTAAAAAAACTGTTTACTAAATAGAAGAATTGTTGATCGGTTAGATAGAAAGTTATTGTAAATAAGAAAAAAGGATTCCCTCATATTTCTCAAAACTCGTGATAAAGAAAGTGGATTTCTCTTATGTAGTAACCCCTGAAAACTGCATAACTTCCCTCATGTAGCCTGTATAATTCCAGCAACTCCATGCAGACTTCTAGCCGAGCAAAATCAACTTTCATGGCCTGTAAAAAAAAAGTTATTTAACAGTGATGTCCGAAAGAATTAAGCTTCAAATTAAGAATGACCAATTTTGAGTAAACAAAAGTACTTAAAACTAAATTAGTCAATGAAGTTTTGGTAGTGTTGGTAAAAGCAGTGGTCCTAAGATTTTAAGTAGTCAAGTTCAAGTTTTATTATGCTCATTTACATATATGTAAGTTTTAAATTCAGATTTTACTCTAGTTAAGCCTCATCACATGTGGACCCTTTTCAGATTTATTTCAATTATCACTGTAATAGTTTGGTATATAAATTATTTTGCTTACGGAGTTAGTATTTGAGTTACTCCCATTTCGTTTCTTGAATCAAACGTATCATAAGGAGTATAGTAGATCTCAACAATTGAAAAAATCATAGTAGTTATTTCAATTGAGTAGTTTCAAATAGGTTAAAATATACGTTAAATTCTTGTACTCTTCATACATTTGAAATTTGGTCTCTCTATTTCTATTTTAAGAATTTAATCATTATACTTTTTAGATTTAAAATGAAAGTTTATTTATTAACCCTATTAAAATTTCATGTTAAAATCAAGTCCATTATGAGATTTTTTTTATTACATAGCTATCAAATGAGTATTTTTTATTCCAAATATAATACCGACAAAATTGAACTTGAAATTTTTAATTAAAAACTAAAACCTGAAATTCTGAAAATATGTGTATAAAATTAAATTTTACATACACAAAAATAACATAAAATTAAAGTATATTTTACTCTTTTAAATAATTAAGTTAGTTTTTCACATACGTGAAAGAAGATCTAATCTTAAAATTGTAAACATCTAGTTATTCACTTGTAATGTATGACCAATAAAAACTATAAATCATAATACACCTTTCTGGTTGAAGTATTCCAAATGGTCACTTCAGTTTAGCTTTTCAATCATGAAAATGGTCTCACATTATATTAAAAATCAGATTCTATTTTATTTTTAATTTTATATATTAATTGAAAAATCAATTGATTTTTCTATTAAAAATTTTATTTATTTGTATTGTTAAAAATTAGCGTGGCAGAGATAATAATACCGAGTGCCATGTGTACATTATACTAATATATGTATATAGACCATTTTTTAATAATAAAAATAGATAATTTTTTAATAAAATGACCAATTTACTCCATAAAGACTAATTCATTTATTTTAATAAATAAAATAAAATACAACCCAACTTGCAGGACATGAAACTCCACGACAGTTTCACCCAACTTCTCCTTAGTTCTACGGTTCATAAACTAGTACTAGTAGTAGTGGTGGTGCTTCTAGGGTAGGACGAATCTAAACTATAGGTCAGCAGGAAAAAAACGGAAATCATATATATACATGTATATACATATATGAATACTATTTATTGTGGTATAGAATGTAATGAATATCAATAATATGATGAAAGAGCAAAAATACAAAACAGATGGTTTGATGATTGCACTTTATCGGGAATTTAACAGTGTGATTACTCTTTCAGACAGTTTAAAAGTAATACAAGTTATATTGAATTGTACTTAAATCAGAAGAATCTAATAATTATGGGTTAAAACAATACAATAGTTAATTCATCACGTATCTAAAGAAAACAACAAAAACACAGACTATTTAAAACAATGGTTGTTGGCGAAAAAAAGAGGCTTGCAATTATTTGAAACACGCATAATTGAAAGTAGTTTGTAATGGTTTTTTCATTAAAAAGAAATACAAAACATACTACTACGTTACAGTATATTTCATAAATTCCAAGCCTTGTTTGGGAAGGACAAGGTGGGCAAGTTTCAGATTTTGGGTCCGTCCATATATAGAAGGCACGGAGTCATATTTTGTCTGCACATGCGGTTTACATTTCACTCCTTTATTTCGTCAGCCATTAAATCTACCCCCACCTCCTTTAACGAAAGCTTATCTATATATATTAGGTTGTGCAATTGCATAGGTAACCCAAAAATCTCCACTTACCTTAAAGCAAATATGGTGGTGAAGAGCATCAAAGAGAAATCCAGTTCCTTTTTCCTATATTTCTGCTCAAAAGGGTTCAAAAAACCAGCCTCTCCACAACAAGGAACCAAGGGAAATGCTGTGTCATCAGAGCAGAAACAGCCTGGAGGATGGAAAGCTATGCCTTTCATTTTAGGTTTAATTCAACTTTTTTTTTCTCTCCTTTCTAGGGAATCTGATTTATTTAATGCTATAGTTGTCGTTTAGTTTTAACATATTGCAAAAAAAAAACACTGTGGGTGGTGGTGGTGCAGGGAATGAAACGTTTGAGAGATTTGCAACGATTGGGTTGTTGTCAAATTTCATGGTGTATTTGATGAAAAAGTTTAACATGGACCAAGTTTCAGCTTCCAATGTACTCAATATCTGGTCTGGTGTATCTAACTTCGCACCACTCATCGGTGCTTTCATCTCTGATGCCTACGTCGGTAGATTCGCCACCATTGCTGTCGCATCCGTCGCTTCATTTCTGGTAAGAGTTTAGTAACACCAGTGTTGATATACAGTAAATAATTTCATTTTTCATTAAATATAATCTAGAAGGTGAACAAAGGTCACCATCTTCTCGAATTTTTTGCCTTGATGATGATAATTCGTACAAGGGAAAGGAGATCTTGGTCTTGACTTGCAAGATTTTTTACCCTTGCAAAAGCAAAAACTACAGACACGTATCATATCTGTCGCTGAGGTTAAACATGGGTCTAAATTTGCCTGCTATGCATGTAGTTTCTTGTTGGAAATCTAGCCCCGAATTGAATGCAATATCTCGGTCCAGCACGATGATATTAATGGCAACATCAAAATTCATGCATGTGACAGAGATACCATTAGCTCAAGTTAGGTTAGTATTTGTCATGTAAATATTTTTTTATCTGGATGCTACACCAATATATGAATAAAAAATTAGATTGATTGTCAAATTTATGTAACTTTTGGTTCATTTAGACTAACATAAACTAAATTATTCAATTTGCATTACCCACTAATTTATTTATCAACCTTTGAGCCAACCAACCATATATGCTATACATTATCTTTGTTCATTATACATCATTATCAATAATAATACAGCACCCAAAAGAATATATAGTCTTTTTCTCACGACAACAATTTTGACATGGTTAATTAGTGTGATATATGTACCTAAAATATCTTTTCACAAATATGGAAAATTAGGCCATAGTTTAATATTTATGTTTGTCTGTCTATTTAGTTTATATTTGAAATTCATAATTATCTTTAATATATCTTATAATTATATTAATTTTGTTAAGAAAAAAATCATTAGGAGGGGGACCATGATAAAAAAAGCAAGTCCAATTTAAAAAGTTAGCTTTTATAAATTCTCCATCTGTTCCAATTTTTTTATATTAACAAATCTTCAATGATTAGAGAACGTCTTGGCTCTAGAGGATAATTCAAATGTCAAAGGTCAAATAAAAAAATATAGAAACTAGTCATTTGACCACTGACTATTATATTTTACGTTGACAGGGAATGCTGACGATAACTTTGACGGCTTGGATCCCACAGCTCCAGCCTCCACAATGCCCAGCTGAGCAGCAATTACATGGTCACTGCATTAGTCCAAGCAAGGCTCAACTGGGAGTACTGCTAACAGGGTTAGGCCTCTTATCAATTGGAACTGGTGGGATAAGACCCTGCAGCATTCCCTTTGGGATTGATCAGTTTGATCCAACCACTGAAGAAGGGGCGAAAGGGATCAACAGCTTCTTCAATTGGTACTACACCACATTCACATTGGTCATACTGCTCACTTTAACCCTTGTGGTTTATATTCAAGACTCAGTGAGCTGGGTTCTAGGCCTTGGAATCCCCACTCTCCTCATGGCTGCTTCAATTGTTTTGTTTCTCATCGGAACCAGAATTTATGTCCATGTGAAGCCCCAAGGAAGCATTTTTTCAAGCATTGCCCAAGTGTTTGTTGCTGCTTACAACAAACGACATCTTAGGCTTCCTGCAGAGGGACAGGAATTTGGAGTTTTCTATGATCCTCCTTTAAAGGAATACGTGTTGTCAAAGCTACCCCTCACCTACCAGTTCAGGTCATCTATCTTATCACTAAAACTTAAAACACTGTCAACATATACATTGTTTCCTTCATGGTAAAAGTTGATAATATGAACTGGTTGATGTTGACTTAGGTTCTTAAACAAAGCCGCGATAACAACCAAGAATGATTTAGAAGACGATGGTTCCCCTAAAAAATGGTGGTTGTGCAGCATCCAAGATGTAGAAGAGGTCAAATGCCTTATCAGAATCATCCCTATATGGGCTTCTGGTATCATTAGCTTCACCGCCATGGCACAACAGGGAACATTCACCTTATCACAAGCTTTGAAAATGAACAGGCATCTTGGTCCCAAGTTCCAAATCCCAGCTGGTTCCATAAGTGTCATATCAATGCTCACAATTGGGATTTTCCTCCCAGTCTATGACCGAATCATGGTCCCATCTCTTCGAAAAATCACCAAACACGAAGGTGGGATAACACTTCTTCAAAGAATTGGAATCGGTAACTTTTTCTCTATCCTAGCCATGGTCGCTGCTGGCGTGTTCGAACAGAAGAGAAGGAACTCAGCTACATTGCACCCTGGTGCCGCACCAATCTCGGTCTTTTGGCTATCTCCTCAGCTTATTCTCATGGGTTTCTGCGAGGCATTCAACATTCTTGGGCAGATTGAGTTCTTCAACAAGCAGTTCCCTGAGCATATGAGAAGCATTGCTAATTCTCTCATCTTTTGTTCCTTGGCTGGTTCAAGCTACTTGAGCAGCATAGTAGTGAATGTTGTGCATCATGTCACCGGAGGCCACGGCCACCCCGACTGGTTGACTAATGATATTAATGCTGGCAGATTGGATTACTTTTACTACATTCTAGCAGTGATGAGCGCCCTCAATTTCCTTTATTTCCTCTATGTTGCTCATCGGTATCGTTACAAGGGCCAAGTACGAATAGAACCGAAATCTGAACCCGATGTAGAGCTAAGTTCGATGTAACCATGAAACTAATTAAGCTGTTGTAGTTTTAATGTATATCACTTGCTACTAAATAATAAAAAAACGTACTCATTTGAGGTAAACTTTCACATCTAGTCTATTTCATTGTTGCCTTGTAAGATCAGCAATAAAGGCGAAAGCTCGTGCCGCTTTTCATCGTTTATTGTCTTGAAATTTGATGTATCTTTGATTTAGTCTTTATTTGGATGTTGAGATATGAGATACGACACCCACTCAATTAAGTGCAGCATGGATCAGAAAAAAAGCCTGCAGTTGCTACGTGGCATGGATCTGTGGGATTCGAGATTAGATGATGGAATTGAGTGTCAATTATAGAGCTTTGGAGCTTTCTATCTTTATTTTCCAGCACAAGATAAATGCCCATCTTTTTATCTCTTCATCTTTCTTTCCTTTTCATTATAGACTTGACAGCTCTAGAAACCGAATGGAACACCGCAGGTTTTTTTTTCCTGCTTAATAAAATAATAAAAATCTATTGAAACTCAACAGGGTAAAATTAACCAGAAGATTAGTCCCAAAGCAAATACTTGATTAGATAAGTTACACTAGCATAAAAATCATCAATTGTTTGATTGTCTTCCATCTTTTAAGGTTTCAAATTCGGTGGTAAGCATTTGCATTATTTTTAGTGCTTTTCGTACTTTTACTTTTATGAATAATCTGTTTAGTAGATTTACATTTTGAAACCTCTTGAATTCTTGAGCATTCATATCACAAAAAATAGTATTAAGGGTCTTAAAATTGGTATTGCCTAACCTTTCTTCGTTAGTGCTTCAAGATCATTTTAACTTGAGTGTTCTTCTTGTTTTAGGTTGAATAATAGGTGGTTCTCATGATAAAAGCCTATATTCTACCATTCCAACTACATTAATTTCATTCATTTATGGAGTCAAGATACCGATGATCCTTTCATTTATGACAATTATCAATATCAAAAATCTCTACTAACTACATTATATCATTTATTAGAATTTGAAGTTTATAATTACAAAAAAAAAAGAAGTTGTGCTAAGTGAAGTCCTAGTTGTGATGCCCACTAAAGATGAAATATTGCAATAAGAATAAAGAGAGAAACACAAACAAGTTGTTTACACAATTCAATTTACCTACTGTTGTGAAGCCATGCTTCGTAAGATGATCCATTATCTTTAAATCACATGAGATTTAAGTTCTATCACATTTTGATATAGCAACCTCGATCTTATACTAAAAAATCTAGATTGCTCACCTTTACATTTCCCCTTAAAAAATTAGACTGTAAATTAAGAAATAAATTTGTTTGCATTCTCAATTACAAGTTCCTCAATGGACATATAAGTGCTAAAAACTCTCGATACAAAACTAATACAAATCTTTTCAATTTATATGCATTCGAGATTTGCTAACATACTAAATCAATTACAATAAATTATTCATCTATAAATCAACTAATCAAACATATACAATATTCTAATAACGCCCATGATACTCAAAATATTTGAAGACCAGTCACCAATGCAACAATGCAACATGAATCACTTCCTCAATTTAAGAGGTCTAATTACTTGATCTGATTTGATCTAATATATATTCCCCGAATGGATTGAGATATCAACTCCAAATGTAACCAGTTATATTATCTTTCACAGTTCTAACCATAGTAACCATTGCTCGTAAGAAGACCTATCCATTTGTAATGTTATTATTTTTGTTTCATAAATATTACTTTTTAACTATTGTAGGTGGCATGAATTTGTGGCACTGGAGGTGTAAGTGATGGACAGATGGTTAATCATAGCTCGCTGGCTTCTCCTTGTATTTGGGTTTTGCCAAAGATGCCCACCACTTCATCTTCTTCCGTCCTCTGCAACTCAAACAATAATTATGGATTTACAGTACGGTTCTAGAAGTAAAGCCCTAAATTCCAAAGCGCATTGGCATGCCATTTCTTGTTTTACGTTACGAAATTCAAACCATGTGGCATGAATTTGTGGGATTGGTGGTCATGTGATATTTGTAGCCTTGTGTTTGTATTTATTTTTCAAAAGGCATGCTTGACTTAAAAGGCGAGGGGATTCACACAGATCTACGACATACGCCTGTCTTATGCATAGTCTTCATCAACAATCAAATGCCCACCACATATGATGTTATTGCAAAAGCAGCAGTCACATCATGCACGAATCTTCAAACATGTCGCTTTTCTTCTTTTGTTTAAACAAATCCCGCACGTCAATCGTCTTCAATACTTCATTTTCTAAACCACTACTGAAGTGAAGACAAGAAAGATAAAGGCTCGCATTGTCGAAACCATTTTCAAGTTTGAAAAATGGGGATCGACTTTTAAAATGAAAACGGGAGTTGCCACCAATATTTTATTGTGGTGTGATCGGATCACTTTGAAAATAATTTTAGGTCTGCGAATTTTGAAAAAACAGGTTCGGGAGTCGGTTACGCACGAGGAAGGGTTAGCACCCTCGTGACGCCCAAAATTGGTACCGAATTGATTGTTTAATGTCTTAGTGTCGAAATTTTGAAAAGATTTTAAAGTTTGATTCTTTTAACTTGAATAAATTGAATAATGAAACACTCTTATTTCAAAGAAATAAAATGTCACACCCAGTGAGTTAGGGCGCAACATTTTTAATCTTCAAAATTAAGTTTATCTTTTAATTTTTAAAACCTATGCATTTTGAGAATGATATCCGATTATTTGGGTTAAATGAGAAAATCAAGACCCAGTAAGTTAGGGCTCGGTTTCACAAAATTCCTAAATATAGAATATTGCCTTTATTTTTATTTGTTAGAAAAATCCTCGTCTCAAGAAAACAATACGTCATATTCAATGCGTTAGGACACAACGCGTCAAATTCCCGAGAATGAGCTTTTATTTATGTGTTTTGATTAAAGCATATTCTCGATTATTTAGATTTGACGAAGAGAATTGGAACCCAATACATTAGGACTCAATTTTTGAAGATTCCAAATGTCGAGTATTTGCTTTATTTTGAAAGTTTTTTTTGAATAAAAAGATTTTGATGTTTAAACGATATTAGACGTAATCTTTTGAACGAAAAAAAACGATTGAATAATAATGTACAACGCGAAAGGATAACTCATAATCCTAAAAAGCATGCTAATGAACCCGAGTAATCTATCAACATAAACGAAATGATATAATGTACCTAACCTCCATAATCACATATCTCAAACCATGCAAACATAACTACCAACATTAAAAAAACCATAACATTGACAATTAATCCTTAAGTACCAAAAAACAAGAGAATAAATGATAATCAATAAATTACGAACATCGAAATTTAAAAGAAATGTATATGAACTTGTATTAGATTCCAAATAGAGTTAATAAAACATACTCTATATAAGTAATAGTTTTAAGGTTTACAAAAATAAAGTATGTGTATATATAAATGAATTGAAAGAAAATATATAAAAAAATCTAAAGGGAAATTTAAAGGTAATAACTAGAATAGTATGAAATCAATGATATATATATATAATAAAAATAATTTAATATAAATTGTATACATGAAAATATAAAATATTAAATAAGGATACTATCATATAAATCTTTGAAGATGAAATATATAAAAGTGGCTTTTTAAAATATATTATAAGATAGAAGTTATTAAAATATATTGTATTGGATTAAACAATGAAATAATTCATCACAAACTTAAAATAATAATGTATGATAATAATAAATAAAAGAATTTAAAAATAATAATTGCATAATAAAGTGATATATATATATATAAAAATAAGTAACCGAAAATGTAACTAAGTATGACAATAATGTTAATAACAATAACAAATAATAATAATAATAAATTAATATTAAACTAATTAATAAAACAATGGACTAATTTGGAATTAAAACAGAAATCTAGGAATAAATCTGAAATAAATAAAAAAGAAAGGACTAAAATGAAGCGTGTGAATAACACGGGGGATCAAAAGGGGAAATAATCCCAACACCTCGGAACGCTGCGTTATGAGAAGGACTAAAGTGAAACAAAAATGAAATAAGAGGTTAAATTTAAAAAAGAAATAAAAGAACTCGATTGTAGAGCGCAAAAAAAGCGAGGGACTAGTGGCACAAATGGACCAATTAATAAAATCACGCGGATCCTCCCCGGGTCGGGTCACACGCACAGGTTCTGAGAATAATACGACACCGTTTTGGAGCCATCGATCGACTCAAACAGCGCCCAAGCCAGTACATCATGCAAGGGTCAAAAGTAAAACCCTAAATTGGCAGCCACATCTTCATTTTTCAAAAACGAAAATAAAAAAAATAAACATAAAAAAAACAAACGCCCCCCTCTCTCAGCGCCGCTTCAACCCCAGCCACGCAAAAGATCTCCGATCCCCCACCCTTTCTCCGATCACGACGAAGAGGATAAATGTACGACTTCGCAACAAAGGTAAAAACCTTTAACTCTTCTTTCTTTTCTTCTTCTTAGGCAGTAAATAAAATCACTCAAAGCACTAAAAAAACGAGAAAGGAAAATAAAACTCAAAATCACCTTCTCAAATTTGACTTGTTTTTCTTTTCTTCCTTTTTCTACATTTTAGTGTGCGTGTGCGTGTGTTTGCAACAAAGAAGTAAAAAAAAAAAAGAGAGAAAGAAAACAGTGAAAAATGAAAAGAAAAAAAAACTCCCTCCAATCTTCTGTTTTTTATTTCTTATCTCTGTGTCCAAAAAGGAGCCCTTTTTTACAACGTTGGAATCGGCCTTATGTAGCCGAATTGAAAAGAAAAGAAAAATCAAAATCCATCTATTTTTCCTGCTATTTCGTTCGTTCCTGCTTGTTCGTTTGTGTGCAGGTACGGTCTGGAGAAGGCGCGCGTGGACTCGGCGCGAAGGCGTAGCACGCGCGGGGATCTAGTTCGGTTGCCGCACAAGGGCAGAAGGCTGCTGCTATAGGGTTTCCCCTTCTGTTGTAATCGGGTTTAGGCTAGGCTAATTTGGGCCTAGAAAATTGGGTTTAGGGTCTGTTTAGGTTTAGCTGATTCAGGTTTGGGTAGAGTTTTGGGCCACTGGACTGGTATTGGGTCACTGTAATATGGACATTTTAGACATTTTTTTATTTTTGTTTTTATTTATTTGTGATTTTGGGCCCTGGCAAATTGGGCTTATTACAGTCACGTTATATCCACAAATATTTGTTCATTTTCTTATTCAATAAAGTTTTGTGTTTAAGTTGATAGATAGATGAAATATCTCTAAAAACAAAAATTTAGATTACAAAACAAATGAAAATGGCATGAAAATGTGGAGGTTAGTGGATAAACACCATACGTATACTGATTAATCATATATTCATAGAATATACATTATATATTCGAACATTGTTGATAAAAATAATTATGAAAGAAATAATTTTACTATAAACATGCGGTAAGCAATGAGTGGATAATAATGGCCATCATCTATATTCTAACCCCACATGCCTCATGAATCCTAGTCTAGTTCTTAAATCTTAAGTTAAAAAGTGGACCAGTATCCACATAAATATCAGTCAACTTGAAAACTATTTTGCATTCAGACCTGGGAAATTTTACTAATTATTTGCCATATATCTATTCCAATGATATTAACCATCTCTCACTCTGTTGTCTGTATATACTTCATATAAATGTTGTCGTGCTGTATTTTCATCAGTTTCTTAGAGAGATGGAAAGATTCCATTTTGCTATATATATACATACTCATAATAAAGTCATATAAACTAAATTATCAACATCATAAATGTTATATAATTATGGGATCTTCCCACCAGGGTCACCTTTATCTGCAATATGAATGGCATCTGAAATCCATGAAATCATTTTCAGTGAAGACTTTTCCCACTTCAATTATTAAAGCAAACTAAGAACAAGAGGTCGTTGTTGTCATTGCATATGTAATTATTACACTTTCTTCTATGTATCATGCGATTAAGTTGGTCAAAAATCTATCATTCAGCCACCAAATCTAAATTCCACTTTGTTTGATGGCGTGCATCATCTTCTTCAGCTTTGACTGCCACAACAATCACTCACAACTAAATAAAAGTAGGAGTATTCAACTTAAACAACACCAGCTACCTTGTGCTTTTAGAAAAGTTGGTGGAGATATGTATAAATATGGAAAATGCAATTGTTTGATATCCAACTCAAAATTTCATATTTTATAATTTAATATTTTATCATTTAATTAAAAAGTTGTTGGCAATATATATAGATTTTTAATTAGCAAGAGCAATCAAATTATTAATCGAGTTCATGGTGTAATAGTAAAACATTTCGTTGAAATAAAGTTTTAGTAAACATTAAATCTTTAACTTTATAATAAAGTGTTGCTTTATTTGGTTTATGTTAAGGGTGGGCAAAATCTTTATTTATTATAAAAATTTTATTATGTTAGTATCACGGATTAATCATACATTAAGAAAAATAATATATTAGTCTACTTTTAAATGATAACGCAGATGTAACATAAATTATAATTTTGAAGATGGAAATAAATTAACATTAATTATGACTTGGTAAAAGAAAATGGGTAGTATGAGTTTTATTTCAACCCAACCCAATACTTATTATCCAATAGTTAATTAACTTCAAACCAAATATTCAAATTGTCACCAATAATGAAATAATTATTAGTGACGTACTATATCGTCATCATAAATTAATTAAAATTTTAGTAAGGGATAATTTTATCACCAAATTATGTCATTGATTATTTAAATTGTCACTAATAATAAAATTAGCATTTAATATATATGTGATGAAACAAATATCGTCACATTGGCAATGGCATAATATATCATCACCTAATATGATTAAATAAAGTCATAAATTTTTATTTAGTGTCAACTTAAAATTATCATGTATTACTAACGATGTAATGATAATAAAATAGCATCACCTTATAATTAATATTTTGTGAAAATTATATCTTCACCTAATTATATACAATTATGTCATTGATTATTAAAATCACAAGTAACCAAATAAAATTCACCAATTCTTTGAGAGAGCAACATTGTGAAATTATCAATTACATAATTATCATCACCTAGTACAATAAAAATTGTAGAAATAATCGATAAACATTTTCACATTAGTCCGCAATTATTATAATTTTATTTATATTCTACTAAAAATATTATAAAATTCATTCCTTTAAGACAATCAAATTTATTGAATCAAGAATTTATATAATTTATATTCCTAAAATAGTAATAAACTTAAATGTTTGAAATAAAAGAGATATGATTAGGAAATAGATGTTACAACTTGTAGAAAGCTCTCAATCCACATTTTGTTGATGGCGATTGTGTTGATGGTGAGTTTGTAGTTGCAACACCCCTTGCTCGGTCCTGTTGCCGAACCTAAGCTATAGGATGTTACCACACAAAGCTCACATAGCTTACACATACTTGAAACATACATGGTGGACCATGCTACGAACTAGTATGTGGCAGACTGATCTTGCGGGTCGTCTAACTGCTAAAGTAAGGCAGACATCTAATTTCATAATTTCCTGCGAACACCTAAATGTGAACTTTTTTACGGATACCCCACATTGCGAAAGGTCCCACGAAACTTATAATACGGAATATAACAGAACCTGAGTCCATTTTATTTACATACATCAAGAGAGAGTCTGAGGTAACCACCATCGAAATTTAACATATTTGTTTACAAAATAATCAACTGTTTATATACATGCCACTTAGATGGACCAAATCAAAAGCAAAAGTTTACCACAATTCTTGGGCAGATAGTGTGAACTTCTTGCTGATCCAATTGATACGTTCTGAACGTTCAAAATCTACAAGATAAAAGCAACCTAGGCGTAAGTATCAAGAATACTTAGTTAGCTCATACAAATTCAATAATTAACCTACCTCACATAATAATTATGTGATAATTTAATATGTGAACATAGTTTACCTATCAACCAACACAATTTGTCAACAAAGTAAGTACATATACTTGATCAACATATAGTCTATCTAGATCGCAACATGATATGTTAACACTTTCATATCTGATTCATTCACATTCCTTTCACTTGTGCGGACACCAATTTTAATAGTCAAGTCTTCCCTTACCCCTCATTCCTTAATTTTCCAATTTCACACCTCGCATCTTTTATGTTACTCGATGAAACATCATAAAAGAACTCAAAACACAGGTACGCTTCATATCAGATGCTCGTCCGATCTAATCATGTACGGAGATGTCAGGTTACTCGTCCGGGCTAAACCCTTATCGACACAATAATAATCTGGTCAGGGCTGTATATACATGTAAGGTTACCAGTCCAAGCTAAACCTTTAAAACAACATCAAATTGCCAATCCAAGTTAAATCTATGTCATATGTATCTTTGAATCTATAACAAATGTTAGATCTCGAAATCATCAGGAAATAACATGTAACCATGTGCATGAGTCTTTTACTAAGTTTATCGGGATGCTTTCATTTTATAAACTTATTCTCATTCTTTTGCATCATAATTCAATATTTCCCGTTTATTTTCAACAAACCGAATCTGACGTTCCAAATTTTCATTTATACAATTAAAGAACAAGAGAAAGAAAAATTGAACAATGTTTATATTGTATGTACTTACCTGGCGAAATGATAACACGCCATAGTAGATTCTACTCAACAACTTTCTCTTTCTCGCTATCTTCTCTTGGCGGATTCAAATCTTGATCTATAACAAAATTTAATTCAATTTTTATCAACCAATATCATTCATTAGCTCATAAAGCATATCAGTCAGTTCAATTTTATCACTAGAAATTCCCTTAAACCTAACACATTATATAGTCGAGCCCTTTTGTAACAAAGTTTATAGAAATCTCAAGTTAGTTTCGAAATGTCTACACTTTAGTCCTGATATTCGAAACTAACAAATTTTCATTTTACAAAGTGCTCCTTTTTCATAACCTTTCATCTAATCTAATCATTTAACAACACAATTTCAAGTATTCAACAATGACAATCTCATGAAATTTTTAATAGTTTTAGAAACAAACATCACTGTGATCTAGATTGAAGTACAACAATTTCAAAAACACAAAATCTATGCAAAATGGGCTTGAAGTAGCTTACCATGAAAAAGCACAATCTTGGCCAAACTTTTCTAGTTCAACAAAGAACAAAGACGGTGAAAGAGAGGATGAAAGAAAGAAAGTGAATTTTTTTCCCTCTATCCAATATGTTATGCAGCCTGATTTTCAATGGCGTTGAAAATAGTAGTTTGGGACCACGAAATCTGACGAGTAAGCTCGTAAATTTTATTATTTTGTATTTATGAGTCAAATGTAATTTTAGAAAGATTTTTGAATTAGTAATTTGTATTTTATAAGGATTTATTAGGTTAAGCGGTATAGAATACGAGGTATCGAGATCTCAATTTTATAAACCGTGTCGTAAATATTTTTATAAATATTTATAAAGTGTCATTAAGGTAGTATTAAAGTTTTGTTAGAAAATTTTATCGTTTTGGTAGTTAATTAATTAAAAGGACTAAATTAAAAAGGTACAAAACTTACTAATTAAAGAAATAGTGATTAAATGGCTTAAATGATAAATAGGGAGAACTTAAGAAGTACTTTAGCCTAAGTGATTTGGCTGAGGCGGCATAAGGGTACAAGAAATAACAAAATTAGTGTGAAATAAGGGCAAAATGGTAATTTAGTTGAAATTAAAAATAAAACAAATGATCAAATTGAATTCTAGACAATTCTTCATCATTTTCAGTCCAAAAACGCCATAGGAAGACCTTGAAGTTGGTTTTTCATATTTTTACTTCAAGTGAGTCCAATTCTTGCCCTTTTCTTGAAATTTTTATGTTTTTGAAACTTTTATAATTAGGTCCAACTAACTATTTCATTAGTTTTTTTTTATTTTATTGGTAATTTTGAAAGTTACCATTGATGAATGCTGAATGTTTTGATCAAATAACATGGATTTAGAGCTTTAATTTTGTTATATGATGATTTTATCTAGTGATTTTGATAGATATTGATTTTAGGACCAAATTGTGAAAAGTTAAATATTAGGGTTTGGTATTAAAATTTTGAATATCAAGAGCTGTGTAATAGCCTAGAATATTAAAATAAATTATCAATTGAGAAAAATTAGCTCATTTGATAGACTAATTAGTAAGGGACTAAATTGCAAAAATTGTAAAAATTAGGGGTAATTGTGTAATTTCAAAAATTTAAGGGTATTAATTGTGAAGTGAATTGGAACTCAAATATATACTAATAAATGAATTATTTTATATTTTAGATCAAGAGCCAGCAGATACTCGTGAAAATGGGAAATTAGCAGAATAGCCCCTGAACTTCTACAAATCTTATAACTTGACCCAGGTAAGTTCGTATGATTAAACTTTAAATTTTATATATTAAATTGATGATTAGTATTATGAATTTATTTATATCTATTTTTTAAAGTAAAATATGGTTAAAATCATGAATTTGTACTGAATGCTCAAAATGAATGGAACGCGGGATTGAGTACAATCATTCTGTGGTGAAAGATAGCAAAGGATGAATTGACGAAAAATTACCCAAGTAAACCGAGGTTTAGCATTTTTGGTGAACTTTCGCGTTTACTTTCCGTTTAGCTTTCACGAGCTTCTGTTAACTCATATGAGTTTATGTCTAACCCTTATGGGTTTTCATTCAGCTCCTGTGAGCTTTCGTTCAACCATTATGGGTTTCTGTTTAGCACTTATGTGCTTTTGTACAGCCTTCGGGCTTCTGAATATGATGTACTCATATCCCTAAGTCGTTCTCCAATTCAGTAAGGATTGGTAAGTGAAATTATGAAATTATTATTGGAAAACTTATTGTTATTATTGGTATTGGTATGAGCTAAGTGTATTCATCAATTGAAGAAGTGATTGAAAGGAAATGTACATTGAATGAATTTATTTAAATTGATGTGTTATAGTAGGTTCGGTAAGATTTATATTTAAAGCCATCGACTTTACTAAGCTTCACTTAAGCTTATTTGTGTTATTTAATGTCATTGTAGATTAGCGTGAGGTCGAGAGATCGAATCAACACATCAAGCCACACTATCCAACTTGTTCCGGTAGTTTTTGCAACTCATATTATGGTTTATATGGCATGTATAGGGTGAATCGGTTGATGTAAATGTTAAGAATTACATTTTGTTTATACTCTCAATCAACTTATGTATGGATGGCTTAATCATGTTTGAGATATGTGTTTGGAATAGTTAGGTGTTGGATAACTCATAGGTATATAAGTGAATTGATTAATGTGGTAAATTAGAATGTTAGGATATATGTGAAAATATGACAATATTAGAGCTAAGAATTGGTTGTTATGAAGGCATTATTATGGCCTATAGGTATGAAATTTGAGGTGTTTAGGTTGAAATCAAGAATGGGTGAGAAATATGGCCTTAAAATGACCTATTTTCATCCACACGAGTAGAGACACGAATGTGTGTCTCAGCCGTGTGTGACACACGGCCTAGCACATGAGCGTGTGGTTTGGCCGTATGTCCCCTGCATCTTTAAAATTGAGAAACAGAATGCCCAAGTTTTTGCACACGGCTTAGCACACGGGCATATGGCTTGGCCATGTGACCCCTGCACCTTAATTTTATAACACATGGCCTTACACACGAGCGTGTGGCTTGACCGTTTGACCTAAGTCAGAGAGTTGCACGGGCATGGACATAGACTGGCACATGGCCATGTGCCTCACATTGAGTGCCCACACGGGAGTGTATCCCCTACACTTAAGAAAATTTTTGAAATTTTATGAAAAAATCTCTGAGTTACCGGTTTAGTCCCGATTTATTTCTAATGCATATTGTGGGCCTCGAGGGCTCATACAATGGACAATATGAGTGATTTATGATTGGTTCCTGATATGTGCATGAAATGTTTGCATTTGATCTGAAAAGTCTGGTAATTCTCCGTAACTCTGTTCTGGCGACGGATAAGGGTTAGTGGTGTTACAATTAGTGGTATCAGAACTACGATTTAGTCAATTCTCAGACTAAACATAGTGTGTGAAATGTTAGAAATATATGCCATATAAATCTGTGATAGTGTGATGTGTATAATCCGATCTAACATTTATTTTCTTGTAGACTATAAATATTTCAGAAAGATCTGATCGAGCTAATAATGATGAAGTTAATAGTAGAGCACAAACATCTGAACATGGGACAAGTAGTAATGTCCCAATTCCTCCGGCTCAAGAACAAGAACTTAAAAATATGTTCTTCTGGTATATAAATGGTTTAGTGAATTCATTTAAGAGAAAATTTTGACTCAGCAACCTTCTCCCCTTACTGTACCACCTGTAGAGCCATGGGTTGCATCTCCACCTCCTCTAGTGACTGAATCTAGTAAACGTACTCCGATCAAAAAACTCAAGAAGTGTGGGGCCGAAGAATTTTGGGGTAGGTCAGATGATGATCTAGTTAAAGCTGAATATTGGCTTAAGAATACAATAAGAGTTTTTGAAGAAATGGCTTATTCCCTTGATGATTATTTGAGATGTGTTGTTTCCTTACTGAAAGATGAAGCATATAATTGGTGGTCAACCATAGTGGCTGTTGTGCCAAAGGAGAAAATCTCTTGGGAGTTCTTTCAAAGCGAATTTAAAAAGAAATATGTTGGCAAGAGGTATCTAGATAAGAAAAATAGAGAATTTCTTAACTTGCGCCAAGAAAAGCGATCAGTAGCTGAGTATGGAGGGAATTTGTATACCTTATCAAATATGCCCAGGAAATTGTACCAACCGAAAAAGAAATGTGCATTCGGTTTGAAGAAAGGGTTGAATGATGAAATTTGAATGATAATTGGGGGCATTGAAATATGATAATTTATTGTTCTATCAAATCGTGCACAAAAGACGGAAGAGGTGTACAATAGAAAAATGCAACGAGATATATGGAATAAAGAATATTACAAAAAAAGTTCCTCCAAATCATTTTCAGCATTGCCGGCTAAAAAGTATAGAGATGATTTTAGTCGAGCCACCTCAATGTCTAAACGATCAAATAAAAACAAGGTGATTCAACTTGATTACAGGGTATCTACTAGACCCGCTGCTAGTGTCGGTAGTGTGCAAAATGCCCCTAAGCCTAAATGCAAGTATTGTGGAAAGTACCACCCTAGTGAGTATAGGAGTAAAGTAAGGGCTTGTTATAAGTGTGGAGCAACTGATCATTTCATCTGAAATTGTCCATAACTATAAAAAGAGGATGAAGAGCAGAAAGAAAAGTAAGTGGCCACTTCTCGGAGAAGTAAACGTTCGGGCCAAAATAGTGCCACTGGAACTGCTCGTTCAGGTATGAGAGATACTGCTACACGGTCAGAGACTAGAGCGCCAGCACATACTTATGCCATCCGAGCTAGAGAAGAAGCTACGACTCCAGATGTGATTGTTGGTACATTCTATCTTTTTGATGTTATTGTATATGTGTTGATTGACCCTGGGTCTACTCATTCTTGTGTTTGCA
The DNA here is from genome assembly GCF_025698545.1 of Gossypium raimondii. NCBI lineage: Eukaryota > Viridiplantae > Streptophyta > Magnoliopsida > Malvales > Malvaceae > Gossypium > Gossypium raimondii. The sequence goes on from NC_068568.1 coordinate 7,695,694, forward strand.
CTACATTAGTAATAGAAAAGAAATTGCCTCTTGAGTCTATTGATTATGATATTCAAGTTACTAATCCATTAGGCCAAAGTGTAATAGTTAATTTAGTGTGTCATAATTGTCCACTGAAAGTGAAAGGCTATGAATTCCTTGCTAATTTGATGTTATTACCCTTTCGGGAATTTGATGTTATTCTGGGAATGGATTGGTTAACGAAGCATGATGCCGTAATAAATTGTAGACAAAAAAGGATTAATCTGAAATGTCAGACAGGAGAGGTGATTTCCGTTGAGTTTGAGAATCAGAAAGAAATTGTTAGAATTATTTTAGCTTTTCAGCTCAGAGATTCATGCAAAAAGGTAATGAGGTATTTCAAGCCCACATTCTTGGTACTCGGGATTCTAAATCGAAGCTAGAACAGTTACCTGTTGTTAATGAGTTTACTGATGTATTTCCTGAAAAATTGTCGGGTTTACCACCTGATCGTGAAGTTGAGTTTATGATTGATGTGATTTTGAGAACAACTCCGATATTAGTAACATCATACTGTATGGCACCATCTGAGTTAAAAGAATTAAAAGCTCAGTTGCAAGAGTTGTTAGGCAAAGGGTTCATTAGGAGGAGTATGTCTCCTTGGGGTACACCTGTCTTATTTGTGAAAAAGAAAGAGGATTCTTTGAGACTGTGTGTAGACTACAAACAGTTGAACAAGGTTACAATTAAAAATAAATATCATTTGCCATGTATCGGTGACTTGTTTGATCAACTGAAAGGTACTGCAGTGTTTTCGAAGATAAACCTTAGATCTTGGTATTATCAATTGAAGGTTAAAGAGTGTGATGTGCCAAAGACTGCTTTCATAAATCGATACGGTCGTTATGAATTTTTGGTAATGCCATTCGGTTTGACCAATGCCCCTACTGCTTTCATGGATTTAATGAATCGAAATGTTCAACCTTAGTTGGATAGATTTGTAGTTGTGTTTATTGATGATATACTAATCTATTCCAAGACAGAATCTGAGCGTGCACAACACTTGAGGATTGTGCTACAGACTTTGAGGGAAAAGCAGTTGTATGCAAAGTTTAACAAATGCGAATTTTGGCTTCATGAGGTCGGACTTCTGGGTCATATTGTATCAGCTGAAGGAATTCGAGTTGATCTGAGCAAAGTATATGCAGTGGTAAATTGGAAGACTCTGAAAAATGTTTCAGAAGTGTGAAGTTTTTTGGGACGAACAGGATATTACCGACATTTTGTTAAGAACCTTTCGATGATTGCTACGATGTTAACCCGATTATTACAGAAAAATGTTGAATTTGTTTGGTCCGATGAGTGTCGGTAGAGCTTTGATTAGTTGAAGAAGATGTTGACAGAGGCTCCAATTTTGACTCAGCCGGAATCTAGTGTACCGTATGTTGTTTATAGTGATGCGTCTCTAAATGGTTTGGGTTATGTACTGATGCAGTCAGGAAAGGTAGTAGCCTATGCTTCTCGACAATTAAAGCCGCACGAGAAGAACTATCCTACACATGATCTTGAGTTGGTTACAATTGTATTCACCTTGAAAATTTGGAGACATTATTTATACGGCGAGAAATGTTATGTATTTACAGATCACAAAAGTTTAAAATATTTGATGACTCGGAAATAGCTGAATTTGAGACAGAGATGGTGGCTAGAACTACTGAAAGATTATGATTTAGTTATTGACTACAATTCGGTAAAAGCCAATGTGGTTGCGGATGCACTTAGTCAAAAGTCGTCACTGTTTGCACTCAGAGCGTTGAACGCTCATTTATCTTTTAATGAAGATGGTTCTGTATTAGCAGAATTGAGAATGAAACCTCTGTTTCTTCAACAAATTCAGGAATTACAAGATGATGATCTGAAATTGGTGTTGAAACGACAGATAATTCAGAACAATTTGAATTCAGAGTATAGCATCGATGATAACGGTATGCTACGTTATCGCAATAGAATTTGTGTTCCGAATAACTCGGACTTGAAAAATGATATTCTTTTTAAAGCTCACAATAACGTATACTCCATTCATCCAAGTAGTACGAAAATGTATTGTGATTTGAAACGGATGTATTGGTGGTCGTGTATGAAACGAGAAATTTGTGAGTTTGTAGCTAAGTGTTTGATTTGTCAGCAAGTGAAAGGAGAACACCAGGTACCAACGGGTTTGTTACAACTTGTCATGATTTCTAAGTGGAAGTGGGAGCATGTCACGATGGATTTTGTATCCGGATTACCTGTGACCCCGAGAAAGAAAGATTGATCTGGGTGATTGTTGACAGATTAACTAAGTCGACACATTTTATCTTAGTCAGAACAGACACATTTTATCCTAGTCAGAACAGACTTTTCACTTGAGAAGTTAGCGAAATTGTATATAGCAGAGATTGTGAGGTTACATGGGGTTCCAATATCCATTATTTTTTATCGAGATTCGAGATACACATCGAGATTTTGGAGTAAACTAGAAGAAGCTCTGGACACTAAGTTAAATTTCAGAACAGCATTTCATCCTCAGACTGACGGGCAATTAGAACGAGTGATTCAGATTTTGGAAGATATGTTGAGATGTTGTATACTCGAGTTTGGAGGTAGCTGGGAAAAGTATTTACTGTTGGCTGAATTTGTATATAACAATAGTTATCAATCCAGTACCAAAATGACACCATTTGAAGAAGCTCTTTACGGGAGGAAATGTAAGACACCATTGTATTGGTCTGAATTGAGTGAATTCAAGTTAGTAGGAGTCGACTTGATCTAAGAGACTGAAGATAAAGTTTGGATTATCTGGGACAGCTTGAAGGTTACTTTTGACCGTCAAAAATCGTATGCAAATTTGAAAATAAGAGATATAAAATTCACAGTGGGAGACCGAGTATTCCTAAAAGTTTCACCGTGGAAAAAAGTATTGCGGTTTGGTAGGAAAGGGAAACAGAGTCCAATATTTATTAGATCGTATGCAATTATCGAAAGAATCGGCCTAATAGCTTATAGATTAGCTTGAGAAAATTCATAACGTGTTCCATGTATCAATGTTGAGACGGTACAAATCTTATCCTTCGCATATAATTTCTCATAGAAAAATTGAGCTACAACCAGATATGGCGTGCTTGAAAGAACCGGTGAAAATTTTGGCTCGAGAGGTTAAAGAATTTTGAAATAAATGAGTATCGTTAGTAAAAGTATTGTGTCATCGTCATGGTTCGGAGGAGGCTACCTAGGGAACAAAATAATCGATGAGATCACAATATCCAAACCTATTTCCAAGTAACAAATTTCAAAGACGAAATTTCCTAAAAGAGGGAGAGTTGTAACAGCCTGATTTTCAATGGCGTCAGAAATAGTGGTTCGGGACCACCAAATTCATTGAGTAAGCTCATAAATTTTATTATTTAGTATTTACGAGTCAAATGTGATTTTAGAAAGATTTTTGAATTAGTAATTTGTGTTTTATAAGGATTTATTAGGTTAAGTGGTTTAGAAAACGAGGTATTGAGACCTCAATTTTATAAATCAAGTCATAAAATTTTTTATAAATATTTATGGAGTGTCATTAAGGTGGTATTAAAGTTTCGTTAGAAAATTTTAACGTTTTGGTAGTTAATTAATTAAAAAGGACTAAATTGAAAAAGGTGTAAAACTTGCTAATTAAAGAAATAGTGATTAAATAGCTTAAATGGTAAATATGAAGGACTTAAGAGTAATTTAGCCTTAGTGATTTGGCTGAGGCGGCATAGCGAAGAAGAAATAACAAAATTAGTGTGAACTAAGGGCAAAATGGTAGTTTAGTTGACATTAAAAATAAAACAAATGATCAAATTGAATTCTAGACAATTCTTCATCAATTTTCAGTCCAAAAAATGCCATAAGAGGACCTTGAAGCTGGTTTTTCATATTTTTACTTCAAGTATTCTTTCCCTTTTCTTGAAATTTTTATGTTTTTGAGAATTTTACAATTAGGTCCAACTAACTATTTCATTAGTTTTTGATTATATTGGTAATTTTGAAAGTTACCATTGATGAGTGTTGAATGTTTTGATAAAATAACATGGGTTTCTGTTCAGCTCTTTCGAGCTTCTATTTAACCCTTATAGGTTTCCATTCTCTAACGGCCCGTTTTCAGTGAAAACGAAACAGTGGTTTTGGAACCAAAAATCCGAGGTTGTAAAATTTATTTTAATATTATTTTGTGGTCTAAAACATGATAGTATTATTGCATAAAAAATTTGTTAAGAAATTTTATCATTTGTATGCTCAATTTGTGAAAAAGGACTAAATCGCGTAAAATGCAAAAGTTGTGTTCTATTAGCTAAAAGTATTAAATAGATATATAAATTTAAAGTGGAGGTCCTTATATTGTAATTAGACCATTAAATGAGTTAGTGGATGTGCATGGCTTGGTAATTGAGTAATTTTTAAAGTTAGGTAAGGGTAAAATGATAATTAGGTAATTCAGAGTAAATTAAATAAAACAAAACAAATGTCCATCTTCCTCATGCAATTTCCACCGAAAATTTTAGCAGCATAAAGCCCCTGCATGTAAGTGAATTTGATGTTCGTTTTTGTTGATTTTTATGTTTTCAGAATCGTTGTTGTTTAACCTAGCTAATTAGGGGATTAATTTGCAAAATGGTTGAAAGTCTAGGGTTTTTTCATGAGTGCATTATTTTTATTCTTGAAGTTTAATGGAAGAAAACGAATCCTTGTTGTTAATTAAACAACTTTTGTTAAGTGAGTTTTAATGAAATTACCAATTAGGGGTTAATTTGAAAATTGTGAAAATTGTGGGTTCAATGTGTGAATTTATGATGTGTATGGGCTGCTATGAGCACATAAGATATTTGGCTAGGCTTGGATGTAGTGAAATTTCATGAATTTCATTTTACGAGCCTAGGGACTAAATTGTAAATAAGTTAAAAGTATAGGGTAAAATGATAATTTTTCCATAACATGAATTTTGGATTAAATTGAATGGATTGAGAATTAAATTAGTTAAATTTGATTATTTAGATCAAGAAAAGCCACATTCGGAATTAGATCGAGGAAAATATAAAGTAATGGATTGATCGGTCGATTTTCTTTATACTAATTTGAGGTAAGTTCGTATGTTAATAAGCATTAAATTATACGTGTTTTAAATGCTTTATTATTATAATTGTAATGATATGACTCTATGGAAATATTCGACGAAGATTCGACGACTTATGGATTGGATCCCTGTTGAACCTTAGGAATAGATAGGATACAAATGACATGTCATTAAGGGTTACCGTGTTTTGGGTGTTAGTCTCGTACGTCTTACCGGTGGCTGAGTTTTCGGCATGTGTTGTGGTTACTTTACAACTTGTGTAAAGAGCATTGTATAGCTACGTCTTGACTGACAGCTTGTGTGAGCAAACCCAATGATGGCTCAAGAGTGAGCATCTATATGAGATATGAGATAGAGGTGGTTTTGACCATGTATTGGCACTTAGTGTGCGAGATACCCAAATATTTGATAGTATTCCAAATGGTTCAATTGGCATAGTGATGATTTGGGGTTACATGAGTTCGATTCAAACTAGTACAGGTATTTAAGTGAAATACAAAATGTGATTTATATTTGATATATAAATACATGGCTAACATGATTGTGATTGTGTGATAGGCTATAGGCCAAATTAAGTTGCATCTATGCTTTTATTTTTGTTTACCTAAATTTTGGATGATTTGTTAAGTTTTATTTGTTAGTCATACAAACTTTCTAAGCTTAATTGCTTACTCCGTTTTAATTTTCGTGTTTTATAGTGATTCAGAAGCTATCTCAGTTTGGAAGTTGTCAGAGATCGCGTCACACTATCAAACTCTTATTTTGGTATTTTGGACTTTATATCTTGGGTTATATGGCATGTATAGGTATTTTGGCTAATGTGACCTATATGTTTTGTTGTGTATTTAGCCAAATGATTTGGCTTGAAAATGGTATATGTGTTGATATGTAAAAAAGTGTAAATGGCCTTATGATATGTGGTGTATAGTTGCTATATGAATGTCTTGCTTGTGAGATTGTGTGTTGGCACTAAATGGTTGTGTTTTAGATATGTATGTATGCTAAGTTTTAGGCACAATGTCTCATATATGTGGTTGACCATTTTGGTAAACTTTGGAAGTATATTTGGTGTCTTTAAAAGTGGTCATATAAATGTGCTTATGGATATCATGTTGTATGTGTAGATAGTACATGATATAAACTTGGTATTGGTTGGTTTTGAGTGCTTATTTATGTCATGGTTATGTGCAAATTGATGTGTATAGGTTGGTACAAATGTGTGTGAGAAATATGGCTTAGAAAATGACCTATTTTTGTCCACAAGGACAGAGACACGAGCGTGTGCCTCAGCCGTGTGTCAGTGACATGGACGTATGTTCCTTGATACTTTTATAGGAATTAAGTCAGTAGCTTCACACGGCCTAGCACACGGGCGTGTGGCTTGGCCGTGTGGCACAAGTCAGTAGACCCTCTAGTTTTCACACAGCATGGCACACGGGTGTGTGAGGCCATTTCGAAGGGTACACAGCCTGTCACATAGGCGTGTGGTTGGCCGTGTGACCCAAGTCAGTGAGTTACACGGGGTCAGACACGGGCTGGGACACGACCGTGTGTCCCCATTTCGAATGCCCACACGGCCTGAGACACGAGCATGTGTCCCCTGCACTTTGAAAATTTTACATGTTTTCCTAAAAATTTCTTGAGTACTCGGTTTAGTCCTGAACAATTTTTAATGCCTATTTTGGGCCTCGAGGGCTCGTATTAGGGACTATATAAATGAATTTGAATGATTTTTGATTTGAATGATAATTGATTATGAAATGTATGATTGTTTAAGTTGTAAGTCCAGTAATGCTCTGTAACCCTGTTTCAGCGTCGAATAAGGGTTAGAGGTGTTAGACGTTCAGCTCCTGTGAGCTTTCGTTCAACCATTATGGGTTTCTGTTTACCACTTATGTGCTTTTGTGCAGCCTTCGGGTTTCTGAATACGATGTACTCATATCCCTAAATCATTCTTCGATTCGGTAAGGATTGGTAAGTGAAATTATGAAATTATTATTGGAAAACTTATTGTTATTATTGGTATTGGTATGAGCTAAGTGTATTCATCGATTGAAGATGTGATTGACAGGAAATGTACATTGAATGAATTTATTTAAATTGATGTGTTATAGTAGGTTCAGTAAGATTTATATTTAAAGCCATCGAATTTACTAAGCTTCACTTAAGCTTACTTGTGTTATTTAATGTCTTTATAGATTAACATGAGGTTAGGAGATCAGATCAACACATCAAGCCACACTATCCAACTTGTTTCGGTAGTTTTTGCAACGCATATTATGGTTTATATGGCATGTATAGGGTGAATCGGTTTGTGTAAATGTTAAGAATTACATTTTGTTTATACTCTCAATCAACTTATGTATGGATGGTTTAATCATGTCTGAGATATGTGTTTGGAATAGTTAGGTGTTGGATAACTCATAGGTATATAAGTGAATTGATTAATGTGGTAAATTAGAATGTTAGGATATATGTGAAAATATGACAATATTAGAGCTAGGAATTGGTTGTTTTGAAAGCATTGTTATGGCCTATAAGAATGAAATTTGAGGTGTTTAGGTTGAAATCAAGAATGAGTGAGAAATGTGGCCTTAAAATGACCTATTTTCATCCACACGGGTAGAGACACGAACGTGTGTCTCAGCCGTGTGTGACACACAGCCTAGCACATGGGCATGTGGTCTGACCGTGTGTCCTCTGCATCTCTAAAATTGAGAAACAGAATGCCCAAGATTTTGCACACGGCCTAGCACACGGGCGTGTGGCTTGGCCGTGTGACCCTTACACCTTAATTTCATAACACACGGCCTTGCACACGGGCGTATGGCTTGGTCGTGTGACCCAAGTCAAAGAGTTACAAGGGCATGGACACAAACTGGAACACGGCTGTGTGCCTTACATCGATTGCCCACACTACCTAAGACACGGGAGTGTCTCTTGGCCGTGTGAGCCACACGGCCTGGCCACACAGGCGTGTGTACCCTACACCTAAGAAAATTGTTGAAATTTTGCGAAAAATTCTCTGAGTTTTTGGTTTAGTCCCAATTTATTTTTAATGCGTATTGTGGGCCTCGAGTGCTCATACAAGGGTCAATATGAGTGATTTATGATTGGTTTCTGATATGTATATGAAATCTTTGTATTTGATTTGAAAAGTCCGGTAATGCTTCGTAACTCTGTTCCGGCAACGGATAAGGGTTAAGGGTGTTACGAGGCCTATAACTAATCTAATTATTATATAAAATTAACATTATTTTCAATAATGCCAAAACTTATCCGACCATTATCTATAGAGAAGAATGGCAAAATTGACATTTTAGGCCCTAATTGATTAATGTATTATCATTAAAAAGAAATCCATAATAGTAAACTTTTACCACCTTTACGATTTCATCCTTATACTATAATCAATTCTCTAATAAATCAAATTTTTTGAACTAAAATTTCATATGACACTAAATTGAACCAATGATTATTAAATATTAATATCTACGGACTTGATCATCGGAGAACGGGCTTTCGAAACCATCATTTTTGATACCTACGGAAACGGATTGTTACAACTCTCCTCCTTTTTTATGAATTTTCGTCCTCAAAAATTTTACTTGAAAAGAGATTTAGGTATTGTAACTTTATGGTTTCTTCTATTTCTCAAGTATCTTCCTCAATACCATGGCGATGCCGCAAAACTTTTACTAGAGCTATTTGCTTGTTTCTCAGTTTTTTTACTTCTCGTGCTAAAATCTTCACTGGTTCCTCACTGTAAGTTAAATAAAGTTGCAGTTCTATTGCACTCAAATATATCACATGAGACGAATCAGAACGGTATCGACACAACATTGATATATGAAAGACATTATAGATATTCTCAAGCTCTAAACGTAAAGATAATCTGTACGTCACTAGACTAATTCGCTTAAAAACCTTATACGGTCCTATAAATCTCGGACTAAGTTTTTCTTTTCTACCAAACCACATAACTTTCTTCCAATGTGAGACCTTCAAAAATACCTTGTCGCCAATCTAAAACTCGATGTTTTTCCTTCTTAAATTCACATATGACTTTTTTTGATCGGAGGTAGTTTTTAAATAGTCCTTGATAACTCTAACTTTTTTTTCTATTTCACAAACTAAATTAGATCCTACCAACTTCTTTTTGCTTAACTCAAACCAGCACAATGGGGTTCTGTATTTTTTCTGTACAAAGCTTCATACTGTGCCATTTTGATACTCGATTGATAGTTATTGTATGCAAACTTTACTAACGGCAAAAATTTCTTTCAGCTACCCTTAAATTCCATAACACAAAAGCAAAACATACCTTCAAGTATTTGTATCACCTTATCAGACTGTTCATCTGTTTGTGGATGAAATGTTGTACTGAAATTTAGTTTCGTGCTCAAAGCTTCATGGAATTTACCCCAAAATTTGGAAGTAAACCATAGATTACGATTTGAAATAATAGACATCAGTACACTATGTAGTCTAACAATTTCAGCCACATGCAATTCAGCTAACTTATCAAGTGAAAAATCAGTTTGAACTGTAATGAAATGTGCAGACTTGGTTAATCTATCAACAATTACCCAAATCGCGTCTTTCTTACTCGATGTCAAAGGCAAACCTGATACAAAATACATGGTAACACATTCCCATTTTCATTCAAGGATCATCACTAGTTGAAGCAGGCCAGATGGAACTTGGTGCTCAACTTTCACTTGCTAGCACACTAAACACTTCACCACAAACTTTAAGATTTCACGCTTTATTCCTGGCCACCAAACGATCTTTGATGTTTTCGGATAAGTGGATCTTTGATGTTTTTCGACTTTCAACCAAATTATATTCTCTTCTATTCTCGTACCAAGATATGCTTCGAGTGTGGGCTCGAACCAATTAAATCAAAACACAGAATTAGAAAAAGTTTTATTTTCCTTTTATGGTGAAAATGAAAATTCTCTTTTCTTTAATAGAAACCGTTAGAGTTGTTAATCTAGAAAAATATATTTTATAGTTGAGAATAAATTCTCTCTATTTTTCGCCAGAGTAACAATCTCTCAAAGTTGTGTTAATAGCTTTACTGGTGTCATCTATTTATAAGGGAGAAGGTAGAATCTTTGTTGAATTGTAGAGGTTTATTTCAAATATAAAAACAACTTCTTAGTCCAACTAAGAGAGGGAGAGGATCTGATAGGGTGTGATTCCCTTCATATGTATTATGATGGGGATTTGGGCCTCTCATTGTATTGGGCCCAATTATATGTGCTTTTTGGACTTTTAACCTAACACTTTATAATTTAATCTGACCCAATACATATTTTTCTATTTTCCAAAATAAACATTAATTTTTCAATTAAATAATTTTCTCATCCTAATTTTACGCACAATAAAATTATAACGATTTTACCCTTGGTAAAATTTTCAAGAAAATATATTCAATATTTCATAACTCAATTTATTCACTATAATCGAATGGTTTATTTTCATTTTCGAGTTTTAAAACTACTCAAAACATAAACTCATTTTTCCAATAATTTCGAGTAATCCATATACATTTGCAAATGAATCATTTCTCATTTTCATTTATATTTCTATTTACTTTTGAGAAAACCACATTCATTTCCAAATGATTCCATTTCTCTCCATTTTAGAAAAAACCATAATCATTTCTGAATGTTTTTCATTTCTCCATTTTTATTCATTATGTTCATTTTTTATTCAACACTCAATTCATTTCTAGTTTCAACAAGCTAGCAGAATGATCGATTGGACGTATGTAATTAAGGCTCAAATGATTTATAATTAAGTTCCCAATTTTTGTCAATTAATTATAAACTCATTTAGTCACGAAGTCATTCCACTTTAGTATCGTGACTGAGCTCTCCCTAACGACATACCATTACGAAATTATCTACTTAGTACTCGTCCAATGACCTTGTCATAAGTGTGTTACCCTCATAGGACATATTTAATCTCTTTGAGATAACATCCGCTCTCCCAATATGATCTCATTTTATCTCATGGTAATCATTACATCTTTCTTCATAAAAAGTCAATTACTATCAAATAGTAATCAAGTCATCCATCACAAAGACGAACAACACGTAACCACGTTTACTTTTCATCAACCATGTAATGCCAATAGGAGGATATCATTTACCCATGTCCCAGACTATGAATTCCACTATTGTCAATGGCACTACATACTATAAAAGTCGTACACCTAACGCACCAGCTTTCGGGTCCTTATCTATTCAAACTTAGGTTTTACTTACATGAAAATGTACGAGTCACATATACATAGCTTGTCATCCATTCAGGATTTAGGTATGCCACACTATGAACGTCACAAGTAAATAAATTCATAAGCAGATTTCGGATCTATTCTGCTTAAGTCATGTCCGATGTACTGTCAGCCCTCCGGTCAGTCACATCTATGTCTCTATTTTCTGGGAGTCGTCCACTTTGATGGCCAAGATAAAACATCTCCCCAACTAGACTTGATAGACAACATATTAGTTTTTCAATTGGTTTGCTAATTTCCAATTAGACTAATGACATGTTTAGGTTCGTTTACTAATACAAGTTATCTTTTTTGTATTACGATCTGACCACGTAATACCGTTTAGTATTAGTTAAACATTAGACAACCAGTGAGTAACATTTACATCCATTTTTCTTTGCGTGCAACAATCGTTTGAGGGCGGTAATACAAAATATTAATGTGATTCATGAATAATTTTATTAACCAATCTGTTCGAAAAATCATAAGTATACTTAGATGAAAATACTACACTTCGGGCATTAGATCTAACACATACTGGGCTGACCTGCCATGAGAATGTTTCTTGGATTGTTATGTAATAGTCATAACATTTCTCATAGTGGTAATTGTATGCATAATCCTTAGACTTGAAATCATCATTGTTTCAATATCGTAAGTCATACGCTTTGAGATAGTCAAATGTCTTCCGTAAAAGGTTGTACTATAAAGACTGATGTTAGGTGTGCCACAATTTGTGAGGTAAGATATGAGTGATCAAGATAGGATTTGTCTCTCCTACATAATGGGAGAAATATCTCAGGCCTCTTTATTGAGTGAGAATAAAAATGCATGATCATTCTTAAATTAGTTGTTATGATATATCATACTTATTTGTTTATCTTAGTCCATTCAGGAATCAAGGAACAAGAGATTGGACTATACAACAGTGACTATTCCATGACTTGTGTTCAATTTAAATATAAAAAACAAAGGGATAAACTACGTAATAATATTATCACAGAAGACCATGTCAAACCACGACTTCTTGCGACTTGGGTAGTAGTGAGGCATAGCTAAATGACACTTACTGTTTATAACATTAGAATTGTTTTAAAGTTGTTGCCAACTTTACAGGATCCTGTAGGGTCACACCATTTAGTTCGGACGATCAAATTATGATGAAAGTTGGGATTATATTTAACATGTCATAAAAATTAAATTGATTATAGAAATGTTATAATAATTAATTTAATTTGACAATGTTAAAATTAATCATAATATATCTACATACTTGATGCGCATATATAAAGAGGATTCAATTAAAATAATGTGCATATTTTAATTTTATAAATTTCTTTTGAAGTTATTAAATATTGTATTTAATAAAATTCAATTAAGGGATTAGGCTAGGATTTAAATTAAAGTAATATCTCCTTAAATAAAAGAGAAAATCGCGTTTAAGGAATGTATCATATTTTCCTCTTAACAGTTAATGGTCATTCAAAGTAGTTTTTGAATAAAAGGAATGCCTAATCTCGATTTTAGGTTACCCGAATTAAAACTTTGACTAGCAGCAAAATTTGTATCTTTCTGAAAAAGTTTTAGAGTTTGTTTGATCGTTATCATCCATGCGGATCGCGTAGAGGTCAGGACTTTTGCGTTGTGGTCGTAGTTTGTGGAACAAACAAAGGAGTCAACGTCAGACCAGTGTTTCTTTCAGATCATCAAAGGTATATTTTTTCGACCTTTCTCAAACTCGAGTTCGTTCCTCGTACATGGATCCTTGATTGCGATCAACGAAATTGTTTTTCCACTGTGCCACAACGCATACGGATTGAACATGAACATGGCTTTGATGCATAAGGATTCCATAATTGCAATTTATTTGCAATTCCTTTGCAAGGCCTTATTTATTTGATGGACTTCTTTCTATTAGTACTTTGAACAGTAAAAGCATTGTTCATGAACATGGCTTTGATGCATAAGGATTCCATAATTGCAATTTATTTGCAATTCCTTTGCAAGGCCTTATTTATTTGATGGACTACTTTGAACAACTTATATGTTATTCGTACTAACACAAAGGAAAACTTTTGCAATACTACTAGGATTCCATAATTGCAACTTATTTGCAATTCCTTTTGCAAGACCTTATTTATTTGATGGACTTCTTTCCATTAGTACTTTGAACAACTTATATGTTATTCGTACTAACCCAAAGGAAAACTTTTGCAATACCACTCACTAAGTATGTGCTTTTGCTTTAACTCATATGTCCCAAGTGTAATCCAATTGCTACTAGGACATATATACTATCAGAAATTAGGTCATCTGATTGAGGACGCAATTAAGGGAAAGGCATGGAAGCCGATCAAACTAGCCAAGGATGGTTAAGTATCTCACTTTTTTTTTTTTTTTGTTGATGACTTAGTCTTATTCTGTGCAGCGGATGTTGTCAAGAAAAGATGGTGAAAAAGATTCTTGAGCATTTCACATTCTATTCAGGCTACAAGATCAGTGCTTAGAAAACAAAGATTTTCTTGTCATCCAAAACTACTACAGCTTATATTAGTAGTTTTTTGGGTTTCAAGTCAAAAATTTGGGTATGTATTTGGGAGCGCCTTTGTTTCATCAAAGAGTGACAAGAAGTACATATATGTTTATCATTGATAAGGTTCGAAATAGGTTGAATAGATATGATGCTAGTCTTTTGTCTATGGCAGGGTGTTTAACGCTTGCAAAAGCAGTTCTGATGGCCATTCCAAATTATTTCATTCAAGGTTGGCAATGAAATTGAGAAAATAGCCGTAACTTTGTGTGGGAGTCATCAAATGGCATAAGAAGAATTCTTTGGTGGATTGGCAGTCTCGTTGTCAACCACAAATGCATGGGGTCTCGGTTTAAGGCAATGAAACTAAAAAAAAAGTCAATTCTTGTACAAAACGGGATTCAACTTTATGGCCAACCATGATGCTCATTGGGTACTAGTCTTAAGGTCTAAATATAATATATGTATATATATAAAAATTTCCCTAGCAACTTGATGAGATGTAATTGCTCCTATGTATAGTGTTCCTACTCGAAGGTTTAGGCGAACATTAGAGAGAATATGTGTTGGGAGTTAGGGGATGGTACACGAGTGAGATTTCGAGTTGATCCTTGGTTCCAAAATTAGGGCCACTTTTCGAAAGTACTCTAGTTCCTGAAATGGTTGATAAGCCTAAAAGGTGGAGATGGGATCTATTTACAAAATCCTTGGACCGAACCACTTTACTAAGGATTGCTTCGGTAAATCCACCTAAGAGCATATGAGGGTAGATGTTAGTATAAGGCATGAAGCTACTTAGGCAAACTCTTAGTACCCGAGGCATATAAATATATTTCTAAAGTGCATTTGTCACCAAAAGATTTGAAAACTAAAGGGACCGCAACAGGTGCGTCAATTTCTTTGGCGAACAATGAGGGAGAGACTACTGATTAACTTCAAACGTTGACGGACCGCCTCTTGCTACTTATGTGGAGCGGCTACGGAAACTAACCTCCATGCTCTTAGGGATTGTGGGAGTGCGAGAGGTATAAGATTTCTTCTTCTCCCTTCCACTTAGTAAATGGCTAGTTAATAATAGTGATGATAAGCTTAACATGAATTGTTTTGGCATGCATGGGAGACTTTGTTTGGGATTGCTCCTTGGAACCTAATAACTATAATCCAATACACACAACCCAACCCAAATTATATCACACCTAATAACCCATTTACAATTAAACAAATAATTTATTTTACCCTAACCTTATCACTTTTCTTTTAATATAAAGTTTAATTTTACATAATTAATGTATTAAAAGATAAACAAAATATATAAAATATTCTAAAAATATTCAATGTGAAAATATTTTGAGTTATCTACTTAAGATAAACTTTTTTATTTATTTTAATGTTATTAGCGGCTAATAATTTTTTTCTTTTGTAGAATTATATCTAAAGTAATTTTTAATATGTATAATTATTTTTACTTCAAACATTATATTAATAATACTATATCACATTTACTAAAAAGTGACAATAAAAACTATATACACACTTAGATAATAGGCGTTGTACTTTTAATATCCATAGTAAAAAAATGTGCAAATCGTTTTATCTATTCAAAGATAAACTTTTTATTAAATGAAAAGTTTTTTATATTTTTTAATGTCGTATAATTATATCTAAAGTAATTTTGTAAATGTGAAACTAGTTATAATTATTTATAATTTCTAATTTAAATATTATATTAATAGTATTTTATCATATTTACCGAAAAGAAACATGGAAATTTTAGAAAATATATATTAAGAAATTGAAATAAAATAAATGATTGATGAATAAGTTGATGATTTTTTTGAGAAAATTGAGATTTAATTTTTATTATTTAAAATTTTATTGAATGATACTTACTTTATCTTTCATTTTAAATATATTTAATAATTTTATATATTTAAAATTTTAATAGTTAATAGAGCAATAAAATATTTTTCAAAATGATGTAAAATTTAGGAAATAATTACTATATTACATTAAAATAAAATTATCTTCTATCAAAGAAATTTATAGATTTTATTTATTCAATATTTTGTAATACCAATAATATAAATTATGGGCAAGGTAAGTGACAGATAATATGGTTTTTAGAATAGGAACATTATCACTTGGGTATCAATACTAGTACTTTCATTTTGTGAATTACGTACTTTTAGTATTGCAATGACTAAATTGTTACATTTAATTATAATAATAAAATTAATTTGATTCAATTCTTATAACAAAAAGATTTACTGAATACATTCACTAAAAAGAACACACTAAATTGAAGTACTAAATGATGTATTAAGAACAAAAAAAAAAACAACGACTATAATAATATTCTCTCAAAACCTCACTTGTGCACGGTGTTTTCACTCTTCAATCTAAAATTAGGTGTAGCGACCTAAAAATTTCGACATGGGCGCTAGTCGAAGTAATTATTGAAAATTTGAAAACAGAATCTCGGTTTATTTAAAAAGGGAGTCGCCACCGATCTTTTTTTCTAGGTGTGATCGGACACCTAATAAATTCTCTTTTTAGAAGAAAAAATTATTTTTTAAATTTTTCTAAAAAAGATGTAATTTTTGGTCTACGTGAAAATCCAGAGAAAATTAGAGTTCGGGAGTCGGTTACGCACGAGGAAGGTATTAGCACCCTCGCGACGCCCAAAATTGGTATCTCGTTAAACACGTGTTGTCTTAATTTTCAAAAATACGAGTTCAATTTAATATTTAATCGTGATCCAATTGAAACATGAGAATTTCTTGTTTTGAAAACACGAGAATTTCAAGACATAATATTTTTTAAAAAAAAACAAAAATTTATGAAACACGAGATTTTTTTTTTGAAAACACGAAAATTTTTAAAACACCGAAATTTTTGAAAACACGAGGATTTTTGAAATACGAAAAATTTTGAAAACACGAAAATTTTGAAAACACGGAATTTTTTAAAACACGGGAATTTTTTGAAACACCGGAATTTTTGAAAACATCAATATTTTTGAAACACGCAATATTTTGAAAACACGAAAATTTTTGAAACACAGAAATTTTTGAAAACAAGAAAATTTTTGAAACACGGAAATTTTTAGAAGACACGAAAAATTTTGGAAAATGGAATTTTTTTTTAAAAACACTGGATTTTTTTTTTGCACAAATTTTTTGATTTTTTATTAAGCACGTATCGTATTTAACACGAATCGGTGATATTCACTCAACATAGCAATGAAATCAACGAATTAGTATTAAATCGATTCGTTGTCTTATTTTTGAAAACACGAGAAAATTTTTTGAAGACACGAAAATTTCGAAACCGGAGGTTTTCTTTTAAAATACGAATTTTTTTGAATATTTTCGTTTTTAAAAGGGCGTATCGATTTTAACACAAACCGGTGATATTCACCCAACATAGCGATAAAATCAACGATTTTATGTTAAATCGATTCGTTGCATTATTTATTAAAATTATTTAAAATTAAATTAAATTAAATTAAATTAAAAATATAAATACAAAAAATGGATAAAGCACTAATAATATTAAAACGAAATAGCATAAAAAAAACGGACATTAAAGTAAAAGTGAAATAAAAGTGACGCAAATTGAAACTCCCTTTTTTTCTTCTTTTTTTTTTCTTCTCTTTTTTTTTCTCCACTGGGCCGGCCTGCTGGGCCTGCTTCTGCTGGGCTGGTGCGTGTGGGCCTGGCTTGCTGGTGCTGCTGCTGGGCTGCGCTGGGCTTGGGCTGGTGCGCAAATGGGCCTGCTAGGCTGCCCAAAAAATGGCCTGCTTTTCTTTCTTTTTTTGCTTTCTTTTTCGTTTTTCTTTTTTGGGCTACTCCTTGGGCCACTGCTTGCTGCTGGCTGGAGCTGCTGTCCGGGTCGGTTCTGGGTCGGGTCGACCCGACTATTAAAAAAATTTTCTTCTTCTTCTTCTTCCTCAAACCCTAGTTGCGCCGCCACCACTCGCCGCCGTTCATGCCGCCGCCGTCATCTCCATCGATGATGCCGTCGGACCCTCTCCTCTTCTTCTCCTTTCTCCTCTCTTTCTCTCTTTTTTCTCTTCTTTTTTCTCTTTTTCGCAAGTTCTTTTTTATTTTTTTTGTGGGTCTTCCGATTTTGGGGTTTTTAAACCCATTTATAGCTGTTTTTTCTTCCTTTTTGCAGGGATTAGGTGGCTAGGGGAGAGGGAGGCCATGCCTTAGGCCGGTGGCCGAAAATCACGGGGGTAGGTGTGCAAGTTGCTGCCATAAGGACTAAATTGCAATTGTAGTAAAATTTCTGGGGTCTAAACGTAATTTTAAGAAAATTTTGGGGTCAAAACGTAATTTAAAAAATTTTATGGGTTAAAATGTAATTTCAAACAAGTTTAGGGGTTAAAATATAATTTTAAAAAATTTTAGGGGTCAAAATGCAATTTTTTATTTTTTGTATTTTTTTGAAAATTTTTTTTTAAAAAAAACACGAAATCGAGCCGGACAAAATTCAGTGATTACATTAGGTAAATAATATTCTCATTTACATATTTGAAGAACTAAAAATTAGTGTTGAAGTTATGATTTGGCTTTCAAGTTATACTTTTTTTTTTATGAAACAAGTAGCAACACCACTACATACGGCTACACCTTATATCTCGAGCTAGGATAGCCCAACACCCTGGTATCGGATTGTCAAACTGCTGAAAGACAATGCCTTTTCTGCGGAATGCCTTGGCCACATAGTCTGCAGCCGTGTTACTTCCACAATCAATATGCCACACCAACACCTCCCATTGCAATGCCAACAAACCTTGACTATGTCGCACCAAGCTACAAGCAGTGACACCAACAGAATCATTTGTTATCACCCGTGTAGCTTCCAAATTATCACTCTCCAAGATCACTCAATGGTACCCTTTACCCCTTGCTACTCGTAGGCCATCAAGCATGGCCTAAAGCTCCGCCCATAATACAAGGATATATCTACTGCTTTGCTCAAACCCAGACAACCAATTCCCTAAAAGTCCCGAATCAGTCCCCTACAGCAGTCGCACTTGAAGCGGCATCAACATTCACCTTGACCCAACCGCTCGGCAGCACACACCAACTAGCTCCGCTCACGTCCCCACCAATAGGTTTAACTTGTACCATGGCCACCCCATAAGACATTACCTCCACACAGCAATGCCTAACAACCACAGACTCTAACTTGGTTTCATTCTAAAAAATACACCTATTTCGCCTCTTCCAAATCTGCCACATCATTATTCCAAATAAATACCCCCCACAAGACATCATGGGAAACAATGTGAGCAGCTTCACTAATGTTCTTCTCTATCCAAGCAAGCTGTTGGCCTAGTAAAAAACATGTTGAGCTAATCAACCGGGACAACCAAACGCCAAACCACCCTAGCAGACTTGTAGTCACGAATGGCATGCAATACCGACTCAACAGACTGTTAGCGTAGGCTACAGTATGGGTTATCCGTCAACCCCAAATGATGACACTCCTCATTAATAAGGATTCTCCCTCACAACACTAACCATATAAACTAATGCACTCATTGCGGCACAGCCAGTTTCCAAACTTACTTCCAAATCGGTCTATCCTCTAGTTGTTATTAGCAAAGGCCTAATATGAGTGAGGTCAAAAGAATTGCCCCAATGTGGTATTGCCCTAACTAAACATATCTCCTCCAAATACATCAGACGACACCGAACATACCTGTACTCGATCAAGTATGTTTCGCCCCAAAATACGTAAGAGCATATCTATCCACCACTTACCATCTACGCCCACCATGTCAGCAACTGTGGTATCATTCACCCTACTAACCTGACCCTCAACATAGTTAACAAGCGAATCAAAATTAATGATCCATCTATCCAACTAGAAACAACAAGTGCGACCATTACCCACCAATCAAATGACACTGTCGTACACCTCCTTCCACACTCGTAAAAGTGATCACCAAACATGGTAGCTTCTCAATTTATCAATGTTCGTGGGACCAAGTCATGAACTTCATACTTCTTTCGTAACAATCGAACCCGAAGGGCCTCGGTTTTCAAAATCAAAACATACCCAAGCTTCATAAAAAATGCCTTATTCTGACTAACTAGATTCCGAATCCCCAAGCCACCATTTTTCAAAGGTTGACAACAAGCTTCCCAACTCACTAGATTCACACGCTTAGTCCCATTCATCGTGCCCCAAATGAAATCCTGGACTATCTTCTCAATCTCCTTACAGACCCAAAGAAGCAACAAATATTTCTGCATAAAGTAATTTGGAATAGCTAGAATGATAGACTTAGCCAGAGTGAGTCTTCCAGCCGTATAAAGCAAACTTGCATTGGCGCACCTTATCAATCACGAACTGGTACGTACCACGACCAACCAGTTTGTGAAAAAGCGACACCCGCAATAAATGCCCAAATCGTCCACTGATAATACGCTTTTTAAGAGTTTATTATACTTAATTTTGATAAATTATTGAATGAAATGTCATTAATTTTGATTTTAATATTTAAATTTTTATTAGGTGCAAAAGTAAAATTCGAAAAGTCAAAGTAGTTGAAGATGCAGACTGTCCTAAAATTTATGTATAATGATTTATTTTAGAAACTTTTATTTTGGAATTTATTTGTAAAACCAATCTTCTTAATTTTTCATTAGAAAAATATTTTATTTCTTGTATTTTATCTTTGGGATAATATTTTCATATTTTAATATTTTATCTTTCATTTTCTTTATTTTATTTTTAGATAACTCCACAATATTAGATTGATGATTTTAAGTATAAATTTGGATTTTTATATTATATTATATATTATATATATATGCGGGTAGAAGAAGTGGGGGTAAAGGTGCTCATGGGTCGGGCCGGGCCGGGATTAACTAAAAATTTAGGTCCATCATGGCCCAAAAAATAGGCCTAAAATTTTGCCCAAGCCCGACCCAGATAAAAATGTTAAAACCCAGGCCCGACTCGGCCCACCCGTATTAATTTTTTATATTATTTTTATATAATTTTTAAATATATATAATACATCAAAAATATTAAAAACGTCAAAATAAATATTTCCCAACAAATTAAAAATAAATTTTAAAAAATATGTAGACTTAAATAACACAAAGATAAATGCAACTTAATAAGCAAATGTCTATAATAACAAAATTAACAAATGCCTTTAAAATAATAACAAAATTAACAATAAAATAAGTTTTACACAATATCCAAACAATAACAACAAAATAGTAGCAACATAATAGTAAAATGGTAGCAAAATAGGGAGAAAACAACAAGAAAATAACATTCAAAAACAAAAAAAAAAACAAATTTTTTTTGTCCTTTAGTGAATTCGGGCCGGGCCAAGCTTAGCCCGGGCCAAAAATGCCTTACCCGAGGCTCGACCCATTTTTTAAACGGGTCTTATTTTTTTGTCCAAGCCCATTTTTCGGGCCTATATTTTTGCCCGAACCCTCCCACATTTCGAGCGGGCCTTCAGGCCGAGCCGAGTGACCCAACCCATGATCAGGTCTAAGCGGGGAGCCCCTTTACTTTAAATTGAATTTCAATTCCAATTTCTTCATTTTGTTTTTGCCTTTCTTTGGCCTGCACAACATTGCGCATTTTCTTTTCAATTTTATTTTTTTAGTTTTAATTAATATTTTTTTTTTAAATTTTGTTGAGTAGTTAGGAGCTAAGTTTCCCTCTAGCTTTAGGTCGATAAACAATTCAGTAGAGAGCTGTGAGATCTAAACCCACACTTAAAAATCTTCATTATGGTATTTGTTGTTTTTCTGGTTTAGGAGATAGACATTATTGTCTCACAAAGTTGAATTGGGATCAAGTCAAAAACAACTCGTTGATTCGATATTTATAGATGTACAGTCGGAAGTACCAAATCGATTGTCTGCTATATTTGGTCTACCGAAGAACACATTGACGTGTCTAATTAAGTAGTTGGTTGGATCCATCAAGGAAAATAGCAATCGAATATAAGCAACCCACGCGGTTGAAGTCATTGGTTCGAGTTGGGCCCTTATAGTTCGTAAGGCTACCTAAGAGCTAAATCGTGGACGCATGTTTCGTGGTTGTTCCTTAGGTAAGCATGGTTGTTCCTTTGGTAAGGATTAGTTGTTGGGCATTCTTACAATTAATTTACACACAGAAGGGTTGATGGTCTGAGGTGTCCTCAATCACTATAACTAATTTATCAATTGAACGGGAAGATTTGTTATCAAGGATCATTTCAAAATTGGAGCAAAATCGAGCTTGAAGCAGGAATTTCATCATATCGATTAATTTCATTTCATTTCATTGCGGGCTATTTTGTGCTTTTTTTTACCAAATCTGGACATACTAACCACTTGAGCACAATCTAGAAGTAGAGAAGAGTGGTTGTGAAAAAAATTATGAACATTCAAATGTACTTTGCTATAGCCAGAAATTATTAATTGTTTGGGTTTATGTCTAATTACCCAATAAGAGCACAAGAGGTAAATATATCTTCTATGGAAAGTAATTTTAATGATGTTGCTAATATTGTTAATCGCATTCGTGCAGGAAATACAATGTCGACCACAGTATGTGGTATATGTACTACACCTAGCCATGCGGCAGAGGCGTGTCCTTTCTGGGAGGATTATTATCCAAGATAATTTAGCATTATAGCATCATAGGAAGTTTTCATGGCCCACCTCAAGGGCGATACGACTCATTCTTCAAGGCATACAATTATGAGTGGAGAGGTCACTCTGATTTAGGCTATGGATTGAGACTTCAATTCGATCCATATTATCAACCTAGTCCACAAATGCAACAATCATAGTTTTCAGGTATGTCTTTAGAAAAACTCGTCAATGCTTTAATCGCTGACACTCTTGAATTCCATCAAGAAAGAAAGGCAAGAATGGCGAAACTAAAGAACCTAATAATTCAGCTTGCTACCTTAATGGGTGAATGTGACTCCCAAGAGAATTTGTCAATCCAAATAAAGCTTAAGCTGGGCCAAAACATGAGTTTTATGACTCATAAAAGCGGAACAGTTCTAGAGCCCCATTCAAATAAAAATTGTGAATAAGATTAGCCTCCAATTGGCGGATACCTAGATGAAATTTTGGAAAATGTTTTGGTTAAGGTTAATGACTTAATATTTCCTACAAATTTCTATGTTGTATATAGGGAGGATGACGACTCTTTGGATATGATGCTTCCGACATTCTATTGGGACGATTGTTCATTAGCATTGCAAGAACCCATATAAACTTTTTTAATGGTACATTTACTATGGAGTTTAATGCTAAGGTTATTAAATTTAATTTTTATGATTCGTTAGAACATCCTAATAAAGTGTTTGAGGTATGCAGTGAGGATAAGATTGATTCTATGACACAAGATTTTTTGGACATAAACGATGAAACCTAATCAATGCTATTGCCTTGCAGGAATGCCAATGAGGAAAATTGAGTCAACTTGGAGAACATCTTATGGTTGAAGAAAAATTGTAGGACTTAATGCAAAAGACAGAGGTACTAAAGCCTCTAAAGGAAGGCGTCAATATTACGAAACTAACACCCGTTTATTTTGAACTTTGGCCGCCTATTTTGTAAGCACTGATGTGGGAATCAAAACCGCTATTTGATCGTCTTGGTCTCCTCAACTACCTCTTATCAGGAGACCATTGAAAGCTTCCGCCTCAAGATGTGGAAGAAATTCAAACTAAATATCTGCCTTGAGTCGAACAATGAAAATTGTCGAGCAAATGACATTAAACAAATGCGCTTTTTGGGAGGCAACCCAATTTTATTTTATTTTCTTATTTGTTTTAGTAATTTTCTTTCTCTTTATTTTTATTTTTGATTCTAGTTATTTCTAATTTATTTTATTTTTCTTCAATAGGATTGGACTCTTGTGGTCCCTTACATCAACGCCTTATCGCATTGCACAGCCGTAGAGAAGCTTCCTCTTTATACTTAATTCATTCATTTAATTTTATTGTGATACACTGAGGGCAATGTATGGATTAAGTGGGGGAGAGTTTGAACTGAATTGTTAATTTATATATTTTTTAATTATTTGTGGTAAATTGTGTTGTTGTTTACTTTGTCCTAAGTATTAATTGTGTTTTCACCCTTGCATGCTACTTTAATTTGAAAAAAATTCAACTACTCAATTCTTTAAACATTTAAACACTAGGAAAATTTTGATTCTATCATTTAATTCTAACAAGAAAACACTTAAATTCACTTAATTATTTGAGAAAAATTGTACGAAATTGAATACTTTACGATGTTGTTTTGTGTTAAAATTGATTAAGATACTTTATTTGCATGAATTCTTTTTGCCATAAATATTCTTTTGTTTTATCTTGTGTAGGAAAACGATTGAAAATTTATAATTAAAATAAAAAGGAAAAAATGTCAATAAATACTTCACTAGTTATTTAGATTATGAGTAAAGTCTTCGAATCGTAATCAATTGAGTAACCGGAATTAGGAACTTTGGTTGTCATTTGTCTTCGCGTCAAAAGATCGAGCAAAATTCTAAGTTATTCGTTTACTCCACTAATCTCAATAATTATGAGTAGAGCTAGTAGCCGTTTAGTGATGTGATGGATCGAGTAATCGGGGTGAGATGCTTGGGTTCTCATCCTTTTTCGCATAAAAAGATTTAGTGACACTCTAGATAAGTTTTTTAATTTTTGACAAAAAACTAAAAAAAAACAAGCACTGGACTACCAAAGAGCAAAATCATGGATGCGTGTTTCGTGGTTGTTCATTTGGTAAGAGTTAGTTGTTGGGTGTTCTCGCAATTAATCTACATACGGAAGGGTTGGTGGTTTGAGGCATCCTTGGTCATTATAACTAACTTATTGGTTGAAAGAGAAGATTTGTTATCAATGATCGGTTCAGAACCAAGACAAAATCGAACCTCGATTTATTTAATTTTATTTTGTTTCTGTCTATTTTCACTGTTATTTTGATTTCAACTACTTCTATTATTTTTACTTTTATTAGATTTAAATTCCTCTTTTTATTTTTGCACAGACCGTCAGACGTCGTGGGCACAACAGCTGTCTAGACGCGCAACTTGATTAAATCGAAACGATAATTTTAAATATCCTAGTCTTTGTGGAATCGATCACACTCCCTATACTACTATTTATTTACTGTTAAAGTATACCAATATTACTTTTGGTGAATTCAACACCTATGATAGTTGAAAACTAAGCCAACAACTAATCTCCTCACGATCACAGTATGGGTCTTAAGGGCAAAAAATATTTTTGATTTCCTAGCATTCACACGGTGCCCAAAAAAACGACAGAACTCCTGAAGAATGTCCTCGACGACTAACGCATTGTGAAGGCTAACCTCACAAATCAACAATAAATCATTTGCAAAGGAAAAAAGGAAAATACAGAACAAATTTCTTACAAAGCGAAAAGGACGCCAAAGCCCTCTTTAAACTGCTTCATCAATCTTACGTCCCAAGCGCTCTATACCCATGACAAAAATATATGGTGACAAAGGGCCTTTAAGTTTTTTTTTTTCTTCTTATTTTAGTATTTAAAATTTTTTTTATTTCAATATCTAAAATATCATTTTCATCTTATTTTATTCAAAAATTATTGGAATCTAATAAAAACATCACCGCGTGTCATATTTTTATTGAATTTTTTATTTTGAAGTAAATTGAAATGAAGAGGATAGTTCAAATGTTAAAGTGGACAAAAAAATTTATTTGTACTTATATTTAAACCTTTTACTGAGTTGATGTTAAGAGTTAATCAACGATGAATTATTAAAATATTTTTTTATATGCAAAATAAGTTATGTTATTGTAAGGGTGTTTTTTTTTTATCTTTTTTATATTTTTATATAAGATAAAAAAACTTAATCATAGTAATATTTAAATTGGTGACACAATAAATTATATATATATATATATATATATATTAGAGGCGATCATGGGGCCATGCCAAGTTCGGGTTGAGCCCACCTATATTCAAATTTTTTATATTATATTTTTTTACATAATTTTTTAAATATATATATAATACATCAAAAATACTAAAAATATTAAAATAAATATTTTGAACAAATAGAAAATAAATTTTAAAAAATATATATACTTAAATAATACTAAGATAGATGCAACTTAACAATAAAATGTCTTTAAAATAATAACAAAATTAACAATAAAATAAGTGTTATACAATATCCAAACAATAACAACAAACTAGTAGCAATATAATAGTAAAATGGTAGCAAAATAGGGAGAAAACAACAAGAAAATATCACTAAAATAACAAAAAAATAGCAGATTTTTTTTTTTGACATTTAGTGAATTCAGGCTGGGCTCGAGCCAAAAACGTCTTACCTGATGCCCGGCCCATTTTTAAAACGGGTCTTATATTTGTCTAAACATATTTTTCGAGCTTATATTTTTGTCCAAATCCTCTCATCTTTTGGGTGGGCTTTCGAGTCGAGCCGGGTGGCTCAATCTATAAACAGGTGTAATATATATACTATAACAATTTAAAGTTACAATTAAAGAAAGCGTTCCAATGTGGCATGGTTAAGAAAAGGTCATTTGGCAAGCTAATCATTTGTCAGGTGTCTTTATTGACTAAAGTTTAAAATAAATATTATTTCAATCATACATGTCAATAATCTCCGCTATAATTTATTTAATCATAGATTATGAAAAAAATATAAATATATATTTTTCTTTTAATCTTTAATTTATATTCTAACTTTTTTATGGGTAACCCTAAAATTATTTATATTAATTTGAATTTGAATTATCTTTATAAAAATTAAATATTCATATTATTTTTAATTTTTAACAATATTATTTATGAAAGGTTAGAAAATTTATATAAATTTTAATAATTTAAAAATCATTTAATTTTTATATACATAAATTTAATATATCATAATGGAAAATGGAGTATAGTTAAGCTTAAAAGATATATATATTCAAATAAAAAGGTCCGTTTAACTTGCTTCCTTTCCAAAAGTACCCCATCCTGCCGCTCCACCACCATCACTACCACCCCTCCCCTGTGGTGCTCTCTCTAAACTCTTTATCACCCACCGCTACCAACACCAATCCTGCAATGGCGGCGGCCGAAGCAGCAACTATTTCCTCCGACTCTCTAGCCACAGTTTCGAACGGCCCCGTCCTTAGCTTCATCAACAAACGCCTCCGTGCCCTACGCAAGAAATACAACCGCATTCTCCAAATGGAAGAATCCGTCTCCCAAGGAAAAACTTTGAACAAAGAACAAGACGATGTCCTCCGTTCCAAACCCACCGTCTCTGCCCTTATCGATGAACTCGAGAAGCTTCGCCAGCCTCTTTCTTCCGCTGTCTCCGAAGAAATCTCACTCGCCTTACAGCGTCAAACCGTTTCATCATCAGAAACAACCTCTCAAGCCCAACCTGACAAGACTGAACCCCAAGAACAACTACCCAATGTCCCCGATCATGCCATTGAGGATCTCCTCAATCTTCTCTATTTCGGGTCGTTGTTCGATGTCAAGTCTCAGAGTGATTTTACCTCCACCATGTTGACGAGGACCCACGAGAGAGGCTGCTGCTTGACTTACGATTACGTTACCGACGACGCTACCGATCTGCTTAACGAGAAAGATTTGGATTTGATTTCGACGCTGAGTGGACTATTGACTTCGCGGCCTGCTGATTCCAGTTTGTCTCATAAGAACGCTTTGCACCGTTGTATCCAGCATGCTATGCTTTGGCTTTCTAACTCTGACCAGCCGGTTGACCCCAATGCCGACGTTTCATGTATTCATCCACTCTAATCATTTTCGTAGCTCTTATAATTATGTACTTATTGTTCAATTTCTAGCTTTTCTGATTTGAGAGTTCTTTGCTGCAGATGCTGGGTTGAGAGAGAGGCTTAACAAGATTATGGCTTTGGATTATTTTACAACCACACCGGAGATAAAGGATCCTGCTGAAGTGGCTGCTGCTGCTGGGACTTATACTTCTTTCCAGGTTCCGGTGCACGCTGTGCCCATTTCCGTGCCTGTTCAGGTGGAAGATTCGGTTGGGCAGTACCAGCAGAAGGTATTAACTTTGTTTTAGTTCAAAATAAAAGGAGTGGGGTGTTTGGTTAGTGTATTTGACTTTTGCATTTTGTTTCTGATATATGTTTTAGTATAAAAACTTTGGTTTCCCTTTTGTTCTGTACAGTTATCATTACCGAAATGATTGTTAATTTGTTTTGTTTGATGCAAATACATTGAGGTCTTGGTTTTCAGCTATATAACCTAGAGAGGGGAAAAGAACATCAGAGAATTCTTAGAGTTTCTTAAAATATAAGTTAATTGCAAACGAAAGTTGGAGAAACAAAGTTTATTATGCCAGCAACCCACTAAATTATTTGTTAATTTTTGTATATTGTGAAGTTAAGAGTTACTGCAGCGGGATTAGAGAGTTTAATTTCCTTCATAGCATTTTGGATTTTCTAATTGTCTATCCAACATCAATTTTATTTGTTTCTGTATCTGTAGCCTGCAAATAGAATTAGACCCTCAATCTATATTCCTTTATGCACAAAATGTTGTTTAAATATGAGTTCATTAAATTTGAATTTAGCCATTATGTCCAGAAAGAAGTATTGTACTTGTGTGCCATAGCAAATACACGTTGAAACAGTGAGGGGCTGTGTTTCTATGCTTCAGAAAGAATTTTTACCCCTGTGTGCAACAGGACATAAAATTTTTGAAACAGTGAATAATCGTGCTTGCTGTAGATCCTTATGTGTTGGTTAATATCATTGTTATTTTGGTATTATATGAAATTATAAATCGTTTATGCTTTGCAATTGGAGGAAAATATTAATAACTCATATTGGTTGCTAGATTTTTTAGACATCAACATTGTGAACTCTGTCTAGTCTTCTTTTTCTTATGAATAAGACATACACAAATGTTTCTAGTGTATTAGCAAATCTACCTTGTATAGTGTCCTCCTTTTTTCTTGGAAGGAATGAGGTTGTTTAAGCAAGTTTCTTTTATTGTTGAATGAAACCAAGTCTAAGACAGCTAAACAGGAACTATTTGTAGATGGAGGTACAGGAGAAAGTATTGGGGTTGGGGAGGCAAGATTTGTAAAATGTTGGTACAGAATGTATAAATTACCTAAGATTGAGCTAGTTAACAACCTTGCAGGCAGAATGGCTAAAAGATCTCATGAAATAGTTTTTTATTAGTGCACAGAAGTAGTATACATATTCATAGAGTTACAATGTTCTACTTCCTTATTTCAAATTTGATTCAGAACCAGTCCTAAAAAGTTTAGTTAAAAGCTTACGTTCCAAGGCTAGGATGATAAGAAGGGTTTTCTACTCGGGGATTATTCAATCCTGATTTGATCTCTGAACTTTGGCTACTTGTGCCTTTGAGGATCAGTTTTATCTTGTTAGTTTCCCATTGGCTGTTTCTATTTCCCATTTTCATTGACAGGGGTTGCCCTAACTCCCCTTTGTACCTTGTTGTTTTACACCATGTATGTGTTGCATTTGAAAATTGTTTCTCAATCTCTAGCAAAAAGCCGTTGGGACCGACTAGCCTATTTTGCTCCAATACTGTTAACTATGGTATATTTAAGGATTTGTAGTAGCTATGAAATATCATTGATGCTGGGTTCACCTAAGTTATTGGTGGCTGTGCTATGTCCAAGTCATCCAAAGGTTGGCTCTTTTATAAATTTCAAGTTGAATATGTTTCAAACTCCAAGTTTTGGCAATAGGGTTTCTTGCTCATTCATATTGTCTCTTTGTACGTACTACTATATTCCTCTTTGCGTGTGGAGCTTGAGTGCTTGACCATAAAGCATAATGAACTATATCTATTTGTTTCATGTATAAATCCAGGAGTGGGAATCTTATTATCTTGTAGTTTATTCATTCCATTCAGTTGATTGTTGGAATGGATGGCATATTTGATTGAATTCATTCTTTTCATTTTCCCTTTAAATACTTTACATTTCTTTTACTCATGACTTTGCTTAGTGATCATCCTGTCCCTTAGAATTGTTTTCCAAGAGATATGCTGTGCTTTGGTAGTTCGAGGTAAAATCGGTGCTAAGAAGGCATGTTTCGTATAAGACAAATCTTGAAAAGGACAAGTTTGTTTTAGATTTTTTTTTTCCAAAAAGAAGTTTACAAATTTGCCTTCTATAGTTGTGAAATCTGCAGTTGACTCAGTAAGAATAGATGGCCAAATCTTTTGGTGAGGCAGCATATTTAGCTGAAGCAATTGATCCCATGATTTCTTTTCAATGCTACAAGGTAATGAATAATGGGTTGGGTTGTGTCGGATGAGTTCATCCCTTGGCTTAAAGGTATACTAACCCAACTGAATCTACAACACCAAAGGCATTCAAGTTGTTGAGAAGGAATGCAGAAAAGCGCAGAGGATTGTCCCAATAAACCGTGTGAAATTAGAAATGTAGTGTAGTTGAGAATTTTGAAGTGATGTTCGATGATTGGTACCTTGGTATTTCATGATTCTTTGATTCAGGTCAATTTGTCCTGAGAATAAAAGAACTCAAGTTAGTAGTTCTTCCTGCCTTGGTTTTAATAGGCTATGTTGGACCATGCTTTTATGCTTACAGATTATCATATGGTTGTGAAGTGGGAATGACTTCATAGGTAGTAATTGCATGACATGAAATGTGATGACTCTTAGTTCTCCTTTTTCGAACTTGATGTTTTCTTGTTTAGGATTGCTTCACTTTTTTTTAGGTAAGTAGGAATGTTATTGGTACAGTACACGTTATTTGTCTTGGCATTAACATAAATGTTTAAATTTCATTAGGAACTTTTCACCTATTAGTTTTATTATCCAATTGGTATTTTTCTTTCAAGTTATTCTCTTATTTTATGCAGGCAGAAGACGCATCAAATTATCAAGAAACTGAAACTGGTGACAATCAATTTAGTACTACGGAGGAACTCCAGAAGGTGCGTTCAGTTAGTTTTAACACTATTTTTGTTCCTTTAGGATTCTATTTATTTGTTTTAAAATATTGTTACAGGATCCTGCTCTCCAGGATAATTTGGAGAAAGAAAATCAGGCAGAGGATATTACAGTTCAAGAAGAAGAACATGGCAAGCTACAGGTTGATAATGGAGAATCCAAGGAACAACAGTATGTGCCTCGAAGACCATATCAGAACCAAAGAGGTGGCCGTAGGGGTTATTTTGTTGGTCGTGGAGGTCGAAGCAGTGGAAGGGGAGGTGTATCCTACCAGAATGGGCACAACCAATATTATGATCAGCCTGCCAATCATTATTCTAGTAACCATTATAACAATAGAGGCAGAGGTGGCAGAGGAGGTGGTGGCCATGCTTACAACAATCATGGCGGGAACCCCTCTGCTGATGTTGGTGTGGCCTCATGACCGTATTACACCATGTCCTCCAGGTCCATTTTTCCAGATCGGTGATAGAAATGTACTTTTTTTGTTCTTTTTGCATGAAACATAGTCTGAATGTGGGTTGATGTTGATATCTAATTATCCGAAACACCCCATATAACTTTTTTGTAGTTCAGTTCAATAATATTTTGTGAAGAGTCTCCAGAGAGATGATGAAATGCCCGTTCTTATAGATTCGTCAATAGGTGGTCTTTTAGCTGTTTAGATGTCAAATGCTTGTGTTTCAGGTTTGTTCTTTTGGCCAGTCACAAACTCCCACTCAATTCTTCACATCTTTTTATTGCCACCCCAAAATGACCCCAATGGATTTGTTATGAAAAATGAGCCAGTGATTCCCATTTCAACTCAGATCATTCCCAACCACAATCTTTCCATTCCCCTTCAAAAGTCTGCCATCCTAAGAATATTTAGGATATAAATTCCCACTCAACGCAACCACAATCTTCTGGATCTTTGCATCCTACTGCCAAGACAACTTAATTCTAGACAGCAAATCAGCGATACTAGTGATATCTGCATCAATTGTGGTTTACTGAATTTAAGGTTTTTAGGCAATATATATGCCACAGTAATAGTAGTACCTTTTCTATAGATCACTTCATAATCATACCCCAACATTCTAGTGACCCATAACTGTTGAAAAGGTGTAGTGGCCTGGTTGCTAACTAAAAGCTTCAAACTTTGTATGGTCTATCTTGATTTTAAGTGTCTCCTCGCCAAATATCAATTCCATTCCTTAATTACTAATGACACAGCTAACATCTTGTCATAAATGGACAAGGCCTGATACCTAGGTGCTAAAGCTTTGTTGAAATAAATTAAAGGTCTATCTTTTTATTTCCGCTCCATAAGACATTTGTTTCAGCCACAAACTCAATGTCAAAATCAGGAAGAGCCAAGATTGGAGCTGAAGACAGGACCACTTTTAATTCTTCAAAAGCCTGAGTTGGCTTATCACTCCATTGCCGTTCTGATTTTTTTTAACAGCTTAGTTAAGGGCTTAGCAATGCTCTCATAACCCTTAACAAACCTTCTTCAATAACCCGGCAGTCTAAAAAATCCTCAAAGTTCTTTAACAAACTTAGGAATAGGCCAATAGGCACTTTCCACTTTACTCCTGTCCATTGGAACCCCTCCTTAAGAAATGGTATGTCCTAAATACTCAATCTCCTTTGCCCCAAATTGACATCTACTTTTCTTAGCAAACAACTGATGATCTCGAATTATCTTAAATGCTTCACGTATGTGTCTTAATCCTAAGAAAACACCAAAATATCATAAATAAATAAATAAAACCTGGACACTCTTCCTAAGTAATGGCTTTAATACCACATTCATCGATCCTTAAAGTAGAAAGAGCATTAATGAGACCAAAAGGCATCATGAAAAACTCATAATTTCCCTCATGTGTCTTAAAGGTTGTCTTGAGAATATCAGGCTCTCACATATCAGGCTCTCACATCTTGATTTGATGATAACCATCCCTCAAGTCTAACTTAGAAAAGGAAAGAAAAAAATATCTTTTAACTCTTCAATAATCGGGATGAGAACTTCATCCTTAAAATTTAATTGACTTAGTTGCCTATAATCTACACATAATCTCTAAGACCCACTTTTCTTATTCAATGTCACAATTGGTGAGGAAAATGAGCTACTACTATTTCTAAATTCTAATGATACTGGCAACCACCATCTATTGCACCATCTTTTTTAACTTAGGGCCCAGGCCCGTTCAGTTGTGCTTTTGACAAGGACTTTTTCCTCAAAAAGTACTTTTCACTCCAAAACATTGCTAAACAAACATTGGTTGAGTGAAAATTTTAACTTAAAAAAAAGTATTTTTCTTCAGATGTAAAGGTCTGTTTGATTGGCGGAATTGATTTTCCGGAAAATTAATTACAAGTTTTCCAGTGTTTGATTGGCGGAAAATGATTTCCTATTGTAAAATATTTTACAAAACACGGGAAAAGGAGTTCTTGTTTTAGGAAAATGTCTTACCGTTTTGAATTCGGTAAGACATTTTCCTGAAAATGACCCATTCTTCTCCCCTTTCCCCTTCTCCTTCCCTTTCCCCTACCCCTTCCCTTTCCCGTTTCGAAGCCTACAATCGCCTCCAAGCCATGGCAGTGGCCTTCGGAGAGAAGTTGCCGATTCCCGAAAATTGTAGCCCTCGGCAGTCAATTTGATGGAAAAAGCTCTCTCCTTGAAGCTTTGCTTGGATTCCGTTTCAATGTGCGTGAAATTGAAATGGGTACTTGACAACCTCTCATTTTGCAGATGGTTCATTACCGTTCTGCACTTGAGCCTCGTTGTCACTTTCAGGTGGTTTTTGCTTTTAGAGTTTGGTGCTTTTGGTTTAATAACTTTATTTTTAGGGGGCTTGTTTTTATGTTTCTATTTAAAGTTTTTTATTAATTTTTTTAT
The DNA here is from genome assembly GCF_025698545.1 of Gossypium raimondii. NCBI lineage: Eukaryota > Viridiplantae > Streptophyta > Magnoliopsida > Malvales > Malvaceae > Gossypium > Gossypium raimondii. The sequence continues at coordinate 7,729,512 of NC_068568.1, forward strand.
ATGCTGAATCGGGCTTTTATCTGTGTTTATTTAATTTATATGAAGTAATAACTGGATTTTGGATGGAAGAATTTCAAATTATATAATCAAAAGAAATATTTAAAATCTATGATCGAAAAATTTAAGGCTTTTTCTTTATAATAAATTAGACGGATCAATTTTGTTAAATATCGATAATGTATCTATTTACCAAGGATTCATTTTGTTTTAGATCTGAATAATCTTAAACTATAGGGTTAATGTTTGCTAGAAAAAAGTTTTTTTCTGTAACATCTGGGTGTTCATTGAGTAAATGCTCCATTTGAGCAGCTTCTTATGTTTGCATTGTCTTCTTTTTCGTTGATACTTAAAATTGACAATTGAAAACAGGAAGAAGATTCTAAAGAATATGGAAGTTCAGTTGTTTCAGCATCAACAATTGCGGATGTCATAAAATCAACAAAGACTAAAACTTCAGTTTCTCCTAAGCCAATTGTAATGAGAGCTGAATTTGCACACTGTCCTAACCTCACCATCATTGATACCCCAGGATTTGATCTGAAGGTAACTTGCTGGTTCATCTGAAAAAGAAAATTTCAGACTTGGATTGATTGAAATCTTTGTAGCAAAATGATCTTATTAATGAATCACATTATATTGATTGAAATATTTTGTTGCAATGCAGCATGTTTGACACTATAAAAAGCTAGTTCATCTGCCATTTTCTGTTGTTTGAAGTCTAAACTTTAGGGGTAAATATGAAGATTCTAACTGTGTAAAGTTTCATGCCTCTTGAGGTGCCATTGGCTCGCATGCAGCTTCTGATGTATGAACTATTTTAAGGCTTAAGTTAGCATTTTCCATCCTTTGTAGGCAATAAAAGTTTGTTTCTACCATATTGCAGTGAGAAGAAGCCTGTATAACTTATTTGCTGATGATATTTGTTATCCAAGGCTGGATTTCCGGACTTCTTATTTTCGACTCTATTCAGATTGAAATTATTTGTTATTCTCCTTCCTCTGTTAAAAGTTTTCACTAGGTGAATGGAAATGCAAAAAATGTGTCTTTTTTGTGTATAAAATGCACAATGTTGGGAGCATTTGTACAAGATCATAACTACCAATTTGCTATGACATAAGACCATAAGTACCAATTTGCTATGACTGGCATGGTCGTCTTACCTTATATGTTCCTACAATTTCAAAGCCCTTGCACTAGTAACAGAATCTATTGAATGACAAAAAATTGCCATAGGATAAGGTCTTCTAATGTCTAAACTTGTCTTGTCTATGGTGTTGTTCGATCAATTGCAGGTACAAACTATAATGTTCAATTGCTCATTAGATATAATGATATAGAAGATAATGTTTGTGTTTTCATTGTTGCTCACCAATTGTTGGGTGATAAATCAATCTCCAATTTTCCTTTAAATTTTTTCGCAGCTACTTGGTGACAGTCATGGGTTTAGTGACTCCATAGAGTGTGTCATTAGCATTGGTTGACACATATTCTGTGTTCATTAAAGGCTTACCACGACAACCAAAGGTACTGCTGGTTGTCATTGTTGGAGGCTAGGTATGTTACAAGGCTTATTATGCATATCATCACCATGGTGTTATCCCTTATCATAATTTGATGTAAAAACATGTGATTTATCTGATTGCAGGCCTTGTCATTTCTCTCACTAGCCGCGGCTTGCTCAACTGCTAGTGTGACAAGTCTTTTGGTCAATGTCACCGACATATTGCCCGTCAAAGATATATGAGATATCGCTTGTCTGCACTATGGCTTTCATGTTGTGGTTTCTATCCTTTGCTTTAACTCTCTTCAATCTTTGGCTCCTTCTGTCTTTGTTGCGACTCGCAACTTCCAAGTTCCAACCCTTTCTTCATACACAAAAAGTTCAGCAGGCAGATCTTGACAATTCCATAGATGTTCAAATTAAGAAGTGTACATTGACAGTATTATATACAAACATCAAAATCTTGAACGATAAAATTGAATTTCAATGTTTTTTGAATAAAGGTTGCTGCCAATTTACGATTCATTGATTCATTTATCTAGTTCATACGGTTAATATTCTAGCTTAATAATTGAGTATTATTATATATTTAATTTGATTTATTTAATTATAAATAAATTATTGCAATATATGTAAAAACAATTTAAAATATAAAATTTATTAATATATATTAATATATGTAAAACAACTTTTTGGAAAATATTTTCGGAAATTTGCCAAACAATGAGAAAATATTTTACAGATTCAATCAAACACCGAAAATATTTTCCAAGAAATTATTTTAGAAAAGTAAAATATTTTCCAGAAATCATTTTACGGAAAATATTTTACTGGCAATCAAACGGACCAAAATTTTTTTAGCTTTTCCTAAGCTAAAAGTGATTTTGGCTGATTATTTACATTTTTATCCTCCATTAGTCTTCTCTCAAAACACACGGTAGAATCCCAATTTTTTCTTCCTTTTCTCTTTCTAAGTTTTTTTTTCTCTACTTCTCTTCTCTTTTCTCTCTCTCACTTTATTTCTTTCTACGCCTCTAATCTCATCTTCTCATTTTAACTCTCAATTTAATTTTTTCGTTTTTTCCCATTTCAAGTTGTTCCTCCTTAATTCTTCCACTAGTGAGCTTCTTTTCTTCTGCGATTGTTTTAGTTGTTCTCTTCTTCTCTTTAATTGTTCCTTATGCTTAGTTTAGTTGTTTTCTGCAACTGTTTTGGCTTGTGAAAGAATCAAGTTTTTTAGCTCTTGATATTGGATTGGAATATTTCCATCTCTTATGATGAAACAAGAAAAAAAATCTTATAATAATTGATTGTTTGATTTTTTTTAACGATATGGGGATTATTTATTTTTTCTGGCTTTTCTTGTGACAAACTTTTACCTTCAAAGGATAATGATGATGTTGAAGGGTTTTTATTTTTATTCTTTATCTTTGTTGTTTTTCATTTCCATTTCGTGTTTCTCTAAGTTTATATGAAGATTGAGTTACATAGGTTTGCTATTTTTAATTGATGTTGGTTTCACTACTCTATATTTAGATTGTTAAGTAGTTTCATTAAGTAAGTTTGTATCTTGTTAACTCTTGACATTAACTCAGTGAAACACTTTAAGCATAGAAGTATATCTACATGATGACCTATTGGTGGATGAATGCACATTTGTAGGCTGTGGTGTATAAACTTGTAAATCATTAGGCACTCTTTGAGAGATTATTTACTTTTGCCAGTCTCATGTGATGAATATCTTCTGTTTTGTCCCCCTATTGTTGTCAATTGTTGAGAAAATGAATTGCAATTTTTATACCACAGAAATCAACTGGTGGAGTTTTGTTGCCCAAATCAGCTGTCAAGTTTGAGAGGTATTTGATGGGGAGGTACGATGACAATCTGTTAAACACCTTTTTCCCCTTTTCAAATGAATGCTTGAGTTGCCTTAATTCATTTTATGATTTCAACTTCAGTTAGTTTCGGTCGGTGCCGAAGTAGGAAAAGTGGAGCCTGGAAAGAAGGTAAACAAATTCAGGAATTTTCTGAGCAATCTCATGCTAAGTGATGCCTGTCAAAATGCTATCATTTTCATATGTAGTTATTCTTCTAATACAATCTAAAAGAATTCCTATACTTTTGTAGGTTCTTTTCTCGGATATAAAAGCTTATGAGGTTAGTTAGCAATCCTTTTTGGCGAAAATATCATTTTGTTTTACATTGGGTTGTCTTATATGTCGATATTCAGCCTAATTAGAAAAGAAATTCTAGTAACTTGCAAGTTTAGCAGTAAGACTATCACTAACTATTAAAATGATGGTATCTATTATAGCGATGAATGTTTTTTTAGGCATAATCTCTAGTTCATTCATTTGGCCGTAGGTTTCTTTGGCCAACATAATAGTAATGTTATTTTTCAAAAAGTTGGGTGTACTGCACATGAGGTTTCTAAAATGCTATTGTGTTGCTTGCAGGTGGATTTAAGAAGAGATACTAGGCATGTGTTTTGTAAAGAGAGTGACTTGTTAACTGAAGTTGATTGAAGTTTTTTCTAGTCTTTTGTTTTAAGATGAAGAATCAATTGTATTTCGAAATTGAGCAGTTATTGCAATTATAATGTTGTTCAGTTGTTGCTACATTTATGTTAGTAACTTATTAGAGATGATAATAATTGTTTAAATGTTAAGAAAGCTTGGTGTTCTTAAACATGCCTTCATAAAATCTTTGGGGAATAATATTGACTCCATGTGAGTTGTGAAATCCACTGACTATTTTGATTTCACTGATTTTTCAACAAATTCTAGAAGATATTTTCCTGTTCTAACAAATAGCTGGAAACGTTATGCATCTCTATGTTCTTCAACTGATAAGTCATGTAAATTCTTAAAACGCTGGCATTTCATTTATGTAAGACATTTTTTATGGCAGAAAGGCTAAGTTATAGTTTTGAAAAGCAAACGATGGTCGTTGTTGCTACAATGGCGATACACAAACTTATTTGAAAATATGTCGGTCGAAATGGTGCAGATTTTACGGAATACAAAAATATTAACAGGGCATATAAGAATATTATTGATTTAGAAAATGTGCATGATGGAGAAAGTGAAGATGATGATGATGATGATGGTGAATCAAACAATTCAAGTAGTTTTGAAATTGAATTAACTAACAAAAGATGTTGTAGCTTCTAGTTCAATGAATTCACTTTGAATTGTAAATGCTAATATAAAATTTTAGTATTTATATTTGCTATATAATTATTATCCCTTTTGAAACTTTAATCCAAATACATGTAATATTTTAATTTGTTAGGTTTATGTTTTTTATGTTATGTTAATATATAATATGGTTTATATATTCAAATTACATTTTAAAATAAAATAATACAAATGAGTTAAAATCATTAATTAAAAATTAAAAAAATATTTTTAAAATAATACAACTGTGTTAATATCTAATTACAAATAATTATATTTAAATATTTAAAATATATTTTATATATTCTAATTAAATTTAATAAATAATTCATGTTAATTAATTAGATTTAAAATTAATATTATATATTAAAATATTAATAATAAGTTATAATAAATTATTTTTTATATTCTTTCTAAAATATCATAATATTAACTAATTTGAACATTATTTAAATGCATATTTGTTACTTCATATTACCATGTCTAAAATTGACATTTTATTTCTCAAAAGCACTTTTCAACAGCAATACTAAACACTTATATTTTAAACTAAACTTCTCAAAAACACTTTTCCACAGTATTTTTCAAAAGTAATACTAAGCTAGCCATTAATCTTCTAGATGGTTGGATATCTATATGACCTTATTTCGACAGCAAGACTTTCATTCTTCAATGGAATCCTATGGTCTTGGATTCTCTTAAGTGGCAACTCTCTAGACTTAACAAAAATATCCTCAAATTCTACCAAAAACTCTAGCAACCCTTTTTTTTCTCATAAAATTCTCCTTAACCTTTGATTGTGTGCCGGTAGTCATCAAATAAGAGAAAAGATATAACTCTATCTTTATAGTCATAGGTTGTATTACTTTCGAACACAACTTAGCTTTCATCAAATTAATTGCACCAGATTATATACCACTCAATTGACCCCACTGTAATTGAAATTTTAGTATGGGAGCAATAAAATCCGGTCCCAATTTCACTAACCATTGAACCTTTAAAACAATACCACATCCCTTTAAAAGTAACACCAAAAAATTAGTAGAGAAGTGAACCTCCTTACATTGCTAAGGAACTCTTTACTCAGTCCCTAGTAAAAATTCAACCCCCCTTTAACTATGGCTATCATTGTTTGACATTATTTTCAAACAGGCAAATTCAAATTACTCAGACTCAAATTATTTCATGTACCATCATCCTAGACATCAAAGTTCAAGATCATCTAAGCAATCTACAAATGACTCGAACTCATTCTCCCTATCGCTCTCTTTGAACAATATGTAATAGAGTTGGGATCTAGTACATGTATGTCCATAAAACAAAAGCATAACCCTATTTTTTTATCCTCAATCTTAGTAAGGCTAGGAAATTTGGTCCTAGGTATGGGAACATTGGTAGAGGTAGGTTTGGTAATAGTTTGAGAATGATTAAAACCAAAAAATTTAGTTGTACTCTGCGAAGGCTGATTTGGAGAGTAATTAGTTTTAGGATTGGCTATACTCTGAAAGAACTGACTAGGATTATAATGTGATTTAGAGTTAGTATTCATGATAGTTTCTAGCAGATTTATGCAAAGTAGTGTAGTTTCATTTCTAGTTAGTGTGGACTACAGGTTTTGCTTGCCTAGCCATGTGAAGGGCATCAATTAAGTTCTTTGGCTTAAGCAACTTAAAGTACTAAGAAAAATGCTTAAGGTCTATGAATTAGAAAGGGAAAGCTGGTTGAGGACACTTGCAAATTTTCATTGAATTGTTCAACGGGCCCTGTTTGCTTCAATGCGACCAACTCTGTCATTAGATCCTCAAATGCTGGGGTGTAAACATATATTCATGTTGTTAAAAAGTCTAGAATTTGGGTACTGAAGGACTTACGATCTCAGCCTTTACTAAGATAAATATTTTATTAATTTTTTTAAAATAAACAATTTACCATATTTTTTAATATTTACATTATAGTATATTTATTTTTTATATGATAAATCACATAATACACAAAAGAAAAGAAAATGATAATATATTATGAACTTGAAAGCGGGTCGAGTAGGGTTAGGCTTGAATGTTGAATATTAGAGTCTAAACTTATCCAATACTTAAAATAAACTTAATTTCTTGCTCAAACTCATTTTTCGACCTTAATATTTTTTTAAACCCTTCCAAATTTCACAAGCCTACCATGCCATATATAGGCGAATTGAAATTGTCTTATTTAGCTAAGAACGGAAACATAATCTTTCCGTAGATGGGTGATTCAAATTATCAATCAATATAATTCATCTTAAGATCAAATCATTTTTTGAGCTTGAATTTAACAATTATTTCTACATTAGACCTCAACTTTTTTTTTTCAAATTAAACCCTAAACTTTGCCATTGTTGATACACTCTCGAATTTTCCTTTTCAACTTAGCCCTTCAACTTGGCACTTTTCTCCATTACTACATATCTGGCCTAACAAGCCCAACCACTGAAATATCAAGATTCGTTTTTGTTTTGGGGGGTTCCCCGGAAACCTGTCATCCATTAGAAAGCCACTCAAAGCATCCGCTCTTAATTCCGAGTTGGAACTGAACTACCTATTCTTACAACGAAGTATGGCGCTTGCAACAGGGCCACGTCCACCTCCTCTGCTTCTTCCATCTAAAGCCATCAACATCCCAAACCCTCCTTCATTCGACCCCCACAGTCGCATCCTCATCTCTTTGAAACAATGTACCCACATCTCTCAGCTCAAACAAATCCACGCCCTGACCCTTCGTTCCACTTCGCCGTACCATCCAAAAACCTTCTTTTTATACTCTCAGCTTCTTCATTTCTCTTCCTTCCTTGACTTCAACTACGCTCTTCAACTTTTCAATCAAATTCAAAACCCCAATTCCTTCATGTGGAACACACTTATAAGAGCCTGTGCCAATGATGTTAACAACAAAGACCAAGCCATGAGGCTTTATTTGGAGATGCTAGAGCAAGCTCTGGTTTCTCCTGATAAGCATACTTTTCCATTTGTTTTGAAAGGTTGTGCTTACTTGTTTGATGTATCTGAAGGGATACAAGTTCATGCCCATGCTTTGAAACATGGGTTCGGTTCCGATGTTTATGTAAATAACAGTTTGATTCATTTCTATGCAAGTTGCGGGTTTCTGGACTTGGCTGAAAAAGTGTTTGTTAAAATGCCTGAAAGAAGCTTGGTTTCCTGGAATGTGTTGCTTGAAGGTTTTGTTCAGTTTGGTAAGTTCAATAGTGCTCTAAATCTGTTCAGGGAAATGCGGAATACGTTCGATCCTGATGGGTATACACTGCAAAGTATTCTAACTGCTTGTGCTGGTCTTGGGGCTTTCTCTTTGGGTGCGTGGGTTCACGCTTATTTGTTGAAGAAGTGTGATTTTAATTTGTCCATTGATGTTTTCATCAACAATTCTTTGGTGGATATGTATTGCAAATGTGGGTCTTTAGAATTAGCTCACCAGGTTTTTAAGAGGATGCCAAAACGTGATTTAACATCATGGAATCATATGATCCGAGGATTTGCAATGCATGGTCAAGCTGAGGCAGCAATTAGATGTTTTGATAAAATGATTAGGACAGAGCGTTTCAGACCAAATTCCATTACGTTCACTGGCGTTTTGAGTGCTTGTAATCATAAAGGCATGGTTTCTTACGGTCGTCTGTATTTTGACATGATGGTTACTGATTACAAGATTAAACCTGCATTAGAGCACTATGGGTGTTTGGTTGATCTTCTAGCCCGTGCAGGGTTTATTGATGAAGCTCTTGACCTTGTATCAACGATGCCTATGAGACCTGATGCAGTCATCTGGAGAAGTCTTCTTGATGCTTGTTCTAAGAAGAATTCAAGTGTTGAGCTAAGTGAAGAGTTGGCCAGGCAAGTCGTTGAATCGGAAGGAGACATTGGCAGTGGTGTTTATGTGCTGTTATCAAGAGTTTATGCATCAGCTAGTAGGTGGGATGATGTTGGATCGGTAAGGAAATTAATGACCGATAAAGGCGTAAAGAAAGAGCCTGGATGCAGCTCAATCGAGATGGACGGTGTTGCTCACGAACTTTTTGCAGGAGATACATCTCATCCTCAAACTAAAGAAATATACCAGATGCTAAAGGTGATTGATAAAAAACTAGAATCGGTTGGTTATTCACCTGACTATTCACAAGCACCTATGATCGACGAACTTAATGAAACTAAACAACATTCCCTTAAGCTGCACAGTGAAAGACTAGCCATTGCTTTGGGGCTTTTGAAGTTGCAACCAGGTATGCCAATACGTATTTTTAAAAACCTTAGGGTATGCAATGACTGTCATGAGGTAACGAAACTGATCTCCAGAGTTTTCAATGTCGAGATTATAGTACGAGATCGTGCGAGATTTCATCACTTTAAAGATGGCTTCTGCTCATGCTCGGATTATTGGTGATAATTGTTCGAAGTGTATAGCTAGTAACAAGTAAATTACATAATGTACATGACAATGAAATGTGTCACCTTTTATTGTTTGTGGCAACATTAAGTTTTCATATGGATGATGCCATTCTTACAATGCTTGAGGCCACTTGATTTCTGCAGTCTGCTGTACAAGTTTTATGTTCCAGATGCCAATAACAACATAATTATTTCAAGTTCACAGAGTAGGAGCTGAAAACATCCTCAATAATTCAATTCAAGAAGCGTGCAACAAATTGCAACAAGAATAACTCTACAAGACCTTAAGGGAGCAAAATTAAAAACTGCGAGAAGTTAGAACAGAAGCAATCAGATCATCTATAGCTTGAATTCGAAAAGCTTGAAATGATTACCTTCTTTCATAGCAGGAACATTACTCAATACTGAACTTTACCCAACTTATCGTTGGAAAAACTGCAGTGGGATGTAGGAGACTCGATGAAAACTTCTAGCTTATATTTGAAGAGTTTGAGTAGGATGTACAAAGCATGTTGATTCTGAAACACCTATGACATTCCCTCAATGTAGCTCATGGATTTATTCCTTGTTTTACAAAGTCTCTTGCCACTGGAAAAAAAATGTACCAAAAGATGAGTCACATAGATCATTAGAAACCATGTAACGTGAAACAAAACCGAAAGACTAACCATAAATAAAATGGTATAGGGGTACTTGATATATTTACCTAATGAGATACAGTGCTCATTAATAAAACTGTCAAGCATGTTCATATCAGACCCTTGCATCAAGGGTTATATACAATTGAGCTAATTCTGATCAAAATTTAGGTTTATCATGACAAGTTTATATAATTGGCTTTCATACAATAATTTTCCAAAAACAAAATTGTCCAAAGGATAAACAACTTATTTTAGTTTTTGAAGTATATTAACCTTCTATTTAGTAGACTAGTGCAACATCATACTGGTGACAAAACCAGAGTTTAGTTTATGCAGTAGATTAACTCTGTTTAGTATGCCTAATGGCACATCATATGGGCTAGTTCTCCCACAAAATGTTTTTCTCAAAAACTAGCCATATAGCATTAAAATACCCTCAATTTAGTACGGTTAATTGTATATGAGCAATAAACTCAATCACAAAGATAACAATGTCGACTATGAATTTGGAGAGCTACCAAGAACTCAAGATCAAGAATCCTAGGTACATAAATTAAACCCCCAAAACAAAATTTTAATCTAGCAAAGGTCCAACGTCCAACAATTCCACTTAGATGAAAAATCACATAAGATAATGTGTGCTTACGACAAGAATGAAAAGGCAGTTCATTTTGAGCTAGAAATGTTTCGAGTACGGATTATATAACCTCAACTCTTAATGCTACATCATATATTTGATGATACGATTGAGAAGATGTTGCATTTGGATCTACACAAAAGAATCACATTTGCAAATTCTTGACGTTGCAAGTTGCAATCACCAAATAGAACACAAATGCTATATGAATAGAAAAAGCAATAACCAATGGAATGCATATGCAATTAAGATGAATATAAAAACCAGAGCAGCTGAAAGAGAAGTCTAACCTTTTGATGCTGATGGAACTAACACAACATGCATATCAGCATTGTTGGGAGGAAGTTGCAAGCGAAGAGGAAAGAGCTTCCCATTCAAAGGACTCCGAGTACACACCACAACATCCTCAAGGCCAGACTCTTCTTTTAATTTATGAGCCAGTTGATCCACACCATTACCCTTGAAACTAAAAGAGTACCCTTCAATTGCATCATCATCAACCTCCCCACTATCATCTGCAACATGGAAGTATATTGTCCTTCCTTCGGATTTTGGTGGGGAACCCACATAAGAATCACTTGACTACAAATAAAAAAAAATGTAAATTGAATCAAACCATTAAAAACAACCCAAATGATCCAAGAGTTAGATTCTTTTTTTAAAGTTGAGATCTTCAAACCTCTTGTCTTGAAAAGTGGGCAGATTTGCCTGAAATTGAAGAAGGTGAATCAAAGTCCAATGAATCTGAGTGAGGAATGGGAGGAGGGTGTTGAATATTCGCTGAGGGCTTCTCTTGAATCTCCACAATATCCACATCCCACAACACCCAATCTTGAGTAGCGGTCCTATGAGGAATATCGTGAGTCACCGAGTTCCTCCAAGGTGGTAATCCTCCATTAGCTCTCAAAAAGTTCCCGTACCGAGTCTTGAGCTTGACTTCACACCCTTCTCTAATGGGTTCCCACTCGACAGATGAGTCGAGCCTCCTAGGCAGTGTCTGAATCACTTTTCGACCCGTCATCCCAAGTAAAAAGGGCTGGTTGGAAGCAGTAAGATACCTGTTGTAAGAGCTTTTTAGACGGATAATGGTTTGAGATCCAGGCACGAACTCGACGGTCCATCGAGCGTTCTTGGAGGATCCATTTCGGTCTTGAGTGACGGATTCTTCGTCTTCATCCGCGACCAGATACTTGTCGTGGTGGCTGCGTAGACGCACCGATTTGGCGTTTAGGAACAAATCCATTCCCGTCCTACAGTAGGAATATTTTTAGCCGCTCAAAACAAAGGAAGAGGAAAGAGGGAATGAACAAAGAAAGATGAGATTTTTATAGCCCAAATCTGTTTTTCTTTTCTGTGACATTAAAAATCGCGAAATTTTACTACTAACAATGGAATACAGTAGAGAGGGACGTTAGTAAGTGGTGCGAAGCTGGATCTCATGAGAGTCGGCGGCGGCCATTGAAGAAAGAAAGAAAGATCAAAGAAGCACACATGGGGCGTAACGCGGTAAATTTGCTTCACATGTGATGGCGATGATTTCGGGAGCAGTATGTTACGCACGTGGTGGGTCTATGTTGGACCATTTTGGAACATGTGAGAGAGAGAGAGAGAGCGCTGTAGTGCAATGTTTCCGCGTCTTTATAAGAATAATTTAATGTTGATCATCTTTTGCCCAAAAAGAAATGACCTGCCAAGCTTTACAACAAAACAATAATTTAATAATGATTTCTTTTTCCAAATAGAAATTATCTTTTATATGCAAAAGACATCAAAGAAATTGATATTCTCATCTAATCGTAACTCAATTTATACTAGAAATATGCTCCACTCAAGACTATAGTCTCCAAGGAAAACATTTGTAAGAACCCAACCGTCATTGCCATCAACTACCACTTTTTTCGCGAGTTGGTATGTTGGATTCTACTTGATAATATTTATAAAGCATCATGGATTGATAAGAATTATAAGTTAAGCATAGAAAAAACTAAGTTACTGTGAACTCGAGAGTACTCAAATCATAATAGGTTAGAGAGAGAGAGATTTATTATTCTGAAAGAAGGGTCTCTTAAACCTAAAAATAGTGTGAACCAACAAAAAAGATAAATAGGTTAACATAGACTAATTGACAACTCGGGAAAGAATAAAAAGAGGGAAAGGTTGAGGGTTTATATGGGGGAGGGGGAAGGGGAGGAAACAAGAAAAGGAGAGGGCAGAGGTGGAGAGATGAGTAGATGATGGCAATGGGAGTAGTCGTAAGGAGGTTGTCACCACCACCAAGGAATTGATCATCATGGCTTCGGCGACATCGCTTGATATGACCCTTCCACTAACTCCGTTCATTTCACTCACAACATCTCATCACATCCAAAGTTAGTTGTAGGGAATGTGACGGGCCTTGAAGGAAGCTCACTTTATGTCGTGATTCCTTTAGGGTCATACTCTATTGAGGAAACATCGTTTGAATGTAGATATTTTCTCTTTTCTTAAGTTAGCAAATAGTGAAGTAAACTAACAGGTATTCTTTGGGGGAAGTGAAGTAAACTAACAGGTATGCTTTAGGGGAAGTAGATTCGATATGCTACACCCCTCTTGATTCCCTGAATTTGTTAAGTTTTCAAGTTTCCCACTAATTAATCTTCTAAAAGCCTGCTTACAACGAGATGGTGTCTTAGCGTCCTCACAAGGCTGATCTTTTTGTTCGCGTAGATTGCTTGAAGTTTGACTTTAGTTTTTTTTTTTCTTTTTTATAGTTAAACTTCTCAAGATCATAAGCATCACCATTAGCTAGTTCCAACCTCATTCTTGCATTATTATCATGAGTATTATCACGCTTTGCGAACTCTTGAACATTACCCTCATCGTAGGTCTTTTTTTAGCATTTTATTTTATTAAGAGAAATAGGGCTTTGGAGTTTCTTATTATCTCTACCCATCCTTCTCTTAAACTTTCGAACTACTTTATTATTGATAAAAGGTAGTGAAAACATGGTTTTGTGGCCATTCCACTTCTTTCAAGTTAGATAAGTGGCCCATTCATACTATCTAAAATGAGCATAGGTTTTTAAGGTCCCTAAGCCTACCGGAGTCAGAAATGGAGGCCTTCAACTATTAGGATTTAATGCCCTAAGTATAGTGTATTTATCATTTTATACTTGTAATTTTTCAAATAAATTGGTTTTTAAAAAAATTCTATTACTCATTAATATCATTTGTATTTGTTTTCAACGGTTTTCGCACACAAAGTAAAATATAAGCAAATATTGGCTCATTAATTATCTAATGTTTAACTAATACTAGGTTGCATTATGTGGTCAAATCATAATGCAAAAAGACAACTTATATTAGTTGATAATCTAAATAGTCCATAGTCTAATCAAAACTAAGCAAATTGATTGAAAGATTATTATGTCGTCTATCAAGTCCAATTTGGAAGATATCCTATCTTAAGTATCAGAGCGAATGACTCTCAAAAGATATAAACATAAATGTGATTGTCTGGACTGACAATACTTGGACCTAAGTTGGATTTATCTTAGATCTATTTATGGGTTTATTTTTGAGGTGAGATCAGATTGATTTCATTTTTTTTAACCAAGCCAAGGTTATTTTTCAAACCGAAACGGAACCAATGGACATAAGAAACCAATAGTTACTAAACCATACTAAATTGGTTCAGTTCAAGTTTTGGGTTTCCATATTGTTTGTGGGCTTAGAGCTTTTGGACTTTATTTAGACAAAATTGTCTTTAGATTTGGGCTTTTCAACTTTAATTAGATAATATTATCTTTGTTTTATGTTTCTTAGACACTATTTTACAATTTAATTTTTTTTCAATCATACTTAAAATCTAAATGAATATATTTATCTAAAAATAATTTGTAAAATTTATAATTATAAATGTTTATTAAAAGTCTAATTAAATTTTGATTTAATCACCTTCAATCTTCATGGACATAATCAAATGTTAAATTATTTGTATTTTCAACTCTTAAAGTGTAATGATAGCAAAAAAAAAAAACACCCAAGTTGGAAATGTTACTAATGATAACGAAAATTTTATAAGTTTTAACACTAATAATAATAGAAAAAGAACATTGTACATAATAAGTAAAAGATATAAACACTTGGATTCTTAAAAGTTTTAACAACAATAATAAATAATCAATGAATTTGTGAGGGGTTGACTATGAAATTAGATTTAGGGTTTGTATTTTATATTTTATTTTATTTATAGAATATGTAAAAGTATAATAAAAGCTATATTTAGAATTTAGAAGCAATGGGTTTTGTTTTGGGCTTTAAAGGTGTTTATATATTTGGCTTACATGCTTAGAAAGATATTTGGCTTTTTCTTTTTTGGAATTTTAAACTGTTTTTTGGGGACTTCTCGATGTCCAATACAATAAATCAAAACTGAACTGAATTGATGTGGTTCAATGATATCATCTAATTGAAACCAAACTAAACTATAAAAAACCTGAACTGAATTATTGGTTCGACTAGGTTTCTCGGCTTGGTCGATTTTTTTGCTCAGCCTTACTTTATTCACTTGTGATATTCATAGTGTCGTATACCCTAATCGAATAAAGTGGTTTTGGGACCACAAATCCGAGTCAAAAAAATATTTTAAAATTATTTTTAGTATTTGCAGTATGTGAATTACAGTGTGTGAAAATTTCGTATGAAAATTTGATCGTTTGAGTGCTCAATTTGATAAAAAGGGCTTAATTGCGTAAAATGAAAACTTAGGGATTTAATCTAAAAGCATCTATTTGTTGATGTCTTTTTAATTAGGAGGCTTAAAAGTGTAATTAACCCACTATATAGATAGTGGATGGTTATGGACTAAATTAACCTTAATGATTTTATATTATAAATTATGTAAATAAGGTTAAATAGGTAAATAGATATATATTATATAATATACTTTAATTAAAAGACATAAAAATTGGTTAGTTGTCATCTTCCTCAAGCCGAAATTGAGAAAAGAAAAGGGAGAAACATCCAAGTTAGGGTTCGGCCATTAGGGAGCTTGATTCAAGCTTCGTGTTCTATCAAACCCATGCTTTAATTTTAGAAATTGATGGTGATTTTGAGATATGCCATTGATGAATGCCTGATCTTTTTGTTAGTTAATGGTGAACTATGAAAGATATGTGAAAGATTAACATGTTTTGCATTTGAATTTTTGGTGAAATTGAGTAATTAGGGCTAAATTGTGAAATTAAATTTTTGAGGGGACTAAAATGTGAAATAAATGAAATGTGTGGACTTGTATGAGCACTAGGAATATTAGGCCCTTGTATGGTGTGGGCAAATTTTGTGTATTTTGTGTTTTATGCAATAGGGACTAAACTGCAAAAAGTGTTAATGTCAGGGGCAAAATGGTAATTTATCCATTTATTTGTTTTTGGACTAAATTGAATATAATAATATTTAAACTAGCTCATTTTGAATATGTTTAGATCAAGAACCAAAGAAATCAGAGTTAGATCGGGGAAAAGCTAAAGTCGTCTACTAATTGTCCGGTTTTGATTTTTCACTGTTCGAGGTAAGTCTATTAGCTATTAAATGTTATTAAATTAGTATATATGTATGTATATGTATTGTATTTTTGCTGAACTATAATTTAAAGTATATTGATTTAATAAATTTAAAGTATGAATGTAACAGCCCGATTTTGGGTCTAGTCGGAATAGTGGTTTCGGGACCACAAATCCGACAAGGAAAAAAAATGTAATAGCCTGAATTTTCAAAGGTGTCGGAATGGTGATTTGAGATCACTAAATTTGACAAATGAGTAGAAAATATTATTAATTTAGTGAGTATAAGTTAAATGTGAAGTTAGGAAAAATTTTGAAATAGTGAATAGTGCACTAGAAATAAATATTAAAATAATTAGAATCGAAAATAAGGTATTGAGACCTCAGAGATTTTAAACCGAGCCATAAATATTTATAAAAATATTTATGGAGTGTTAAAAAGTTAGTATTAAAGTTTCGTCAAGAAATTTTAAAGTTCGATAATTAATTGAACAAAAGGACTAAATTGTAACAAATGCAAAATTATAGGAAATGATTAAATAGCTTAAATGATAAAAGGAAGAGGGCTTAAAGGAAAATAGACCCAAGGTCTATTTGGGCTGGACAACAAAGGCAGAAAATCAGGAGAATTGAGGGTAAAATTGGAATATTGCAAAATTTACTTAATAAAGTTAGGACCAAAGTGGAATTATCTAGATTTCTCTTCATTTTTCTGCATTCTCATCAGCTAAAACACCATGGAAGGGTTTCTTCAAGCTGGTTCTTCATATTTTACTGCAAGTAAGTTCAATTCTTGATCATTTCTTGAAATTTTGTATTTTTATGACTTTTACAACTAGGCCTACTTGTTGAATTCATTAGTTTTGATTTTATGAAAGAAGTTGAAAGTTGATATGAATATGTGCTGGAAGTATATGATGATTTAGCATGAAATTAGAGCTTTAAATTGTTCATATGCTGATTTTATTGAAAGAATTGAATAGAAAGTGAATGTTTGGGACCTAATAGTAAAAGAGTTTGAAGTTAGAGCTATATGTGGAAATTCTGAATTTCAATAGTTGTGAAATAACTTATAATGTCTAGGTAAAGTATTAATTGAGAGAATTAGATCAATTGAGGGGTGAATTGAGAAAGGACTGAATTGTATAAACTGTGAAATTTGGGGCAAAATGGAAATCAACATTTTGCACTAAAACAGTTTTGGACAGCAGCAGTAGTCTAACTTTGAAAAATCACCAAAAATTGTAGAGATTGAATTAGAGAATGAATAAAATATAAAATTAAATCTTATTGAGTCTAGTTTCTTATAAAAGAAACGGTGTAAGCAATGAAATTGTAAATCATGAGATATAATGGATTTTGTGAGACAAGGTCAGAATGAATTCGGGTTCCTCTGTTCTGACTTTGGAAAATAATTAAAAATTGTACAAAAACTATTATGAGTTATAATTTATATGGTTAGAATATTTAATGAGTCTATTTTCAGAAGAAATAAACGGAAACATCATCCGAATTCTGTACAGTGAGATAATTAATTTTTAGTGAAGAGTGGTCGGAACTGTCAGACAGCGAAACAGGGGAACTTTAAAGAATAAACTGTACTATTTTGCTAAACCAAAAATTCTGAAAATTTTATGGTAAGAATATATGTGAATCTAGTTCCGGGGAAAATTTACGGATCTTAATTTGGAGCTCTGTAGCTCCGGATAAAAACAATTTAGTGACTCTAACTCGGATAAACAGTTTTGAATATACATGTGAGTGAATAGTGAAATTATAGTTAATGTTGTTTAAGTGTATTATACACATTAAGGATGTGGAATGGAGAGGAGGAGGAGGAAAATTGGGAAATGTATGAATGATTTGTGTATAATTGGTCATATGCTTGATTATAATTGATAAACGATAAAATAGAAATGATGCTTATATTTGTGCATTATTAGACATGGTTTAAGCTCATGTGTGAAAATAAAGTTTCATAGTATGTGTGAATAATATAATTGGTATATGATTGGGCATGAAGTAATGTCATGAATGGTTTATGAATTAACATCTGTTGGTAAATGTGGCACATTAATAAATGTTGTGCTCATCCATGCTTATAATGCTTATGTTATATGTGTATTTGGCTAACATATTTGGTATACATGCTTAGGCTTTGGCCAAGTAGTGGCTGAATTATGTCACGTTAAATTTATAAGTTATGCATTGAAATGTGATTATTGAATAGAAATTGAAATGGTTTGAATTGAATTATTGAATTAAATTGGAGTATTGAAATTGGTGATTGATATGAATTTTATTGGAATTGAAAGCGAGAAAGTGGAAATTGATATGTGAGACCGATCTCGAATCGAATTACGAATCTTGAATATTGTTATGTATCTTGCATTGAACTGTGAAAATGCTGAAATAATGAATTACTTGCAATCTTGTGAAACCGATTGAAATAAGAAATTATAATTGATACTGAACTAAGATGGAAATTTATACTGGAAAGTGAATTAAATACCCTATTAACTAGTCGGGCTAGTCGGATATAGTTGGCATGCCATAGGATATGGAAGAGTACGGGGTATTTGTCAGCTTACTGATTAGGCACTTATGTGCCGACTCATCGTTATCGTTATCATTATCGATTCGACACTTTGTGTGTCGAATCGTTATCGTTATCGTTATGATTCAGCACTTTGTGTGTTGAATATTATATCGCTACCGTTCTATCGATTCTTGTATCTTGGTGTGTTTGGTTGGAATCGTGTATCCGTCGAGTCCGAGTCAAGTTAATAGGGCAAATGAAATAAAGTTCTTGATAAAACTAAATCGAATGATAAGACATATGTGAAAAGTGAAATTTGAAATAAAGAAATAAGAATGATTGTTATATATAATTAGTTGATAATATTAAAAGATTGAATTGTTTATTAGTAGTGATAATTGTAAAGAAAAGTATGTGTGATTTAATGTCGATAATGATAAATTTTATGAAATAGATTTTGATAATATAAAATGATGTAAAAATGAGAAGTGAAAATGAAATAATTTGAAATAGTGAAATAATACTTGAATTTAATTGAATACAAGGTATCGAAAAATATATTTATGGATTTAATGTATGAAGTGAGTATTTAAAGACTTTAAGCGTAAATTGATTATAAAAAAAAACGAATTGACAATGGAAATTGATGATGGATAAATTATTACAATGGAATGGGAAATTGAAATGAATGGTATAGTCAAAAAACATTGAATTAAATGGTAATTACGTATTAGTGTTAAACTTAGTGGCATTGAATTGTACGTGAATTAAATTGGAAAATTGCTAGTGATATGATTCAAATTGTAAGCATGAGAAATTGCAAATTGAATGAAATGGAAATGAAACATTGACTTGCATGAGTATGTATCGGGTCTCATAGGCCATATTTATTAAGATTATAATATTTTGAGGATATATTGTGAAAAGTTATAAAAGCATGTTAATAATTTTGAAGTTTTTAATTTAGATGAAAATTTATAACTCGGTTAAATACATTTACAAGTGTATGTGTTTTGGTAATGCCTTGTACCCTATTCCGGTGTTGGATATGGGTAAGGGGTGTTACAATGAATGATTTATATATAAGTATTTCTAATGTTCGAACAAATAAGTTTATACTTATATAAATTTTTACAAATGGTTAAAGTATGAAAGGTATATAAGTATATATACATATAAATGTTCTTGAACATGGTTGAAGTATGACGGTTTCATATGTATATACAAGATTCAAATTCACGTATGTATATACATGTATAAATTATTGATTTAAGCAAAGGTATAGATATCATAAATATATACAAAAGGTTCAAATGAATTTATATGTATATACATGGTAAAATTTTGGATTAGATTTATGATATGTATGTTATAAAACTATATGATAAATTCGGTTAAGCATGCAAATATACATGTGTATGTTTATGTATTGAATTTAGATATGTTACTATTTAAGTGTATGAGGTTCGATTATACAATATATATGTATAAATTCTTGTTATGAAATTATGTATGAATTTATATAAGTACATGATAAATTTGAATATATATATATGTATGTACAGTATAATTTCTTGTATCGAAATTAGGTATGGAATTATGTATTGATATATGAGGTCGAATGTATATGTATATATATATATATATGTTTAATATTTGCATTGAATCAAAAGTATGAAATTGTTAGCTTAGATTATTTTAATATGTTCGAATGTTAAATGTATATTATTTAAGTATAATATAAGTTACATATTATGATAGTAGTAGTTGAATCTATAGTATGAAGTTATATATAAATGTATTCGGTTGAATAATTGAATTATCAAGTTTGGAATTGGTGATTGAACTTTATATAACTATGTGTATCAAAGATATAAGTTATGAATTTTAAGTTGAATCTTTATGCATGGATTTTGTATACGTATATAGTTCGAAAATGAATTATATCTTATGTGAATTGAGTATTCAGGCTCAGCGCCTAGCAGGTATATTGCCAGTGAATCAATTAAGACTTAAAGCCTAGCAGGCTAAGTGCCGGTGAATCTGTTTAAATTAAGTGATTATGTACATTGGGTGTATATATATATATATATGATTTGGTTATTTATATTGGATAAATATATGAACATCTATTTATATGTTTTTAATGAGCATATAAACGTTCGAATCTTTATGTTTAGTGAGTATATATATATTGGTTATCATGAAATTGTTGGATATATATATATGTGTGTGTGTGTGTATGCATTCGACATGTGTGGATTATAAGTTTATATATATGTGCATTCGCACATGTGGTTGATAAGTATAAATATATGCTTTTGGCATATCTATTTGAATAATATATATATGCATTCGATGAAGTGTAAGCAATAAGTACACTAGCAATCAATATATGCAATTAATGAGAATGTTGATAACTCGGTTATATGCATATAATGTATATACATATGTTCGTTTATATGTATTAGTTAAATATACATTCTTTAGATATCAACAAAATGACTTAAGATATTAATATTTGAATAGTAATTATATTGGATATTTGTGATCCCAACAAATTTACTTAAGGAATTATATGATTCTTTTATAAGTATTTTAGTTATGCTATAGACTTACTAAGCTATAAAAGCTTACTTTATTTGTTTACGTCTCTCTGTTTTATAGACTTAAAGAACAAGTTACAAGCTCGGGGATCATCAACAAGATCATCACTCTATCTACAGTCTCGGTATTGAAATTTTGAAAATTTTAACTTATGACATATATAGGCTGGATAATATTTTGAAAGTCGTACTTTGATGGCTTATTTTCTTATATTTTAACTGGATTGAAATCTTATGTTCTATTTAAAATGGTCAAAGTAGAATTTATATATTATACTTATTTTATACTTGATGTCTGTTTTGATTTATGTTTGATTAGTAATGCCTCTTAACCCAAATTCGACGACGAACACGGATTAGGGGTGTTACACTCCTGAGTGAATGATACTATGTATGTGTGACTTGTATACTTTGATGTGTTAAAAGCCTGAGTTCAAATAGATAAGGAACTGAAAGCTATGCTGGGTATACGACTTTTGCATGATGTAACATCATTCCACAATAGTGGAATCATAGCCCTACAAAGGTAAATGATATCTTCTCATTAGCATTACATGGTTATTCAAAAAGGAACGTGATTATGAGTCATTTGTTATAAAACAAATGATTTAATTACTATATGTTAGTTATTAACTTTTTCATATCGGAAGATATAATTGAAACCATGAGATAAAATAAGATCAAATTGAGAGAACGAATTTTATCCCAAAGAGATTAAAGATATCCTATGAAGGTAACTCACTTATGATAAGGTCACTGGACGAGCACTTATTGAATGACTTTCGTAATGGTATATGATAATGGAGAGTTCAGTCATAGTACTATAGTGAAATGACTCTGTAACAATCTGTTTTCCAGTAGTGTCAAAAATAGTGGTTTCAGAATCTCATTTCCAACGAGTGAGTCTATAAATATTATTATTAATATTTACGAGGTTAGTATAAAGTTTAATTAAAGTTTGTTCCTTTAATTTTGTCAATTAGATAGTTAATTAAGATATAAGGACTAAATTGTATAAGTGGTAAAAGTTCAATCACTATGGATTTTATTTAATTTAAGGACCAATTGAATAATTAGATCCATTTTTAGTTGTGAATGGTGGATGGTGATGCCATCATCAGCTTAGTTTAGTTTAATGATGATTAGATTAAGATTAATTAAGGTTTATTTAGTTTTAATTAAAGTATAAAAGGAAATTATAAAGAAAATAAAACCTATGTCTATCATCTTTTTTCATCCAAACCGATTCTAAAGGAAGAAGAAAACCCTCCCACCTTCCAAGTTTTGATTTTCAAAATTGGCAAACCATTTTTAGTTTGTTTCTTATAATTTTTATGTTTTTGAGATTTTGGGAACTTGATTTAACTAGCTCGAGTATTATTTTGCAAAACTGTTAAACTTTTTAAAAGTTACCACTGATGATTTATTAAATTTTTTTGATGTTATTTGGTTGGATTTTAAGCTTAGTAACGAAAAAGGACTACTTTGTAAAGTGAAAACAGTTAGTTTTGAACATAGGGACTGTCATAACATTGCCTACATAAGAGTACGAGGGCCTAATAAGCAAAGCTAGGCACAGAGGGCCTAAATTAACGTAGAGTCGCCACTAACCAATTAAGGCTAGGTTAGTTAGCCACCTATCATCTAAAAGTCTAGAATTAATACTACAGAAAAATCCTAAAAGTCTAGACTCAATCTCATCACCAAATTTCAGGTTCGAGAGTACGATTACGTGTGGGGAAGGTTATAACACCCCCACAAGGCCTATCCGGGGATAGTCCTACGAGGTCATAGGAGCTAGATTTTTTTTTATTTAAGCATATTAATGTCTTAATCTAGGCTAAAATCTTGTGGAAATTTTAAATAAAAACTCTAAAGAAAATGCCTTCAGTTTACTTGTAACTCGATTAAGATGGTTCACCAAACTTATCTAATTTGAAACTTAAATTAGAGATTTTTATTTTTAACGGAAACTCTAAAGGATACCTAAAAATTCTAGTAAAATACGTTCAATTCCTAAAATTAATTCTATTTTAGAATTCTAAAAAAACCTATAAATTACCAATGAATTGAGAGAAATATTAAAATCCATCTACAACTTATTTGATCTTTTATTATTATTATTTTTAAAAGATTTAATTAATAATGTTAAACCTATCAAGATCTTACGAAAGTATCCTATGTCAGTTTATGATTTATCTTACTTTAAAATTCTTGATTTAAGGTTTAAATTAGTCAAAATCCTAAAATAATATATCCTAAATACATTTATTAGTGTTAAGTATGACTCTATTTTCAGTTAAATTTGAGAAATAATCTTCTAGTTAAACTCGCTTATTTGTTTTAATCAAACACTGATTAGTTTAGATTATTTTATTATTATTTGACATATGAATTTAGCCTATAAATAGGCTCTTTTACAACCTTAGAAAAAACACTCCATTTAGAGATTAGAATTCATAACACATTTAGAGAATTTTGTGTTTACGTTTTGAGGGTTCTTTGTTTTCGGGGTTTGGGGTTTAATTTTATCTCCATCTTTTATACTCTTCGTTCTTTTGCCATTATAGTAAAATTATCTTTGCCCGTGGTTTTTTTATCCTCTTTGGAGGGGTTTTTCCACGTCAAATTTGTGTGTTCAATTTTTTAATTTCTTCTAATATTTTTGTTACTTGTTACTTAATCGGGTGGATCCCTAAAAAGTGGTATCAGAGCTAGTTCAATTTTCATATATCATCCCATTCAGATATGGCAACAATAAGGTTTGAAATTGAGAAGTTCGATGGGAAGGCAAATTAAAATCTGTGGCAAGTCCGGATGATAGCAATTCTAGCTCAGTCCGGTTTGAAAAAGGTTGTTACCGGGAAAAAACCTGAGAATCTAAATAAAATAGAATTAAAAAAGCTTGATGAAAAGGCCTTGTCTGCAATCCAGTTGTGCCTCGCAAATACGGTATTGATGGAGAAGACCTCATCTGCCTTGTGGAAAAGGTTAGAAACTCTTTATGCGACTAAGTCTCTGGCTAACAATTTAGTGTTGAAACAACGTCTATTTATGTTTCGTATGAACGAATGTGAGTTTCTTAGAGATCACATCAGTCAATTCATTACTCTTTTAAATGATTTAAAGAACGTTGACGTTCATATTGATGATGAAGATCAAGCTATGCTATTATTGTGCTATTTACCCCCTTCATACAAGTCTTTCAGGGAGACCCTGATTTATGGCAGAGACAAACTCTTGTTTGAAGATGTGAAGGGTCATTTGTTGAGTAGAGACAAACTCGACAATGAGCTTCACTTGGATAGCAAGGCAGATAGGCAAGCTTCCGTTTTGATAGCATCAAAGAAACGAGACAAAAGGTGTCGCTATTGTAAAAAGTTAGGTCACGTCAAAGCAGATTGTTATAAACTGCGAAATAAAAGAGCTGCTGAGAGTAACTAGGAAGATGTAGCTGGTGCTAATTTGATTGATGAAAGCGGTGATGATTTCTTGTTAGTGTCAACGAGCGATAACTCCAAGCTCACGTCTGAGTGGATCCTAGATTCGGGATGTTATTTCCACATGTGTCCCAATAGAGAATGGTTCTCCACATATAGTTCGGTTGAAGGTGGAGTTGTGCACATGGGAAACGATTCATCTAGTAAGGTAATTGGTATTTGTATTATTAAAATTAGGATACATGATGGGACGATTAGGACACTCTCAGATGTCAGGTATGTACCTGATTTACGAAAGAATCTCATCTGCTTGAGTATTTTAGATTTGAAAGGATGCAGAATCAACATCGAGTCAAGCGGCATTAAAGATCTCGTGGAGCTCTCGTTTTGTTAAAAGGTAAAAGAACTGGCAGTCTTTATATTCTGGAAGGTTCTACAGTGACCAGTGAAATCGGACGTCCCTCGTTCATTACATAGTCGAAGTCAACTCGTTTGGAGCGGAGGCAACTTGGTCATAGGAGGGAAAAATGTATGACCATTTCATTGAAGAGAGGTTCTCTTTTGGATGCAGGTTTTGAAAAGTTAGGGCACTGTGTTCATGAAAATCAAACTCGGGTTAGTTTTGATTTGGCAGTGTACAAGTCGAAGGCTAGAAGTCTTCCAGTTTCTAAGCACAGATTCGACTCAGTTAATACCCTATATAATTCAAGATAGGCTCGTGGCAGGCTTTGGGAAAGATGGCGTTTTAAGAAATATAAGTCAAGGTGGAGATTTGTTAAGTATGACTCCTATTTTCAGTCAAATTTGAGAAATAATCTTCTAGTTAAACTTTGTTTATTTGTTTCAAGCAAACACTGATTAGTTTAGATTATTTTACATATGAAGTTAGCCTATAAATAGGCTCTTTTACAACATTAGAAAAAACATCCCATTTAGAGATTAGAACTCAAAACACATTTAGAGAATTTTGTGTTTACGTTTTGAGGGTTCTTTGTTTTCGGGGTTTGGGGTTTAGTTTTATCTCCATCTTTTGTACTCTTCGTTCTTTTGCCATTATAGTAAAATTATCTTTGCCCGTGGTTTTTTATCCTCTTTGGAGGGGTTTTTTCATGTCAAATTTGTGTGTTCAATTTCTCAATTTATTCTGCTATTTTTGTTACTTGTTGCTTAATCGAGTCGATCCCTAACAATTAGCTTTCTTAAAAACTTTTTAAAATAAAATACTTAAAAAGACCTACTCACGATTTACAATTCACCTACAAAAATTTTTAGTTTTAATCTTGAACAAAGTCCTAAAGAATATTTACACATTAATTTAAGATTCTAAAATGGAATCCTATACAATATTTAAAATTAGTTTAAAACCCTAAAAATATCCTACATATTATTTATAATTTTCTAGGGTAAATGGTAGATAAGATTTTAAAGACTAACCTAAATTCAAATGTAAAACCATATGGTTTCATTAAAATGTAACACCTACTTAACTAACTTCATGGCAACATTTATAGGATGAAAAAATGACCTAAAGTTCCCTCTTTGAAAAGCGAATAGTAATAAAATAGGAAAATTAATTAAATTGGTTAAAGTTAATGAAAAGTTAAAACTCTTTCAAAAGGGCAATAATACAAAGAAAATTTAAATAAATGAAATAAATAAGACCTTGACATGATGATGATAATAATAACAATAATACACCTTATTAGTAATACAATAAAATAATCAAAGTAACATAAACAAATAATATTAAAATGTATGTATGGGGAATGTGTAAAAAAACATAAATATAAATAGACAAGAAAATAAATAAAGACGAAATAAGAATAAATAAAAATTATACAAGTGTGAATAAATATAAAATATTAAAATAAAGTGCATAATTGACATTAAATATATAAGATGTAAATGCACATGAAAGGGAAGATATAAGTGTAAATAATTTATTAAAGATGGAATCAAATTGATATAACTTGATTTGGGGACTAAAAGATAAAAAATGTGGAAGACAGAGGACTGATGCTGCAATTAATTTACTTTTAATTTTTAAATATTGGATTAAATCGAAGGTTTGAATAAACAAAAGGATTACGGGTGTAAATAGGCTAGAGAGTGAGGGCAGTGCTGCAAAAAATAGGATATTTTTTGTAAATTTAAAAAGTGAAGGGGTGGGAATAAATTACTCATTTTTGGCACCTATAAATGAAAAAAAAAAGTATTAATTCTTTCATTTTTAACCTCATTTTTTGGATTTTTCACTTAAATATATTAAAAAAATTAAATACCTAAATAGGTTGTTAGCTAGATTAATTATCGAAATGGCATGTTTTCTTTAATCGCGCCTATCTGACAAGCGCGGATCAAAATTTTTTATATTCATATATATTTAAATAAAATATTAATTTTTTATTTTTATTAAAAATATTTAAAAATATATATACAGGTAAAAATATGGTCAACGGGTCAAAATACGTGTAAAAAACGGGTCTGCCCACACAGTCCCCCTCCTGCAGCATCTGCTGCTGCATGCCCCCCACCCCGCTGCCCCCTCTGCCCGCATAGTACCCCTCCTGCAGCATCTGTTGCTACATGCATGGCCCCCTCCCCCGCTCCATCTGCTAGCAGCTGATGCTACATCATGCTGCTGTTGTGTCTAGTCCCTTCAATGGGAAAAAGTTGCAAATGGGGGACCTTATAAGCATGGTCCCCCGAACCCCATCCACCGAAAGAGAGAAAGAAAAGAGAGAAAGGAGAAGAAAAGAAGAAGAAGAAGAGAAGAAGAAGAAGAAGAAAGAAAGAAAGAAAGAAAGAAAAAAAAAGGTAATGTATTATTTTAGTAAATAATTTTGTTTATAATTTAAAGAGTTTAATTAAGATATTGTGATGTTTTTGTTATTAATTATTAATTATAAATTATTTATGTTTAGTGTTTATAGTTTTGGATTAATATTTTGTATGAATGTAA
This sequence comes from Gossypium raimondii, assembly GCF_025698545.1. NCBI lineage: Eukaryota > Viridiplantae > Streptophyta > Magnoliopsida > Malvales > Malvaceae > Gossypium > Gossypium raimondii. The sequence goes on from NC_068568.1 coordinate 7,756,989, forward strand.
TTTTTTTGCTTTTTATAATTATTTTAAAATTAATTTGTTAGTAATTTAGGATTATGTTACAAATTTTGTGTTTGTAAATATTTTAAAATTAATTTATTAGTAATTTAGGATTAAGTTATAAATTGGTGTGTTTAGTTTAGTATTTGGTGTGTTTAACATAAAAGTTTATAAAAAATTAAAAATAATTTCATTTTGAAAATGAATTTGGACAAATGATGTTTAAGCTCATTTAATTTTTTAAGTTCTTATTAAGTATTTGTATGTTAATAGTTGTGTTAACTCATTTAAATTTTTTATATCAACTTGGATATCAATTTGTCCAAGTTTAATCATAATGACTCTTTTCATATATTTATATACTTTAAAATTATTTTATAAAAAAATTATTGTAGAAATATTGAAGAATATAAATCAATTATTAACATACCAATACTTAACAACAACTTAAAAAAATTAAAAAGTCGATAATAATACATTAATAGTATCGATTAAAAGCGTTTCTCAAAACTCATAATAATACATTAATAGTATCAATTAAAAGCGTTTCTCAAAACTCATAATTAAGATTCTTATTTTGAGCAATGGGAGTAGAGTTTTGGCCGTGTAAAAAATATGGGATATGGATATTTTATCTACAATAACAAGTAGGATATGAATCTTGAATTCCATATTAAAATGTTGATTAAATTTGTTGTTATATAATTTTATAGGTTGTTTGAAATAAATGACTCGGGTATGTATCTATTTCTATTTTTATTTTTTAATTAGTATGTTTTTATGTTTAGATAGTTTATATTAATTTAATTATATTATTATTGTAATCTAACATAAATTTTTTTATTGTAGGTAAATTATGGGAAATTATTAGATATTTACCGTGTTTTGTTTATGAAATTTGAAATAATTTATTGTATTTTTGAAACAAATTAAATGAATTTATTTTTTAATTGCGATTTGCAGCAAATGGGTTCTTTGATTAATAATAATAATCACATATTAAGTACTATTAATGAGATGGTAATAAAATTTTTATTTGATACTCATGTTATTTGCTGAATTAAATTATATTGTATTAACTATTTTGCTAATTTAATAATGTAAGGGTCCATACCGTGTATTGAGGGGCCGTGTTAATAGTGTAGGGTTTCAGCCAGATGAACGCCTAATACCATACTTAGAGTTAGCCGATTTCAGATCGGCGGCATTGATCCGGACTTTTGATCTACGATACGACTTGATTTCCGCTTTAGTGGAGCGATGGCGTCCGAAGACCCACACATTTCATTTGTCGTGCGGGAAGTGTACCATCACTCTAGAGGATGTTGCACTACAGCTCGGGCTTCCCATCGACGGGAATGCGGTCATGGGTGTAAGTTCAATCTTTAGGCCTACTACCTTTTGCTATGAATTACTTGGACGCTTGCCAAGTGAGGGGAAATTTACCAGTTTCATATTTTCATGGCTAAAGGCCAATTTTGAGCATTTGCCAAGTACTGTCAATGAATGAGAGGTGATGCAGGCCGTTCGAGCTTACATTATGCACCTTATAGGGGGTGTATTCATGCCGGATACAAACGACAATACGGTCCACTTGATGTACTTACCCCTATTATCCAATTTGCATAACACCCATTCATACAGTTGGGGGTCCGCAGTTTTAGCCATGCTGTATCACTAACTTTGTCGGACGACAGATCCTTCTGTGATAGACATAGGCGGATGCCTCATGCTGCTGCAGTCGTGGGCACTTTATCGAATGACATTCTTGGAATCCATTAGTCACCAATCATATATATTTCCACTTGTTAATAGGTGATGAACTTTTACTCGTTATAAGAATTAGTTGACTTTTTTTCAAATTATATTGTTCTAATAATTTATTTTCGTAGATGGAGTACTAATCTGGGTATCGGGAGGTCATACACGGTTCTGATATACTGCCTGATGATTGAGAATCATGCTAGAAAGGGGGTAAGTTTTTCCAATATAAACTTAATTTTATTATTTTATCTCACTCGACCTGTGTTAATATAACAATGTTATTAACTGCGCAGTTCATTTGGATGACGTATTCTGTTCCAGAAATTATGGCGGTTATTCCCTCATCTGACCACGTCCACTCAAACCTATGGTGCATTAGCGCACCCGTACTCAATTTTCAGGTAGTGGAGTGGTATCATGGCGATCGAGTACTCGGCAGTTCAGTTGCGTACAATATATCCCGACACTGCCAGTACGCTTAGGGGAGATCCATAGGATGAGCAGGAGGGGGAGGTATGGAAATGATTGGGGAGAAGTGCATGAAGAATATATTACGATGTGGAACAACCGATTGGGAAGGGTACCTCAGATGGATCGTGCTTTGGATCTGCAGCCCTCTTTAGAGTACATACAGTGGTACTGTGAGATAGGGAAACCATTTTTGTTTGGTAGGCGGTCGATGGTAGTCCCTCCGTATACGACACAAATAGGGCAACCCCTTCTAGATCCGCATCATGCACCAGAGCCAGAGCCGAAGCCGGAGGCAGAGACGGAACTACATTCTGGGGATAGTTCTTATCATCCAAATTTGGGGGGCGATGACTATTTTCCGGGCTCGTCAGGCCACAGATATCTTTTAGAGTTTGATATCTTCAGCCCACTACCATCTCAGTACTCCAGTCATCATAGCTCGTATCCACCTTAGTAGTCCGCACCTTCCGGCTCGTATCCACCTCAGTATTCCGCTCCTTCCAGCCTGTATCCACCGCTGTACTCCACTCCTTCCGGCTCAAGTTCATTGATGGCATTTGAGACATATGATTTTTCGTCTATGTTTCACACCCTCCTACATATGGATGACGAGAACGTTGATCACTGTAATCACCTGCAATGTGAACGTCGAGCTCCACAGAAATATACCCCTAGAACCACACCATCAATCCATCAATTTTAGGGGGTTTTGTAATATAAATAACTTCATATTTGTGTAATTAATTTTTTGGCATTTTATTTATCAATTTAATTTTTTTGCAATTTAAATAGTCAACTTTGTATTTATATAAAGACTTTTTTGCCATCTTATTTATCAATTTTATAGTTTTTTTATTTTATTTTGCAATTTCAATAAATATACTTTATACTAACTATGTAAGTTAAATTAGATTAACTGCAACAAATTGTAGACAAATTTGTGATTCAATCCTCTCAACATGTAATGAACTACATCTCAATTTCTACCCGATTGAGACGATTGTCCAACATGGTAGTTTCGGAGCGGGCATTTACTCCAATTATGACCGGCTAATTTGTATACGCCACACAGCTTTCCATCGGATTTCTCCCTAATATCCATTTCGTTATGGATTCTGGATGATTGCGGACGACCTTTCGGGTTCCTATGCGACCCTTTGTCTAGGACAAGCTCGAAGGTCGTCGGAGGTACCTCCCAAGTAGATAGGTCAAGAAGCACAGGGAACTCGTTCTCCCATACACGTAATGTGCGTTTGAGGGTGTACACTTCATCAATAAATTGTTCTACATTGAGAGAGACTTTAGCACAAGCTGCCACGACATATGCACATGGATAATGAAGTGTTTAAAACCTCCTATAGTCGCACCGTCTGTTTCAAAGATCAACTCCGTAAGACCTAGGTGGTATACTGGGTTGACTACCGATGGTCTCTATAACTCGAAACGTTTCATTACGTTGTGAATATACTTCTACTATCATTGACCTCGCCATCTGACGGTTTGCAACCATTGAATCCCTAACATCTTCAACAAACACGTGTCCCGCCTCTATCTGGTTGACTTGTTGCTGACCCATTCTTGGCATCAAAGTAGCCAACCTGTAGAATGTAACTGAGAAGACAGATAAAATCGGAAGATGTGTTTTTAACAACACAGTATTGATCCCCTTCACCAAGTTGGTGGTCATTTGACCATAACGAAAGCCCTCGTCAAAAGTTTAAGCCAATTGCCACAGCTCTACGGTACCCAACCATTTTCGGAAAGATGTGTTTGTTTGACCTTCCATGTCACTCTCAAGTCAGGCCATTCTTTGACGGAAAATGTGTGGCTCTAGCTCGTGCACTGCATATGTATTAAGAAAATATAAGTTACAGTATTGCTCTAAAACATTAAAACTTATATTGAAACGATTAGATAATTCTTTACCCATTCTCACAACTTGTCTCTTCTAGTCTGTATTCTTATAATCTCGCTGGAAGTTAGCCGAAATGTGCTGGATGCAGTAAACGGATCTCCGTGGTACACTGGAACGTCTAATGGCTGCAATTAATCATTTCCTTCTATTGGAGATGATGCAAATATTATCGTTGCTAATAACATACCTCCGCAGGTTGGTAAGGAAGAATTCCCACGATTCTATGTTCTCCTTATCGACGATGGCAAATGCTATCGAGAGCACATTCCTGTTGCCTTCTTGAGCAACCACAAGAAGTAGGATATGTGTGTATTTTTCATATAACCAGGTTTCATCTACTTGACCAAACGGTTTGCAGTGGAGAAATGCGCGTACACGTGGATCAAACGTTCAGAACATCTGATGGAAAAAAAATTTTCTCGATTGTAGTTAGTCATCCGGCCCGTAATAAAGTCGTGTCTGTAACTCAATGACAGTCCCTAGCACATGTTCCCTCATAGCGGCTATCTATCCCTGTAACTCATTGTACGATGCATTAAAATCTCCGTACAATTGCTCCATTTCCATCTGTTTAGCTATCCATGCCTTCCGGTATGATACTTAATACTGGACTCGTGCTTTTATTTCGACAATTAGTACCGAAACTTTAATGGTTGCCATGTCTTTCACTATTGGCATGATGTACGTACAGATAGTTTTAGAGTCAAGTTTTCGATGATCTTCTGTCATACGTGTTGAAGTGCATGTGTAAGGCCCAACAAATTTTCGTATCTCCCACATCTACGGATTCTGGATAAATGCAGCTCGTATCCGCCAATTGTAGCATTTTGCCGACCTCCAACACTCTCTAATATATAATGTTGGTTTAGACACTCTCCAGTATTTCAGGATACTCCGGAAACTCGGCTGCCCGCACCGCATCGGGGTCTATCCGAGACATGTGTGCCCCAAGATTATTGTGTATCATAATATGAAGAATCTGGTTTTTGACTGAAGACGCGTTAACGTTTCCATCCTCATTCACGCCTTCATCGTCAATATCATCCGGGACCTCATCCACATCATGATCACTCTCACTATCGACTTCGTAAACAGCAAGATCACTACTATAGTATACATTATCACCAACCACATCAGTCTTGGGTGCAGCATTAAGATCAATATCGATCTCGTGTATAGTTGATTGACTATCAACATACGATATCGAAACCACCATACACGGCTCTTGAACTCCATCTTCTTCACCTAATGGAGTGGGATCTTCAGTTGCCTCCACACTAGGTAACTCAGCAAATAACTGAATCGGTGCATTTTGGTTGCTCCGAGTCCCACAATAAAGAGCGACCATTGTCTCCACGTCTTCATCGTTTACAAGTTCCATTTCGGTAAATTTTATTGGATCCGTCGAAACTGGAAGCTTGTAGAAAAGTTTTGATATCCTTCTCCCACAACGTCTAGAAATTTTTTCACTAATTTTTTCCTTCATATCATCAAACGAGATATTTCTATTAAATCCAATTGCTACTTGTTTGCGACATTCAAATATACATCCCACGGTTGTCAAAATTTCTCCATTGAAATAAACGCATACAAAAAACTGATTCTCCATCTTCAATACTAGATCTGTTAAAAAATTTCAAAATTCTTAAAACAGTTTTGAAATGCAAAAAAATTACATAATATTTTTAATGCAAAATTTTTCATTCAGAAGCTTACAAAATTAATAATCTAACAAAATAACTTTCAAATAATAAAATTACTAACAACACTCTGCATTCTATTTAAAGAGAAATAAACCAAAATACCTTATCCTCCTTCTTTTTTTCCTTTCTTTTTTTCTTCTCCCTATCTTCTTATTTCCATTCTGCTAAATTTTGTGTCTGTTCCTCTGCTAAATTTTATGTCTATGCTCATTTGATTTTCAGAGGTATATATAGGGGAAAAATTAAGCAGCTGTGAGCCCCACCATTTGCACCTCTAAGTTAGGCACAACTAGTCGCGCCTGTCAGATAGGCTCAACCTGTATTTCGTATCTATACCCGGGTTATATATTGATCCGGGAAAAAATTAATAATATTTTATTAGACATGAAAAAAAAATATTTTAATATAAAAAATTGATTCGCACCTGTCAGATAGGCGCGATTAAAGAAAACGTACCATTTCGGTAATTAATCTAACTGACAACCTATTTAGGTATTTAAATTTTTTTAATATATTTGGGTAAAAGACCCTCATTTTTTAAAAGAAAATTTTTTTTCCTCCTTCTATGTTGGCCATAGCTCCACCACTAGAGAGCCTAACGGCTCTCCGACCTTCGGTGGTGGAGCTACTACATACGGTAGCCGAAATTTTTTTTATTTTTTTATTTTTTCAAAGTCAAAGTTTTTTTTAAAAAAAATCAATACTTTTCTTAAAGATCAAAGCTTTATTTTGAAATAGTTCAAAAAAAAAAATCAAAACTTTGTTTTAAAATTTTAAACTTTCCTTTAAAAGAACTAAAAAACATATTTTTATTTTTAAAATCTAAACTTTCTCTTTTTTTCTCTTTTAAAATAATCACTACTTTTCTTAAAGATAAAAACTTTTATTTTGAAATAGTTGAAAAAATAAAAATTTTGTTTTAAAATTTTAAACTTTCCTTTAAAATAACTAAAAACATATTTTTATTTTTAAAATTTAAATTTTCTCTTTTTTTCTTAAAAAATCACTACTTTTCTTAAAGATCAAAGCTTTTATATTGAAATAGTTGAAAAAATCAAAATTTTGTTTTAAAATTTTAAAATTTCCTTTAAAATGACTTAAAAACATATTTTTATTTTTAAAATCTAAATTTTCTCTTTTAATAAAAATAAAACTTTTCCCAAGATCAATCCTTTTTTTAAAAAAAGAAACCTCTATTTTAGAAATGAGAGGGGGAAAAACGAGATTTTTAGGGCTCCTAAGGGGGAGGACCGACAGTCCGGTGACGTCCCCTTCATCGGAGCCCAAAACCCGATCCCTTATGACATGTCTAAGTAAATAAAAAAGATAGAAGAAAAGAAAAAAAAAAAGAAATAGAATGCTTGTTGTTTTTTTTTCTTACCTTTTTTTTTAGCACAAAATACAAAAAGCCTCCCTTTCTTTCATTTCATTTTCATCTATATATATATTTCAATCTTGTTTATTTGTAACAAAAGATGATTATAATATTTAATAATAATAGTAATAGTAATAATAATAATTTGGGCCCTTGACAGGCCCAAAAAGGGAAAAAAGAAAAGAAAAGAAAAACAAAGGCCTCAAATTGACCAAAATCGGGTGAGCTTCGAACAGGCCCAAGAGAGAACAAAATTAAAGGGAACAAATGGGACTTTAATTGGGCTCAAACAAAAAAGGGTGTCTACAGGGACTTAAGTGCAATAATTTTGAATTTGGCATGAATTTCTGTAATTATAGGTTTTGGCGGTCTTTGGAAAGATGAAATTGAGATTGATTTTGAAATCGAGGCTCTGTAACGTGGTTTATGCACAAGTGTACACAGTCGTTCAAGTAATAAGCAAGTAAAAATGAGTTATCGTCTCCATAGGGACTGTATAAGCTTTATCGATTAATTGCAAAATTATAATTAACAATTGATGTAAAACCTAAATAATTTTGGATAGTGATGATTAAATTAACTAAATGCAAAAAGTGATCCCTAATCCAATTTTAATCTAAATGCAAATTATCTAAATGTTTGAATGAATGGATTTAGCAACAAAAACAATCAACATTAAATGGGATAGGACAAATATATTAATCAATTCAATTTACTTTACTTTATCATACTTAACAATGTTCGGAAAAACTTCTATGGCAACTCGATCTTTCATGAGTTTGGAAACCAAATTAAGTCCTCTCGGATCTTTTACTTAGTGAAATATGCATTTTACTGATCATATTAGACTAACGGTTTCTTAGCATTTATGTAAGGTCACAGGGACATTTACGTTTGCAGCAGTTTAATTACATAAACCTAGAAACTATGCAAGATAATAGAGCTAACTAAAGATATTATGAACCTCAACTTAGTCGGGTTTAAGGATCTAAATTGAGCATTGCACTTTTCAATTATGTGTCTACTAGCCGTCGTCTGGTTAGGATCACTCAGCTAATCTGAGTGCACCCAATCACGTATGAATGAAATGCATCATGATATTAAATGAAAACATGATCAAATAAGGCCCAAACTTATTAAACATGAATAAAATAAATCTTATTGAATTAACATAATCATCTTAGCAAATAGGATTTAAATATCATCGTTGATGTCAAAAATAATAAACTCAAAGCAAACATGATTAAAATAGGATTTAAATATCATCGTTGATGTGCTCCTCCGTTCTGCTCGATGTTTCTTTTGCTAAGGAGTTCTTAAGGTGGCCAGCCAAAGAATGCTTTTGACAAATCTTGTGTTAGCTAAAGGATGGGAAAGGAAATGGGCGGCTATGAAAGGGGAAAGAAAAGGGAAATAGAATGTAGAGAAAATGCTAATGAGAGAAGAGAAATGAGATATGAGGGATAGGTGCATGTTATTTATAGGTGAAGGTAAGGGGTAGAGTTTGCTAAAAATAGAATTTAAATTCCTTCATTTTCTCTCACATATGGCTGGCCAGAATTCATGGAAAAGGGGATGACTTAGTCTCCTTATTTTGAATTCAAACCAAGGCTATTAATAGCCATAGGGTAGACGGTTTCAACAGTAAAATTGTTGGGCTGATTTCTGATATTTTCCCACTACAATGACCTTCAATTTAAATACCCCAAAACTTGCTTTTGGGCAGCTATCTACTTGTATCGAAACTGGGCTTTAATTCCCCTTTGTTGGACGGTTTCTCAGTCCAATAATTTAGTAGACATGTCCATCTTTTAGCACATCTTTTACTTGGTTAAATTATCAACCTCATGACCCAAGTTGCATGGTCATGCCGTCCATATGAATTGATTTGTACTTGTCCATGTTTCATTTACATTAATCACATCTTCAATGGTCCTCCTACATAGTGAAAAACCACATATTAATAAATTAACATGAAATAATATAAAATATGTACAAAAATCATGTAATTAAGCACAATTTCACATACTTTATAAATTCATGCCCAATATTACTAATTAAGTAAAATTCACTTATTTTAATAACAATTACTCAAGATTAACATATTTATTAAACAAAAAGTGGTAAAAATATATAGAAAAACCTTATATAATTTCAAGTTTACAGGCTCAAATTTTAAAGTTATGATAATTTCGGTTTTAGGAACTAAATTGAATAAAATATGAAACTTTAGGGAACTTTTTAAAATTAAATTAAAATTTCATATTCATATATTTGGATGCTATAGGTTAAATGGAATTGATAAATTGAAATTAAATTATCATAGAGAACAATATTTGAATCAAGTCAAGGATAATCGGGAAAGAGAAAATTGTTGAATAGTCTGTACAATTCAACTTGTTTTCGACTTTTTTCTGGTAAGTTCATATGGTATAGATATATTTAATTGTGATATGTACTTGAATTATAATCTTTGTGTATATGTGTATGTAATTTAAGTTATTTACAAATTGGTACATAAATGTGAGATAAGGACTGAATTGTAAAGAAATGGTTAAATGAGTTAATTGTGCCCGAGTGAATGTATTAAAGGATAGGATATGGTTGGCATGCAAATAGGTTTAGTTGCACGCTTGTACAGGTTTGCACTTCAGTGCCTTATTAGCATTCTCGTGCCCTCTGGTGTGGTGTAGTTACCTGTGCATCCGAATCTATTTATTATAGTTCATCGCGCTACTAGATTAAATTTAAAAAGGGGAATGACGAATAAATGTTACGAGGTCATGCTCAAATGACTATACATAAATGGAATGATGTAAATGATGTATATGTTCAATGATTCTGATGGATGGCACTGAATTGAATTTGTATTATACAAATTTAAATGTTATACGACTCATATTTGATGATCTCATCTTACTATTGTGAAATATGAATGCAAGAAAGTTATGTAATTAGATAATTTGTTATGTTAATTGTGAATTGAGGTGAGTTTATTATTTTAAAACATATGAACTTACTAAGCATTGAAAATGTTTACTCTATTGTTGTTTTCTTTTTGTAGTTGTCCATTTGCGAAATCCTGTCAGTTGGATCATTTCAAAGCTCACACTATCCATTTGTTGAATCAGTAGCCTTTTGAATGTTATATGTATGGTTATGTGGCATGTATATAGATATTACTGTATGTGTTTACTTGGATGGACAAAATGGTTTGAGATATTTAATGTTTGAAGTGTGGAATGACCAAATGCATAGTATAATAGTAATGCTTGGGTAACATGTGGTAATGTTTGATCTATCATCCAATTGATATTTGGAGTATGTTTTGATATGGCATGGTTAAAAGTGATATGAATGCATTAGTATTGTGTTAAGTTATAATGAACATTATTTGAATGGTATATTGAGTGTGACAAGGCATGGTAAAATGGATGATTTTGTATGATTATGAACCAAGGATTGGTTGGTTAAATTGGTATAGCTTGGATTGATTTGTTGTTGCTAAATTTGTGAAAAATGTTGGAGTGGAAGCTTAGGAATAGTTAAGTGTATATTTAGACGTGTCTTTGGAATGATTTTGTGTAGGATATAAGTGTGCATTTATGCACCAATTGGCTAATGGTTTGGCTTGGCATGGAATAGGTACCAAATAGTTTAAAATGTACCAAAACAGAGTCCATATCGAGACGAGAAACTACCCTCGTCGCAACGTCGGCCGATAGTTTGTGATGTACCGATGTCAAGTGCCCGGATGTCACAACGTGACAAACTGTTTGGTGATGTCACAACGTCAACCCTGGGTTTTCAAAACTTTGTAATCTGGTCTTGATTCATGCTCAGGTCAACAGAAGAGCTTTCGTAAGCTCGATTAAGGCTCAAATTTAGTTGTGAATTGTATTATGAATGTGCTTAAGCTATAAATGTTTGTTTAATTTGTATAATTATTGTATTTTCATCATTAATTGCTTTGACAACGTTTGTAGCTTCCCACAACTTTGATCAGACGATCGGGTCGGGTGAGGGATGTTATAGACTCCATGATTAAATAATATTATAATTAATAGACAAAGAGTCGAAACTTAATTACAAATTTTTTGAGTCCTAATTATATATGTCCAATTGGTCCTTCCGCTAGCTCGAGATAATCCAAAAATGAATTGCACGTAGAATCGATAATACAGAATGAATGAAAATGACAACTGAGATAAATAGATCATATGCATCACTATCCATGATGAATGTGTTTTCTCGCTAAGTAAAAAAAATGATTTAGGAATTAAATTAATTTCTTTGAATTATTACTTAATTGATAGAAATTGAATAATTGAAGTTTCAAGTAAAACAAAATTTATTTCCTCATAGATTCTAATATGGTAAAGTTACCATAACTTTAACGGAATTAGAATTGGATTCAAAAAATAATTTAATTGAGAAAAATACTTAATATATTGCGAAATAGAAAATATTTATTGAGTTGGGTAAATAATAAGTGTTCGATAAAAGTTTGGATAACACATGTAATTGTATCCAATACACAAAAGGCCTAATAAACCCAGTTATATGAAAGAGGCAGCAAACCCTAGCATTCCTTAAGGTGTGTCGCCACAAGTGGAACATCATATTTTCTTTTGAAATATTATTATTTAACTAATACTTGTTCAAACAAAACTCTTCTATTGTTTCTCCATAAATATGAACTATGAGCTAACCTGTTTACATACCATTTGAGAGTGTCGTTATTCTATCATAAAATAATGGTAATTTTTTTAGAATAAATTCTATTTTTTGTGAAAAACTCATAGTTTTTTATTCTTACAGAGATAACTAACTTTCCCACTGAAAGCTAAGAAAAGTTTTCATTTTGTGCACTTGGTTTGTTTTGTTTGAGCCCACACTCAAAACAATTTGGGGTTAAGGATAGCAGAAAAAGTCGTTCGATAGAATATTGGGAAACGACTTAGACCACCTCATATAAAGCACATATATTATTTTGGCCAAAAGTTTATTACTATAAATATCACAATGCTTGATTTTAAGAAAAATAAATTAAACTACTGTAATGCTTAAATACACTATTTTTCAAACCAATTTTTCCAATATCAACTTGTTGAGCCAATACAAGGGGATCAACATACGAAGTGATCAAAGACATGATGAATGTCTTGGCTGACAACAATAGGCTAAGTAGCAGGATTTTGCTTGTACTTTCTCTGATTTGTGCAATGTATTTGTTATAATCTTTAGATTTCTTTAATACAAAGAAAACTCATTGATTCTGCTCTTAGGTTAGGCTCCAATCCAGGGATCGTCTAGACTTGATTTTGAATGGATGTAGATTGTTTCAATTATTGTAAAAAGGTGATCTTGAAACGGGTTTGGACCTCCTTTCTTCAATTGAATTAGATTAAAAGACAACTTTCTTCATAAATGACTTTTGGCTTCCTCTCCTCAGTTGAACTGGATTGGATGGTGACTTTATTCAAAAATGCCTTTCGATTTCCTCTTTTTAGTTGAATTGGACTTGAAGGTGGCTTTCTTGAGAAACAATTTTTGACTTCCTCTCTTTGGTTAAACTAGATCGAAAGACGACTTTTCTTTAGAACGTATATGGTGTTGCTAGAATTTCTTCACATTCTTTAGTTTCTTCAAAGATTTCTTCAGAGAACTTCTAGACTTTTGTAGAATTTAACTTCTCCATTTAAGGGTTCTACAAGAATTAAACTCTTTTATGTATTATTTATCTTCTATTAATTTAATTAATTAGAGATAAAATAATTATTTAATATTATCACTTAATTATTTTAATCTAAGTAGTGATAAATTATTTTTATTTTATCTCTTAATTAATTTAAAGTAATTATTTATCTTCTATTAATTTAATTAATTAGAGATAAAATAATTATTTAATATTATCACTTAATTATTTTAATCTAAGTAGTGATAAATTATTTTTATTTTATCTCTTAATTAATTTAAAGTAATTAGAGAAAATAATTATGATACAATATATAATGTCATCTTTTTTATCCATAGTAATTTCGACTTAACCCACAATAATTTTTACTTGACATGTGACTCTTTATGATTAGTTTGAAAACTTCCTCGTTAACAATTATCCTCTTAAAATTTGATCACATACATAAATTTTGAATTGTAGCAAGTGAACTAGTTTTGAAATTTAATTTGAATTTGATGTTAAACATTCTTTATAGTGAGGTTATCTTACACATTTGTATTTTCCAACTTCGGAATTTTTGTACGAAATAATAATCATGGCAAATTTTAACAATTTTATGGAAAATTCAAGTGCCATGTTATCTAAAGGTGCTCATGGATCTGGTCGGGCTGGGTGTAAGCATGATATTAACATACTTTATACTTGTCCAAGCCCAGCTCGACCTTAGCCATTTTAGATCCCATCCATATTATTTTCAAATTTTTTTAAAAAATATTTATATTATTTTAATTGAATATTTGATAATTTTATATATTATTTTATTTATTGAAATATTTTATATAGTCATTTTTTGAGCCCATTTTAGACGCCGCCTATTTTTTGTCCAAACCTTCCAAAATTTCGAATAGACTGGATGGATAACCCGACCCGTGAACAAGTTTACTTTTACCCATGGTTATATTTGTTTATTTAAAATAAAGCCTCGCAACCAGAATTTCATCAAGCTCGCTCTAGAAACAAAGGGAAAAGGTGCCGCTAATCATGGTCTACTCATGCAACAACTCCACTTTAAACTTTATGAAGAAATCAGCATGCTTTTAAAAAGAAAGCCTCAACAAGTTTTGGTGCATTGGAATTTGACACTAATTGATACTTTGCAATTCTTATTGGTGGTGTTTGAACCTGATGATAAAACCAAGTTATTTATGTAGTTTCTTTTTTTAAAGGATCGAGTCATGACGTAGTTTAAAATCATTTTGGATATGTAATTTAAACTCGTGCTTAGAAATGTCATTTTTTTTATGAACAGTTTAAGTTCATACTTTAAAGCATAATCATTTAGATTGAACAGTTTAGGCTTAAGCTTAAGAGAATCGAATGAACAGTTTAACTTCGTGTTTAGAACTAGCTATAAGTAAGTTGAAAGAATATTTTGAATTTAAGGAAAATGCTAAGACTTTTTTAGGCAAACCACTAAAACAATAATGTTCAAGTTTGTTACATCCTAACGTTTTAATTCCCAAACAACTTTTAGCTTCTTATTTCTACCAACTCTCTTGACATTTGATTCACTCAAACTTGATTTTTTTTTAAAGATGGCTTCTTGTCACCCACACTACCTACTCACGACCCCAACAAATTGATTACCATATTCAAAAGTACATTTAATATTTTGCTGATCTTTCTTATATTTTTCTTGACATTTTGTACTTGTGGTACCAAGTAATCCTATAAAAAAATTAAAATACTAAAATTACGTACATCATTTAATTTTCCTACAATAAAAAATCAATCCAATGAATAAAAAACTTTATACTTAGACTATTTTGAAAACCTTTCAAGAAGTATCTTATTTCAACATACTTTCTCTATTTTCTTTTTTTTATTGTGCAAATCTTGCCTCTTTCGTCACTTATTCTTGATAAATGAAGAAGCATTTGTAAGATTCATATAAGATATATATTTTTTGATCTCCTTTAGATAAATACAAAAAAAAAACCATAATACCTAACCCCTAAAAGAGAAGAATAATAACCTCAGAAATTTCTTCTCCTTCTCATTCAGCTGATAAAAAGCAATAATGGAAAAGGCTGAGAACAAATGTATGGGTTCCTTCTCCCTTGATAGTTTTTTTTTTCTTTTGAGAACAAAAGATATTTAAACCTAGAGCAAAATGGTTTTTTTTTCTCTTCTTTCCATGTATTATTACAAGGGTGGTTTCATACTCGGTCCTCTTTAAGGACACGAATTTAAGGGAGAATTAGGAATAAATTGAATTAATGGTGAATTGGCGAACTCTAATCGAATATTCACGAATTTTAGTGGTTGTTGTGAAATTAGTTGAGTTTCAATTCTAGTTTGGTTAAGGTATAACCTGTTGGTTCCTTAGTGGGAGACGAAATGATTATTGATGAATGGTTGTTTTACTCCATGGAAACTGTGCCAATTGGGTATATATATAAGTGTACATAAGAAAAGAGTTCTTCTAAAAATTATGTTTACAATTCTCTTCTCAACTGCATCGTCTTTTTTGGTTGCTCTAAAGAAGAAGAGGATGAGGCTAAAGGAAGCTTTGCATGGGATGGTAAAAGTGAGATTCCAGTCTGAAAAGGAGAAAATTTGATAAGATGGTAATCCCCTAAGCCTCCATGTACTCACGAATTAGAGAAAAAGAGGTGTAAGAAATCTTGATAAGCTTCTGTAAACTTTTGGGATTGAGATTTTAAGGTTTGAATGCCTTCGATTTAACTGATATATGGTTGTCGTGTTTAGCTACCAGGTCGATGGAGGTTTTAGCACATGGAAAAGCTAAACTGGTAAAGATGAGGGAGTTCAGGTGTAACACCCAGATTTCTAATAACCCAAAATTAGGAATGAATAAGGGACTAAATTGAGAGAAACCACAGGCTAACTGCCTATATTGGAAGAAAAAAGAAAGTTGGAAATCAAATTGAATATGGTTGAGATCCAATTATGGTTTGGTTAGAATGGAACCAGCTGGTTCCCGACCTCGTCCATTTCTCTCGTTCTTCATCTACTTTGGTAGCTCAAAGAAGGAGCAGACATGGAAGGTTTTTTTTGGAGTAGACTTCATGAGGATTGAGCTAGAAAAGTAGGAAAATCAGCAAGCGAGTAAGATTTTTTTGGGGAAACCTTCGCTGTACATAGGATTAAGTTATGGTCATCAAAACCATTTTAAGGGTTTTGCATACTATGAAAGCTTAGGTTTTCAAGATGTAGCATAAGTTTAACTAGTGGGTTTCTGGTTGCAAGCCACTGTCTGGAGAATGGAAGCTCTGGTATTAGAGAGAAGGAATAAGCTATGGAGATGATAAAGTCTAAGGTGAGTTTTAGACTCCAAATCCACTGTTATGGTTTACGTTGTTTAAGCATGTCATGGTTGCATAAGAATGAATGATAATAATATGAGCATGCATCGTATGTTTGGGGAAACTTTAAGGGTTAAATGAAGTTTAGGATGGGAATTAAGAAAGAACCCATTAATTACCACTTTGGGCAAAGCTTTGAACCTTGCAGATGGAACATTGCGGTGTTTAAGCATCAAGGTTAGAAGGTGCAAAAGAGGTAATAGAAGAAGGATTAGGGAAATAAAATTACGGAAAGGTATTTACCGCAAAGATGGTATCAACTGATTCTTCGGGATGACACCGTGATAACAGTATATGGCGTAAGACCATAGATAAAAAATGCTATGACAGTCTAGTATGAGATACTTAGTGTAAGACCATAGATGAAAGACGCAATAACAGCAAGGTAAATGATGTAAGGTATGCAGTGTAAGACCATAAATGAAAGATGCTATGGCAGCTAGGTATGATTAGTAAGACCATGGATGAAAGACTCCATGGGATCATGAAGTAATGTGCCAGGATGACGAAACGGTATAAAGACCATAGGTGAGAGATGCCATGGCCACAGAGATAAGTTCGTTGGGATAGTAAACACGAAATAGAGTGAGTCTGCCAGGATAATAAACACGGGTGAGTCCGCTAGGACGAGAGAAATGAGGTAAAAAAAGGTATAAAACCATACCTAGGCTACGACATCCCTAAATTTTTCCATAGAATAGATGTGAAAAGTACGTCAAAACCTCAAGTGAGGAGTATACGACCATTGCGCCAAGTATAAGAAACCACACAAGTAGAAGAAATGTCAAATGATAGTGTAAGTAATAGAAGCGGATCATGAGGAATCTACCAAAATTGATGAAAGTGGTAATGATAGTTGTGGTAGCCGAAAAGGCATGGGCGAAGACCCGATAAAAATTTGGGAAAGTTAGGTCGCGCGAGAACTGGTCTAAATATAGAAATGTAAGAAAAAAATCAAGAAATGATCTAAAATCAAGAGCTACCAAGAAATGCTTAATGACGTGGTACGTGAGAAGCAAACCTCGTAAAGGGAACAAGAATTTTATTTTCAGGATAAGGATTCTGTTCAGAGGACAAAATGTTTGTCAAGACTATTCATCTTTGAGGAAAGTCTCTTATAGGTACGCCTCCATAATTATGGCTCGTAGGGGGAATATGAGTAAGTAGGATGGCAGACTAGTATAGTTGTATAAGTAATGGCCTTCCAGGACAATGAGTCAACTATTAATCACATGGGGCATGTGAGGTCCCAAGTTAGTCTTATGTATAAGGTGGATTACTAGAAGTAATCCCACACTACGAACAATAAGGTGGAATGAGAACGAGTTTGCCAGAGTGGCAAGACATGCTAAAAGTCAGCATGGTCAAGAAATGCCAACAAGTCATTTGGTACTATAGTATAGAAAATGAGGAAGTCTGCTATGGGTTGATTCAACTATGAATTTTTGCCAAGGAAAAAAAAGAAGGATAGACGAGAAGTAATGTTAGGATCTGTTGATATGGCGAGGTATCTGAATTTTTGTCAAGAGGAGAGTTTGACCAGAGGAAGGTCTCTTAGTGAGCCGAGTAGCTTGGAGGATCGAGTGGAGACCACCACCCTAACACAGAATCTTGCCTCGAGCGAGCAGAGAGTATTCATGTTTATTTTATTTTACGTTTGTTACCCTTGTACAATATGGTTAATTTATGGTACAGTGAAGGAACTCACTAAGTTCATTCAAACTTATCATTAGTTGGTGTATGTTCAAAGGATTTGCAAGATTGATCGAGGACTCAGAGGAGAGACCAAGCCAAATAGAATGGCGAAATCGAGGATCACAGGAAATTAGAGTCATGCACATAGGAAGGGGGTACTGTAAGAGGTTTCGCCCAGAAGATAATGTGGTGTACTTTGATAATGCCTTTAGGATTTGGGCATTGAAATAGTTAGCCCTGATAAGTGTTGTAAGAGACCCATTGTAACTAAATAGTCTAAGTAAATATAGAAATGAATGGAAGGATTAACCATTCAACGACTCAAGGCCTTAGTTGTAAGAACTCATATTATTGATTTATTTATTAGATTAAATGACTTTAGTCTGTTTATAGTAGCTAACCTAGCAAAACTTAAGTATATGTCCTTTATGATGCTCTACACCTGGATCTGGTAAATGGGTCAGGCTTGGGGTGTTACATTAGGTGAGTTTTTGTACTCTACTTTTGGATGGATGATGGATGAGTGCTTAGTTGTGATCTGAGTTTATGCATGTTATGAACTATGTTTGAAATTTTGGTGATTCATGAGTATGGTGAATGAGAATGACATACGTGTTTAAGGTTGCATAAATTCATAAAAGGACAGTGTATCATTGTATCTAATGTAGTGTACTCCGTAATGCAATAATATTTGGAATGTTATGTATGAATTGCATGTTTATATTATTTATGCAGAGTATGAAGGGAATTTACCTTGACGGGATAGATGAATATAGGAATAATTGGTAAAACGGAGGATTAGGCAGGCTGATAGGAGGATACAAGGGATTTTGGCGGCATCGTGGAATGGTATCTACTGGCTCGCTAAAACGACACCGTGACGATGGTTTACCAACTCTATGGAACGACACCTTGACGATGGATATCGACTTGTCCTTCAATGCGACACCATGTAAACGATTTATAGGTCCTTCGAGACAACACCATGTAAACGGTTTATAGGCCCTTTAATGAGACACCTCGTAAAGAGGTTTATTGATTCTTCAAAATCGAAATTCTGCCAAGACAATAAACATGAGACTATATTATGTAAGACCATAGTTGGGCTATGGCAACAAATGAAGTCCCTAAGATAGTAAACCAAAAAGCCCACCATGGCATGAAAGGAGAAGTCACTATAAAACTCGTATGGTATGTAGTAGGATGGAATGATCATGCAATGTCTGAGAGCGCGAGCAAACGGGATAATAAGGGAAACCACCAAAATGCAACGGTGAGTACAACTGATAGAAATGACTTCATAGGTATGTGTGAAAGGAAAGAGAAATTCCTTTAACTTATTACAAATATAGCATCCTCCATTAAGAGTCCATCTTAGTTGTTGCAGACTCAACATTGGCTAAGTAAATACAGAAGGGATTATCGTAGTTGAAATCCTAATGGGTAATCGACAAGGAGGTAGCCAGAACTATGGGTAATTCAGTAAAGGATTATATGGAAGAGAATGTCCGCCAAAAGATGGTTAATCGATAAAGTCCGCCAGGGGTTTTGCAAAGAAAGAATATGTTTGTCAAGACTTTTTAGCACGGGTTAGTCCACATGGGATTAACGAACGTAAAAGTTCGCCAAGAATAACTTAAGAAAGAGATAGTCTGCGGGGGAGACTATCTAATTTTTGGGAGCATCGTGATAGAATGGGTCGAAATAGGGAAGTCCTTTGGGACGATCTAGTAGATAAGATTTCACAAAAAATGGTGTTTTTTCGCCACCCATGTTCCATATCCATGGCTTCTAATAAGGGTATCGGTAAATAGATTCTTCTTTAAGGATTGATTCAAGCGTGGGATGTGTCACATGGAATTCATCGTTGGGAACAGACCAACAGATTTAGGTCGAGATCAGTGTGGAATGTAGGGATCAAGGTAAAAAGCCAACAGTTATGGCGAGAAATCTAATAATCTGGCAACAACGAAAGTCAATATGGGTATCCGTATATATAGTTACTCTATGGTAAGACAAACCTAAACAGGCAAACGTGGGAGTATAAGCTGAAACCAGATGAGGGCAAATCCGAGAAGAAGAGGTGTCTGGTATAGTACGATTACAACTACACTTATTGACAATGTCCGTCGTTGGATAGTTCAAATTATGTAAAGGTGTCAGCGATGCCATGTCAAGTCTACAAAATCTTATAATTCTCTCAGACAGTTTCAACTTTGTGCATTAATTCTTATTTACTTGTCAAATTAAAAGTTTTCCATAAGTATTGTTGTATAGAACCTCACTAAGTTTATTTAGACTTACTTTTGTACCACGCTGAATTCAAGATTAAGAAATGATTTGTAGAATATGGAGGGACCAAGTCAGATACTGCCAAGTCCACGCGAATTGCGTCGTAGCAGTATCATGTATATATAGGGGCACTATTTGAGGCCACGTCTCAGGGTATAAATGAGATCAGTTTAATCAGAACCTTAGGGTCCAGGTCGTTGTAATTATAATTATACAAGCCAGTAGGGCAAAACGTCTGTAAACATTTTAATAATTATATAACAAATAAATTAAATTGAAGTTTTAAATTCTGAGAAAGGTCACCATAAAAAGGGTAAAAATAAAGTTACATGGGTTACATTAGGTGTGAAATTTTGTGTGGTTTAAGTTGTAATTAAGTCAAGTTAGGAAGTCTATTAAGCAACCCAATTTATTTGTGATATTTGGTACTTGAACCCGGCAGTCGGGTCGGGTATAGGGTGTTACAGGTGGAAAAGAAATGAAGCTGACCAAAATTGGTGATTGCTCACTACTATTTTAGCTATTGGGTAAACTACATTGGTAATCACTGAATTATTAGTAAGTTTTTTCTTTGTCACCCATTTATGAAAAATTATAAAATTGTCACCAAATTATTCAATTTTTCTTTTTGGTCATTAATGTTAAATGGCTGATGGAAAGATGATGTGACAGCTCTTAAAATTGGCATAATTGTAACTTTAACACTTAACATTCATACATTGTGTCAACTTAGTCTAGATTCCAAAACAAATTAACCCTCAACATGTACATATTGTGCAATTTGGTATTTTTTTTTCAGTTTTACTTTATTTGTGACATTGAGAGTTAATTTTAAAAGAATGAACAAAGATTAAATTTATTATCTTGGATTTTTAGGTGTTTCAGCTTTTGATATATTTCCAATAAACTTTAGTTGATATATGTATATATATATATATAGCTTTTAGGTAAAATGGTCGAAAGAGAGAGAAATTAAAGAAAAATGAAAGATCAAATTACACAATATGTAAACGTTGAAGGTTAATTTTTTAGAATCAAGATTAAATTGACAAATATATAAATGTGAGTTAAAATTACTATTATGTCAATTTTAAAAGTTGACATATCATCTTTCCATCTTACGAGTGATAAAAAATTTTAAATAATTAAATAACTATTTTATAACTTTTTTATAATTGAATGAAAAAAAACTACTAATAATTAAATAACTATAAATGTAATTTATGGTTTTAAGGATTTTAGGTGTAGACCGGTTTAAGCAATAGAAAGTTGAAAGGAGTTACTAATAGATATTCATTCTATCTTCTCCGAATTTTAAAATAATCAATTTTCCTTTTATAATATTCTATTATTATATTATCACAAGCATCAAAGAGAATAGAGTATTAATTTCAAACTTACTGAAAATCAACTTCAAATGCCAATTTATCCAATAGCCAAAGAAAAGGGTTTATTAAAAAACTTCAACACTGGTATATATATATATATATCTCTTTGTTCATCATCACAAAGTGAAGAAACAGAGATAATATATTCATTAGTTCCATCCAAGATGTGCTAGTTTTTGTTCTAATGCATTTCAGCAGCAGCGCCAGCGGCTCTTATTTTGGCAATAACAAACTTACCAAACTCCGCAAGCTTGTCAGTATCAGGCATAACATCCTTCACAGCGGCATGGGAACAGAACCTGTCCGCCCATTTTACCAGACCAGGCGTCTTCCCCTCGTCCAGCAGCTTCATCGCATTGAACTTCTCCGTCACTCTAAGCCATCCCAAGAAGCTCCCAAAAGCTATATCAAGGTACCCAACTTCATCCCCACCAAAGTAGCCCTTCCCTTTGCTGCACTTGTCGTATGCTTCTTCCATCAAAGCCAACCCTTCTTCCACTTGCGCTATTGCTGCTTTCTTTGCTTCCTCTCCTTTAGCGACTCCTATACTTTTCACCGCTGGGAACCACTGCACAACAAAGAATATATCAACATAAAACAAATAAGAACAAATTGTGAAGTGAGAGTCAGAGACCCACCTTGTCGTCAAGATATGCAGCCCAAAACCGAGCGACAGCACGTTCACAGGGATCAGAAGGAAGAATAGAAGGACCGGAAGACCAAGCCTCGTCGATGTATTGTACGATGATGAGAGATTCGCAGATTGGCTTGTTATCGCCGTGAATGAGGACTGGGATTTTCTTGTAAACAGGGTTTGATTGGAGAAGAAGCTCGCTTTTGCCTTCCCATAACTTCTCTTCAATGTATTCGTAAGTGAGGGATTTGAGGTTAAGGGCAATCCTTGGCCTCATCGCATATGGACTCGGCCAGGAACCCAAAACTTTGACTTCATTCGTTGCCATGGTTTATTTCTTGACTGATGGGATTTTAGTGTCTGGTTCAAAATAGGAGTGTAGAATTGATTATATAGAAAGGAGGGTGAGGGGATAGCTGAACTGATGATTGATTAACAACTCCACCGATGAAAGAAAGAAGGTTAGGTAGAACGGTACAAATGTGGAAGGGAAAGTGAGCAATCATTTGAATTTTTTTATTACTTAATTGCATAATGGCCCCAAAGAAAAAAATTATTTTAATCCTTATTTAATTTTTTATCTTTTTTAATTATTAAACTTGTATTTTTTATCAAATCACCTAAAATAGATAAAAGTTAGTGTTCATTACCTTTGTTGATACAACACGTATTAGGGGTGTTCAAATTTCAGTTAAAATTGAATTAACCCACCGAACTGATCTAATTCGATTAATCAGTCAGTTAACCGATCTAATTCGGTCGGAGGTCGGTTAATATTTTTTCAAATTTCAATTATCGGTTAATTCGGTTCGAAATCAGGTAATTAACTGAATTAATCAAACTTAATAATTAATAATACAAATTATATGTAGTTTTAATTTGGTTAATTCAATCAAATGAACATTATCATTTTTTATATGTTTTATACTTGTTTTAACCTAAAAAATAAAAACATATAAATTTCGGTTTGGTTAATAGTTAAAGGATTAAAAGTTCGGTTAATTCAGTTAATAATAAGTTCAGTTCGGTTAACGGTTTGAATACCCCTAGCATGCATATTGATTACTACGTGGTTGATATGTCAGCATTTAATTAATTTTTTTTAAAATAGAAAACTTATAAAAATGTATTTTTATAATTTTTATACTTTTCATTATTTTAAAAATAATTTTTTTGAATTTTTAGAATTTAAAAAATTAATTAAATATTGTCGTGTCATTCACATGATAATCCACATATATGCAACATCATCAAAGTTCAAAGACATTAACGTTTCCATCCATTTTGGGGTAATTTAACAAAAAAAATATAATTTTCAAAACTGAAAAAGATAAATCTAAATAAAATGTGAAAATAACTTTTTTGTAAGGTTGGAAGAAAAAAATAGTTATGCCATACCTAATTTGCTTGCATTTTTAATGTGTTACTAACTAGAGGTGTTCGCCCGGCCCGACGGCCCGCCCGAAATATTGGAGGGTTTGGGTAAAAATATATGCCCGAAATATGGGCTTGGGCAAAAAAACGAGGCCCGTTTAGCAAACAGGCCGGGCCTCGGGCACCACTTTTTTGGGCCGGGCCGGGTAATAAATATATTTATTTTTTAAATTTTTTTAATTTTAAAATATTTTTAAAATACTTTTTTATTATTTTTAAATTTTAAAATATTTTTAAAATACTTTTTAAAAAAAATTTTAATTTTAAAATACTTTTTTTAATTTTTAAAATAAATTTTTGGTATTTATTAAAAAAATGGACCGGGCCGGGCCCGGGCCCGGGCTTATAAATTTTTCTCGGGCCGAGCCTGGGCAAAATTTTAGGCCTATATTTCAGGCCGGGCCAAAATTTTTTTATGGGCCCGGCCTGGCCCATGAGCACCTCTATTACTAACCAACAACTAGACAATTAAGTAAACACCTCTATTCGAGCTTGGAGACTTAGTGATAAACTTGGTCATTTTCTTTTTAGATATAATTAGATTTTTTATCCCATTCGATATATGGGCTAACCGTGTGCAATAATTTTATTAAAAAATTTGTAATTTTATGAAAAAGGTGTGTACAAATTTTAACAACTAAAATCAATCCTTAAATAGATTAGGAAAAAATCTATTTATATTAAGGAATTTTAAGAAATAATATTCAAAAGATATAGCATTCAATTACTTATTTTTAAAATGTAATGTTGTTGAATTAGTCTAAATACTTTGATTTGGTTAATTTTAGTTTTTTTATTTTACTTTTCAAATCTCAATACTAGTTTTGTAACGTCCTGATAGTTACGGGTGTCGAAAAATGCATTTCTGAGACTTCATTTTCGTAAATTAGACTTAGAAATATTTACGAATTTAGTTGTGTGGTTAATTAGGTTTTAGTTAGGTGAATTTGCATGAATTAAGAGTAATTAGGTATAAGAACTAAATTGCATAGGGTGAAAGTTGAATTATAAATTAAAGAAAAATTAAAGGGATTAAATAAGAAGTTATGCCATTGGCATTAAATGAGGCGGCATAAGATTAAATAAGAATGTGTAAGTTTATTATATACATTATTATAATATAAAACTCTTAATGTTTAAGTATATATATTATAATATAATAATAACAAAAGAGAAAGAAACAGAGAAAGCCAAACGAATTAGAAAAGAAAGAAAAAGAAAAGGGAGAAAGGAGAAAGACGAAGGGCCTTAGGGTTTCAAAGTTTTAAGTTTAATTGGTTAGTCAATTTAATTCTTTTTTCTTGTAAATTTTTTTGTTTTTGGAATCCCGGTGTTAGGTACTACCCAACCCATGCCGAAATTTTAGAAATTATTGAGTTTTTAAGTGTCGTTAATGTTTAATAATTTTAGTATTAGGGGTTAAATTGATAGATTTTTAAGTTAGAAATGAAAAAGGATTGAATTGTAAAATAAATTGTAAATTTTGAGTAATAGGGACTCAATTGTGAAATTTCAAAATTTAGGAATTTGAGTGAAAATAGGGAGTTAAATTTAGTTTAAAGTGGAATTTGTCTAAAAATATAAGATTAAATGTGAAGAAATAAAATTAGTCTCGGTTTAGGGACTAAATTGAAATTTAGGCAATAATTGAGTAAAAATTGAAATATTCAATATGAAATTGAATTGTGTTGTATTGATGATTTTTAATTGTTTTAATTCCATAGCTAACATCATACCGGAACCCTCGACTAAAAAGGGAAAAGATAAAGTCGACGAGGGATATCTCGAAATTTCTGGTTTGTATTTCTATAATCCGAACTTATATTAATTGTTGTATTTTTTTTATTTAATGCATTTGGTAAGTGTTGAGGTGAGTATTTGACACTTTGTCATTAAATTGAATTTAAGTTGATTGAATTGGTATATATATATATTGAATATATTGATTATTTGAATTGAAATGAATATTATTTATATTTGAAAAGTGAATTGGAACCCTATTAACTGTACCGGGCTGAGTCGGATATAGATGGCATGCCATAGGATTGGAAAAGTTTAGTGATTTCTTCGACTTCGAGTCGATGAGACACTGGGTGTCAATTTACTACTTTGGATTAATTCGATGAGGCACTGGGTGCCAATTTACTTCGGTTTAGTCGATGAGACACTAGGTGTCAAATTATTACTTAGAATTATCCGATGAGGCACTGGGTGCCAAACTGGTGTGTTTTTGTTGGATCCTTGTATCTTTCCGAGTATTGAATATCTGAGTTATATACTCGTGAAATGAATATGGAGTGGAAGTGAAATAGTGAATTGAAAATAAGTTTTATAATTGATATTAAAATGCCATGACA
Source organism: Gossypium raimondii (assembly GCF_025698545.1). NCBI lineage: Eukaryota > Viridiplantae > Streptophyta > Magnoliopsida > Malvales > Malvaceae > Gossypium > Gossypium raimondii. The sequence goes on from NC_068568.1 coordinate 7,783,083, forward strand.
TGAGAAATGGAAGTGAAATAGTGAATTGAAAATAGAATGTGAAATATGTTACAAATATATGGAATATATAAGTTATATACTCGTGAAATGAATATGTAATGGATAATGTAATTATATAATGAAATGTGAAATAAATTGTGAAAAGTTATTTATATAGCAAGTATGAGAATTGAGATATTTGTGAAACAAATGAAATATGTTGTGGTTATTGTAATATTTAAATATTAATATGTGTTTATATTTCAATTGTATATTTGTAATTTCTTATTTTTAAATATTCAGATTATAGAAATACCACTGAGTTTTACTCAGCGTACGGTTTTGTTTTTTTGCGCGCGGGTTAGGTACTTAATTTTGAGCATCGATTCAACATCCAACAACGACCCCAAACTCAAACGTGGTGATGTTCATCCTTTTTGTGTCAGCATGTACCTAGGGTGTCTAACTATTAATTATTTTGTGAATTGATTGTAAATGAGGTTATAAATATAATGTTAGTTTGGTATATATATAAATATAAACATGTGAAATTAAGTTAATGTTTAAGTGATCATGAATTAGGCAAAATAGATTGAAATTGGCATGTTTACAAATTGGACTTGAATGGTTAGGCACCTAGGATGTTTGTTTTGATATGATGTGGACGTGTTTAATTGTGTTTTGAATTGGTTAAACGAATGATTTTTGAATTTTTTATTGTCCAAGCTTGTAGGGAATGGTAAACTTGTTATTTAAGGTACATTTTGAGTCCACGCGGCCAGACACACGGGCATGTGACTTGACCGTATGAGACACATGGCTAGCACACGAGCGTCCGAGGCCATTTCGAAAGGGCACATGAGCTTATGGCTTGGCCGTGTGACCCAAGTCAGGGAGTTACACGGATATAGACACGGGCCGAGACACGACCGTGTAAATCTTGCAGCTTTGAAAATTTTATTATTTTTTGACAAAATTCTCTGAGTTTCTGAATTAGTCTCAATTTGTTTTTAATACGTATTTGGGGCCTCGAGGGCTCAAATAAGAGACATTATGTATGAATTTTAATTGGTTTTTTACCTGAATTTAATATGATAAGAAATGTTTAAAATTTATGTATGTTTGATCGATAAGCTTCGATAATACTCTGAAACCCTATTTCGGCGACAGATGTGGGTTAGGAGTGTTACAAGTTTAAACGATAACAGTCAATCTGTAAGGCCAAATTTCATTTATTATAAATAATTTTTTGTATATGTATAAAAAATTAAAACCTCGATTTGAGTTTCGAGAGTAAATGATAAACTTTATTTACTCAATTTCCCCTTAGATATAATATATGAGGTGACTTTTTTTTTTGTCAAATGAACTTCCATTCAAAGATAAGATTACAAGCAAGAAAGGACCAAGTCCTGAACAAATGTACAATTAGTACAAATCAAATTTAGTGGAAACAAAAAGTCCAAGAAAAATCATACAAAAAACATGACAAGACTTAAATGGCTTCGAACCCAAATTTGAAAAGTGAGCAAACTCTGCTTGAATCAGATTGCCATTGCCAATAAAGAGGAGCAAGGACAAAAACCCTCACCTGTATGTCGATATTCAACCATCAAGGTGGAGAAGCCACCATGATGTGTAGAGCCCCATCATTCCTTCACACCTCTCGCTAATTTGAAATAATAAGTGCAGACAGCTCAGGCAAGAAAGGCAATCCTGGGATACTCAAAATATCCCAAACGGGAAACAAAGGCAATCCTGAGATACCCAAAAAATCCCAAATGGGAAACGAAACCATCCACAATGACATCATTCGAACATATGAACAATAAGACGATACAAGTGACAGAGGGAGCACCAACTACCACGGAGATGGGGGCCAAAAGTGCCACCAACAAGCAGCATGTTATTCATTTGAAAGGAGACTCTCACTCATAGCATGTCGACCACCACAGGCTAGCAACAAACCAACGAGCCACAAGGGTCGTCAAGCCAAAAAGAGATTGAGCAACAGGAAAGGAAAAGGAGAAAAAGGAACATAGGGGTAAAATAACCAGTGGAGGTTACCACCAGAGAACTGTAACACCCCTCTCCCGACCCAATCGTCGAGTCTAAGCTACGGGAATCCTATAGTCATTGTTGGAGCAACTACATGCAATTAACATTCATTTTAAAATAATAAATCATAAAAACATAACCGTGTCAGTTAAAAATCAATAATACAGCCTTTCTCGAGTCTTATATGAGCCTATGTATGCTCTAAAATTAACCCAAAATTGAACAAGGATAAAATTAGAACATTTTCAAAATTTCAGCTTGACATCACCACATGAGGGGTGTAACACCCCTAACCCTTATCCGTTACCAGAACAGGGTTACGGAGCATTACTGAACTTTACGAATTAAATATAAACATTTCTCAAATTTTGTTACACATATTAAGAATCAATTATATAACACTCATATTGTCCCTTAGATGGACCTTCGAGGCCCAGTATTCACCTTAGAAGTGAATCGGGACTAAATCGGGTACTCAGGAAATTTTTCTCAAAATTTCAAAAATTTTCTTAGAAGCAGGGGACACGTGCCTGTGTCTCTTCCCATGTGGACGAAAATAGGTCATTTTAAGGTCACTTTTCTTACCCATTTTGACATTAACCTGCACTCAACATTTACATACACCAATATATCCCAACCAAGCAATCAATACAAGCTAAAACATGTTCTCAACATGACATAACATCACAAATATTACATTTACTTATACCTACCTATTTAACTCATTTCATTGATTTATCAAATTCTACTACTAATTACACGCATACAAACATTTAATATTCACAACCACAATTCAAACTATTTCATTGCCAAACCAACCCTATACATGTCATATAAACCAAAATTTACATTGCAAAAACTACTGGAATAAACTGGATAGTGTAGCTTGATGTGTTGATCCGATCTTCCGACTACATGTTAATCTACAAGAACATTAAACAACACGAGTAAGCTTGATGAAGCTTAGTAAGTTCAATAGGTTAAACATTGATCTTACCGAACTTAATATAATATAATAAATTAAATTGTAAATAAATCATACATTTTTCCCTGTCAAATAAAATATAATCAATAAACACACTTCCTTAAGATCAATATCAATAATAATCTATAAATCTTTCAATTCAATCACGTAAGTCTCTTACCATTTCTTACTAAATCGAAGAATGGCTTACAGATATGAGTACATCGTTCTTTTTATGCCATAGTCCAACTATAGTCTAACACATGCATTGTCATGGCCCTGCCATGGTCTTACATTTGTAGTGCCATAACCCAGTTATGGTCTTATCATCAGAATGTCATAGCCCAGCTACGATCTTACATTTAAACATTGCCATTTTCCAACCATGGTCTTATTTGTCAAATTCATTATTTGCCACGGAACGATCGTACTCAATCCTGTGTTCTATTCGTTTTAAACATTCAATTCAATTTTCATACTTTTACAATAATCTAAATTTCAACAACAAAATAAGAATAAATATATTATGCCATTCCTAAATTAACAAATAACCCAGAAAGTTTAACCATATGAACTTACTTGGGTTGGATTGTAAAATTAGTAATAGTTCAGAGACTACTCAGTTAATTTCCCTTTTTCTCGTTGATCTACGAGCTCTTGATCTAGAATGTAAAAATTTTCATTCATTAGCATATATTTCAATTTCAATCCACTTCACAATTTATACCCTTAAAATTTTAAATTACACAATTACCCTAACTTTTATAGTTTTTGCAATTTACTCCTTCACCAATTAACTCATCAAATGAGATTATTTTTCTCAATTAACACTTTATCTAAATATTATAAGCTATTACACAGCCCTTAATAAAAATAATTTAATACCAAACCCTAAGATTTAATCTTTTTCAAAATTTGGTCCTAAAATAAATTTCTATTGAAATTACTTGATAAAATCATCATATAACAAAATTACAACTTAAAATCCATGTTAATTCATCATAAACATCCAGCACTCATCAATGGTAATTTTCAAAATTACCCATAGAATCAAACACTAATGAATTAGATAGTTGGACCTAATTGTAAAAGTCTTCAAAACACAAAAAATTACAAGAAAAGAGCAATAATTAAACTCACATTATGCAAAAATATGAAAAACAAGCTTAGAGGACCTTCAATGGCGTTTTTGGACTGAAAATTAGAAGAAGAATAGCCTAGAAAAGTTTAGAATTCAATTTATTTAAGTTAATTTCACAAAAATAACAATTTTTCCCTTTAATCACATGATTTTTGTTTTTTTTTCTGCTTATGCTGCCTCATGCCTTTATTTTAGGCATAATTTCTCCTTAAGTTCTCCTTTTTTTACCATTTACTTTAGCAAGTTTTGAATCTTTTTCAGTTTAGTCCTTTTTAATTAAATAACTATCGAAACGATAAAAATTTCAAACGAAACTTTAATACTACCTTAATGACACTCCATAAATATTTATAAAAATGTTTATGACTCAGTTTATAAAATTGAGGTCTCGATACCTCATTTTTAAAACCAATTAACCTAATAATTCCTTCTAAACTCAAATCACTATTTCACAAATCTTTCTAAAATCACATTTAACTCGTAAATACTAAATAATAAAATTTACAAGCTTACTCATCAGAATTGGTGACTTCAAATCACTGTTTTCGTTGCCACTAAAAATTTAGGTTGTTACAAGGGGGTTCCTCGTCACAACGTAACTCATTGACTTAGCCTTACTGTGACGACGGGGTTCCTTGTCACATCGTGGCGTGAAATCTAGGTCTCGTCGAAATGACCATCGCTTAACGTCATGATGTGGACTCTACTTTTGGCACAAATTAAGCTTTTTGGTACCTATTTCAAGCCAACAAAAACATTAACTCATTTGGTGCCTAATTGCACCTTTTTACCTGCACAAAACTAACCAAAATACATACCAAAACATTCATTCTACCATTTCTCAATCAACCAACCCAATATGCCACAATTTGGAACCAATTCAAACCAAAACATTCTACTTCAATTAAACTTATTCCACATGCCTTTAAGCCATTCGATCCAACAATTAACCATGTCATATTAATGGATATCCATTCAATTTCATCACATCAACCATACCATTCCACTTTCAAGTTTTCTACTCATATACCACATTCATAGTTTACCATATAACCAAATAATACACATATACATATATGAACCATAATTTTTCCTAAATCAACAATTGATCAAGTCCAAACCAACTATCATTCAAAGTAAATACAAATATTAACACCTATGTACATGCCACATAACCGAAATTAAAATGAGTAAAATTCTACCAAGTTGATAGTAAGATAGCATGAGCTCCAAGTGTTGAGAAATGTGCACATATTGTAGTAAACATGTAATTGTTTTCTATTTATTTGAAAAATGAATAAATAAATTTCACATTTCATTGTTATGTCTTTTTTTTCTGTCTTTCATATTTTGCATGCATAGTGAATTTGTGACAAGCAAGTATTAGCTTATTGATTGTCTAAGCTTAAACTGATGATAAGTGGCATTGTAAGAACGTTTGCATTGCCAGAAAGATAACTTACTTCAGTAGATAATCTAAACGAGTCTGTAATCCCCATAAAAGAATCAAAGTGAGCATTTGATTCAAAAACTGAGAAGGATTATTATGTCGTCTACAATTCTAATTGAGTAAATGACTAATATTGGCTATCAGAGCAATTGACTCCACGGGTAGAGACATAGATATATTCATTGGCAGAATGATATATTAGACTGGACCCAAGATAAATTAATTCTGAATTCGTTTGTAAATTAATTCACTTGTGTCATTCATGGTGTAATTTACCTAAATCCTGACTTAGTCACTGACTATGCGCATGTAACTCATAGGCTTTGATATAATGGAGGCTTATGCTCTAAAGATGATTGAGCCCATAGTCGGTATATGACTTGACTCTATGATTATGTAATTGCGAATTATCAGAACAATACTTCTAGGTGTCGGTATATGACTTGTGTATGGCATGGCTTTACTAGCAACAGTGGAATTCATAGCTTAATTAAAGAGTTAATGATATCCTCTCATTGGCATTGTGTGGATTGATAAATATGGGACATAGTCACGGGTTGCTTGCTCTTAAATGAGCAATTTATCACAGTTATTTGTTGATAGCGATCATATTAATTATTAAGAAGACACAAGGGTGACAATGAGATAAAAATAAGATTGTATTTAGTGAACGGATTTAACTCAAAGGAATCAAGGATATCATATGAGGGTAACACACACATGACGAGGTCATTGGACAAAGTAGCCGGATAAATTGATTTCGTAAAGAGTATACAATAAGGAGTTTTCAATCATGGTACTTCTTGTGGATTGACTCTATGATTATGTAATTGCGAATTATCGAAACAATGCTTCTGGACGTAATTGCAATTACTAAAGCATAATTATATATGTCTAACTGGTCTCTCCACTAGCTCAACAAAAGCTCAACCGGACTGCATTTGAATCAAAAGAAAATTCTACGACTTTGGAAATAATTTAATTGAGTTGATTTATTCGATGTAGAATTAAATTGGGCAGTCATAAGAATTGTTCAACTAGAAAGTTTGATTAAAGAATTTTCTTAAAAAATTAATTTGGAAAATCTGTAAATAGCTAGACTAATACCCAAAAATTTGTCAAACCAGGCTTGCTATGTGAAATCGGACTTGTTATGTGAAATCGGGCCAATGGTCCAATCGATAGCTAGACTGGACCGATAAGGCCGTCACTGGCTCGAACCGAATCAATAGAAATCGAACCAACTCGGGGTGTCGACAGCTACGGCGGCAGCATTTCGGTGGCTGGCAAATGGTCGACGGTGATGATTTTTTGGTGGTTGAGCAATGGAAGAATTACACTCCCACTGGGACTCTACTAAAGAATTTTATTTTAAATTAACTATTCTGGAAATAATATTATTTTAATACATTTAATATTAAATTAAATTTAATATTTATCTTAATAGTATTTTATTAAATTAATAATAAAGTGATTATCTTAATATTAAATTAAATTTAATATTTATCTTAATAGTATTTTATTAAATTAATAATAAAGTGATTATCTTAATATTAAATTTTATAGATAAATTTTAAATTTAATTTAATATTAAAGTGATTAAGTTTAATCATAGTTGAACTCTTTAAACTCTCTCTATATAAAGAGAGTCTTGGGGTCATTATTTACACACACTTGAATTCAAAAGAAAGTTGTAGAGAAATTCTCTAAATAAATTATTTTAGAAAAAATCTAGAGATATTTTTCTTATTTACAACTTGGCCCAAAAGTTTAGAGAAATTGCGAAATTACCCCATTGGTAATTTTTGTGAAAAGTTTTCTGATTCGAAGCGAGCCCATACTCAACAGATGTGAGCTTGAGGATAGTAGAGAATACTACTCGGTCAAAGCGTTCATCCTAGACGAATCGAAAAGGTACAATTTTGATTAAAAGTTTACTACTTTAGATATCACAACCAAGTTCTTATTTTGGAAAAAAAATTAAAATTCTGGTTTTTCCCTAAATTTATTTTCCGCCATGTTTTCCAAACCCGATTTCCAACATCAAGGTGATCTGATTGACATGTTTCACAAGCTAACAACTACAAGAAAAAGAAACAACGGTATAAGCATATTGAATGCTTAGTAAGTACAAATGAAATTTACTTAACATACCTTGACATTACAACAATTTAACAATTGAAATATATTGGTACAAATATAACATCTTTTGGCAATCTTGTACTTTCATGCACAATTCAACCATACAATAAACATGTTAGTTCATTTGCATAGACATAATACCAAAGTCATATACATATACAACCATTTTCATCTTATACCATATGTTAACCAAGCTATGTTCAATTTGCTAACATAAGCAATTCAATTCAAATTCAATCATTTCTTTTCAACTATTTCATTTCCATTTTAATTACCACTTTCATTTATGTTTTTTTCCTAGAGAACTAAAGTAAATTGAACTCAAATACCAGACTTGTAGGCCCACAAGAGCTAACATATAAAAATTGGCTCATACAAGCCTTCCGTTCTAAAGTGACTCACACAAGCTAACATATTTGGGTTGCTTACAAGAGCTTAGTTCGATGTTGTTCACACGAACTTCAGAGAATTCGCAACATATGCTAAATCTCAAGCCATCATATTAATCCATGATCAAACACCTATTTTCCTTTTGGAGACCCTAATGGCATGCCATTTGTATTCTAATAATTTACTAAGTTCACACGGGCACCATTACAATATTCGAATCATTTTAGTCCCTGTGATATTGTCATATACATATCATCCAATTATTTAAGCATTTCATATCCATTCAGTACATCATATCTATTCATATTAATCATATTTTCCATACTTTACGATTTAGTCTTTTAGATGTCAAAATTACCAAAATTATAATTAACTTAAAGTAATAGACATTATAATATAATTTAAGAATAACATAAAATAACATAGTAAGTTTCATATGAACTTACTTGGCAAAAACAACAACAAACAAGATGTCGATGACTAATTCGAAATTTTGTCTTTCCCTCAATTATTCTCCATTACGATAATTCATTTCAATTTATCAATTTGAAATAACTTATACCATCCTATTATACGCATAAGTCAGTTCAATTTCACTTTTTGAATGTTCCCAAAAAATTTATTTTATTCAATTTAGTCCCTAAAACCAAAATTGTCATAACTTTCAAATTTGAGCTTCGATTTCGAAATCAATCTCAATTTCATTCTTCTACAACCCTCTATTATCTATAATTACAAAAATTTAACATCAATTTTTAAATTTATGCACTTTAGTCCCTATGTTTAAAAACTAGCAATTAAACTTTACAAACTAGTCATTTTTCATTTCTAAGCTTAAAATCTAACAATTTAACACCAATTTCATCAAGCATTCATCAATGGAAACTTTTGAGACTTAAAAGGTTTTACAAATTATTACACGCGCTAGCTAAACCAAACTCTTGGGACCTCAAAAACGTAAAAATTATAAGAAGCGGACTAAATTGAACTTACAAAGTGAAGGGCTGAATACTTGAAGTTAAACAACCATGGCTTCTAGGTTTTTCTCAATAGCTTTGGTGGAGAGAAGAAGAAAATAAAGATGATGACTTTAAATTTTGACTTATATATATACATTGATTAATTTATAATTAATTACAATTAATTTAATTAATCTTTATTAATTAAGCTTAAGCATAATTAACAACATTTGGTGGGTTCTTATTGTCATCCACTACCTTTTATCAATTTAAGAACGGTCCAATTGCTCAATTGGTCTTTCAATTTATTTAAAATATATAATAATTAATTTTTATCACTTTTACAATTTAGTCATTATACATTAATTAACTATCCAATTAACAAAATTAATGGACCAAACTTTCATTAAACTTTATACTAACCTCATAAATATCAAAATAATAATATTTACGGGCTCGGACATCGAAAATGGGGTTCCAAACTTGTTGCTTCTGACACATTGAAAAATAGACTATTACAAGAATCGCCAACAACCTCGGAGTCAACTGTAGAAGGGAAAAAAGGCAGAAGCATGAAGAGAGGCCAAGAAGGAAGAAAATAGTCATATGAGGAAGAGAGTGAAAGAAAGGGGAAAAACAGGGAAGAGAATAGAAAGGGAAGGAAAAGTGGGTCGACGGTTGGGCATAAGGTCGCCGCTGGCGATTGAAATCCGATGAAAGAAAACTCATCGGGATAGCAAAATAAGAGAGAAAAAAGGGACTTTTCATTTTTGGTTTGTTTTTATGGGTGATAATGTATGGGGTGACTTGTGAGTATGTCTTTACGTATGTAAATACTAATCCTTTAATTGTATAGTATAAAAAATAATTACACACTTGGATAAAATGAAAATCTTATACAAAATAAGATATAATATGAAAAATAATATATATTTTAATATTATTTTAACTATTGAAAAAATTATTATTAGAATTGTCAAGATATTAATTTTTAGGGTAAACTAATCTAGTTATCATCCAACTATTAGTATATTTCTTTTTTGGTCATCCAACTATTCAATTTTATCTTTTTTGGTCACCAGCTGGCTAATGGTGGCATCTTTTAAAATTTGCACAATAGCAACTTTAACCCTCAACATTTATACATTGTGTCAATTTTGTCTTAATTCTAAAATATCTAGCCCTCGACATTTAAATATTGTGTGAGTTGGTCTTTTTTGTTGCTTTTCTTTGTGACCTTTTTGTCGAAACCATTTTTTAATTTTGAAAAACTGGGATCGACTTTAAAAATAAAATGGGAGTCGCCACCAATCTTTTATTAAGGTGTGACCGGTTCACCATTAAAAATAGATTTGGTCTGCGAAATATGCGAAAATAAGTTCAGGAGTCGGTTACGTACGAGGAAGGGTTAGCACCCTTGTAATGCCCAAAATTGGTACCAAATTGATTGTTTAATGTCTTAAGGTCGAAATTTTGAAAAGATTTCAAAATACGATCCTTTAAAAGTTTAAGTTTTAATAAAATGAATTGAATAGCAAGATGTACTCATTTTAAAGAGATGAATTGCAACACTCAGTAAGTTAGAGTGCAGCAATTCAATCATCAAAATTAAGTATGTCCTTTTAATTTTCAAATTTTGAAATTTATGCATTTTGAAAAGGTTGTTAGGTCATTTAAGTCAAACAAGAAATCAGAATCCAGTAAGTTAGGTTTCGATTTCTCGAAGTTCATAAACGTCAAACATTGCCTTTATTTTAAAATCAGGATAACAGAATGTCACATCCAGTAAGTTAGGATTCAATATTTTGAAATCCTAGATGCTTAGTTTTTAGATCGAATGGTTTTAATAAATTGAACACTTGATTATCTAAATTCATCGAGAAGAATCGAAGCCCAGTAAGTTAGGGCACGATTATTTCGAGAATTTATGAACATCAAGCATTTTAGGAATTAGGTAATAAAACAACTATAGTGCCTTAATAAAATATAATTCTCGCAAAAGGAACATGATTAAATAACAATACATGTAATGTAAAGGATGAAATACAATCTAAATTTAAATTAACAATAATTAAGTGTTATGCAAATACCACATTAACCTTAATCACATCATACAAACTTAAATAAACAAACAATAAAACCAATAAAATAAATAGAGTTTATGTAACAAAATGTTTATGTTTAAAACTATGTAAAAGGAAAAGAAAAAATAATTCGAAGTTAACGCTATATTTTATATACATATATAAATACTAAAAATATTTTCATATAAATTATACATATATATATATATAAGAGTTATATAATATTATTATGAAAACAAGATTTAAGTTATGTTCTAAAATACACTATTCAAAGATATAGAGTAACAAATAAAAATATTTCAAGAACAAATGAACCAATAATAATATCAAATTAAAAAATAAAATATATATAATAGAAATTTTGAAATAATATTCAATAAATTTAAAACATATTAAAAATAAAAATTTGAAAGAATTTGTATATTATTCATAAAATTTCACTAAAATTAAGTTTGAAAACAATATTAAGCTAAATATTAAAATAATATTAAAGACAATGAATATAAAATTTGATTTGTTTAAAAAACCTTTTAAAATCAAAATTAAATATGAAAAGTATTTTGAAATTGAAAGTAATAATCAACAAATTTTAAATCTAAGCTTAAATAAAATTACAATAATAATAAAAGTACACAAAACTAAATGAAAATACAATTGACTCAAAATATTGATGTATAAGGAATTTAAAATATAAAATATAAAGCGAAAATAATAATTTATTACAGTTTAAACTATAATAATAAATTTAAACTGAATACTCTAATATATGAAAGTAGGATTTATTATAATTAAAAAATATTGTTGAATTTTAAGAAAGAAAACTAAATTTGTATTAAATTAAAATTTATTTCAAAACTGAAAGATCAAATCAGCAATTAAACGCGAACATTGAGATAATTTCAATCAATCACAGAAACGGCACCGTTTAAGCTTGGATCTAAATGAATACAATATCAAATATGCAGTACAAATTACAAACAAATAAAGAAACTAAATCACAATTCTAATAAACACGCAATGACCTATCAAATAAATAGACCAGTTGATCCAAAATACGAGGATCCTTCCTCGGATCGGGTCACCGCTCAGGTTTAGTCATCAGACGATGCCGTTTTGAAGCTATCGCATCCACAACAAACGGCAACGTTTCAAATCCTGCGATTAAAACTAAAATAAACCTAACAAACCCTAACACTTTCATCAGAAAGACAAAACCTAAATTAAAACCCTCTGCGCCCACTCAACTTCGATGACAACGGAGAGAGAGAGGATGCGGTCACCAGGTATGTCCCTTTTTTTACTGCTCTCTTCTTAACAAACAATCAATAGATGTAAAGTAAAAAGACAAAAGAAAAGAGAAAAACAATCTGTGAAAAAAATGGAACCCAGGAATCACCTTTTGGTATTGTGATTTTTTTTGTATTCTGAATGCGTGTGTAGCAGAAATATATGAGGTTTTCGGTTTTTATATCCTTATTCGACAAAGAACCGAAAAAATCCCATGAAAAATGAAAAAACAAAAACAAAAATAAAGTAAAAATCCCTTTGGTTTGCTCTCTGCTGCGTTGTTTTCATTCCATTTGCAGGTACGGTGTAAGGGAGCGGGGGACGTGGTCTGTACGGAGGCGAAGGTGCACGCGTACGGAGGCTCGCGTGAGAACAGAGGCCTGGCACGCACGGACGAGAGGAGCTGCTGTGGCGCTGGGGTTTGCCCTAGGGTTGCTGTGTGTTTTTGTGTTTTGGGCTGATTTGGGCTAGGTGTAATTGGGTCATTCGAGTTTAGTATTCCGGTCATAGGCATTTGGGCCTACTTGGATTTAGGCCTGCTGATGTAAAGAATTGGACTATGTTATTGGTTTTTTTGGACTTTTAATTTTTGATTTGGTTTATTTTTGTGTACGGGCTAGGCAATATTGGGCCTTACACCTTTCACCTAAAAAGCTTTTAAAAATAAATTTATCAGCTAAACTTGATTGAAAATGTGCAAAATATGGAAACACCCAAAAATTCAAGATAATAATTTTCATATTTTCTCTTTTTTTTAAAATTAATCATATTGTTACAAAGAAAAGCAAAACTAAAAAAAAAAACAAATTACACAATATGTAAATGTTAAGGGTTATTTTTTTAGAACCAAGACTAAATTGACATAATTTATAAATATTGAGAGTTAAAGTTGCAATCATGTCAATTTTAAAAGCTGTCATCGTTAGCCAGTTAGTGACCAAGAAAGACAAAATTGAGTAGTTGGGTGACCATTTTGTAACTTTTCATAGTTTGATGACCAAAAAAGAAATTTACTAATAGTTGGATAACCATTTTATAACTTTTCATAGTTAAATGACCAAAAGATAAATTTATTAATAGTTGGCTGACTACTAGTGTAGTTTACCCTAAAATTTATACAAGTGTAATATATACTAAATTACATACAATTACGATGTTTAGAGAATTTTTTGGTTAAAATAAGTCATATGTTCTTGTACTCTTCACAAATTTGAAATTTGGTCCATGTACTTTGATTTTAGGAATTTAGTCTATTCACTTTTAGATTTCAAAATTCAGGTCCAAATGTTAACTTTGTTACTTTTTTTGGTTAAATTTTTTGTGTGACATTTTGAAATAATAATAAAATACTCACTTGGTAGCTATGTAACTAAAAATTGGCGTTGTAATGAGCTTGAATTTAGCAATATTAACAGTTGGACCTGAATTTTGAAATATAAAAAGTAACGGAACTAAATTTCTAGAAATAAAAGTATATAGAATAAATAATAAATTTACAAAGAGTACAAAGACTTATGACATATTCTAACCAATTTTTTTATGTAAACAAAAATGAGGCTTTATTAAAATGAAGAAAAAAAAAATTCAAACTTTAGGGATGTTGATGTCCTAGATCCAAGTTGCATCATTTTGAATACATTGCGAGTGTAAATTGTTTTCAATGACGTTTAAAAAAATGTTTTTAATGGATTTTGTAGTAGCCCAATTTTACCCGGGCCCAGTGCCAAAACAGAAACCGAACCAAATAAAAATAAATAGTCCAATTACAGCCCCAAATTATAACAAGCCCATGTGACCCAAACCCAAATAACAAAAGTCAAACTAGGGTTTCAAAAAAGCTGAAACCCTAGTTGTCCTGGTCGTCGCACGTCTACCACTGCCACTGCTGCGCCGCACCAACTCCACCTACTCCAACCACCACTTGCACCGACACCTGCAGAGAAATGACAACAAATACTAAAGAAATCTTGTAAACATGGCTATAAAGCCATGGCAAACCATTGTAATGGGGTTTTCTTTTTTCTTGTTTTCGAAAATAAAAAAGGGAATTAAAACGAGGCAAAAACAGAATAAAATACAGTTTCAAGGTGATTATTTTTCATTTTCATTTTTATTTTGTTTCCTTTTTTTCTTTTCATTTGGAAGCAACAATAAAAAAAAGGAAGTTTTTTTACCTATTCGTCGTCGCCGGGGTGCTCGGAGGGTCGAGGAGGTACATCGGAGAGAAAAGGCGGATTTTTTCGGCTCCCCACCGCCGTGTACGGCAGTGCCGGTGCCGGCAACCGGTGCTATGGGAGATGGCTGGTGCTCAGGCCGATTTTTGGAATTTTTTAGAGAATGGGAGAGTGATTTCTGTTTTTTTTAGTGGAAGAAGAGAAAATGAATTTTTTTTTTAAAAAAACTTGGCTTTTATAGGCGTATGAAACGGCGCCGTTTTGGCCCAACTCCTTAATCCCCAAAACGACGCCGTTTTGCATAGGACCCGAAGGCCGAACCGCGACCCGACCCGTCTACTCTAAGATCTGCGTGTTTTTAAAACGGAAGGGCTAATTGTGATTTTAGCCATTCCGCCTTTTTTGTTTTTAAATCAAGTATTTTTTTTCAATTTTACCCCATAATTTTACTGCAATTTCGATTTAGTCCTTTCTGGAATGACGCCGTTTTGGAGGAGAAGGGAAAATTGCCCTTCCAGTCACTCCATGTTATTCGCGCGTTCAAATTAGTCCTTTCTTTTAATTTATTTCGAATTCGCCCCATTTTTTCGTTTTTAGTTCAATTTAGTCCATGTTTTTTAGCTATTTTATTATTTAATTAATTATTTTAATGTTATTATCATTATTATATTATACCATTAATCTTGTATTATTATTATTTACTCACTTATACCTTTTAAATTTCAAATTTCATTATATATATACATGTATACATTTTATAATATATATACGTGCATATTTTTAATTTTTATAAATATATATATACACATACTTTTATATATTTTTATATTTCATAATTTTATATACATATATATACATATATATATACATATTTTAATTTATATACATATATATGTATATATACATACTTAGATATATTTTATATTTTATAATTTTAAAATATATATACATACATATATTTTCATATTTTTATAATTTTATGTATATACACATACATATATATATTTTTTATTTATTTCTTTTATTTCCTTTATTGTTTCGTTGTTTCGCATGATGTTTACTTTTCTATTTATGTGCCCATTTTATTTCAAAGACATTTTAATTGACTTGTTTATTTACTTTGTAATAGGCCAATTTAGTCCGGGCTCATAAAAAATAATAAACCCAAAATAATAAAACAAAGTCTAAAATTATATCATTTGGCCCGATCGTGATGGCCTATTACTTGAAAAGGTTGAAGGTCTATCTACAAGTTTGATGCATATGGAAACATAATCTTCAAGGATATGCAATCTTAGATATGATATGTAATCTTAGATATGATATGCAATCTTAGAAGATATGATTTTGTAATCTTAGAGATTTAATTTGTAGATACCTTTTAATCTTAGTCGTTGATGTAATTAATCTGTACCGTTGGATTTTGGGAGGCTCAACTATAAATAGATGCCTCTTCCTTCATTGTAAAGGAGGGAGGTGGGGAGTAATAATAATTTTTAAGGGTATTTACTCAAATTTCTCTCTCTCTTGCGTTCTTATTTTGTTGATTTGTGTATAATTTATTTATTGATTTATATATTGTTGATTTCAAATCTCTTTTTCCCTTACTATTCATTTTCAAATTCATTATTTTCAAATTTGTTTACATTTTATTTGGCCTTATATTTTTTTATTTTATACTCTTTGTTTTAAATTCATTGGTCTTTGATTATTGATACTATTTAATCATCTATTTGTTATTTTAGTTTTTATTATTAAATTAATTATTTAAATATTATTATACTATTATGTGACATCATTAATCTTGTATCATTATTATTATTTATTTATTTTATATTCATGTGAATGCATCGTTTTATGTAATATATATTATTTTATATATAGTATCGTATGCTTATATATATTTTGTACATATGTTTTATTTTTACTTTACTTCCTAACTTTTATATACATATATATACTTTTATATTTAGTTTCAATTTTTTTTACTTTTGTATATATGTACATGTATGTATTTATATATTTATCTAATGAATATTTATATATATATATATATATATATACATACATGTCTATGTTTTTTATTTGCTTAAATACAAACTTATATTTTCAACACATATGTTATAATATATATATATATATATATGTATATTTATATATTTTCTTTATTTTCATAAATGCATTATATATATTTTGTTATAAATTCTATAGTCCAAAATTTTATATGTAAACCCATGTGTATGTCTTTTATTCTTTATAATTTCATGTATATATTTTGTACCTTTTTTTCTCTTTATATTTTTTATTTCCTTCATTTGCTTATTGATTTATGTTTTCATTTATATTTTGTTCTTTTAATTCTTTACATGTCGTTGTTTTTATGTACATTAATTTCATTTATTTCTATGCCATTGTTGTATTTATTATTGTAATTTACACTTAATGTAGCATTACATCATTTTTTACTCGATTTTAAAATTTTCAAAATTGAGATAATACTCGTATTTAGGATTTTCAAGGAAATTGAGCCCTAACGTATTGGGTTCCAATTTTCTTCGTTAAATCTAACAATCGAGAATTACTCATTAATCAAAAAATAAAATGAAAAGCTTGTAGTCGGGAATTTAATATGTTGTATCCTAACGTATTGGATGTGACATTGATTTCTCGAGACAAATTTTTTTTTTAAAAAAATAATAACAAAGGAAATATTCCAAGTTTAGGATTTTGAGAAATTGTGCCCTAACGTATTAGGCCGCGATTTCTTTATAAATCTTAAACAAATGAATATTTTTTAAAATTTTATTACATGAGTATTTTGGACTAATTCATTTTTGAGGAATTAAAATATCGTGCCTAACGTATTGGGTATGACATTTTCTTTCTCCGAAATGATAAGAGTCTTATAGCATGTTTAGTTGGGGTAATAGGAATGCATTCCCCCAAATCGGTCGGCCCACCACCAAACCAACGTTTGGTTGGCTGTAATTATAATACAGCCTTATTCCATTCAGCCTCTATTACGTGAGAAGCTGTAATAGCCATTCCTTACCTTCAGCACTGAATAGCTATTACGTTCCGCTCTTTTTCCCATTTTCCAAATTTTGCCCTCCTTCATCTTCTCCTTCATCTGGTCAAACTCTCTACACAATTTCTGCCCTCAAACTCTCTTGCCATATTTCAGATATTCTCCTTCATCTTCTCCCACAGATCTATAACTTTCTCTCCTTCTGTTCCCATATTTCAGGTAATCTTTAATTCAGATTCAGATTTCTGGCCCGTCAAATAAAAATCCACCGGAATCACTTTCCACTTTCCATAACCAAACTCAAAATCATCCAAAAACAAAAAAATCCAAACATAGAAAAGCAGAGAACTGAGAAATGGCGGTCGGGAGAGAAGATGTGGAGATTTTAAAGCCCAGAATTGACAAAAGAGAGTATCGGAGGATCGTCCTTAGAAATTCCCTTCAAGTTCTTCTTATCAGCGATCTCGATACCGACAAGGCAAATTAATTTTTCAATTCCTTCTTCACTTTCATTTCATTAGCAATTCCATTACTATTATTGACCTTTCTTTTTTGTCTTTCTTTCTAATTTCTTTGTTTTTTGATGTTACAGTGTGCTGCTTCTATGAATGTGGGTGTTGGTTCCTTTTGTGACCCTGACGGCCTTGAAGGCCTTGCCCATTTTCTTGGTATTGCTTATCTTTTTCATCCGTTTATTTTATCTTCCATTTGTATTTGTGAACTGTCTGGAAATTTTTTGTTCCTTTTTTACTTTAAATTTTAACAGTATGTGACTTTAGTAATTTTGTTCCTCATAGTGTTATTGATACAAACCTTTTAAACTATAAAAGCATCAATATTAGTTTTGAAGCATAAATAAAAGGGGTGATTACAAATTCTTGGTATCTTTTTTGCCAAAATATTTCAATAATACTATAATCACAGAAATACATATAATAGATAAGAAATCTTAATCTTAAACCAATTGAACATCAAATTTGAAAGGATTCCTGTAAAATGTATGTGATCTAATAACTGATTATTGTTAGCTAACTTTGAATAAAATTAACTTCAAAATTTTTGAAGAGATGCCATAAAACAAGAGGCTTATAGTGAAGTAAAATTATTTGTATGACTTGTTTTCAGATAGTATTCCTTTGATTTTATTACGTAGTTCTTTTTTCCTGATTTACAACATGGAGGCAGCACAAACGCCTTCACAGCTTCTGAGATGACCAACTATTTTTTTGATGTCAACACCGATTGCTTTGAAGAGGCTTTGGACCGGTAGATGTTGTTTGTGCAGTATTTCTTTAGCTCTCATTTTCATCAATGTTCATTTAATGTATGTGAGATTGGGTGTTTTCCTGTCACTTGCTCTCTAGGTTCGCACAGTTCTTAATCAAACCATTGATGTCAGCTGATGCTACCATGAGGGAAATTAAAGCTGTCGATTCTGGTTAGCTTTTGGTTCTTGGTTTACTTTACACATGGATTTCCTCTATTTTAATCTATAATTAATCAACACTATTCTCCCTCTTTCTAGAGAACCAGAAAAATTTACTGTCTGATGCATGGAGAATGAACCAGGTATTATTTTTGTTTTTTTTGAATCACCCTTTGTCTTCTGGAAGATTGTAAGATCTCAGCTCTGACTATTTAAAAATGTTAATCAATTTTTTCTGGAAGAAATGGAACCTGGAATTGATCCCTATTCCTCAATTGCAACTTTAATATTGTTTGTGAGTCCTCTCCCGTCAATGCTTTTTATGGTGTTAATTCTTATCACTTTTTCTTTAATGATCAAAACCAAAGCCCAAAAACTATTGTCTTAGGAACATCTTGTAATGTTTTCCATAAATTACTGTTGAAAATTCCATATCTGTATGTGCTTGTCAAGTTTAGATTCTCATTTAATACTAATTTGGTGTTTGGCTGGAATTCACAGAGAAACAAGTCACTTACTAACATGATTGATTCCTCAAAGTGGTGAACTGAGCTTATGTTTGGAAGTGTTCTTTCATCCTTTGATATTGATAGATAAGGATGATTGGATATACCCTGCCATTAAGGGCTATTCATCAATTGTTTCCTTTTGTCCTGTTAAGGGTTTATGGTGTGCATGGTTATTGTGGTTTCATTGCTATTTTGAGAGAGAGAGACTTGTGATTATTAAGCACACTGGGTTGCAATTCGTATTTGAGCAATTGTTTGTGAGTTTGAATGCAATCTAATCATCTCAATTGGTTGATTTATGCTATTAAAATTAATTAAGAATTGATGATTGTTGGAAAAATTAGCAAATTTTTAGAAACTTCCCAATTTTTGTCTTTCTTGAAAATAAATGAGAACGTGTTTCTTGCTTTTAGTTGAGTAGAAGAAAATTTTGATGGATTATGGGTATTGGTGGTGATCAAATTGATTCAGAACTTTTATTTTGTACTAGTTTGCACTTACTACCTAATCCATCTCATTTGAGTTCATGTTAATATTCTTTAATGGTGAACCTTTTAGATGTATTCCTATCTGGTTTTAATTTTTCCTTCTATGCAGCTTTAGAAACATCTAAGCTTGGAAAGTCATCCATATCATAAATTCAGCACAGGTTAAAAACCTTTCCTAGTTGATCTTCCTTCCTTCTCTCCGCTCTTCTGTTAAGTTGAATTCTTGCCTAAGCAGGTTATAGGGCATACTTTCTGCTTTATAGTCAATCAATTAACCTAGTGATATTGGATATTGGATATTGGATATATATTTCCTTTCGCAAATATGCATGTTATGATTTTTAGGGACAAAGTTCTTTGTAGTTTGTGAACCTGGGACACAGCACATGGAGGCTCTCTTGAAAGTTGTTTATGAGCTCTACACAGATTATGTTTTGAAGAACCCCTTCTATGAGATGGAGATGCCCATACGATTCGAACTTTTTGACATCAACCTTACACAGGCAGTACAGAAGGATCGTGTTGCGCTTTTGGGGCGATAAGCTGTCCTGGAACCTTTATCTTACCAAAATGTCACCATCTCTTATCTTCATCCATACACTTTTGATGGAAGATTGCTATCAAGTTTGTATAAACTTGTGTATTGGGATATCATCAAGCTCCTTTGTTTAGCTCATAAGTGCTGAATTATTTATAACATATGATGATTTCTGGACTTGCTTCTCCCAATTAACATTTATAAAATTAATGAAAAAATCCTTTGAATTATTTGTTTGCTATTGTTTTTCAATCTTTATCTAGGAAGAAGTTACAGCAGGGGAGATCTTATGAATGAAACATTCATAGTGATTCATTTGCATTCATTTAAAATTAAATTATATATATTATGATTTTAGTATTATATATTATGATTTTAGTAAATTCATATAAGAATATTTAATATTAAGAATTTTATTAAATTATATATTTTTATCTAATTATATTTAATAATAATTTTAAATTATATTTTGTAGTATTATATATTATGATTTTAGTAAATTCATATAAGAATATTTAATATTAAGAATTTTATTAAATTATATATTTTATTAAATTATATTTAATTATAATTATTTTAAATTATATTTTATATTATTATATATTATAATTTTAGTAAATTCATATAAGAATATTTAATATTAAGAATTTTATTAAATTATATATTTTATTAAATTATATTTAATAATAATTATTTTAAATTATATTTTATATTATTATATATTATGATTTTAGTAAATTCATATAAGAATATTTAATATTAAGAATTTTATTAAATTATATATTTTATTAAATTATATTTAATAATAATAATTTTAAATTATATTTTATAGCATTATATATTATGATTTTAGTAAATTCATATAAGAATATTTAATATTAAGAATTTTATTAAATTATATATTTTAATTAAAATATAGTTAATAATAATTATGTTAAAATATGATTAAATTATTTATTATTGATATTAATAATATTATTAAAATTTAATAACAATAACAATAATCATTTACCTAAACAAATTTCTGCTAAGGGTATTCTAGTCATTTTAGTTTTTTTCTCTTATGCTATTACACCTCCATTCCATTCAACTAAACACAAGAATACTATTACGTCTCTATTCCATTACATTCAACCAAACAATTGAATTGCTATTACATCTCTATTCCATTACGCCTCTATTATATTACGCCTCTATTCCAATACAATGAACCAAACATGGTGTTAATAAGTAACGTTTTTAAGTTTTTATTAAGAATCATATTTTTAAATTTTCGACATTAATTAACTAGGTACCAATTTTGGGCGTTACGAGGGTGCTAATCCTTCCTCGTACGTAACCGACTCCCGGATCCATTTTTCTAAAACTAGTAGACCAAAGTTATTTTTTAGGTGATCCAATCACACCTCAATAAAAGATTGGTGGCGACTCTCAATTTTTTTTTTTAAAGTCGACAACTAATTTTTGTTTTTTTTCAAAATAGAAATGGTTTCGACATATTTATTGTCTTACATAATTGATTCGTCTTTTTATTTATCTTTTATTTGTTGTCGCTCGTGCTATTTATGCTTGTATCATCGTCTTTATTATTGTTTTGTTATGCATACCAACAATGTAATTTATTTTTGCATTTTTTACTACGACATCGTGTTTCATTTTTACTCGATATATCAAAATTTGTTTTAAATAAATAGCATTTCGTATTTTGAGATTCGGAAAATTAATACCCTAACTTACGGGGTTTCGATTTTCCCGATAAATCTAAATATATGGATCTTTTCAAACAAAATTTTCTACGATCTCGGGATTTAATAAAAGATCATGTTCTAACTTACATGACATGATTTCTTTTCTAAACCCGAGATAATCAAATATCTCTCAAATAAGTAAATTTTTTGGCATTCATTCTCGATCGGAAATTTTAGACATTGTGTCCTAACTTACGGGACGTAATTCTCTTTCTCGATTAATGTAAAATATGTCTCTTTCGTGAAGATTTTTAACATTTTAATAAATGATCGTCTTTTAAATCTCTTCAAAATCTTCAATTTTCGACATTATGGCATTAATTAATTGACTAGGTACCAATTTTGGGCGTTACGAGGGTGCTAATCCTTCCTCGTACGTAATTGACTCCCGAACCCGTTTTTCTAAATTTCGTGGACCAAAGTCGTTGTTTTTATAAATTCAAATCATTTATTAAAAACAACCACTTTTCGAGGTGACCCGATCACACCTCATCAAAAAAAATTGGTGGCTACTCCCATGTTCGTTTTTCATTTTCAAAATCCAAGTCGACCCTGTTTTACCAAAAAATGGTTTCGGCAGATTTTATATCAAATATAAAAAATAAAAATATCCTTACAATAGTATTTATTATTTTTAAAATAAAAAGGTTTTTTAATCATTTTTCAATTGAGTTTGTGTTCGATTAACTCGTGGCACCAATTAAAACACACATTTTAAGTTAGTAAAAGTTAAACACAATTATGGTATTACAAAATATACTATAAAAGAGACTTACCTCTCAGGTTTAGTATAAAATATACTTACCTTCCTATGATTTTAATTTCAGTCTTCTTTTTCTTATTCTGGATTCACCTTTCTCACCATTGGAGTTTCTATTTTTAGCCAGGTATATATCAAATTTTCTTCTTCTTTTTCCTCATGCTTCTTCACTAGACGACGAAGGTACCATTCAAATTTTTTGACAAAAAAAGTCTAGTGCCTCACCTCCAATGGCAACGGCAGGACAAAAAAAAAATCAATTTTCTAACAAAAAAAACACTGGTGCCGCCAATGGCAATGACTACATCAATCTGACATCCATTTTTTAAAAATAAAAACACCGGTGCCACCAATGACAACAACGGCACCCATGAAAATATTTTTTTTCCTTTTTTTTTTCCTTTTCCCCCAAGAATACCGATGTTTTTAAGTTGGTCTACAAATACACATACAGGTGTCGCAATGTTAACGACAACACCCAAAGAAATCATTTTTTAATTCCACGGGCCAATCATTGGGTGATCGTGATGGATGGTGCCACCAATGGTAACGACGACACCGGGGTTTATTATTCAAAATATGTCATTTACGTACATGGTTTTCAGAGTGAGTATTTTCATAAATAATCAAAAGTTTTGAGTCATTTTTATAAAAAAATCGGTATATTTTGGTTATTAATTTGGTCGTGTTTTATTAATGAATAAATTAAATAATTGTTATTGTGACTGTACATATAAATTCAAAAAAATAACTTACATATTTTAATTAAACAATAATTATATTTAACGCGTGATTATATTAGAATATAATACAATTTATAATTTAATTTAATAGTTATTAAAATACTTTTATAACTAAAGAATTTTATTATTTTTAGTTAAAACTTATTGAATATTAAAATTGAAGATAACAAAAATAATAATAATTAACTAATTAAGAGAAAAATTATTCTTTTATTTAAAATTCATTTAATAAATAAACTTTGACTTTTCATCAAACCTTAAAGAATAAGTTGGTAATTTTCAAACAATAGGGCAAGAGATTTTTTTTATCAAATCTCAGGTAAGTTTAGACATAATCATGGGTTGGGTCGGGTTGAGTTCGAGTTGAGTTGATGTAAAATTTTAAGCCCGTTTCTTAGGTCTACACTCGACTCGATACGAAAAATGGGTCTAAAATTCTGTCCAAACCCAACCCAAATTTAAAATACTAAACTTGAGCCCGACATGGCTTGCCCATATTAAATTTTTTATATTATTATTTGTATATAAAAATAAATTTTAAAAATATAATACATCAAATATACTAAAAACATTAAAATAAATATTTCTCGACAAATTAAAAATACATTAAAAAAATTATTTATACTTAAATAGCGCTAAGATAGTTTGCAACTTAGTTTACCAATGTCTCTAAAATAGTAGCAAAATTAACAATAAAACAAGAGTTATACAATATTCAAACAATAACAATAAGATAGTAGCAATATAATATCGGAATGACAACAAAATAACAACAAACAATAGCAAAAAAAAAGTATAGGTTGATTTAGTCCGGATCAGGCTGGGTCTAGGCCAAAAAATTATACCCGAAGCTTTTATTTTTTGCCTAAACCCATGTTTTGAGTCTATATTTTTATCAAACCCTCGCATTTTTCGAGTAAGCCGTCGGGTTTAGACAAATGACTTAAAATTTAATAATTTTCCCTAAAATATATGAATTATTGAGTTTATAATATTTGTAGAGATGATCAATGAAAAAAAATATATAGCATGGCCTGATATTTCTATAAACAATATTCACAAATGTAAAGCATTTTGACAAATTATTTTTTTATACAATACCTAGAACTATTCATAATACTTCTTTAATCTTTAAATAAGATGATAATGTACTTTAACTCATTCAAATATACGTCATTCTGTACTGACAATAATACCGATAGCAGTTAAACTAAGACTCAGTCGACAATTTGTTAAAATTTAATTGTTGAAAGATTAAAATTAAAATTTAAAAGAATTGATGGATTTGATATTTTCAACATTGGAAATGTCCCACCCACATACATTACCAATCCTTAAAGTTGATAATTATTTAAGAAAGGGATGGGAGTCATTTTCAGTCATTTCTCCCACTAAGATGCCACCCACAAACTCCTCTTATGTATTCTTAATCAGATTGTCCCAAAAGAGTTGAATATATTATATAATCAATTTTAATTAAAATCAATTATTATAAACATTAAATTAAAATTTTAAATCTTTTTAATAAATTTTAAAAATTAAGTATTGAAAATTTACGAATTAAATTAAGTCATAAAACCATTTGATATATTAATTAAAAATAAGTAAATAATATATTTAAGCTAATCTAAAAATATATTTATTATTTTTATCATTTTCTAACATTTGACTTATTAAAATTAAATGTAAACATTTTAAATATAATATAATATTAAAAAATAAAATAAAAATATTTACCGATAAATAATTTTTTATCTACTTACCAATTTGCATTATCAAATATAACATTAAAAACGCCACCAACCAACTAGCAATGACCCCATTGACGAAAAGGTCAATCAACCCCCCAATGATGGTTCTCTTTTTCAATTTCTTTTTGCATTTCCTCCCTTTAACTTCAATTTTTTTTAGGGTAGGTCATGCAACTATGTTTTATTTTCTTTTTTATTACTTAATTATGAAAATTTATAAAATAGTCATTCAAATAGTAGTATTTCTTTTTAGTCACCTAATTATAAAAAAGTTACAAAATGATCACTCAACTATTCAAATTTGCTTTTCTTTTATCATTAGTGGCTAACTTAAAATAGAAACACCCAAAAATTTAATATAGTTAATTAGATTAAAAAGGCAAAATTCAATAGTTGAGTGATATTTTGTAAATTTTATATTTGAGCGACTAAATTTTTTACTAATATTTGAGTGACCATTTTATAACTTTTCATAATTAAGTGACTACTAATGTAGTTTTATCTCGTCAATAAACAAAATCTTAAACATTTTTCCTATATAAAACATGCTTAAGGTTCATTACATAAATTCCTTTTCTTTTATAGACATAAAAATATCTATTTACCTTATTTTAGATTTATAACCAATTTAGTCTTTTAACATTTACATCTTTTATCAAATTGACCCTTTATTCCTTTTTAACTATATTTGACCATTAATCTTTAAAAAGAATCGAATCATTTCTTTTAAAGGGAAAAAATGTTTGAAGCATTGTTTTTAACAATATTAGTATGACAACTTGCATAATAATTGAAGTATACTTTTTATTGACACGATATTATTTTTCTTATATGTCACGTTATGAAATAAATTAAAATATAATATAAAAATCATAAAAATAAAAAAGTATAAAATACATCCGAATTGTCTTACGGACTGCTATGTTTAAAAATTCATCAGTTTAAATTAATACTTTCATTTAAAAAGAAACAATTGGACTTTTTTTTTGGAAAGTTAAAGGATTTTGAAAAAAATAATTAAAATAAATTAATAAAAGGCGCCTATATATATTATTTAACTTTCATATAGACCACAAAGTTAAATGAATGTGAATAAAAATAAAATAACTTTCAAAATGATCCATAATCCTCAAATAATAAAATATATTTATCTTCTTATTTTAAATGATTATTTTCATTAAATA
The DNA here is from genome assembly GCF_025698545.1 of Gossypium raimondii. Lineage (NCBI taxonomy): Eukaryota > Viridiplantae > Streptophyta > Magnoliopsida > Malvales > Malvaceae > Gossypium > Gossypium raimondii. The sequence goes on from NC_068568.1 coordinate 7,809,886, forward strand.
ATTAAATAATAAAAAATGTTTTCTTTGATATTCTTTTAGTCACACAATTCTATTGGTTTTAATTACTATTTCTGACAAGTCTGAAGTTGACTTGACCGGACGACTCTAGACCACTGTTTTACGAACGTGGCGTGCATGGCATAAAATCCAGTCACTGAAACGGCGTCGTTCCAAGACCATGGTTACGAGTCTAAGAAATTTCAAATTTGTTTCTCCTATTGCGTTATTATGATACAGCAGTGGGAAAGTGGGGATTTTGTGGAAATAAAGTAATAATAAATTTCTGGGCATAACATCCCAAGGTTTTGTCGGACATACAAAGTAAATTACTTAGAAAAAGCTGTTCTTGGTTATTTTGGAGCTTTTTTTTTTTTTGTTTCAAAAACCTTATGCCCTGGGTTCTTTGAATGCTTGCTTTCCGCTTACTTAAAAGTACCCAACCCTTTTTTTTTTTTTTGTTCATCAAATCTAGGGTTAGGCTTCTCCCTATTTCCATATTTCACTTCACCTGCAAAACCCTTTCCGTTTCTGTTTTTAGGCCTTTTTCTTTTTCAAGTAAACCATGAAGCGATCAAAATTTGAGTCATTAGTGTCTCCGAGTCGGCTCAGGCTGCTTCAGTTCTTGATCGGGGTTTTGTTTCTCTACCTTTTGTTTGTCAGCTTTGAAATCCCGCTGGTTTTTAAAGCCGATTCCGATGGGTTCTTTACTGACACATTGCCCAGGCCTTTGATTCTCGAGAGCGAAGAGGACTTTAGTTATAAAACTGCGCCGGCTCGCCCGGACAACGACCCGGACCGTGTCCATAATCCTGGAAGCCGATCACCGGAGGGGAACGTGCGGGAGTTCAAGGGAGTGTCGGGTCTCCTGTTCAATGACAGCTCTTTTGACAACATCGGTTCTAAAGACGAGTTGTCGGTGCTACACAAAACCGCACGACACGCCTTCGTTGTCGGCAAGAAACTCTGGGACGACCTGCAATCGGGTGTACAGAAATCTGATTCAGAACCTGAACCACAAAGCCAAAGCCAAAACAAAAACCAAACCGAATCATGCCCGGATTCAATTTCCTTATCCGGGCCGGAGTTCGTGAACCAGGGGCGGATCTTGGTCCTTCCTTGCGGGTTAACATTAGGATCCCATATTACGGTGGTAGGGATGCCGCATTGGGCGCATGCAGAAAATGACCCGAAAATTGCGGTCTTGAGAGAAGGGGATGAGTCTGTGATGGTCACGCAGTTCATGATGGAACTGCAAGGGTTGAAGACGGTGGACGGCGAGGATCCGCCACGGATTCTTCATTTCAATCCGAGGTTGAAAGGGGATTGGAGCGGGAAGCCCGTGATCGAACAGAATACTTGTTATAGGATGCAGTGGGGATCGGCGCTGAGGTGTGAAGGCTGGAAGTCTAGAGCTGATGAAGAAACAGGTTATCATTTTTATACTTTTATAGTGCATTTGACTCAATGCGAAGTATAGGGAGAATGTAGGTTGATAAAAGGTTGAAACTGTAATTAATAATTGTAGGTAGTGAAGTTGGTTATGTTGTTGCTTTATGATCTTGTGGGGAAGGGGGTGTTTTAAAAGATAATTATATCAGACTTTTTTTTACTGATTTGCTGATTGTTTTAGTTCTTTCTTTGGGTAGTTGATGGTGAAGTTAAATGTGAGAAATGGATCCGAGATGATGACAATGGCTCGGAAGAATCGAAGACTACATGGTGGTTGAACAGATTGATAGGGAGGAAGAAGAAGGTGACACTAGATTGGCAGTACCCTTTTGCGGAGGGGAAGTTGTTTGTTCTAACATTAAGGGCTGGATTGGAGGGTTACCATGTCAATGTCGATGGCCGACACATCACCTCATTTCCATATCGAACCGTGAGTAAAATCTTGTTATTGGCTTAATGAATTGATGAAAACATAGAACGCCTTGTAAGTTTTCTGATGGTGTTTTCAGGGATTTGTGCTCGAGGATGCTACTGGGTTATCTCTAAAGGGTGACCTTGATGTGCACTCTGTATTTGCTGCTTCCTTGCCAAATTCACACCCGAGCTTTGATCCACAAAAGCATCTTGAGAGATTGAGCAAATGGAAGGCGCCACCGCTTCCCAACGGAAATGTAGAGCTTTTTATAGGCATCCTTTCTGCTGGCAATCATTTTGCTGAGAGGATGGCTGTGAGGAAGTCCTGGATGCAGCATAAGTTAATCAAGTCTTCCAATGTTGTTGCTCGCTTTTTTGTAGCACTGGTAAGCGTAAATAAAGGAAGAACAGGTTCTTTCCCGTGGAAATTCCCCTTGCTAGATATATTTACTAACTTTCTTTTTTCAGAGTGGAAGAAAGGAAGTAAATGTCGAGCTGAAAAAGGAAGCCGATTATTTTGGTGATATTGTTATAGTTCCCTACATGGATAACTACGACCTAGTTGTTCTGAAGACAGTTGCCATATCTGAATATGGGGTGAGCGCTTAAATGATCCGACATTGCCTATTTTAATCTTACCAAAATGAAGTATTGTTAACTGATGTAGTCTATATTAGTTAGGTTGTTAATTTTTTCAGAAAAGCTCTGGTATAATCCTCCAAATATATGGAGAAAAAAATTGATCATACCCATGTTAGGCACATACTTATCTGACACTTGTGTTTGATTACTTAAGATATAGTGCATATAGAAAACTAATTGCAATATATTATTCTGTAGTTGTAGACTCTAGAATCCCATGTACTTGTATGTTTTTGGTGACAGGTCCGCACAATGGCAGCGAAATATATTATGAAGTGTGATGATGATACATTTGTCCGGGTGGACTCTGTGATTGAGGAAGCAAAGAAGTATGGAGATAAAAGCATGTATATTGGAAATATGAATTATTACCACAAACCCCTCCGTGATGGTAAATGGGCAGTAACATATGAGGTATGTGTTTTCTGTTCTGTACTTAGCAAATCCCGGGGATTTACTTTCATGTTATCCAATAATACTTACTGTAAATTCATTAGCATGGAAGGTTTCTTTTGATCAACAATAAACTGATTTGGAATTTAAAGGTTTAGCTGGAATCAAGAACTCCTCTCTAAATACATGAAAAAATTATAAAAAAGAAAAAAGAAAGTATACATATGCATGTTGGGCACATTCCTAGATTTGACAATCACACCCGAGTCCAAGTTACATAGCCTTCAGCCAACTAATGGTTTTCCCTTTTGTTTAGTGCATAGCATGCCATCATGTGCGCATCCCGCTTATCATCATGTAATACATTTTTGTCTATTTCCAGGAATGGCCAGAAGAAGACTATCCACCCTACGCGAACGGTCCAGGGTACATAATTTCATCCGACATTGCACAGTTTATTGTAGCCGAGTTCGAGAAACAGAAGTTGCGGGTAAGTGACTCCTTCTCAGCCATTGTTATTAAATAGCAGTAGATTTGATAATTGTTTGGTTAAAACCACCATTGTTGCAGCTATTCAAGATGGAAGATGTGAGCATGGGAATGTGGGTGGAAAAATTCAACAGCTCGAAACCGGTGGAGTACGAGCACAGCTTGAAATTTTGCCAGTTCGGATGCGTGGAGGATTACTACACTGCCCATTACCAATCTCCAAGACAAATGTTATGCATGTGGGATAAATTAATAAATGTAGGAAAGCCCCAATGCTGCAACATGAGATGACAGTTTTTTCAGTTGGAATTGGAGAATAGAACAACACAGAAACAAATTTTGGTAAACCTGTATATAATAACTATATATGGTGTTTAAAAATACAGATAAAGTGGGTAGTTAATTCCTTTATTATACCAGCCATTTTGTCTACATTTCTCCAGATTTATTAATTTACATAATAATCAAGATACAAAGAAGATCCCATCTTCAATTTTGAAGATAATTATTTAGGGTTAAAATGTGCCTCTACATCTTATACTTTTTGAAAATTAGGAATTTAGTTCTTGTATTTGTATTTTCAGGAATTTAGCTATTTTACTTTTTAAATTTCAAAATTTAGGTTTAATCATTATCATTTTTTTGTTAAATTTATTGTTATGACATTTTGAAATAAAATAAAATTATCCGCTTATAATTAACCTGAATTTAACCCAAAAAATAATAACAATATTAATAATTGTGCCTGAATTTTAAAATCTAAAAAAGTATAGGGATTAAATTCTTGGAAATACAAGTGTCACGGGTTGCGGATTAAAGCTCGTGATGAATGCACACAAAACATCTCATTCAATTTGTACTGTGATTAAAGCCCGTGATGAATGTCCCATACAAATGCCAAATGAGGTTCATTTGATCCACTTAAATTAGCCCGATTCGTGGAACTATGGGGAAACACTCCAGGGATAAAAATGTGGAGTTTAAATATACTCTCATATTGTAGATAAACACTAATCTTAGTTATTGGTATAATTCAATTTGTATTGTTGGAGCTAGGAGAGCTCAACTGTAAATAGAGATATTCCCCCCATTTATAATCATCCCATTGAATTTTATTCTTGAGTCAAAGAATATATTTGAGAGGATTCACTAAAACGCTTGGTGAGCATTACTTTGTTGTAACTTTCCAAGTTTTTTCATTGCTCCTTTGCTTTGAGTTACTTTCGCTTATTTTCGGTCCTTAAAGAATTTTCAAGAAAATTCTATTTTCAAGAATTAGGCTGACTCGAGCAAATGTAAAGTAAAAAATCGCTTAAGACCATGCGATTTACCATATTTAAGTTCTAATATCATGATACAAGTACGTAAATTAAATTTTTAATTTTTGAAAAATACAAAAATTATAGGTATATTTTAACTATTAATCCATTTTGAATGAACTTTTTTTGGCTTAATGACAAATTTGGCTACTAACATTTGCATGTTTTGTCAAAATGGCCCTAATTGTATTTTTAAGCCTTTTAGGCTATCAACTTTTATTCTTTTCTTCAATATGCTTTTCTAATGATTTAATGAATAAATTCAATGTTTCAATATTCGTTTTCTTTCAAAAGATTTCAATTTTTCATACATTTGTTTACTAAGAAGTTTTTCTATTGAGTTAATTTTTTAGATAATTATGTTTATTTTCTTAAAATTAAGAGTTATTCTTTTAATTTAATATATTATTTTCCACATGTAATTATCTCATTAGATTATCTAAGTAATAAATTATATCTCATTAAAAATATTTCACATATCAAATTTCACCCTTTTTAGTGGTATTTTCATTAAATTTATTAAAAACGATTGATGGCCAAAAAAGCTCAAAAATACATATTAGGGTGAAGGTAAATAAAGGCACTCCTTACTCTTGCTCCACTTCATTGCCATCTTCGTCCAATATTTTTACGTCATGATTGTGTATGAAATATTATATATATAATGACATCTTATTTGCATTATTTAATAGCTTTAATTCTTTTTTGTGTTTTATTTATATAACAAATAATACACTTCATATAATTCTTGTATCAACTTCAACTCCAACCAAATTCCTTACGTCTTAAAATTTAACAACAATTTTCAAATCAATTCTCGGTCTTTTTTTCCAATCGAATTTTTATATGTCTAGATTTAATTTTATGATGAATGCGGGTTGCTTTAATGGTGATTGAAATTCGATCTTAAAACTAGATTTAGATAGATGTTTATTTGAGAATTTGATTTAGATTAAAAGGTTTTTTAGTCTTGATCTTGAACCAGTGAAGTTTACTTTAAAAGTTGCCGAGACTTAATCTTGAAAATGAGATTCGAGAGAGTTTAAACTTTGAATATAAAGATCTTCGAGATTAGACCTTAAATGTATGATTTCAATTAAAAGTTCTTCTAAACTTAATTTTTTTTTTGTCAGTTGAATAGGATAAGAGCAACTTTCTTCGAAATTAATGCGACATTTTCTAAAATTTCTTTAAAATAGTGATGAAAACCCTTATTTGTATTGATTAACCCTTTTTTAGAGAGAAAAAAAAGAAGAAGTAGCTCTTTACCTGAGAAAGGTGATATTCGTCGAAATTATGTGGTAGTGGGTTGTCGGTGGTTTAGGTGGCTAGTGGCAGATTTGATGTTGGACCCTGCAATTTGCAAATGCTTTTGTGGTCTGTAATTTATTTTATGGAATACTATTTCGGCTAATTTACTATTAAAAGTTTAATTTTTTAAATTTACCGAAATGGCCCGGTATTTTATTATTTACCAGAATGGGACCTTTTCCCTTAAATCGCGTCTACGTCAGCGCGATGTCAGGGTACATGTCAGCAAATTGCGTCCACGTCAGCGTGGTTTGATGACGTGGACACAAATCGCGTCCACGTCAGAGCGATTTGTGTCCACGTTAGCAAACCACGCTGACGTGGACGCAATTTGCTGACGTGGAGCGCGCTCCTGGGGACGTGATTTGCCCCATGCGTGAACAGTGGAACGGTAAAAAAATTGACCGTTGCCCCCCCAACGGTTAAAAAAAAACTATAAATACCACCACCCCTTTTTTTTCACAAACTAATCCTCTCTCAAATTTCCTCTCAATTTACTCTCAAATTCTTTCCAAATTTCTCTCAAATCCATATTTAATCTCAATTTGCTCTCAAGTTCCTCATAAAATTCTCTTAAATCCCTCTTTTTAAATAATTTTTAAAAAAAATTATTTTTAAAAATTTTTTAAACCGTAAAAATTTGTACAATTTTAGCAATGGCCGGAGAATTGACTCGTCTTGATAGGCAGCACATATCGGTGAAACAAATGAAAATGGTAAGTGTTAAATTTCATTTTTAAATATTATTTAAGAATTTTTTATTTATGCATTTTTAGATAATTATTAATTTATTATTTATTATAAAAGTCTGTAGATCGGATATTGGACTGCAATATCCGGAATATGCATGCTCCTCCATCATCGTTGGTAGAGAACTACCCGTGGGAAGCGGGTTTGTGGCACGTGGCGACGGTAGGCCGGGGATGTAAGGTGGAACCGAAACTAATCAGTGCGTTGATTGAAAGGTGGAGACCCGAGACGCACACATTCCATCTTTCATGTGGAGAGTGCACTATTCATCTTTCATGTGGAGAGTGCACTATCACTTTAGACGATGTCAGTCTGCAATTAGGATTGCCGGTGGACGGGTACCCAGTCATCGAGTCTGCCCAATCTAGCGATTGGGGAACGGTGTGCTATGAGCTTTTGGGCGCTATTCCGGAGAAAATGGACAGAGGTAAGATCGAGATGGGCTGGTTACGAGACACATTCTCGGATCCGGATGAAGATTCAATCGAAATAGAAAGAATTCGATATGCTCGGGCATACATCCTTCAGTTAATTGGAGGTTATCTGATGCCAGACTTGTCATGGAGCCGCGTAAATCTAAGATGGCTGCTGAAACTCGTTGATTTTAGAGTAGCTGGTGAATAAAGTTGGGGGTCTGCCGTCTTGGCAACGTTATATCGGGAGACGTGCGAGGGGGACGCGACCGAGAAAAGAAAAAAATCTGAGGTTGCCTGTCACTACTGCAGTCATGGGCACGGTTTCACTTTCTATTTCTGCGCCCTCTAGTGTACAACCCATATACACCACCCATATACATTCCCACTCATAACGAGGTAAATTTTATATTAGATTTTAAAATTATTATGTAGATTTTTAAAAAACAAAATTATGCTAAAAATTTATTTAATTAGGTGGAACCATCCGGCAAGTATTAAATAAAATTGATATTTCCATCATTCGCTAGTCGATTGGTATTTAGTATTTAGTATCTAATATTTCTATCATGTTCATATAGTTTCAATGGACACCATACGAGGATCCAGCAATTCGGGCAGTAATTCTGGATGAATTCTTACAAAATCCAAACGCTTGGCACGCAAAAGTCGCGCTGATCAACTACGCGATCGTGGAGATGCACCAGTCAGACAGGGTGTTATGGCAATTTGGATATAGACAACCGATTCCCGTGGAACATGAGGTGTTTGACGATCACCACAAAATCGACCTTCGAAAATTGAATGCCGAGATTCTGGTCTGAGTACATCCAAATGTGGGAAGATCGGTATGATTATATACCTACTAGGGAACCGATCATCGTTCCGGAGTTAGCGTGTATGCCGGAATACATGCCATGGTTTAGGATCCATGGCAAGCCGTATTTACCGTCGCCAGAGGAGAGGCAGCGGCAATTACGTGTCCAAAGGGAAAGACGAGGGCCTTTAAATCCAAGACGATAGGACGATGATGCTGGCCCCTCAACGAGGCCCAGACATTCACCCGACCCATCATTAGCGGCCATTCAATCACCAAATCCAACGATAGCACCGACACAGTCACCCGACCCAGCAGTTCAACCGATGATACCCACGCAACTGCCTTTTCAGATGATGCCAAGTGCGTTTCCTTGCCCTTTTATGTATCCTAACCCTTATATGTTTCCTTTTTCGAGTCCTATGGCAGGTTGGAGCCAATGGCCCAGCTCAGCTCCATTTCCTGTTACGCCGAGTGGACCGCCGATATATAGGCCAGCGACGCACGAGAGATCGCCAGAGGGGCCGTCGGGGAGCTCTTCTTTTTTCCAATCCCCACCACCGTATGGGTTTCAAACGCCGTCGCCGTTGGTGATGCAAACACCTCCACATTCACTATTCTATCAAGGTGGCTCATCGTCCCAACTCCGACAACCAGATGTCCTACCGGAAGAACCAGAATCCCCGCCGAAAGAATCACAACCTTCGCCGAAAGCTGGACAAAAGAGGAATCCAACGCGTAACCATCGACGGCCGCCATGTGGCATTGAATCCGACAGGCACAGACATTGATTTTTGTATTTAAATTTATTTGTACAAATATTTTAAATATTTTTATACTATTTGATATAATAAAATTGAAATTTTTTTACCAATATTACTTAAAAGCCCTAAACTAATTTATTAAAAATTTATAAATTTATAATTTATAATTAAATGCATAATTTAATTGACAAACCTTAAACCCTTAACCTAAAAACCCTAACCCTAAACCCTTAACTTAAAAACCCTAACTCTTAAATTAAAAACCCTAAACCTTTAACTTAAAAACCATAAACCCTTAACTTACAAACCCTAACCCTTAACTTAAAACCCTCAACCCTTAACCTAAAAACTTTAAACCCTAAACTTTAAAATCCATAAACCCTTAACTTAAAAACCCTAACCCTTAACTTAAAACCCTAAACCCTTAACTTAAAATTCCTAAATCATAAAACTATAAACCCTAAATTCTTTACTTAAAAACTTTAAACCCTAAACCCTAAAAACCATAAACACTTAACCTAAAACCCTAACCTTTAACTTAAAAATCTTAAACCCTAAAACTTTAAAACCCTAAACACATAAACCCTTAACCTATAAACCTTAACCCTAAACCCTAAACCTTTAACTTAAAAACCTTAAACTCTAAACTCTAAACCCTAAAACCCTAAACCATTAACTTAAAACCCTAAATCCTTAAATTAATAACCCTAAACCATAAAACCTTAAAATCTTAAACTCTTAACTTAAAACCCCATAAACCCTTAAATTAAAAACCTTAAACTCTAAAACCTTAAAAACCTTAATCCTTAAATTAAAAACCCTAAAACCTTAAAAACCCTAACCCTTAAATTAAAACCCTAAACCCTTACTTTAAAAGCGTAACCATTAAATAAAAACCCTAACACTTAACTTAAAACCCTAACCCTTAACTTAAATATAATTTGATAATTTTACTAACCATTAATACAATTATTAGTTAATAATTTTACATTCACGTAATGTTAGATTTGGAAAAATGTTTTTACTAGTACTAACAATTAATAATTTGATATATTTTGATAATTTTACTAACAATTAATACAATTATCAATTAATAATTGAAAAAATATAATTTTTTTACAATTACATTTAACTATTGCGATTAGGGCATGATCGACTTGTATGGCTTGGATTCTTACACCATCAGCACAACTTTTGTTGACTAGCTGTTTCTCAGATATCCATATTGTTACGTATTCTAGTCGAGCAATGGTTGACCCTTTGGTTTGCGACACAATTCTCTATCCGTTAACAGCTTAAAATGAACAAGACATATGGGCGGCAACTTACGTTCATCTGGGACCGATGAGAAAATGTGTCTCCAAACATTGTACATGTTTTCTAATTTGTACACTTCGTCCACATAGCTCATCGAATCTATACGGAGATTCTGACAAGCTGCAATTATATGAGAGTATGGATAACGAAGTGCATCAAACATCCCACAGTCGCAAGTCTTATTTCGCAACAACACCTTGGTGCGGTCTGTCAAACTCTGTCACGCGAAACCATAAGTTGTCTCGATCGTGACACTCTGTGTGCATGATGTTTGCCCGCACTTTGGCCTTATTAATTTCTTGAGCTACCTTACTATACCATACATGACCTCCCTGCATCTGGCCTGCATAACTTGCTGCTCGCTTTGGAAATAGCGCCGCCAAATGAAAAAATATCTCTCGCATAACCGATGTTATCGGTAGATGACGCGTTCCTTTAAGAACAGAATTTATGCATTCAGCCAGGTTTGACATCATATGGTCATATCGTAGGCCACTGTCATATGCTTGTGCCTACTGTTTGAAACGTATGTTACAAAAGTAGTCCACCCATTCTCCGTTAGTTAAACATAAAATTGCCAACATCTCGTGAAAACGGTCTTTATTTATTTCATACCCTGCCAATATAAGTTCATAACGAATATTACATACCACTTCTACCAATAAAACTAATTCAAATTGACAAACAAAATAACACAGATATAGACTAAATACCCATGTTGGTCACTTGTCGTTGTTCGCTCTTAGATGGATATTACCTGTAGTAGTTGGAAGCAACGTGTCTTAGGCAATATCGATGGTGTGTGTGCTGCCATAAGCTTCCCTACCGATCAAATGTAGCTAGTATACCGACAACTCGATCTGAAATAACACAAATATCAGGTTGGGGGCACACATGCCTCCTTAACCTGGAGAGAAAGAAGTCTCAGTCATCAGACGACTCTCCCGGTGTTATTGTAAATGCAATTGGAAAAATTCTCCCACCGTCATCCTGTGCCATTGCAAGCAATAGCTGATGAGTATACCTACCAAACATAAAGGTATCGTTAATTTGTACAAATGGCTTGCAGTATGAAAATGAGTCTCGGCATTACTTAAAGGTCTAAAACAAGCGTTTGAACACTTGGCATCCACGTAGCAATCGGCCGTTGTAGTACGCATGTTCTGTTTCAAGATCTATGATGGCACCTGAGATGTATCTCTCTAGCACTTGACACTACTACCATATTTCATTATATGAGGCGTCCCACCCACTGTGCATCTTCTCCAACTCCTTTTGCTTAGCTATCCAAGCCTTGCGGTAAAAAGGCATGTAGCCCATTTGGCTACGAATATTGGCAATTAACACCGATACTAAAGTCCTGGGATATGCTTTTACCGTGGGCAGTATCAAGCTAGCTAACATAGCTGAATCCATCTTGAGATGATGAAACACCTATAAACGGAGTACATTAAATAATGCAACATTACATAATAAAATTATTATTCAGAAACCGTCAATACTGTACCTGCAGCACATGTATGTGGACCTTTGTACTTTTTAATCTCCCATAACCCTGTCATTTTCCTTAATGAGGCGTAGATTTTCCATGAACATGTGCCGTCTTGCACCGTGTACTTCGCCTCAAACTTATTAGATTTGGATTTAACGACGTGGTAGTTAACGCCGTTTTTAATGCTATGTTGTTTCAAAGCACCAATAAAACTATCATTGTTGGTAAACTGATTACCAACTTCAAATTCACCCGAATCTAGCCCTGAGCTTGTACGATCACGCAATCGGTGTGGTAGATCTGGAAACTTTAACGCATCATCTGCAGACAGATCGACATTATACATAAGGGCTGGAGATGAGTATGCTCTGAATCGTGGATTTTCTTCTTCATCTGAACTCCTTTTAGCATCTTTAAGTTCAGTTGGAATAGGCTCCGGTTCAGAAAATAAGCCAACTTCTGCACCATCGGGCCTGGGCTCTATAGGTAGATCCATATCAGAGTCATCTTCTAACCCGCAATCATCTATAGTGTACGAGGTCCCCTCACCGGTTGACGTCGTAGAGAGTACATCATCCCTTCTTCTGGGCATTTCATAACGTCCCCAATTGGATGTAGATTGCCAACCACTAGAACTTAATGTCGTTCCCCCGATGTACATGTCTCATCCACCGACAGAGTGTCTTGCAGGGGTTGTGCATTCAACACCGCTACCAAACATTGGTTGTTCCGTATTTTGTAACCTGCTAACCGAATGTCGGCCAAGAGTCGTGTATACATCTCGAACACCGATCATAAGTACATTATTTGGCGATGTAAATTGTACATATAACTCAATATAAGGTGCTCCACTAGCAATATGAGTCTGCACCATTGCCTCCAAGCTACGAGCACCTTTTATGTCGAACGAGTCATATGTCACCGGATCAACAGAAGAAAAAAATTGATATGTAATAGACAGAACTTTCATTGGCGTCGTTCCGAAAATTTTACGCCTAAATCTTTTACGAAGTTCTATCAAATCTAGGTTTTAGTTAAAAATTAGTCACACTGTATTCTCCGACAATAAAATAACATCATTCTCGGTGTGGCAAACCTCACCATCGTAGTAAATAACAGCACTAATACGTTCACTCATATTTGAAACTCTAACCTTCTTAGCCTCTCTAAATTGTTTCTGCTGTGACTTATGCATTCTGAGAACATTTTTTGCCTCATTTATAGTATCAGCCCAAACATGCTACTATAGCAAAATCGCTCCACGTGGGCGTGATTTCACAAATTCTTCTCATAAAACATCCTACTAGAAGCGATTTTATACTATTTGCTCAGAAACGTCAAGTCAAAATTATTTTTCCAAGACCTATTGTAGCAAAAGCGCGTCCACGAGGGCGTGATTTCACAAATTCTTCTCAAATAGCATTCTACTTGCAGCATTATTTTATACTATTTGCTCAGAAACGTCAACTCGAAATTATTTTTTCAGGACCTACTGTAGCAAAAGCGCGTCCACGTGGGCGCGATTTCACAAATTCTTCTCATAAAGCGTCCTGCTTGAAGCATTTTTTTAAACTATTTGCTCAGAAACGTCAATTCGAAATTATTTTTTCCAAGACCAACTGTAGCAAAAGTGCGTCCACGAGGACGCGATTTCATAAGTTCTTCTCATAAAGCATCATGCTTGAAGCGTTTTTTAAACTATTTGCTCAAAAACGTCAACTCGAAATTATTTTTCCAAGATCTACTGTAGCAAAAGCGCGTACACGTGGGCGCGACTTCAAAAAGCCTTTTGATAAATCATCCTGCTTTGATTTTATCTTAAAAACCCATAAACATGAAACGTAATCCAATTTTGAATAAATTTTAATTAATTTAATTACGAAACCCTAAACCCTAATCCCTTATTTGATTTTTTTTCTCCAAAAACCTTAAAAATCCTAACCTGGGAAACACGACGAAATCGCGTCCACTGGGGAGCGCTATGTAGCAGTAAATCACGTCCACATCAGCAAACCGCGCTGAAATATGCACAATATTAAAATAAAAAAATTAGGTTAAATCATGAGTAAAACGACATTTAAACACAAATACATAAGATAAACAATACTAAATGCATACCAATTATTTATCATGGTTTTATCATTAATTATGAGTTAGAGTCAAGTTAACTTGTGATACCAACTCAATTAATTACATTATTAATATATAACACCGGTGAAGATAGCAAATTTTCCATATTTTAAAAATGTATTAAAAAACATTAAAATAAAACTTTGGTTGAATGATATATTTAAAGTTTTATTACTTTAATTGACGTGAGTTCAAATCTCATTATATGTATATTTTTATTAGTTTTTGTTAAAATGAAAAGACTAAAATACCATCAAAGAATATTTCCATACTTTCCTAACCAAGTAGATATTCAATTAACCCGTGACACTAACTTAATAAAAATTATTAATAGTATAGATATATTTGAAGAATAAAAACTATAAAAATCAAATTATAGTAAAAAGACTAAATTCAAATTAACCATTTTATTTAGAAGGAAAAAAGAAAAGAAAAAAAAATCCAACCAAGCCAATTGAGTCTTAGCTCGATTGACAAAGACATTGTTGTTAATGTAGGAGGGTGTGGGTTTGAGTGCGCTGAAATGTATTATCTTCTTATTTTTGGGTTGGGGAGGAGAGACTATAAATAGTTCTAAACATGATGTCAAAAAGAGCATATTTTCCAATAAGCATAAATTATTTTTGAGTTAATTATTTTTTATTAAATTATAGGTTTAAAATATAAATGTTACAATATACTCCTATTTTTTTTTATTCTTTGCATACATTGAAATTCAATCCCTATACTTTCATTTTCTAGAATTTTGTCTATTTATACTTCAAATTTAAAAATTTAAGTCTAGTTGTTAACATCATTAAAGTTTTTTTGTTAAATTTAGCTTGTCGGTGTTCTTTGTTAAATTAAGATCCCTGAATGATGTCACAAGTGTCAACCAGACACCAACTCAGTAGGAAAATTACGAAAATGTCTTTTCATAATTAAAATAAGTTTTATTCTTTGAATATGCTTATAATAGGATTTGAACACATACAAATTGAATTAGTAAAACATTAATTTTACCACTTAACCAAAGCATTAATTTAATATTTTTATATATTTTATTTTAATATGCACAAGTTATTATACTCATTTAGTATTTTTAATATGATGCATTTATGTTTTTAAATTTTATTTTACTCACAATTTAATCTAAATTTTCTATTTTATTACCATAGATATTTAATGTGTTATTATTATTTAGTTTCAATACATTTCATTATTTATTTTATGTTATTTTCAATAATACCTCTATATTTAAAATATGTGGTTTTTACATGCATGCGCATATAATAGAATTTATTATTAATAATATTGTTGATTGAGTTGGTGCCACAAGTTAACTCAACACCAACTCATGATTGATGATAGTACCATAATAAATAATTGTACTCATTTAATATTCTTAATATGATGTATTTATGTGTTTAAACTTCATTTTACTCACAATTTAATATTTTTTCATTTTATTACCATAGATATTTCATGTATTATTCTTAATTAGTTTCAAACAATATGTTTCATTATTCATTGTATGTTATCTTCATAATTTTAAAGGATTAAATCAAAATTTTTTCTATTTTAGGGGTGCCAAAGTGTAATTTTACCTTTACCAATTTAAATTTTAAAAATTTTAAAGGATCTAAATAGAAAAATTTTCTATTCTAGGGGGTTGAGGCCCCTGCCAACCCCCTAGTTTTGCCCCTGGTGTGTGAATAAAGTATTTAGGCTTACTAATGACATTACAAACAAGTAAAAAAATTAAAGCATAAAGATTAAATCTCAAATCTGAATGTAGTATAGGGATTGAAATTGAATTTAGCTATTTTTATATAATTTACAAAAATAGAGGATCAGAATTACAAATTTATCGTTTTGTTAATAATGTAGGGAAAAAGACAGGTATGGCCGCGAGTTAAAAGAAGAAAGGTCTCATTTATTCTTAATATTTTACCTAAAATATAGAATAAAGCTTTGAATGCAATGAACTTTTCCTTTGAAATTTAGGGATATGTTGAAATGATTGACCATCGGAGAATTATTTGTATTTTTAAAAGAAATAATTTTAATTTATTTTTCAACTGATCATATTTATTTTTGTAAAGAAGGTCTACTATTGCTCATAACTCTTTCTAATTGAATAATATATTTTAACTTACTCGGACCTACTTTTTCGTGCATTGGTAATAATGTTCTTACTAATCTAATTAAAACTTAATCGAGAAATAAATAAACAAATAATTCTTTTACGAATATACAAAAAGTTTTTATGATTATTTTCTTCTTTAAGAACTCTCGTGTATATCGACGTTTGGTAATACGTCAGTTTTTGAAAGTTAAAAACAAGAAAAAAGGGGTTCTCTGGTTCACATCTTGCGTGAGCCCCAAATCTCACCAATAGCTAGGGGTGTTCATTCGGTTAACCGACCCGAAATTGCTATAACCAAATTAACCGACCTTCCAAAATTTTTAACCGTTAACCGAACCGAATTTTAAAAAAAAATTAACCGAACCGAAATTTTTTAGGTTAATAAGGTCGGTTAACCGAATTAACCGAAAATTATGTGTTTTTTATTTTTTGGTTAAAAATTACTCAAATTACCCGAATTACCCGATTAACCGAATTAACCGAGTTAACCGAATTACCCGAAAATTACCCAAAAAATTCGGTGTTGAGCTTGAGAAAAAATTGGGCCGGGTTTAATTTGACCTAGTTTAGGCCCTACCCTACAAAATTCGGTTTACCTGATTTTTTTCGGTTAACCGACCGGTTTCGAACCAATTTAACCGTTAACCGAAAAAATTTAAAAAATTAACCGACTCCCGACCGAATTTTTTCGGTTAACCGACCGATTAACCGAACTCGGTCGGTTAACCGAAAAAAAATCGGGTTAACCGAATTATGCACAGCCCTACCAATAGCCGTTATCTCCGGCAAGTGTCATTCATATCAGTGTGAGACCCGGCACTTCACTATATAAACATAACGATTAGTGCAGATTTATTTGTGGTTCAGATAAGAAAGAAGATATGGCTGAGAGTAACGTGATGGTATTGGGCACCTGGGCAAGCCCATTCGTGCTGAGGGTGAAGATTGCTCTTCACCTCAAATCTGTCAACTACGAGAACCATGAGGAAAATTTGCCGGAATCCAAAAGCGACCTTCTTCTCAAATCTAACCCTGTTTATAAGAAAGTCCCAGTCCTCATCCATGGTCATAATCCCATCTGTGAGTCTCTAATCATCGTTGAGTACATCGACGAGGTTTGGACCACCTCTGCTTCTTCCATCCTCCCTTCTGATGCCTATGAACGCGCCCAGTCCCGATTTTGGGCGGCCTATGTCGAAGATAAGGTTCGTAATAAAAGACTGTTTTGATAACATTGCATTACATCCGTGATAAGTTTTGATAACATTGCATTACATCCGTGATAAACATGACGTTTCTTTATGTTTTTTTGCATGTGATGTAGTTTTCCACTGCCTTAAGAAGAGTGTTGTTTGGTGCTACGGAGGAAGATAAAAGGGCAGCAATGGCCGAAGTCTCAGAAGGGATGGCGCTGTTGGAGGAAGCCTTTGTGAAATTGAGCAAAGGGAAAGCTTTCTTTGGTGGGGAAAATATTGGGTTCGTGGACATAGTGTTCGGTAGCTTGTTGGCGTGGATTGAAGTGATCGAGAAATTGAGTGAGATGAAGCTGATTTCCGAAATCAAAACGCCCGGGTTGGTGCAGTGGGCGGATTGCTTCTCCGCCCATGAGGCGGTGAAGGATGTTTCACCCGACGTCGACAAGCTTGTGGAATTTGCGTTGAAGCTTGGGGCGAGGGTCTTGAAAGCTACGGCAGCCAGCAATTGAAATCAAAGTTTGGAGTATGTGTTACTTATCTTCTTTTGTCATTGAGTGGAACTTGGGTGAGAATTGTTATTATCATTTAGAAAATAAAATAATAATTATTTTTATAAAGAAAACAATTTTATGCTTCTAAGTCCTTTTATGAATAAAATGGTGAGTTTTTACAGATATATGTGTATGACATCATTACTTTTTTCATATTATTTGATAAAATTAATTTTCTTTTTTTTAATTTGTATTGATTATAAATCTCATTTTAAACTAAATTGTTATTAAAAACCCTTTTTTAGAGAGGAAAAAGGAAGAAGACGTAAAGTAGCTCTTCACCTGATAAAGGTGATATTCGTCGGAATTATGTGGTAGTGGGTTGACGGTGGTTTAGGTGGCTAGTGGCAGATTTGATGTTGGACCCTGCAATTTGCAAATGCTTTTGTGGTCTGTAATTTGCATTTTGGACAGTGTGAACTGCTTTTATTTTATAGAATACTGTTTCCTTTTCCTTTTCAAATATGGGATTTTTCTCTACATATAGAAAGGTGACACACGTGTGCATGTAAAAAAACCATAAATTTAGAATAAAATATGTTTAAAAATAACATATAATAAATAGTTATTAGAAATCTTATCACATGCGTATTTATATAGAACACATATATGTGTTTAAAAGCATTTACAATAAATAATGAAACGTATGATTTGAAACTAATTAGTCATAATAACCCATGAAATATGCAGGATATTAAAATAAAAAATTTAGATTAAATCATGAGTAAAACGACATTTAAACACAAATACATCGGATAAATAATACTAAATGCATACTAATTATTTATCATGGTTTTATCATTAATTATAAGTTAGAGTCAAGTTAACTTGTGACACCAACTCAATTAATAACATTATCAATATATAACACAAGTGGAGATAGCAAATTGTCCATATTTTAATAAATGTATTAAAAACATTAAAATAAAACTTTGGTTGAATGATATATTTAAAGTTTTATTGCTTTAATTGACGTGAGTTCAAATCTCATTGTATGTATATTTTTATTAGTTTTGTTAAAATGAAAAGACTAAAATACCATCAAAGAATATTTCCATACTTTCCTAACCAAGTAGATATCTGTGACACTAACTCAATAAAAAATATATTAATAGTATAGATATATTTGAAGAATAAAAAACTATAAAAATCAAATTATAGTAAAGAGACTAAATTCAAATTAACCATTTTATTTAGAAGAAAAAAAGAAAAGAAAAAAGAAACATTCAAACAAGCTAATTGAGTCTTAGCTCGATTGACAAAGACATTGTTGTTAATGTAAGAGGATGTGGGTTTGAGTGCGCTGAAATGTATTATCTTCTTATTTTTGGGTTGGGGAGGAGAGACTATAAATAGTTCTAAACATTATGTCAAAAAGAGCATATTTTCCAATAAGCATAAATTATTTTTGAGTTAACTATTTTTTATTAAATTATAGGTTTAAAATATAAATGTTACAATATACTCCTAGTTTTTTTTTTTATTCTTTGCATACATTGAAATTCAGGTCCTATACTTTTATTTTCTAGAATTTTGTCCATTTATATTTCAAATTTAAAAATTTAAGTCTAGTTGTTAATATCATTAAATTTTTTTTGTTAAATTTAGCTTGTTGATGTTCTTTGTTAAATTAAGATCCTGAATGATATCACAAGTGTCAACGGACACCAACTCAAGAGGAAAATTACGAAAATGTCTTTTCATAATTAAAATAAGTTTTATTCTTTGAATATGCTTATAATAGGATTTGAACACATGCAAATTGAATTAGTAAAACATTAATTTTACCACTTAACCAAATCATTATTTTAATTTTTTATACATTTTATTTTAATATGCACAAGTTATTATACTCATTTAGTATTTTAATATGATACATTTATGTTTTAAATTTTATTTTACTCACAATTTAATCTAAATTTTCTATTTTATTTCCATAGATATTTAATGTGTTATTATTATTTAGTTTCAATACATTTCATTATTTATTTTATGTTATTTTCAAAAATACCTCGTATTTAAAATACGTGATTTTTACATGCATACGCATATAATAGAATTTATTATTATTAATATTGCTGATTGAGTTAGTGCCACAAGTTAACTTAACGCCAACTCATGATTGATGATAGTACCATAATAAATAATTGTACTCATTTAATATACTTAATATGATGTATTTATGTGTTTAAACTTCATTTAAATCACAATTTAATATAATTTTTTTCATTTTATTACCATAGATATTTCATGTATTATTCTTAATTAGTTTCAAACAATACGTTTTTGTAACAACCCGATTTATGGGTCTAGTCGGAACAGTAGTTTCGGGACCACAAATCCGAAATCAAAAATTTTATTTTATTATTATTTTAATATCTACAGTATGATATTATGATTGTGTAAAAATTTCGTGAAGAAATTTTATCAATTGGGTGCTTAATTTGATAAAAAGGACTAAATCGCGTAAAGTGCAAAAGTTGTGTTCTATATGTTAAAGGTGTCTAATAGCTATAGAATTTTAAATTGAAGGTCCTTATGTGATAAATAACCCATTATTGAGATATTGGATGTTAGTGGAGTGGCATTTGGTGTAGTTATTAAGGTTATTAAAGGTTAAATAAGTAAAAAGGCATTATATGTTAAATTAAATAAAACAAATTGTGCCATCTTCTTCCACTATCCATCTTCACCGAAATGTCAACCTAAAATCAGCCATGGGAGAGCTTGTTATTGGGCCAAACTTTGAAGACAAACTGGTGAGTGATTTTTGCTCGGTTTTTAATAATTTCTACGTTTTTGAGATTGTTGCTTCGTAATCTAATTAACTCGTACCTCCGTTTCTAAAACTGTTAAAGATTTTGTGAATTTTCATTGTTGAATACTTGAGCTCTTTGATATTTTTTTGATGAAATATGAATATTTGATGTTAGATTTTTATCTTTTATAAAGTGATTTTTGATAAAAATGTCAATTAGGGATTAAATTGTGAAATGTGGAAATTTAGTTGTTAAAATGTAAAATAAATTGAAAATATGGGCTGCTAGTGATATATGGAAAATTTGGCTAGCTTGGATTTGTGTTTAATTTCATGAAATTGTTATTTTATGTGATAATGACTAAATTGTAAAAATGTGAAATTATGGGGCAAAAGTGCAAATATGCTTTAAGGTAAATTTTGGATTAAATTGAATAGAGAGATAATTAAATAAGCTAATTTTGATTATATTTAGATTGAGAAAAGCGAAATACGGATCTAGATTGGAGAAAAGATAAAGTATCGGACTAGTCGATCCATTCTGTCGTTTTAGCAATCGAGGTAAGTTCGTATAATCGAACTTCAGTGTATATTTATGTAATTGATGAATGATAGTATGAATGTATTCATATAATCGATTTAATTGTGGAGCTTAAATTAAATGTTCGAAATAAGTAAAAATGCAGGATCGAACACAATCGTTTCGTAACGAAAGACGAATTGGTGGAAAAAACTGTGGTTGGACCATGGCATTACATGATTTCGTATAAGACCATAGCTGGGCTATGGCATCGATATATGAGACTTTGTGTAAGACTATATATGGGATATGGCATCGATATATGTGATTACGTGTAAGACCATGTCTAGGACATTGGCATCTTTATGTGATTTCGTGTAAGACTATGTCTGGGACATTGGCATCGATATATGATTCGTGTAAGACCATAGCTGGGCTATTGGCATCGATATGTGATAACATGTAAGACCATATCTGGATATAGCATTGTATGTGATATACGAGACTTTCGAGTATCTTTAACAATTCTGAATGGTTCATCACGCAAAGTTAAGACAAGAA
The DNA here is from genome assembly GCF_025698545.1 of Gossypium raimondii. Lineage (NCBI taxonomy): Eukaryota > Viridiplantae > Streptophyta > Magnoliopsida > Malvales > Malvaceae > Gossypium > Gossypium raimondii. The sequence continues at coordinate 7,831,300 of NC_068568.1, forward strand.
TGAAAGTTCAATTGAATTAAGCAACACAGGTACGTTCAGAACCTATGTGAGAGTTAAATGAAGGTAATTTAATGAGAATTATTAGTGTATAATTATATTTATGCCAAAATGTGTTTATTTGGCTATAATGAGGTATGAATTGAATGATATGTGTGGTATGAACAATGATTGTATTAATGATATGAATATGGCACATTGAGTGAGAATTACAATTATTTAACGATAATTTACATGATTCTTTCGGCTATAGAAATGTGATGAATAATGGATCAAATAAAGCTATATATTGTTGTTTATGTATTTGTAAATGAGAATGAAGTGATAAGAAGTTTAAGAGGCATACGAGCTTTGAAATGAATAAACTCGTAGAAATCTTGTTTAATCATGTGCATGAATATGAGGTAGAATTGTGAAATCAAATGAGCTATATTATGACTTGATGCCATTGTTTGTAATGTGATTATTTAGTAATATGAGTTATTATATTACGAGCTTACTAAGCTTTATAGCTTACTTGGTGTTTTTTTTTATGTTTTACAGTGTTTGGGACATTCGCTCGGGTTGGAACTCGACGGAGATTGCATCACACTATCCAGCTAATAATTTCAGTATTTATATACTTTGTGACTTGGTTATATGGCATGTATTGTTGTAAGCTAAGTATATGAAAGTGACATATGATTGATACTTATTTAGGTATCTAAATGCCTTATTATATAGTCATAAGGTTCGGCTAATAGAATTATAATGTATATGTATTATGATATGATGTTTTATAATAGTAAAATATGTTTGGTTAGTTGGTTAAGTGGTACACATGTATGATTGTTATAAATTGATGACCATATGGGTTGAATTTGGTAATTATGGAACTAATTCAATTTGGTTTTTCGTAAGTTAACTTGATGAAACATTTGATTTGGTAATCGGATTGAAATTGGTTGAATTTTGAGATATGCTTTATTTGTGATACATGACTATTAAAGTATGATTGATTTGGATTGGCTTTATGATTCATATGTTCGAATTTAGTATAAATGATTTGTGGACATTCGAGTTTAGTAATGTTATAATTGTATTTTGATAATTCGGTACAAGAAAGTAAAATATGACTTTGATGTATGTTAGTTAATATTACTTATTGTATGTTTAGAAATGAATGACTGATTTGAGCTGTATTTTGGTCGGTAATGCCTCGTAACCCTAATCCGACGATGGATACGAGTTAGGGGTGTTACAGTTTCATTATTCATGGTATGTTATTTTCAAATACACATATGTATTTAAAATATGTGGTTTTCACATGCATACGTGTGTGATAAGGGCGAAACTAGAAAAATTTTATAGGGGGCCAAAATTAAATTTTAATTTTATGATAGCGAAATGTAATTTCACCGGTTTAATAACCTATATCTTTACAAATTTTAAAGGATTAAATCAAATTTTTATATTTTTAGGGTACCAAAATGTAATTTTACCTTTACCAATTTAAATTTTAAAAATTTTAAATGATCTAAATAGAAAAGTTTTCATTTTCCTCTAGTTTCGCCTCGGTGTGTGATAGAATTTCTAGTTAGAATAAAGTATTTAGGCTATCTAATGACATTATAAACAAGTAAAAATTAAAGCATAAAGATTAAATCTCAAATCTGAATGTAGTATAGGGATTGAAATTGAATTTTAGCTATTTTTATATAATTTACAAAAATAGAGGATCAGAATTACAAATTTATCATTTTGTTAATAATGTAGGGAAAAAGACAGGTATGGCCGCGAGTTAAAAGAACGAACGTCTCATTTATTCTTAATATTTTACCTAAAATATAGAATAAGCTTTGAATGCAATAAACTTTTTCCTTTGAAATTTAGGGAAATGTTGAAATGATTGACCATTAGATTTAATAATCTTATTATAAATTTTGATATATTTAAAGTTTTACTGAGAAGACTTAATATTACTCATAACTCCTTCTAACCCATAAATATCTAACCCATAAATAAATAAAAGGATAATATATTTTTAACTTATTCCAATCCACTCTCTCCTGCATTAGTAATAATTTTTTTATCAATCGAGTTAAAATTGATAGACGAAGAAATAAACAAATAATTCTTTTATAACGGATATACACAAAGTTTTTATGATTATTTTATTCTTTAAGAAGTCTCGCGTATATCGACGTTTGATAATACGTCAGTTTTTGAAAGTTAAAAACAAGAAAAAAGGGAATCTCTGGTTCACATCTTGCGTGAGCCCCAATTCTCACCAATAGCCGTCACCAATAGGGCAATATCTCCGACAAGTCTCATATATCAGTGTGAGACCCGGCACTTCACGATATAAACATAAAGATTAGTGCAGAGAAGAAAGAAGATATGGCTGAGAGTAACGTGATGGTATTGGGCACCTGGGCAAGCCCATTCGTGCTGAGGGTGAAGATTGCACTTCACCTAAAATCTGTCAACTACGAGAACCATGAGGAAAATTTGCCGGAATCCAAAAGCGACCTTCTTCTCAAATCTAACCCTGTTTATAAGAAAGTCCCAGTCCTCATCCATGGTCATAATCCCATCTGTGAGTCTCTAATCATCGTTGAGTACATCGACGAGGTTTGGACCACCTCTGCTTCTTCCATCCTCCCTTCTGATGCCTATGAACGCGCCCAGTCCCGATTTTGGGCGGCCTATGTCGAAGATAAGGTTCGTAATAAACGACTGTTTTGATAACCATTTCATTACATCCGTGATAAACATGACGTTTCTTTATGTTTTTTTGCATGTGATGTAGTTTTCCGCTGCCTTAAGAAGAGTGTTGTTTGGTGCAACGGAGGAAGATAAAAGGGCAGCAATGGCCGAAGTCTCAGAAGGGATGGTGCTGTTGGAGGAAGCCTTTGTGAAATTGAGCAAAGGGAAAGCTTTCTTTGGTGGGGAAAATATTGGGTTCGTGGACATAGTGTTCGGTAGCTTGTTGGCGTGGATTGAAGTGATCGAGAAATTGAGTGAGATGAAGCTGATTTCCGAAATCAAAACGCCCGGGTTGGTGCAGTGGGCGGATTGCTTCTCCGCCCATGAGGCGGTGAAGGATGTTTCACCCGACGTCGACAAGCTTGTGGAATATGCGTTGAAGATTGGGGCGAGGGTCTTGAAAGCTACGGCAGCCAGCAAATGAAATCAAAGTTTGGAGTATGTGTTACTTATCTTCTTTTGTCATTGAGTGAAACTTGGGTGAGAATTGTTATTGTCATTTAGAAAATAAAATAATAATTATTTAGTTTTTATTTTTATAAAGAAAACAATTTTATGCTTCTAAGTCCTTTTATGAATAAAATGGTGAGTTTTTACAAATATATGTGTATGACATCATTACTTTTTCATATTATTTGATAAAATTAATATCTTTTATTTTTTTAATTTAGTGGATGGTTGCTGGCTACTCACCTCTATTCATTCATGATTTTTGTTTTTTTTTTGGTCATATAATTTGTAGATAATCTCAATTCTTTTAAATTACTAATTTTTTACTTAAAAGTTGTAAGAATATCCTAACCTTAAAAAAAAAGTTGAAAATCACCTTCAATTAAACTCTAAGATCTTAAAAACACATCAATTATATCATTTGATTGTTAATGATCATTGAATCGATTTATCAATGTGATAATTCATATTAGAAAATAAAATAAAAATTATTAAAATTTAAATACATAATTGAAAGTGAGTTTGGATGGACGATTAGACAGTATAATTTATTAGAAAACAACATATATTTATTTAGTTTATTGGGAAACAACATATATTTGGAAATGTTTTTTAAGCAGCTTTGAAAAGGAAACTATTGGAAATGAAAAACTCAATAAATGGTTGCTTTATTTTTTTCTTTAGTATTTACTCATTTGTTTTATTTTGGGCTGAGTTAGTTTAATAATTTTTTAGGGGTTGGATTGGAATAGGACAAAATTATTAGTGGTGGATGGGGGTAATTTACCAATAAAAGTTCTTTTTTTTAAAATTTATCGAAATGGGCCAACTATTTAATTATTTACCGGAATTGTCCATTTTTCGCGAAACCGCATCCACGTCAGCGCGATGTCAGGGTATGTGCCAGGAAATCGCGTCCACGTCAGCGCGACTTGCTGACGTGGACGGAAATCGCGCCCTAGAGGACGCGATTTGCTGACGTGGCATGAACAGTTTATGTTTTTTAGCTTGAAAAACTTTGAAAGGCCATAACTTTTGGCTCTGTTGTCCGATTGAGACAATTTTTTTATTTTGAATAACTTTTCGAGATTTATGCGCTGACAAACTGCTTAGAGATGAATAGGGACTAATTTGTAAAGTATAATTTATTAGTTACGAGTATAGGGACTAAAGTGTAATTATTTCAAAATTAGCATGAAATTTTTCTATTTAAGAATATTTGAATGTTATGGAAGGATGAAATTGAAATTGAATTGAAAAACGAAGCTTAGATTTGAAAATATGACTATTTAGGTTTTAGGGACTAAATTGAATAAAACGGAAAATTTTAGGGAACTTCTCAAAAGTGGAATGAGCTGACTTATACCTATGTATAAGACAATTCTGTAAAAAAATATCCGGTGTTTACTTCAAATAAATAAGGAAAATAATGATTTGAATGTTTCAAAATTCAATTTTAAACTGAAAAAATCAAAATTTAGGGGCAAAAAGGATCTTTTTCGATGAAAATTGCGGCAAACCGCCTTCAGCTGTTTGCCGGCGCGTAGATCTCAAAAAGTTATTCAAAATAAAAAAAAATCGTCTCAATCGGACAACCGAGCGAAAAGTTATGGCCTTTCAAAGTTTTCTAAGCTTAAAAACATAAACTGTTCATCCACGTCAGCAAATCGCGTCCTCGTAGACGCGATTTGTGTCCACGTATGCAAATCGTGCTGACGTGGACGCGATGTCCTGACACGTACCCTGACATCGCGCTGACGTGGACGCGATTTCGCGAAAAATGGCCCATTCCGGTAAATAATAAAAAAAATCGGCCCATTTCGATAAATTTTGAAAAAAACGGCTTTTATTGGTAAATTACCCGGTGGATGGTTATTTGTGGGGTCTTTTATAAAAATAATACAAAAAAATAAAAATAATATTAAAATAATATAATTTTTTATTTACTAAAATAATATAAAAAAATAGTTAAAAAAACAAACCTGAAAGAAGAGCCTGCCACAGGCAGCACCTTTGGTGCCTGTGGCAGAAGCGGCACCAATTGTTCCTATTTTGATTTTTTGTTTGCATTTTTTTTTTAATTTTATTACTTTTAACAAATATATTATTTTTTAATTTTTTTAATTTATATTATTTTAGTACATTATGTTTGAAATGTATTAATTTAGTGTTTTTTAAATAAATTAAAACCCTTATTTCGACTTTTTATTCGTATTTTTTCAATTTTATTATTTTCAATAAAATATATTATTTTCATATTTTATTATTTTACATTATTTTAGTACATTATGTTTGAAATGTATTAATTTAATGTGTTTTTAAATAAATTTAAAAAATCCTTATTTCGCCTTTTGTTTGTATTTTTAAACACACTAAATTAATGCATTTCAAACATAATGTACTAAAATAATGTAAAATAAAAAATAGAAAATAATATATTTTTAAAAGTAATAATCGAGAAAAAATACGAACAATTAATGCCGCCTCGCCACAGGCACCAAAGGTGCCACTTTGTGGCGATCCCTTCTTCAGTTTGTTTTTTAACTGTTTTTTATTATTTTGATAAATAAAAATTTATATTATTTTGATATTTTTTATTTTTTGTATTACTTTTGTAAAAGACCCTTATTTGAGACTTTGATAGTTGTGTGTGAAGGGTTACTTATATTTGTGAGTAGGATGTTGGAAAAAAATCTGGTTTGAAAGTGATATTTTTGTACGGTAGAAAATTAAAATTTTAGAATTTGACCCAGTTTGTAATATTTATAACAATAAATCTTAACCGAATTCATATCTGTGTTTTTAGATTAGCAGATCCTTGACCTTTTTGCCTTTCAACCAAACGATCTTTTCTGTTATTCTTGTACTACGAACTGTTTTAAGTGTGGACTCGAACCAATTGAATTAAAACACAGAACTAGAAAAAGTTTTCCTTTTGAGGTGAAAACGAAAATTCTCTCTTCTTTAATATAAATTGATAAAATTGTTATTCTGAAAAATATATTTATAAGTTAAGAATAAATTCTCTCTATTTTGCAGTAGAATACCAATCTCTCAAAAGTTGTGTTAATAGCTCTACCGATATTACCTATTTATAGAAAGAGAAGGTAGAACATTTATAAAGTTGTAGATGTTTATTTTAAATAGAAAAATATTCTACTTAGAGTAGGAGGGAGGTGAACGACTTACCCTTATAGAGTTGTGATTAAGTGATCAAAATACAACTTCAATACTAAGCAAATATTCAATAGGTTAAAGTTATTTGAAAAAAATTCTTAGATTGTATTAATGAAGGTGTTAGGTAAATTGGATTACTATGTTTTAATAGTAACTGTATTAATTATGAATGGCGAGTATAGCACCCTACACTCGAAATCGAGTATGGAGAGTAGGGGTGAGTAAAACTCGACTCGATTCGAGAAAACTTCAAATAAAGTTAGGATGATAAAATGAGATTCGAAAACTCGATTAACTCAAAAAAATTTTATTCGATTCGATTCGATTCGATCGAATGCTCACCCCTAATGGAGAGACGTGGGGAACAAGCCTTGGGTCCTTTTTTTCTACAACTTTCCAATGAAAATATCCATCATCTTTATCTCTTTTTTTGCTATACTATTTACATTACCATCACATCACCATCTACTTCATGGTCAATTTAAACTCCAAGACCTTACTCTTTTCTCAACCATTTAATTTTATCATATCTTACTTTTAGATTTTATACTATAGCCCAATACTTCTCACACTATTATAGTTTAGTCCATTCCTTAATTTAATTTCTCTAAATTCAAAACTCTTTCTAATTTCCAATAATATCTAATTCTCCTCTCCACTAACATTAATATTTCTATTTCTTTCTTTTCTAAAAATTTCAAACACGTGTCAACTCGAATTGACATTGTTCACTTCTCGAAAAATATCAGGAATGTTACACCTAAGCCCATTTTAGGCCCGATCATATTATTTTTAAAATTTTTTCAAAACAATTATATTATCTTATTTTGATATTTAATATTTTTTATTTATTGAAATTTTTTACATAGTCTTCTTAACATTATTTTAATGTTTACATTAGAGTAGTATTATATATTTAGTATACGTTTATTTCTTTTAATGTATTCTAAATTACATAATATATAAAAGAACATAATATAAAGTATTATAAACTTAAAAACGGGTCGGGCTGGTCTCGGGCCCTGAATCTTCAAGCCTGAGCTCAGTCTATATTTTAAATGGGCTTAATTTTTTTTGCCCAACCCCATTTTTCGAGCCTACTTTTTTACCGAAACCCTTTCAAATTTCGAAAGGACATTCGGGCCAAAACGGGTAGCCCAACCCTTGAACAAATCTAGTTATATCTACTCATAATTTATACAAAATTATTGTTTTGACTCCAATTTCCTATTTCAATTAGACTAGCAAGGCTATTATAATTAAACCCAAATTTAATGAAAAATTTTAAATTTTAAATTTTGTATTCAATTGATTAAGGGTGGGTTTGGATGGGCGATTGGGTGCGGTGCGGTGCGTTTAGCCTCCTTTTTGTCTCACGCTACAATGTTGCTACAGTATCTAATCTCACCGCCACCGCTGTTTTTACACTAACCACGGGTAAACACACCGCCCATCCAAACTCACCCTAAATTTGTTGCTCTCAACAATCAATTTATTTCTCCAAGGTGATCCCCAAACCTACAACTTTATACCGCTTTAATCCACTAATTAGTAGAACCATCCACCATAACATGAACAATAAAGATTCAATTATTGCCCTACTTCCTCTTTCACCTTGCCTCTATCTATATGAATCTCACAAACCACTCTTTCATTTCACTTAAATTAATAATTTTATTTTCAACTTTACCCCTAAATTTCTTTCTTCTTTTCTATTTTCCATCCTACCAAACATAAGACTCTTTGGCCATGAACTTGACATGAAGAAAATGTTCATTAGACAATAGATATAAATTCCGTAATGTGATTCTTCCTCATTTAACTCACAATAACACTTTCTCTTGCTCAACAAAATCCTTATCCCACAAGCACGAATTCTTTTCTCAATCATTCTCTTCTTTAATCTTTAAATAGATGATAAAGTGCGTTTAAATTTATATTTTTTACATTAATAATAATGTCGATACCAACTAAATTAAAACTCAATTAATATATTTTTTCTGTTCTAATAAAAAGATATTTCTATCTTGACTATAAAAGCCTAATTTAATATTCTTATTTAATGTTCTTGCCCTACATTATTGACCAAGATATTGTTTCAATATCACTAAATAATCAGACAATAATGTAGTCAAATAAATCATTTAAAATGTAAAAATATATTTTCATAAAAATAAAATATAAACAATTTTTATTCAACTTTATTTTTAAATTTTATATAAAAATCTTATAATTATTAGTCATTTCTCACCTAAATTTAACTCAATCAAAGACTTAAACATAATTCTATTCACGTTGAGGAGGAAAAAACAAGTAACAGAAAAATCCTTTGACGCAAGCAGCCGTAAGCACTCAGGCAATCAGTGATGTCTTTATATTTATATCCGCCAGTGAGGCCGGCACTTCACCACACAACATATACATAAAAACAGCGCAGATTTCTGGTTGTGAGAGGAAAGGAGATATGGCTGAGAGTAACGTGAAGGTATTGGGTACATGGGCAAGCCCGTTCGTGATGAGGGTGAAAATTGCCCTTCACCTCAAATCTGTCCGCTACGAGGACGTGGAGGAAGATTTGTTGGCACCCAAAAGCGAGCTTCTTCTCAAATCTAACCCTGTTTACAAGAAAATCCCGGTCTTCTTCCATGCTCATAACCCTATCTGCGAGTCCCTAATCATCCTTCAGTACATCGATGAGGTTTGGACCACCTCTGCTTCTTCCATCCTCCCTTCCGATCCCTATGAACGTTCCCAATCCCGATTTTGGGCTGCCTATGTCGACGATAAGGTTCGTTATATAACGAAACTGTTTGATTAGTGATAATATCTCGTTATGTCCGCTAATTTATTTTTATTTTTTTGTTTGTTTGTTTTTACATGCGTAGTTTTTCCCTGCCTTAAGAAGACTGTTGATAGGTGCAACGGAGGAAGATAAAAAGGCAGCGTTGGCGGAAGTGGTGGAAGGGACGGTGGTGTTGGAGAGAGCGTTTGGAGAGTTGAGCAAAGGGAAAGCTTTCTTTGGTGGGGATAATATTGGGTTTGTAGACATAGCACTCGGTAGTTTGTTGGGGTGGATTGAAGTGATCGGGAAACAGTGTGAGAAGAAGCTGGTTTCGGAGGCCAAAACGCCTAGGTTGGTGCAGTGGGCGGATTGCTTCTCCGCCCATGAGGCGGTGAAGGATGTTTTACCCGATGTTGACAAACTGGCTGATTTTGGGTTGAAGCTTAGAGCTAAGATCTTGAAAGCTTTGGGTCGCACTAATTGAAATCGATGTTTGGACAGTGTTCTACTTTCTTTCTCCTTAATTTGTACTTTCGTCATTGAGAGACTCTTGTCTTGGGTCTTATGATCAATAATAATTTCCATAATTGCCTTCTTCCATGTTAACTTTTTTATGACAAATGTCATGTGCTTCAACTGAAAATTTATATTTTAAAGCTCAATTTTCGATTAATTATAAATTTAGAAATTATAAAATAATTAATAAAAAATTGAGCTCTAAAATATAAATATAATTTATAAAATTTATATTGATGGAATGCTAAAAATATTATTTGAAGATAATTTTAGTAAGTGTAAATTAGAAAAACAATCATCTAATTTTTATAAATGTATATTTTAGATATTTAAAATAAATTATTTATATTAGCAAAGAAATAATTGTTTTATGTATGTATTTCGATGTTGATAATATTTATTATTGACTATTAACTTTGTGTTTTAGGTGGTCGAAATTCCCAAAGTCATCGACATGAACAGATAGGCAGAGAAAGACAACACGTCCGACATCGAAAGTGAAAGCCACGCACATTAATTGAAAAGTTGAAGAGAAGAGCCATAAATCTCCGAAGTCGACCTTTGGAGCCACCAATTTATATATTTATGGCTCACGCTATGTGTTAGAATTATATACCAAAAGTTAAAATATTAAATCTAATCAATCCACATTAAAAGAATATTAAAACGTAAAATTCAAAAAATTAGTTAACAGAAAAATGGTAAAAGTAAAATATGAAATGAAATAAAAAATATTTAAACTTATTTTCTATTAAGTGATATGTAACTTCTTATCTATTTATCTAGATTTGTTCATGGATCGGTCACTGGGAGGGTTTGACCAAAAATATAGGCTCGTTTTTTGGGCCTCGAGTAATTTTTTTGGCCCAGGCCCAACCCGAATTTACAAAAAAAATAATTCTGCTATTTTTCTATTATTTTCCAACTACTTTGTTATCATTTCACTATTATGTTATTACTGTTTAAATATTGTATAACTCTAGTTTTATTGTTAATTTTGTTAGGGTAAACTACCAAAATAGTCACTTTTGTTTGGCTCATATTACGTTTTAGTCACTTATGTTATCACGTTGTAACATTTTAGTCACTGAGCCGTTAGTTTACATTAATGGTATATGATGGCTGATGTGTACGTTAAATCATCATTTCAAACAAAAATTCTAGGTTAATTTATACAATCGGTCCCCATATTTTTTCGTTTGGAGCAATTTAATTTTTTTTCTTTTATGTTTTTTAAACTTTCTTTCTTTTCCATTCTCTTATGCTTCTCCCTTTGTTTTCCTCCCTTCTCCATTTCTTTCAACTTAGTTTTTCTATGTTTTATTTTTTTGAACAATTTAATTTTTTTGAGTGAGGCGAGCTTGTGGACTAGTTAAAAATGGAAAGCATAGAAAAACTATGTTAAAAGAAATGAAGAATGGAGGAAAATAGAGGGAGAAGCATAAGAGAATGGAAAAAAAAGTTAGAAGATTTTTAAATCATTGAAAATGAAAAATATAGGGACCAATTGTAGAATTTAACCTAAAATTTTCGTTTGAAATGATGATTTAACATGCCACATCAACTTGCCGTTACACCATTGTCAACAATTAACGACTCAGTGACTAAAATGTTACAACACGATAACGTAAGTGACTAAAACGTAACATTTCAAACATAAGTGACTAAAATGTAACCTAAGACAAACAAAAGTGACTATTTTAGTAGTTTACCCAATTTTGTTACTATTTTAGAGACATTAGTTTGTTAAGTTGCACCTATCTTAGTGCTATTTAAGTAAAAGACTTTTTTAATTTATTTTCAATTTGTTGGGAAACATTTATTTTATTGTTTTTAGTGTTTTTGATGTGTTATATTTTTTAATTTTTTATATAAAAATAAAATGAAAAATTAATATAGGTCGGGCTCGAGTTTAGCATCTATAATCCGAACTAAGCTTGTACAAAGATTTAAGCTTACTTTTCGCGTCAACCGGGCCCGAACCTATCAAACAGACCTAAAATTTTGTTAGGGTCCGATCCAACCCATAGATAAGTCTATACTTATCATTTTCTACATTTCTTTTTGTAGAAAAAAAAATTATCTATTAGATTTCATTATGGGCTATCAAACCTGTCGAAACCGTTTTTTTGAAAACAAAAATTTAGTTGTCGACTTTTAAATTAAAAACTGGAGTCGCCACCGATCCTTTATTAAGGTGTGATCGGCCCACCTTAAAAAAAATTATTTTGGCCTACGAATTTTGAGACAACGAGTCCGGGAGTCAGTTACGTACGAGGAAGGGTTAGCACCCTCGTAACGCCCAAAATCGGTACCAAATTGATTATTTGATGTCTTAGTGTCGAAGGTTTAAAAAAAGATTTAAAATCAATTCAAACGATGGAATTTGAAAATGGATAATCAATTGCTCAAGTCATGTAAAAAAATCGAGTCCCAATACGTTAGGGTACAATTCTTCATAATCCCCGAACTTTGAATATCACTTTATTTTATGTGAAAATCTTCATTTTGAGAAAATAACATGCCACACCCAATACGTTAGGACACAACAAGTTAAGTTCCCAAAAATGATTTTTATTCTCATGCATTTTGAATAAAGAATATTCTCGGTTATTTAGGATTAACGAAGAAAATCGGAACCCAATACGTTAGGGCTCAATTTCCTTGAAAATCCCAGACCTTGAATATTGCTTTTATTCAAAAAACGTTGAATCAAGAGAAAACGATTTTGATGTTTAGTCAAAGCCGAATTATATTTCCTAAAGGGTATATTAAAAAGTTAATGTACAGCATGAAACAAATATTTTAATTTAAACGTGTATATATGTATAAGAAAATCATGAAAATAAAATAAAAGAATAAAAGTATGCACATGGGTATATATTTACAAAATAGAAAAAATGTATAAGTATATATATTTACAATATAAAAGAAATGTATATGTATATATCTATAAAATATAAAATATATAAAAGTTAAAAAGATAAGAAAATATAAAATATAAAAGCGTATGTAAAATACATGCATGCGTTTATAAAGTTTATGGATATATATATATGTATTACATAAAAATATGTATAGGTATACTATAAAAAGATGCGTGTGTAAATATAGAAGTGATAACAATAATTACAACAACAATAATAATATTAATAATAATAACAATAAATAAAACATATTGGAAGAACACAATTACGACAATAGCGTTTAAAAAATATAAATAAATAAAATAGTTAAAAAATGGACTAAATTGAACTTAAAAACAAAAAAATGGGGTAAATTAGAAATAAATAAAAAGGAGGACCAACTTGGATGCGCAAGAAATAATGGAGGACCAAAAGGGAAATTATTCCCGCCTTCCAAAACGCTGCGCAGCGATGGGCCAAATTGAAACAAAAATAAAATATGCTTACGAAATTAAAAAAAATAAAAATGGGTATGATTGAAGTGTGTCGCGAAAAGGAGGGACTAATAGCGGAAATATCCCATTCAAAGCTAGAACGCGCAGATCCTCCCCTCCGGGTCGAGTCACCGCGCGGGTTAAGGCCATCTAAACGGCGCCGTTTTGTCTTGCTTTAAATAACCTATAATTTTCTTTAAAAAAAAACATTTGCAGCTAAAACAAAACAAACAAACTCAAAAACTTTTTCTCTGTTAGGGTTTTTGAACCCGTTTGTGCGCCGCCGCCACTAGGCCGCCCCTTGGCCTCCGACGACACCCCAACCTCCGAGTGCGACGGAGGGGGGACACCGCGACGGCACCAGGTAAAATTCTTTCTCCTTTTTTCCTTTTTATTAAGCGAAAAATAAAACAAATAAAATGAAAATAGAATAAAAATTAAAAAAACTGAAACTAGGATTCAAGAACTCCAAAAAAACCACCTTTTGTATTCGGAAATCAATAAGTAAATCTCTATTTTCTCTCCGTTTTTCGTATCTAAACTGTAATCCCCCACCTTTTGTTACAGATTTTCCTCCTTTTTATAGCCGAAAAAAACAACAAAATAAGCAAAAACATATTTCCCCTTCAATATTCGTTGCGTTTTTTGCTATTACTCTGTTATTACTGCGCTGTATGCCCCTTTTTCGTAGGTTCGGTGGCCATGGAGTGCGCACGTACGTGGAAGCGCAAATCGCGCGGAGGAAGGATTCTGGCTCCGCATCGTGCGGCGGCTGGAGTTACTGGAGGTTGCCATTAGGGTTTGGAGAATGTGGGTTGCTAGTTGGGCTAGGTTTAGGGTTATTGGGCCAGGATGTTATTGGGTTTGTTTATTGGTTTGGGCCCGGGCATTATTGGGTTTTGTATATTTATTTGGGCCCGGGCATATTTGGACTTGTACAGCTGCCCCTCTTTGCTCGTTGTCGTGTAACGGGAACAGAGCAAAGACTAAAAGCCCAATTATGCCCGGTCCTACTGAGCCTCGATGTCTTCGGTGCTTTTCCTCTTCAAGTAGCCTCGTTCCTTCCTATTGTATCTTCAAAGGTATAGGAACTGGTGCTTAATCTACTCCATTGTAATGTCGGGGAGATAGGATTCATACGTTGTAGTTTCTCAAAAGAACAAAATTTGCTATCTTTAATCTGCTCCACTGCAACTTCAGGGAGATAAGACTGCTGGCTTCAATGTACTCCACTGTAACCTCAGGGAGGTAAAATCTGTCATCTTCGATCTACTCCACTACTGCCTAGGGAGATAAGATCTATAATCTTCAATCTATTCCACTGCTGCCTAGGGAGATAGAATTACTGGCTTCAATGTACTCCACTGTAACCACAGGGAGGTAAAATCCTCCATCTTCGATCTGCTCCACTACTGCTTAGGGAGATAAGATCTGTAATCTTCAATCTATTCCACTGCTGCCCAGGGAAATAGAATTAATGGCTTCAATGTACTCCACTGTTACCTTAGGGAGGTAAAATCTGCCATCTTCGATCTGCTCCACTATTGCTTAGGGAGATAAGATCTGTAATCTTCAATCTATTCCACTGCTGCCCAGGAAGATAGAATTACTAGCTTCAATGTACTCCACTGTAACCTCAGGGAGGTAAAATCTGCCATCTTCGATCTGCTCCACTACTGCTTAGGGAGATAAGATCTGTAATCTTCGATCTACTTCACGCCAATACATGAAGACAAGATCTGTTTTCTTCGATCTACTTCACGCCAATACATGAAGACAAGATCTGTTTTCTTTGATCTACTTCACGCCAATACATGAAGATAAGATCTGTTCTTCGATCTACTTCACCACCAATATGGGAAGACAAGATCTGTTTTCTTTGATCTACTTCACACCAGTACATGAAGACAAGATCTGTTTTCTTCGATCTACTTCACACCAGTACATGAAGACAAGATCTGTTTTCTTCGATCTACTTCGCCACCAGTATGGGAAGACAAGATCTATTTTCTTTGATCTACTTCACGCCAGTACATGAAGACAAGATCTGTTTTCTTCGATCTACTTCGCCACCAGTATGGGAAGATAAGATCTGTTATCTTTGATCTACTTCACGCCAGTACATGAAGACAAGATCTATTTTTTCCTTCAATCTACTTCGCCACCAGTATGGGAAGACAAGATCTGTTATCTTTGATCTACTTCACGCCAGTACATGAAGACAAGATCTATTTTCTTCGATCTGCTTCGCCACCAGTATGGGAAGGCAAGATATGTTATCTCTGATCTACTTCACGCCAGTACATGAAGACAAGATCTGCTTTCTTTGATCTGCTTCGCCACCAGTATGGGAAGGCAAGACCTGTATCTTTGATCTACTTTACGTCAGTACATGAAGACAAGATCTGTTTTTTCCTTCGATATACTTCGCCACCAGTATGGGAAGACAAGATCTGTTATCTTTGATCTACTTCACGCCAGTACATAAAGACAAGATCTGTTTTCTTCAATCTGCTTCGCCACCAGTATGGGAAGGCAAGATATGTTATCTCTGATCTACTTCACGCCAGTACATGAAGACAAGATCTACTTTCTTTGATCTGCTTCGCCACCAGTATGGGAAGGCAAGACCTGTATCTCTGATCTACTTTACGTCAGTACATGAAGACAAGATCTGTTATCTTTCAACCTGCTCCACTGCTGCTCAGGGAGATAAGGCTTTATACTTTCACCGATCTGTTCTCTGGGGAACATGACCTGTATGATTCCTTTATGAACCTAATTATACTTAATGATTAGGATGTCATGATAAGAATGAATCAAATGCTCCTAACTAGACATGTATGAATGACATTTGAATGAATGTAGAATGTCATGAAAATGATATCATTACTCCAAGTTTATTAAGGTCCTATCGCTTAATGTACTATAGCGCCTTTATGCTCGGCTGGCGAACCCAAATAAGCACTTGACCAGATTGCCCCCCACTGTAAACCTCCAAGTTTGATCCACTGGGATGCAAAATTTGTACCATCTTTTCCCGTTGTAACCCAAGAGTAAAAGATTTGGTCCTTTCTCAATCCTCTGTTATCACAATTCAAGGATACAGGATGTGAAACTTTTTTGTCTCTTACATCATTCCTAGGGTGTTATACCAAATGCTCATGCACAAATGAAGAAATCTTCTCCAAGAATAACTTCTTCTTATTATTCGGTGATCATTGCTTGCTTGTTCATTGAAGCTTTGTCACCAACACGACATCTTGCCATTTTGTTCAATTAATACATTAGACAAGAAAATTCAAAGGGATAGTCTTAATTCAGACTCTTCTTTATCAGATTTCCAACCTGGTGCGTTCTAAACAATAGTCCTGCTTAAGGTTCCTATATTATTTAGAAACTTCTAGAGTAATATGCAAAACTTCCATTGTGAAAGTTTTATTAGTCCATTAATCATTATTCTAATGCAACATGCTTGCAAAAAAGATCATGGATAAGAATTGAGTTGGTTCTGAGCATAGCTCGAAATGAATAAGTTGTCAAAGATAATAAAGATGGATAACAAAGAAATTGATTTAGGAATGCATATCTTGGAAATGAATGAAGTGTTCCAAGAATAACAAAAAATAATATAAGGGTTAGGTGCCCCTGATATCGCAGCTTGAACTTCTCTGTACAGACTTTTTAAAGACTATTCGGAGTTTAACATGTGTTTAGGAGATCTACAGTACTTTGTCCATACCCCAAAATGTCGCCTACCCTTTCCTATTGATTCAGGTATAACAAGACCACTGCATACCCCATTTTGATCAGTATTTGAACTGCTCTGATTACTTCATGCCCCATTCTGATCAATATTTGAGCCGCCATTTTTGGGTTTTCGACTCAAATCCCCTTTGGTCTAAGGCGCCCTTTGCGAGTTTTCACCTTAGCCTCTCCATTTTATTTTTCATTTTTCATTTTTCATTTTTCATTTTTCATTTTCATTTTTTTTTCATTTTTCTACATCACTTCTTTTTTTTTCTTTTTTTTTGGACTCAAACTTCCCTTTGCGGGTTTTTACCTTGGTCCTCTCTTTCTTTAAGCGGAGAATTTCCTGACTGAATCTGAGTTTACAGGACTTTACAGGTTTATCATCCATCTCGCTCAAAATCAAAGCTCCTTTGGAAAAAAAACCTTCTCTATAATCATAAGGTTCCTCCCAATTTGGCGTCCGTTTCCCTCCATAATATTTTTTGTAGATGGAGGATCTTCAACATTTGGTCACCCTCGTGGATCTCTTTAGGATGAACCTTTTGTTATAGGCTTGCATCATTCATTTTTGGTACATATGACCGTGATGAATAGCTTTTAATCTTCTTCCTTCTATCAAGTTCAATTGATCATATTGCGATCGGATCTATTCTGCTTCATCCAACTTGCTCAGCCAATACTCAGAGAGAAAGAATTTTAACTTCAATAGAAAAAAAATCGAGATGAACTAAAGAGAGAGGCACTGCTCCGGTAGAGTTTTCATTGCATCATTCATGATATTAATCTTGAATATACTGTAAATTTCTGATATCGTGCTGTTGTTCAGATTGCAATGACAGTGCTTAACCTGAGCATATCCCGGTATAACCATGCGTAGACATATTTGAATTCTTGAAGTAACTCAACAATGTCTTGATTTGTCTTTGAGGTCATATCAATTCCAATCTTCACCAAGCTCACAACTTTTAATGATTCTTTGTGAGGTAGGATCTGTCTATCCTCTTAGTCTACCATCCTCAACAAGTCTGGAGATAAGCTACAATCCATGTCATCTTTAAAGTTGTGAGATCTCTCTAAACACATGTCTCACTCAAAAGGTGATTTTGAGTCTGTAGCAGCGTCACTCATGTCATTGATATCCAGGAACCTATTGTAGGTGCCAAAGGATATACAAAGAATGTATAAAATGAATTAATGAAAAGATGGTTTGGCAAAAAGAAAAAAAATCCAAAAGGATAGAAGAATCGTAAAGAATGAAAGAACATTTGCTCAAAGATGATTGCAATGATGTATTTCATTAAAATAATAATATTCAAACATGAGCTTATTACTCTAACAAACTCTAAATAATATAGGGGTTTCCTCTGCAGTCCCATTATTTATAACACTTCCCAGCAGAATATCTAACAAGGATCCTTTTAATTGTGTCTACATATATGGCATCGAAGTGCAAAAATACATTACATTCCCTCCATCATCAATCATGATTGGGTAACGGATTTTCTGTACTAGACGAGTCACCAAACTTGACAATGCCCATGTCGATGAGTCTTTCAACTTGCTTCCTGAAGGCAGTGCAATTCTCAATCGAGTGTCCCGTAATTCCCGCATGGTATTCACATTGTGCGCTTGTATCATACCATTTGGGATACGGAGGTTGTAGAGGCTTCACAGGAAAAGAGGAAACAACACGTGCATCAAACAAACTTTGATATAGCTCCCTATATGACACCAGAATTGGCGTAAATTGGGGCCTCTCAGTGTTTTGTCTTGTACCAGCTTCCTATCTCGATGAACCCTGTTGATTAGTGCCACCTTTCTTGGCTGACTCACAGTAACTGATTTGGAGTAACCCGTGTTGTTCACTTCATTTTCTCTTCTCCTTAAGGCTGACCTCTTGTTACTCTCCTCTACATCAATTTTCCCGCTCCTTATGGCATTCTCGATCATCTCTCCATTCATAACTATATCAGGAAAGCTTTTTGTAGCACTCCCTAACATATGCGTAATGAATGGTGCCTTCAGTGTGTTAATAAACAACATGGTCATTTCTTTCTCCAAGAGCGGTGGCTGGACTTGGACTGCGACTTCCCTCCATCTTTGTGCATACTGCCTAAAGCTTTCGCTCGGCTTCTTCTCCATATTTTAGAGGGTAATTCTATCAGGAGCCATGTCTGTTACATGACTATACTGTTTCATGAATGCTTGCGCTAAATCCCTCCATGAACCAATCATGCTACGGCTCAGTTGATTGTACCATTTAGATGCTGCCCCTGCGAGGCTATCTTGGAAACAATGTATCAATAGTTGGTCATTGTTAACATATCCAGCCATTCGCCTGCAGAACATGGTGATATGAGCTTCTGGGCAAGTTGTCCCATTGTACTTCTCGAATTCCGGCATCTTAAACTTATGAGGGAGTACCAAATCAGGAACTAAGCTCAGCTCTTTAGCGTCAATCCCACGACAGCTTTTAGTGACTTCCATCGCCCTGAATTTTTCCTCGAGCCATTTGCACCTTTCCTCTAGCTGCTTTGGTAACTCCTCCTTTATTCTTTCCTTTTCAGCCACTTCATCGAAGTGAGGAATGGCAGAGTTAACAGGGTAGTTTTCGGAGTTAGATCCCGGTCCAGCTTGAAAGCTCGAAACACCAGCCCGAAACTGCTGCGGCATAATGGTGATAGTAGATTTGTGCGGGTATTCAGCTTGAGTTCGCACATGTGGAGGAGTAAAGCCTGGAGGATAGAGTGGTTCATCGACATCAGCCATGGGACCCTTTCCCTTATCACCTCCTCCAGTCAACAGTTTGGTTAGCTTCGCCATCATATCATCTTGGGATTCTCGTATCTTCCCAGACATATCCTGTTGCATCTTATCTAACTGCTCCTGCACTTGTAGCTGAAGTCGGTCTTGCATCTCCTTCTGACACTGTTCGAGTTTTTCCAATCTCTGATCCATGTCTTTAATCTTTGCTCGAGTACCGTAACGGTGTTTGGTTGGTTGGTTGGTTTCCAGGTTAACTGAGGAATGCTTTTAGTTAATTAGGATCCTTTAACTGTGTTTAATGCATATGATGTAATGAAATGCAAATGCATGAAATGAATGCGAAAAGAGACGTTGATTCATGTTCAATTTTTACTAGAAAACTTTACTAGAAAACAAATCTCTTTACATAAAGCGGACATATATATACGGCTTTACCCTCATACTCCAAGTGAAGACATCGACCCTTCAGATATTAAGATACATCTCACGAATTTGATCTCCATTTTGTTTGATCTAGGTCGTAAATCCTTACTCATTCACGTTCATTAGCTTCTTTATGAGATTGGGACATTTGATGACTTTTGAATAAACTTTAACAATTTGGATCCTCAGGTCATGCAGCAAAGTCGTATACTTCTTTTGTTAGGCTTTTCGTGCCATGTTTTCTTCGGACCACCGTATTATCTTCCACCTTATCAAGAAACTCGTATTCTATAACAAGCTTTCTAATTTAGTAATCGAACTCAAATCAACATCTCTTTTCTAAGATGCAAATGCAATGCAATCATGATGTCATGCAATCAAAACAAAATAAACCCAAGTCAGTATCACACCAAAAAGCTATAATCCAATACAAACATGAAATAGCAAGAACATTTATTCAGGAATCCACTAGGGTTTGGTATAGCTCCACCTAGGGCAAGTTCCTAAAGCTCACTATATGAGGTTTAGTTTCTAGAGTAAGGGTACCCGAACCAGCAGATTCCTCAATCCTCACCCATTATAGGCTCATATGGATCGAGTTCAGTTCAGGGGGATACATTTCCCTATGGCTGGACGGAGATGAAAATCTCACGAAGACATAGGTACGGATGTATCCCGGAAGCGGTCCACTACCCTGCACGGAGGTGAAAACCTCACGAAGGACTAGTTTCTCGCTCCCACTTAAAGGGTAAAATGCAAGATGCAAATGCAAAGTTACTAACATACCAAGATAAAAAAAATGAATGCGAAGGGAACTTATGAAATTTTTTAAAAAAAAAAACTTTTGATTTTTGACACAAAGACATATATAATCAGTTTATGGCTCGACTCTCAAAGTCACCAGCGGAGTCGCCAAGCTGTCGAAACCATTTTTTTGAAAACAAAAATTTAGTTGTCGAGTTTTAAATTAAAAACTAGAGTCGCCACCGATCCTTTATTAAGGTGTGATCGGCCTACCTTAAAAAAATTATTTTGGCCTACGAATTTTGAGACAACGAGTCCGGGAGTCAGTTACGCACGAGGAAGGGTTAGCACCCTCGTAACGCCCAAAATCGGTACCAAATTGATTATTTGAGGTCTTACTGTCGAAGGTTTAAAAAAAGATTTAAAATCAACTCAAACGATGGAATTTGAAAATGGATAATCAATTGCTCAAGTCATGTAAAGAAATCGAGTCCCAATACGTTAGGGTACAATTCTTCATAATCCCCGAACTTTGAATATCACTTTATTTTATGTGAAAATCTTCATTTTGAGAAAATAACATGCCACACCCAATACGTTAGGACACAACAAGTTAAGTTCCCAAAAATGATTTTTATTCTCATGCATTTTGAATAAAGAATATTCTCGGTTATTTAGGATTAACGAAGAAAATCGGAACCCAATACGTTAGGGCTCAATTTCCTTGAAAATCCCAGACCTTGAATATTGCTTTTATTCAAAAAACGTTGAATCAAGAGAAAACGATTTTGATGTTTAGTCAAAGCTGAATTATATTTCCTAAAGGGTATATTAAAAAGTTAATGTACAAACATGAAACAAATATTTTAATTTAAACTGTGTATATATGTATAAGAAAATCATGAAAATAAAATAAAAGTATAAAAGTATGCACATGGGTATATATTTACAAAATAGAAAAAAATGTATAAGTATATATATTTACAATATAAAAGAAATGTATATGTATATATCTATAAAATATAAAATATATAAAAGTTAAAAAGATAAGAAAATATAAAATATAAAACGTATGTAAAATACATGCATGCGTTTATAAAGTTTATGGATATATATATGTATTACATAAAAAATATGTATAGGTATACTATAAAAAGATGCGTGTGTAAATATAGAAGTGATAACAATAATTACAACAACAATAATAATATTAATAATAATAACAATAAATAAAACATATTGGAAGAACACAATTACGACAATAGCGTTTAAAAAAATAAATAAATAAAATAGTTAAAAATGGACTAAATTGAACTTAAAAACCAAAAAATGGGGTAAATTAGAAATAAATAAAAAGGAGGACCAACTTGGATGCGCAAGAAATAATGGAGGACCAAAAGGGAAATTATTCCCGCCTTCCAAAACGCTGCGCAGCGATGGGCCAAATTGAAACAAAAATAAAATATGCTTGCGAAATTAAAAAAAATAAAAATGGGTATGATTGAAGTGTGTCGCGAAAAGGAGGGACTAATAGCGGAAATATCCCATTCAAAGCTAGAACGCGCAGATCCTCCCCTCCGGGTCGAGTCACCGCGCGGGTTAAGGCCATCTAAACGGCGCCGTTTTGTCTTGCTTTAAATAACCTATAATTTTCTTTAAAAAAACATTTGCAGCTAAAACAAAACAAACAAACTCAAAACTTTTTCTCTGTTAGGGTTTTGAACCCGTTTGTGCGCCGCCACTAGGCCGCCCTTGGCCTCCGACGACACCCCAACCTCCGAAAAGCGACGGAGGGGGACACCATGACGGCACCGGGTAAAATTCTTTCTCCTTTTTCCTTTTATTAAGCGAAAAATAAAACAAATAAAATGAAAATAGAATAAAATTAAAAAGCTGAAACTAGGATTCAAGAACTCCAAAAAACCACCTTTTGTATTCGGAAATCAATAAGTAAATCTCTATTTTCTCTCCGTTCAGATATCTAAACTGTAATCCCCCACCTTTTGTTACAGATTTTCCTCCTTTTTATAGCCGAAAAAAACAACAAAATAAGCAAAAACATATTTCCCCTTCAATATTCGTTGCGTTTTTTGCTATTACTCTGTTATTACTGCGCTGTATGCCCCTTTTTCGCAAGTTCGGTGGCCATGGAGTGCGACGACGACGTGGAAGCATAAATCGCGGAGGAAGGATTCAGCTCGCATCGTGTCGGCTATTGGAGTTCTTGGAGGTCGCTACTAGGATTTGGAGAATGTGGGTTGCTAGTTGGGCTAGGTTTAGGGTTATTGGGCCAGGATGTTATTGGGTTTGTTTATTGGTTTGGGCCCGGGCATTATTGGGTTTTGTATATTTATTTGGGCCCGGGCATATTTAGGCTTGTACAAAACCTATTTAAAAAAAAAGTTGTTGAGAATATTAATTTTTAATTGATTAAAATTTTAAACACATTATCAAATAGGACTTAACAAGAAATTTCAAAATATTATTTCATTTTGCAATTATTAGTCTAAAATTATTAATTCGAATTAAAATATTCATGTAAAATAAATATATGATAAACAATAGAGAATTCAAAAGCTACATTCAGATTTTAATTTTAATTTTAATTTTAATTACTGGATTTGAATAACCATTGAAAGTAGTTTGAATTAGAGTTGTCTATGACCGAGTCGAGTTCGGGTTGGGCCCTAACAAAAATCTAGGCTCTATTGATATGTCTAAGATCGGCTCGGCCTAAAAAATGGACCTAAATTTTTTCCAAGCTCAAGCAAGCTACTTTACAGTATTAAGATTTTTTAAATTTATTTTTATATAAAAATTAAAAATATAATGCATCAAAAATACTAAAAACATTAAAATAAATATTTCCCAACAAATTGAAAATAAATTTTAAAAAATATACTTAAATAACACTAACATAGGTAGAATTTAACAACAAATGCCTCTAAATTAATAACAAAATTAATAATAAAACAAGAGTTATATAATATCCAAATAATAACAATAAAATAATAACAACATAATAGTGAAATGACAGCAAAACAGAGGAAAAACAATAAAACAATGGAGGAATAGAAACAAAACAACAATTTTTTTTTATTTTTTTACAAATTCAAGTCTGGTCGGACTTGAACCAAAAAGTACCCTACATGAGGCCTGACCTATTTTTTAAATGGGCCATATTTTTTGGCCCAAACCCATTATTCAAGCCTATATTTTTACTCAAACCCTCTCATTTTTCGAGCGAGCCCGATCGTGAACAAATTTTGTTTGAATATCCAATAATACATATGTTCAAATTAAAATAAACATTTGCTAACCAATTGAGATTTTAAAAATGCTACATTCAAATTTTAATTTTAATTATTAGATTTGAGTAATCATTGAAAATAGTTTGAATATCTAATAATATATATATATATATATATATATATATATATATATATGTCCAAAATATGCTTTTAAAATTTATTGATAATTGTGAGTTTTAATAAGTAATAATAATTCAGCAAACCCATTTAACTAATTATTATAATACAAATATATTATTTTTCTTTGATTCTCATAATAATATATATAATTCTTTTGTTCTCTTTTATAATAATTAACCTTGTATATTTAATCAATTACTTTTATAATTATTATTTTGTTAATTTAGCACTTAATTTAATTTATATTATATGGAGAGAATTGTTGTAGCAAGTGCCATTTTGTCAAATCAATTGAGTACATGATATACAAACTACAAATTTGTAAATCTATTAAATATTAAAAAAACTTTCTTTAAATTATTGATAAAAATGAAAACATGTTTATATTTTCATAGTTATAAAAGGAAAGTTCTATATTTTGTTCAACAGTGAAAATATTATCTTAATAACACTTTTAAAATATAAATAATTTTTCAATTGCATTCAAAATTTTTGTCCACATATAATTCAAAAAACTACAATAATTTCTAGTAGTGGAAGAAAAACAATAAGTGCATAAAGGAAAACTCAACTTTTAAATTCTCAAATAAGATTGAATCAAATAGTGGAAGAAAAAAACTAAATCCATTACATAAAAGAAAATTTCAAATTTAAATCAATAAAATTTCACTATAATAAAATAACTCCCATAAAATCCTAATATGATAATTTTTTTATCCATAAAGGCAAAATAAATTTATTAGCAAAATTAGAGGTTTTTAAAAGAGAGTCAAAAAGAAGCGATAAGTGTCAAAAGTAACATATTTTAGATGCATTTTTAGTTGATTATGTGACATTAATTGTGAATCATTACTCCTAATCATTTATATTCATGTTTTGATGCTTAATATGGCACTTGGGGGTAATAGGGGTGAAAAATGATGGAAATTAGAATATTGGAACATTCTGGAAGCTGTACACATGCGATAGACTTTCACGTGGGAAATCCACACGGCCATGTGCCTAGAGCGTGTCGATTTCGTAAACTATGTGCATTAACAATTGGAAGTCACAATTTTTAGTGGGTGGCACTTTAAGAAGGTATAAATAAGGAAATAATAATAATAATAATAAGCAGTCATCAAGGGATCGCACGAAAATTACCTAAAGAACACCATTGAAGCCAATTTCCAGCAAGATTCAAGAGTCCAACCTTGTAACAGCCCGTTTTTTTAGTGGTGTCGAAAATAGTGGTTTTGGGGCCACCAAATCTGGTGAGTAAGTTCGTAAATATTAAATAATAATATTTAAGAGCCAAATGTGATTTTTAAAAAGGTTTTTGATTTGATAATTTATGTTATATAAGTGATTTATTAAGTTCAAGTGGTTTTAGAAAATAAGGTATCGGGATCTTGTTTTTATAAATTGAGTCGTAAATATTTTTATAAGTATTTACGAAGTGTCATTAAGGTGGTATTAAAGTTTCGTTAAGAAATTTTATTTGATAGTTAATTAATTAAAAAGGATCAAATTAAAAAAAAAGTGCATTCCCAAGACTCCGTTCCTGTAAATCGGACTCGTAAATATTTATATAAATATTTACAAAGCTAGTCGTGCAGATTAATTAGGTTTCGATTAAGTGAATTTTCTTGAATTAAAAGTAATTAGGTATAAGGACTAAATCGTATATAGAGTGAAAGTTGAATTATAGATTAAAGAAAAGTAAAGGACTAAAGAAGCAATTATGTCATTGCTTATAAATGAGGCGGCATAAGTGTTTATTATTAAAAAATTTAAAGTTAAAATATATATTATAATATTATAATATTATATCTTAATTTTTAAGTATATATATTATATATTATTTTATATTATATAATAATAAAACAAAGAAATAAAAGAAAAAGAAATAAAGAAAGAAACAGAGCAGCAAAAACGAAGCAGGAGAAAAAGAAAGAAAGGAGAAAACTAGGGTTTCAAAGTTTCAAGTTCAATTGGTTAGTCAATTTAGTCCATTTTCTTGTAATTTTTATGTTTTTAAAATTATGGTATTAACTACTACCCGATCCATGTTAAAATTTTAGAAATCATTGAGTTTTTAGGTGTTGTTAATGTTGAATAATTTTAGTATTAGGGATTAAATTGATAGATTTTTAAGTTAGAAGTGAAAAAGGATTGAATTGTAGAATAAATTGTAAATTTTGAGTAATAGGGACTAAATTGTGAAAATTTTGAAATTTAGGAATTTAAGTGAAATTAGAGAGTTAAATCTAGTTTAAAGTGGAAATTGAATGTAAATATAGAATTGATTGTGAATAAATAAAATTAGTCTCGGTTTAGGGACTAAATTGGAATTTAGACAAATGTTGAGTAAAAATTAAAATATGCAATATGGAATTGAATTGTATTGTACTGGTGAATTTTAATTGTTTTAATTTCGTAGCTAACGTCGTACTGGAATCCCCGACTAAAAAGGGGAAAGACAAAGTCGACAACGAATAGCTCAGAATTTCTGGTTTGTATTTCTATAATTCGAATTTAGTTGTTAATCGTTATAATTCAATTTAATGTATATGGTAAGTGTTGAGGTGAGAATTATTGTGTTTTGCAATTGAAATGGATTGATTTAGTATGTGATGAATTTATTGAATTTATATTGATTGAATTGGTATAAATATTGAATATATTGATTATTTGAATTGAAATGAATATTGGTTGTATTTGAAAAGCGAATTGAAACCCTATTTACTGTATTGAGCTGAGTCGGATATAGATGGCATGCCATAGGATTGGAAGAGTTCAGGGGTTTCTTCGACTTCGAGTCGATGAGACATTGGGTGTCAATTTACTACTTCGGATTAATTCAATGAGGCACTGGGTGCCAATTGACTTCAGTTTAACCGATGAGACACTGGGTGTCAAATTATTACTTTGAAGTATCCGATGAGGCACTGGGTGCCAAACTGGTGTGTTTTGGTAGAATTCGTGTATCCGTCCGAGTCCGAGTCGTGTTAATAGGGGTAAATGAATAATAAAGTTTTATAATTGATATTGGAATGGTATGGTATGAGAAATGGAAGTGAAATAGTGAATTGAAAATAGAATGTGAAATATATTGCAAATATATGGAATATATGAGTTATATACTCATGAAATGACTATGGAATGGATATTGTAATTGTATAATGAAATGTGAAATAAATTGTGAAAAGCTATTTATATAGCAAGTATGAGAATTGAGATATTTGCGAAACAAATGAAATATGATATGGTTGTTGTAATAATTAAATATTAATATGTGTTTATATTTCAATTGTATATTTGTAATTTCTTATCTTTAAATATTCTGATTATAGAAATACCACTGAGTTTATATTCAACGTACGGTTTTGTTTCCATGCGAAGGTTAGGTACTTAACTTTTGATCGCCGGTTCAGCATCCAACAACGATCTCGAACTCAAATGTGGTAATGTTTATCCTTTGTGTCGGCATGTACCTAGGGTGCCTAAATAATAGTTATTTTGTGGTTTGATTGTAAATGAGGTTATAAGTTTAATTTTGGTTGGTTTTATACATATAAATATGTGTTTGTTTTTGAAGCCATATTATGACATGATAAATTGAACTAAATCTAGATAGGTGCATGTGAATTTAATTCTATGTTTAAGTGCTCATGAACTAGGCAAATTGATTTGGAATTAGTTTGTTTATAATTTCACTACACCAAAACAGGCTTTTAGCGGCATTTTTAGTGGCATTTGCATAAAAAACGCCGCTAAAAATCGAGCATTAGCGGCGCTTTATATAAAACGCCGCTAAAGATCGAGCACTAGCGGCGCTTTAAGGAAAACGCCACTAATAATGAGTATTAGCAGCATTTTTACAAAAAAACGCCGCAAAAAACCTAAACCCAACGGCATCGTTTTCTCACCTTTCAGGGCTTTAGCGGCGTTTTTGTAGAAGCGCCGCTAATGCTCAGGGCTTTAGCGGCGTTTTTGGAGAAGCGCCG
Source organism: Gossypium raimondii (assembly GCF_025698545.1). Classification (NCBI taxonomy): domain Eukaryota; kingdom Viridiplantae; phylum Streptophyta; class Magnoliopsida; order Malvales; family Malvaceae; genus Gossypium; species Gossypium raimondii. Next base: position 7,859,476 of record NC_068568.1, read on the forward strand.
CTAATGCTCAGGGGCTTTAGCGGCGTTTTGTAAAAGCGCCGCAAAAACATTTTATATGTCTAATTACTATTAATTTGTTTATTTTTAGTAATTAAAATTTAATTTATTTTTAATTGAATATTTGTTAAAAATAGATAAATTTGAAACAATGACACGTAGAAATAATTTTAAATAAAAAACATAGAAAAATATTTGTTAAAATGGAAATATTAAAATACTATTATTTAAAATAATTTTAAAGTTTGTACAATATTATCGAGTGTTTTTAATTTACATATTAAATAATTTCTTATATAATAGTATAAGAGAATATTAATTTTAAAATATTGAAATAATTATCTCTATAGTTTAAGGTTTTTGATTTAGGGTATATGGTATAGAGTTTAAGGTTTATGGATTATGGTTTTAGGGGTTATGGTTTACAGTTTATGGTTTAAGGTTTAGGGTTTAGGGTTTAGGGGTTACGGTTTATGGTTTAAGGTTATAGATTAAGGGTTGGGGTTTAAGGTTTAGGAGTTAGGGGTTAGGGGTTGAGGGTTAAGAGTTAGGGGTTTAGGATTTAGGATTTAGGGTTTAGATTAATTAGTTTTTTAATTTATATATTAAATAATTTATTATATAACTGTAAAAGAGATAATATTAAATTGATATATTAAAATTATGATTATAGTTTAAATTATTTATAAATAATTTATATATTAAATAATTTAATATATTAAAATAATGATTATAGTGCTCTTGGTACATGACTAATTGTTTTTAATTTATATAATCGTAAAAGAGATAGTATTATGGTTTATGGTTTATTGTTTAAAGGTTGAGATTTAAATTTTAGGGTTAGGGTTTAGGGTTTTAGATTATGTTTTATGATTTATGGTTTAGGGATAGGGTTTAGGGTTTAGATTAATTAGTATTTTTAATTCATATATTAAATAATTAATTATATAATTGTGAAAGAGATAATATTAATTTTAATATATTAAAATTACGATGATAGTTTAAATTATTTAAGAGATAATCGATAAACTTTATATATATTAAATGGTTTAGGATTTAAGGTTTACTTGAGATTTGTTAAATGATAAAATTTTATACAATCAATAATTAATGCATTTATATTTAAAAATATTTAATCTAAACCATTTGATATATTTAAATATTAGATTTTAAAAAATTGATAAATAAATAAAAAAAGTAACATAGTGATGTGGATAGGTAACTATCTATTTTGGATAGGACCAAATTATAACAAATAAAATGAAATACAAGTACTAAAATCATTCCACATCGAATATCTAGCAAAATAATAGTAATTATATTTTAGTTAGAAAAAATATCTCTAATAAAATGGAGATTAGATTGGAAAAGAATAATTTAAAATCATGATTAACGTCTCAATCTTTAATAGAAATTTGATATGTGAGAGATTAATTGCTTACATTGAATAATTCTAACTTAATAATTAATTACAGTCATTTTATCATTTGTTTTCTTATTAGAATATAAAATGTTTATTTTAAGAGTACTTGGTTTTTTTATTTTATAAAAATCAATTTATAAAAATAGTAATAAATTTTTTTTTATAAAATTACTTAACTAATAATTTTTAGGAGACAAAATAAAATTTTTTTAGCAGAGCAAAATAGTGTCATTTTGTTTAAAATGAAATAATTTTTTGCGGTGTTCTTTTAAAAAAACGCCGCAAAGAATAATTTTACTCCAAAAAAACGGGTCATTTTATTTAAAATAAAATTATTTTTTGTGGCGTTTTTATAAAAGGTAATTAAAATCCCGCTCAGTTTTTTGGTTACCCGCTCGTTACTCTTTTTTCTCATCTCCCAAATAAAAGTTTCTACTTAATTCTTTTTCCCTTTTAATCTCAAAATTTGCCCCCAAATTTCCCATTTTCAGCAACACCAAGTAAATACACCTACACCAATCACACTTCTTTTTCCTTTTCATTTCACTGCACTGAATTCACTCACCATAGCTACTCATTTTCTCTCGATTTGTTAGGGTTTCTTTTAATTTTAGGGTTTCAAGGGAAACATACAGTTTCCTTTTAATTTTACTGGTGATTTCTATGGAGACGGAAACCCTTGATGACAAGAAACCGGAGGAAGAGGAGGTGAAAGAGAGACTGAAACTTCCCATTGAATAAGAAATCAATAGAAGGAAAAAGAAATCAGATCTTTCTGAATAAGAAGAAGAAAAATCAGTACTTTCTTTCCATTGAAGAACAAGAAGTGAAAGAGGATATCAAGGGAAAATGTCAAGAGAAAAACTAAGAAGAGCCGCACTTCCTCCTGTTCAAAAGGTGTTCTTTTTTATTTCTATTGCTTTCAGTATTTTTTTTTGAGATTATTTTCAGTGAAAGAAAAATTTTTGGAAATAACCCATCATTTTTTTTCGTGGAAAACTGGAAAAAAAAATAGAAACAAATTGATAATTTTGTATGTTTTACATTTATGTACTTGTTCCCTAAGCTTTTGTTTGGTTGGTAAGAAAATAGAAGTGTAGGAGGTTGGAAGGATGGAAAGTTTCATTCAAAAGGAGGAGCTTTTAAACCTTTTTGTTATTTTAATCTTGGGTTTGTAGTATTTGCATGTGGAAAGTTCTGTTCTTTGAAAAAACAAGCTCTTTTTTTTCTTTAATTCAAGAGAAAACCAATTAAGAGTGTAGCTTTAGATTTTAGTATGATTTTACTCTATTTTTATGTTGAGGAATGGTTTCTAATTAGACCAATAAATACTGCAGTTTTATATCGAAGTATGAGTTTATTTTTTTGGTGAAGAATGATTTCTAATTGCTTTGGTTTTTGCTTTTGATATGAAATGCAGAATATTGATAAATTAGAAAAAGCTATAAATGAGGGTAATTTCTATGGAGCTCAGCAGATGTACAAATCAATAAGTGCACGGTATGACACTATGACTGCTTGCCATCACCAATTTTATTTTATTATTTTTAAGAGTTAAAAATTTCTAGAACTGTTATTGTTCTATGTTTCTCGGGAGTATGTCTGGTTGGAATGCCATGCCCATTGTATATGTCAAACAGAGGGACTTCACAAATGAAGTAAAAGAAAAGAGCCTGAGCAACAAAGGATTTAACTGTACTTAGTCTTGGATGGGGCTTAATGGGGTAAATCCCCTTATGGTTGGATAAAAGGCTTGTAAGATTGAGTAGGTTAGCATCACGTGATTTATTGTGTATGAAAAATTGGTCTGCAAATTATTAGTTTTGATATACTGGTGTAAGTGTTCAATTATTAGTTTTGGCATTGACTGCAGCAAGTGTGACTCAACTGATCTGTTAATGTGCTTTTGTTCTTTTTAATTCTTAGACTTCATATTTGTACATTTAAAATCATCTGTAGATCCATCTGCTTTAAGAGATAAAGTTATATTTGCAAATTGGCAGAGAAACCGAAGGAAACCTGAAGAACTTAATGGGGGAAAAAAGGTGAACAGTAGGAAGGTATGCTGATGAATTATGTAACTTCACACAACACTTAATATTGATTTCTTAGTTCGTTTTCCCCCTAAGTAGTGTAAGACAAACTTTTGGGTAATCTTCCAAGATGATGTTTATGATGAATTTAGGATTAAGAAATTATGATTTTGGGGTTTTAAGTTATAGTATGATGTGGATTACAGTTATTATTGCTGAAATCATGAGATTGATCTGTAGTCTTCTGAAATAACTGGAAAATAAAATAATTTTGTAAATGTTTCAAGCATATGTGTCGACAAGTTTTACCTAGGAAAAGTTTCAATATTTTATCCATAAGTGAACATGGGACTAGGTGTCAAAGTTCAAACATGATTTTATCTTGAAATTTTACACTCTAATGGATTAGTTTTGTGGAGAGATTGATTACGTTTGGGCTAGAGTTTATGATATACTTTGTGCATGTTGTCATACCAACTGCTTAGTTGACTGCATGTGAACAGCTTTCGTAGTTTTTTTTTCACAGTCAACAACTGTAAGATCTTTCATTCGTGCTTCATTAAAAAGCAATGTTATAATAAAAGAGAAAAGATCAGCTGTTCTCAGGTTAATAATTTATATTATGTGTATTACTTTTGGTTCTTCGATTGTCAGTTCTCTATAGACTGTAGAGGAAATGTAATTTATTTTCTTGGTTACAGGTTGCTCTTTACCTCTGCTATGTCATAATGTTTTATAAATTGGATATAAGTGACTATTTAATCTTTGCATTTCAAGGAGGAACTTATCTGTTATTTAAACTGGAATATGTTATTCAATTTGCCAAAATTTACAGTCAATTGCCGACTTGTTTTTAAAGATAATTATAAAACTATGTAATTCCTATCATGCGACTCATTTTGCTTGCTTTTACCTGGCACCTTAGGCTTCTTCACGAAATTTAATGTCAATATGCATTACCAGAACTTGCTAAAAAACCCGTGTTTCTGGTTTTCATGAATCATGAATTGAAAGATGCTAGTTTTCTTAGCAGTTGAAGATTATTTTCTTCTATCGATATGTATGTCTTTATGATAATGATGTTTGTTAAATATTTCATACATCCTAATGCAATTTGAGCAAGATCAAAAGGAAACAAAAGATATTCTGTTGAGGTGCTTCGGTACTCATCGTGTTCTAATTTCTTGTTTTTTGTTTATAAATTTTCCCCTCAAACATACCTTATTGAGGCACTTAAAATTTTTTTTTCTTGTGAAAAGTAAGCAGATGTTATATGTAATTTTCCCGGTCCCATCACTGCTATTAGCTTCAACATTTATGTTAATGCAGGAAAAGTATGAAAAGGCCATTGCTGCGCTTGATGAAATGGAGAAAAGAGCGGTAATGGCAGAATCAATGGAGGAGGGTACCTTACATTACTATTCTGGACAAAATAAAGCTCAGCCGTCTCTTTCTCCACGGTGTGTAGTTGACTTCCCATTTTCAAATTTTTGTGCTTGGATGAAAAACATTTTATAATGGATGATAAAACCAAACCAGACCAGCTGGTTCAACTAATTCTACAGAGAACCTGGTAGTTTGACAGTCATATAGGTAAGCTTATTTGCATACCATTACAAGCCTAGTTGTAAGGTACTTTGTTCCATTTTTTTGTACTTAATTGCCACTTGAATTTATATTCTATAAGACATGATACCCCATTTGTTAACAACTTAATATCAAATTGCAGATATGCTATTGCTTTCCTAAATTACAGATATTGCGTTGCTATCGCTGGGACTGATTACTGTGTTATAATAGCTGATACTTGAATGTCTACCGGTCACAATATCCTCACCGGTGACTACTCCAAAATCTCCAAAACTGTATGTTCTTTACCCATCCTTCGCTTTTACAATGCAAAACTTAATAGAGAAACTTGATTGTAATGGTGTTTTGGCACTAAAGGGCTTTTCTTTTTTGCACTTTTATGTCGTAATTAGTAGGAAGGTTGGGTTTTAGTCTCCAAAACTGGTAAGCTACTTTGAATCAAAGGAATAGAAAGCTTTAGAGAGAAATTAAGAAATTTTGTGAACTTTGCTACTAAGTGTCTTTGAATCAAAGTGAAATTAGCTGACAGTATAAGAAAATAGGTATTCTAATAGTGTTTTTTAAATTTCCCTTATTCTAATAGTGTTTTGGTGGATAGTCATGCACTGAATTTGTACCTGAAAGTAAAATATTAAAAGTATGCCGGTGATGGAATTAGCTTTTATAAATCACTTCTGGACTGTTGTGTAATCACATGTTTTGATGATTGATGTTAATATATATATATATGGTTTTGCTCTATGAAAATCCTTTTGTTTTCACATGTTGCCATGCTAAACTAGTAGCACTCTTATCTTAATTTTGCAGTCATTACTCAAAGGTAGGTTCTTGCATGAAAGACCTGTTGAAGAGGAGAGGCCACCTTCAGTGGCAGTGAGTGAATTAAATCAATTAAGTCACTACTCAGAAGTAAAATATCCATTAGCCTGTTACTTTATTAGAATGTGTTAGATTTCCTCAACAATGTCTAATTTGAGTTTATAGAATCAATAAACTCATGTAGTAAACAGTGGATGTAGTAAACCCATTTCAGTATAATTTCAAAGGGTTTTTGAATTTCTATTTTAGTCTATAAATTTTCAAGTTTATTATTGTACATTTTGAAGTTGTGCATTTTATTTTTTTGCAATTAATTAGTTGGACTACTTGAACTTGTAATTTTCTATTTAATTATTAACATATTTTTCAATATTTTGACTAAAAAATTAATTTATTTATATGATTAAATATAGTCTTTTTTGACTAAAAGTATATATTTAATACTAATTAATTTTTTTATATTAATAATGTTTGATTTTAATATTTAATATTTTTAAATGTTTTTTAAAAGTTAGTGGCGTTTTTCCATAAACGCCGCCAAAGAACGGTACTTTTAGCGGCGTTTGTAATCAAAGCGCCGCTAAAGGTCTTGATCTATAGCGGCGTTTGTGAAAAAAGCGCCGCTAAAGGTCTTGATCTATAGCGGCGTTTGTAAAAAAGCGCCGCTAAAGATCCTGAGCTATAGCGGGGTTTGTGTAAAAGCGCCGCTAAAGTTCATGATCTATAGCGGCGTTTGTAGGAAAAAACGCCACAAACGTTTGCGGCGTTGACAATGGCGGCGTTTTTTGCGGCGCTTTCAAAAACGCTGCAAATACTTTTAGCGGCGCTAAAGGCTTAAAAAAGCGCCGCTAAAAACCTGTTTTGGTGTAGTGTTTGGATTAAAATGATGCTTTGATGACTTGTTTTGATGATATGAAATGTTTGAAATTTCTGTCTATTTGATTTATAAACTCTGGTAATGCTCCGTAACTCAGTTTCGGCGAGGGATACGGGTTGGGGGTGTTACAAACCTGATTTCCAAGGGAGTTATCATGGATTTCTTTTATTTTAGTGGTTATATTGTATTTTTGGTATTTATTCTTGCAATTATGAACTAATTCTCTTTATACCTAGGGGAGATGAACTTTAGTTTCTTTGTTTTCAACTATGAATGCTTAATTATTCATGGTCGATAATTCTAGAGTGTTAATCCATTTTGATGTGCACAAGTTCGAGGTTGAATAGACTCTTCTTGTGATTAGATCTTGTATAATTGAATGGAGTTGCATGCAATCCTAAAAATAGGACAACATATATCTATTGGATTAGAGTAAAATCTAATAAGAGGATCCATAGAGTGAATTAATGCAATAATAGGAGTTTTAATTAGAAAGAAATTTCAATTACTCAACCTAGAGTTAGTTACTCTTATACTCGAAAGAGATATTAACATAAATTAAGGATTCCTATGTATCAAAGAACTAAGAAAAGAAATTGCATAAGTTAGATTGAGAATTATAGATGAAATCTAGGTGGATTCTTACCTAGGTATTGTTTTTGTCACTTGGTTGATATTTGACTGATTTTGTGTTTTATTCTTTGGTGCATTCATTAGTTAATTTAATTTTAATTAAGATCTTAAATTATTAGGATAATTACTAGTAATTGTAGTCCTCGAGGAACAATATCTGTACTCACCATCACTATACTATTTAATTGATAGATGCACTTACCTTAATCAATTTATTAAGGAGAAACCAAAGATAAAATTAGAGACGAATTTAACGTTTAGGTGATGAAAATTTTTAAAAATATATCCTAAACTTGGGAAAAACTATATTTCACTCTGAAATGAGTTGAAGATATATTATATATATTCTGTATATAAGTATATAAAATATAAATTATTTGTACATGAAATAATAATTAAAATGTAATAATAAATTTTAAAAATTAAAAAAATCACTAACTGTCAACCGAGATTCAAGGGTTAATTTCAAGGTTTCTAATGGTCGTGAACAACAGTATTGTCAGGACTAGAAGAAAAACTTGTGATGATATTTGATGAAAAAGCTTGAAAGTTTTGCCTAATTTTGTGATGAGATTGCAAAACGATAATTAATGAGATTTTGGTGAAGCATATGGTAGGTTTATACAAAGATTAAACTTTATTAACGATTAGAGATAATGAAGTATTATTATAAAAGTTAAAAATATTAAAAATGGTTGTTAATTAAGGCTTAAATGCCGATTTTATGGTATTTTAATTTTCAATGTAACGGTTATATCGGGTATAGTATTAATAAAGGCTCATTTCCGAAATTATTTACAGAGTGTTTTTTTCTTGTGTCAGGCAAAAGCGGGCTGATGTGGAAGCACTTTTGTCCGTGCTCTGATTAAATTTTAAAAAATGGTCATTTTTTTAAAAATATTACAAAAATAGACTTTTTTTTAATTTACGAGAATAATCTTTTATAAATACCTAAAGTGGCAACACCATTTTTTTTGTGTCGCCAATTAATGTGAAAATAAAATTTACAAAACAGATATTTATATAAATCCAAAGTCTCATTTCTCTTATTTTCTTAAGTAATGTAGGATGTGAGATATGTGTATATATAGACTCATTAATATGTTTGCAGCTTGTTCCTAGACAATGTGGAATTCCTTCCTCTTTTAACTAACAACATAAGATGAAAAGCTACACTATATTTTATATATTTTTTATTTTAGAGTTTAATTTTTTTACAAAAAGTTAACATTTGTTACATTATAAATACAAATTTTAAACTCTATAAGTAAAAAATTATAAATTATAATGTGAGTATAGTAAAATATTAAAAAATATATTTAAAAATTACTAATAGTTGAGTGGTCATTTTGTAAGTTTTATAATTCGATAGCCAAAAATCATAGTTAAGTGACTACTAATGTAGTTTAATCTAGATATAAAAATATGAAAAATAATTATTATATTTTATGTATATTATATATTTCTATAAAAACTTATTTAATATAATTATATACTATGTTTAAATAGATTATCTATCTAGTCAAAATACATATGAAATAAATTTATCGTGATGAAAATTAAAATAAAATTAGGATTAAAAATTAATGAGTATAGTAAATATTAAAAAAATTATATCAATTTTTTAAAATTACAAAAAAATACTATTTGAATACTAAATGCTCACCATTTATTTATTAATCAAACATTCATTGCTGTGGGTTGAGCTCCTTTTTCAAGGAAATAGAGAATGGCGGGAACATTGAAATAGGTTTGATTGTTTATTAGATCATAAAAACTCACTTTTTGAAGATCTCTTCCTTCTCTTCAGGATCGAACATCAATTGCAACGATTCGATAAACGACTCATTGGGAAAATATTAAAAGTATAGCTTTTAAATTGAAATAATAGAAAATTATTTTAAAAATTAGAATTGCATGGATATTAACTTCAAAGATTTAAAATTGAATAGAAGATTACTGCATATACAAGTTTCATATGTACAATTTGTTCTTCTTTTTTAATGGTCCTTTTTGTATATGATAACAATTTTAAAATGCAACAAGATTAAAGATCTCAAAAGATAATTTTACAATATGAGAAAATGTTAACAAAATATAAAAAATAGAAATTATTTTGTAAAAAAATTATAAAATATAGAGTAGTCTTTAATCTTATGTTGTTAGTTAAAAGAGGAAGGAATCCCACATTGTCTAGAAACAAATTGCAAACCTATTCATGAATCTCACATCTTACATTGCTTAAGAAAGCAAGGGAAATGAGACTTTGGGTCTATATAAAGATTTGTTTTGTAAGTTTTATTTCCATATTAATTGGTGACACTAAAAAAAAGAATTTTGTGTCGTCACTTTGGGTTTTTATAAAGGCTTATTCTTATAAATTTTTAAAAAATCGATATATTTTTGTAATATTTTAAAAAGGTGCTGATGTAGAAGTATTTTCCTAGGTTATCCCTTAAAAACGTGTCCATGTCAGCACGTTTTTAGGTTTTCGATTCATACCCATAATTATTTTTAGAAACGATATGTTTTCGTAAATAATTTCGAAAATGGCCACTATGCCCCCATATTATTTCCTAGACATTTAATTAAAGCCAACTTAAAACTTTTTTTTTTTTTGAAATAAATAGGCTGGGCCATACTTTTATTAATTAAGAAAAACAATAAAGAGTGACAAGGCCGAAGCCCCAACTTAAAAAGAGACCACTCATTAAAGGCATAATTAAAATAAAAGAACAGCTAATTTATGTCATTACTTTACTCTCATATTTGAAAAAGTAGATAAAGCCTCCACGCACAGAAAACCTTCAAGTCCAGAAAAGAGTTCCCCCAAGAGAACCAGAACGATGCAGATGCCCTATCTCAGCCTATCGATTATCATCCTCCACTATCTCAGCCCATCGATTATCATCCTCCACTACTTTCCTTACTGTTTCAGGGATTCTCTCCATCAGGTAGGAGACTATCCCCTTCCACAATCACCCTCTGGAAGCCAATATCCAGGCCCATTTGAACTCCTTGGAGGCATGCAATCGCTTCTCCCGCAAAAGAAGAAGGTACATAGTCGTTCAATATCATTCTCATCCCCACTATCTGACCTTCTGAATCCCTTCCCTCTAACCTCGAGCATGATTTTAACAGATGTCCTTGAAAAGTGGCGTCAAAATTGATCTTTACAAACGACCGTTCAGGAGGCCGTCATCTCGTCTGTTGGGCACATCTAGCTGATAAGTGGCTTTTGCTCCTCCAGTTCTTTTTGATACGATACTATGAATCGAACCGTATCTATGTTCTGTCTGATTTTTCTTTCATGCACTTGGTTTGTTCTTATCATTCCAAATCACCCAAATGGCACAGATAATTATTCTGCATAAATCTGATGAAGAATTCATGAATAACCAATCCATCCATTGCTTGTAACTTGCGCAAGACATTTCTGTAGGCCATGAGATATCTAACATACTCCAAATCTCCTTGACAGCCTGACAGTCGCGGAAGGCATGTTCAAGAGACTCATCTTCCTGTGTACACCTGGGACAAGCAGCAACATTCTTTTCTATAAATTTATGTAGATAGGGATAAAATATTTTTTTCTGCAAGCTATGTAAGCCATATTTTTCTGTATACCTGCTTAGATGTTGGCTGTTGTAAGGTAGGCTCCACTTCAGCAGACTCTTCCAACAATAACCTGTACCCAGTTCGTACCGAATGCTCTCCACACGGCTTACCTCTCCAGACTTGTTTATCCTCCTACCAATGACGAGACAGGAATATTCAAGACTTTCCTTGCCTCATCTACAGACATTATGTGAGTAATTATCTCTCCCTTCCATTGCCTCGAATGTTGATCTAACAATTCAGAAGCCAGATTATAATGTTGTCTCAAACCATATCCATGCAGCCTACCATCTTCCAATCCTGGCACACATCATTCCAGATTGAAATTCGGGTTCCAGCCAACTTAAAACTTATAATTAAAAAAATAACATATATAGTACTTAAAATGTAATTAATTGAAAGAAAGAATTGAGAATATACCTATTTATTTTAAATATATTTAAAAGGTTTAGATAATCCGATTTAATTTAATTGGGAGTTAGAGATAAAATATATATTTATTTAGATTATACTTTTCTCAAAACTATATTATTTATTTATTTATTTTTAAATAAAGGGTTTAAGAATGGTTAAATTAAAGTTGAAATATGAATTAAAATGTTGGTATTGAAATTATTAGGATTAGATATTCAATTGTGATTATATTAATTTACTTTTATAACCAACATTAAGAAAGAAAATAAAAGTTATTTGATTTAAATTTAATCTAAGAAAGTAAATTGAAATGATTATTATAACTTTTTTTCCAAAAATTCGAATGTAGTTAAAAGGAAATAAACTAAATACATAATTTAAAGGAGGATAATGCGCTTCAGCATACTTGAATCTGCATCCTTTTGTATTGACAACAATACCCATGCTAATCGAGTTAAGACTCAATCAACTACTCGTAAGACTAATTAACTTTTATTACAAAATATTAAAATAAGATAACTCTAGATTAAAAAACTAAGCCCAAGCTCAAATAAAGTCAGGTCAAATCGTCAAAGGTGAGGTTTTAAAATAGGCTTAATGATAAATCTGGTAATTAATGTTTACATGTTTTGTCAAAATGATAAGTTAGTTCAAATAGTTAATATCTTTAATTATTGCAATTAAAATGTTAATACTCTAAAAAAAATCTAGGTCATCATAATAAGTTGGAGTAGGCATGGTTAAGAAAAAACTTATACGAACGTCTCTCATTGAAGATGAAGCAAACAAAGTGCTCAAGAAGACTGATTGGTGTGGTGGCACATGGATAATTCAGGTTTATACACGGTTAGAAGTGGCTACAAGGTACTACTAAACAACAATATTTTGTATGTATATATTAGGGCAAACCATAGGAAAATTGACAAAAAAAGATTAGAATGTCTTCAATTGATACATGCCTCGAGATAGGTACTTGAACAACTCTTACCCCTTTTATCTAATAACAAATTTTAAAAATAAAGAACTTCCAAATTGTATGCAAAACGTAATTATATTAGTAAGTTTGTAGAGTTTGAGCTTTTCTATTTTTATACACACACAGAATAATGTTTTGTACATCTACTTACAATCATGGTATGATCCACATTTATGGAGTGGACGACGAAAATAACATTACAACATTTATTAGAAAAATAACAAGATAATCACTCTAGTCACGTTTTATTGTTATCTCTAAATGAGTGAAGTGAAATTAAAGAACATGCTATTTTTAAACTTCAACTTGCCATCTATTGATGAAGTGTTTTCCTTCTTCAGGAATAGCTTGAATTGGAATCATTGTTGTACCAAAGAAACAAAAAAGCAAAAGAATAGGCTATCTTTCATCTTCAATGGCAATGGAGAAACATGAGGATGGTAAAAAAAAAAAAAGCAAAATCATCATCAATGACCCTTTTAAATTTGTTAAACAAATGGAATTAAATCAAAAAGAAAATTGTATCTCAATCATAAATCCCAGAATCAATGTTAGTTCTTACCATTAAAATTGATATTGTCCTGCTCTTTTGGGCAGTGGTTCACTGCAGAAATCATTATACACATTCATTGGTTATAGCAAATTTACAGCTAAGGGTGTACTATGAAAAAAAAACCAAGGCATTAGTCAAAGGAGCCTTAGTTACTAATACCCAAGTCTTATTATGAATGTCAAAAAGCTTCGAAAAAATTTGAGGTATTTAATAGAAAAGCAAATATATGGGATGAGGTCAGCATACTTCTCCAGCTTCCACCAACTTTCACCCATAAAATATCCTCCCTGAAAGACCGCAAACAAGGGGATGCGTTTTAGATTTACAAACTTACGAAATAAACAACAAATGAAACCAATTACAGTACATGGTCTCTTACTACAGTACACTTCTGCTTTTGTTAAATTTACAGCCAATAATTCCATTAAAGCTTCTAGAAGTGTCTGATAACATAACCAACATCATACTCAAGGATGAAGGATTATCTTTTGCATCACTTCTTAGTATATGATAATCTAGGAAGTCTACCTATAATAAGTAGCAGCTCTTTACTTGTCATTCACTAAATGTATTCTCCTCATAGTTCCTATCAAATTGCGGCTTGCAGTAATAATATGTTTTTCGAAATGAACTCCTAGTGCAGATGGACAACACTAATATATAATGATCTTTTCATAATAACAGAATAGTTATCCCAACAAATCACAGCCAATTACAGTTTATGCTTCACCTTATGCCTGCATGTCTTTATTATATGCACACCTACATGCCTACATGTTTGCCTTATACACCCATGTGGAATCGTTGCCATCAATTTGACTTCAGGAACCTCAAACAACGCAAGCAGTGTGCGGCAACAGAAAGTTTTGAGGCAAGGCAATCAACAAAAGTGCCACTCAGAAAAACCACTAGCAAAATAAAAAAATATGGACCAAATAATGACCAAGTATTTGTTAACATTGGTAACTTAGACAGCAGAAGGTACAAAAACCAAGCAATTTCTTGGACTTTTCTAATTAATAACCAAGTGAAGAATGAAATAATTTACCTGAGGTTCTATAAGCTGAATCCAAGTCAATAACATGGTGATATTGTCGGCCAATTGAGCACTGCTTTCTACTAATGGACAGCTTTGAATATGCTTTTCCGCCTATTGGTAAGTGATTCCATTAAAGCAACGCAGGCAGACTTATTCAAAGTATCTTCATGTGTGGCCAAGTGAAAAACGAGGTAACTTTCCTATCAGCTTGATCTAAGTCAAACACAGTGATAACATTTGCCTTTTGAACCTGCCAGGAAATATTTCTTCTATTGGACAGCTTTTGATAAGCGTTTTCGCCTCTTGATAAGCCCTTCCATTAAAACAATATAGGTGGACTTATTTAAAGTAACTCCCTTCTGATTTGATGCTTCAAAAATGCGCATAGCATCCTTATATCTTCCCTGATTGCACAGTTCAATGATCTGTTCTGAGCAAGCATTGGAATCTGGATCATATGCCTCGGTGATCTCACTTGTCTTGACATTCTGCTCCTTCAACTGTAAGGATTGTTCTCGAAAATTTTCCACTTCAACCATTTTTGACATGAACTCCTCTGCTTCATTCATCCTCCCTGCACTTGCGAGAGCACCAAGAATGGAACTATATGTATAATGATCGGGGCCTAGACTCCTTTCTTTCATTTCGGAGACAAGATGAAATGCATCCTCCAATCTTCCTTCCTTGCATAGACCTGATATCATCGTGTTGTAAGTAACTTGGTCAATTGCTTTCCCTTCCGAAATCCAAGTATTGAAGAGCTTAAGAGCTTTTTCCAGCATACCATCGCTGCAAAGACCAGAAAGCAGAATATTACAGGTAAAGACATCTGGTTTGAGAGACTTTTCAACCATTTTGTTGTGTAACTCAAATGCTTTCTCAACTTTTCCCTCCTTGCAGTAAACATGAATAATAGTATTGTAAGTAGTTGCATCTGGGACTAAGCCATTCCGAAGTAACTCCTTAAACTTGGAAATTGCTTGCTCAGTTTTTCCCAATTGGCAAAGCCCTCCAATTATGGTGTTATAGGTTATGATACTAGGAATAATTTCCTTCTTCCTCATCTCACTCCAAAGCTGTAATGCTTTGTCTGCCATACCATCCTTAAAGTATCCCGCTAACAAAGTACCATAGCTGACCTCATCAAGCAAATAACCTCTGTTACTAGCACTACTTAGTAACTCAGATGCTTCCTTCAGCTTTTTCTCCTTGCATAGAGTATGAAGAATGGTATTAAGTGTGATAGTATCCATCTTAAAACCTTTCCTTCCCATCAAATCCATCATCTCAAAAGCTTCACCCAATTTCCCAGCCTTGCAATATCCATTAATCAAAGTATTGTAGGTAACCTTATCCGGTGGAAACCCACTTTCCTCCATCATCCTAACTCTTTCACTCGCTTCATCCATCTTCCCTTCTTTGCAGTACCATTTAACCAAAATATTGTTAGTAACTGCATTCAGCTCCATCCCTTTCTCCCTCATTTCCTCAACCAACCTAAAGCCCTCCTCACTACTCCCATGTTTAAAATATCCATCAATCAATGTATTATAAGTAACAACATCTGGTAACACTTTTGAATTCTCCATCTCATCCTTCAACTTAACCGCCTCTTCAATTCTCCCTTCACCACACAACCCATTAATCAACATATTATACGTCCAAATATCAAGCAAAACATCATTTTGCACCATCAAGTCAATAACTTTCCTAGCTTCTTTCAACCACCCTACCTTACAATATCCAGAAACAAGTATATTGAATGTATACCTATTTGGCATCAACCCTTTTTCTTTCATATCTTGCAATAAATTGCCAGCTTCCTTTAACCTTCCTTTCTTACAGAAAAACCCAAGGATCGTATTATAAGTAACATTATCAGGAAAACAACCAAATTCCTTCATTTTCTCAATAAATGAAATTGCCTCATTGAACTTACCTTCTAAACAACACCCTAAAATCATAATATTGAAAGTACTTGTTTGGGGAATAACACCAAGCTTAATAGAATCATAGAAAACTTGCTTACCTAACTGGATCGAATGCAAGGATGGGAATTTTATCAACCCGTTGATAAGAGTATTGCAAGTGAGCAAGTTGGGTTTCTTTTTAAGCCTTTTCAAGAGGCAAAAAAGCTCAAATCCTAAATGGGGCCTCCCTGATTGGACATAGCTGGAAACGGAGATTTCAAGGAGGGGTTTTAATTTAGAAAGAGATGGGTGGTGAATGAGGGAGTTGAAGAAGGTATTTTGCGGGTCAGAGGAAAGGAAGGAGAGGAGGAGGGATTTGGATTCGGAGAATTTGTGGTGGGAAAGTAGGCGAGGGAGGAGGGCAAGAAGGAAAGAAGGTGAAGAAGAAAGACAAGGGAAGAGGGAAAGGGAGAGTTTGTGGAGAGAAAGGAGGGTGGAAGGTTGGGAGGAAAGGGAAGGAGAGGAAATCAGGGAGTGTAGAAGGGATGGAGTTAGGAAAGAAATGTAAGGAGTTAATGAATCTATTGGGTTTTTTGAGGTTTGTAAGATTTTGGTTAAGGCATTTAGCAACTCTGATTGTATTTGATTCATGTCTGCTTCTTTTTGCTTTTGGTTTCTCTCCGTCTGCACTATGTTCTCAAGCAGCCTTTTTTATGCTTGGCGATGGTAGAAGCCTGAAATTCAACCTGAGATTGAATAGAAACGTTTAGTTTGGTTAGACACATGAACAAAACAAAATGACAAATCTTTTGAGGACTGACCTATACTTTTGTTTGCATTATTTAGTTCTTGAACATCAAATTGAACGATTTAGGTAACTACAATTTTAATTGTTTTAAAACCATGCAAATAAGTCAAATAACAATTCTCAAAGGAAATAGAAAAACAAAAATAATTAAGCATCAAATCTTTGAGAAGATTGGCTGGTAATGGTAGTTAATAATTAAAATTAGTAGATAGTTTCTCCACTCAAAATTCTCTGCATTCATATCTTTGATTATTTACCAGTACATACTACATACATCATGATGCATGCATGCATACAAATACAATGCTCAAAGGCGTAGAAAAATCAACACAAAATTTAAATTAGTGAATTAATCTCTGCGGAGAAGGTTTAATAATTTATAGTATTTCTCTTAAAATATCCATCAATCGTTGTATTATACATAACAATATCCGGTAACTCCTTTGAATTCTTCATCTAATCCCTCAACTTAACTGCCTCCCCATTTAAATCTTTTGAACACAACCCAGCTCATATTTAGATATCCATACAATCACATAGAAATAAGGGGAAAAAGTTGATTTCATATGCTACTCTTATAATTAGATCACTAACCCAAAATTTTAAGAACATCGACAGTTCATAAGAGACTGAACTAAACATAACCAACCAAAGATCAACCACCAAATTCAGATTCATATCGTAATTGTGACAAATTCAAATAACCAACAAAAATTAATTTAAGATTCATGTAAAAAAATATAGTTAATGAGATGCTCGAAATGGTACAGCAAGAAATATTTACCAGCAGGTAAAATTGAGAGTTGCGTAGTTGTTGGTGTGATTGACCTTTGCCTTCCAAGCGCAAAGGGCGGCTAGGGTATTCATAAGGGGGAATATTCCTTTTTCATTTTTTGTTTGTTTCTTTTCAACACAAACACAAGAACCCAGTAAAAAACACTACATTTTATACATTGTTTAATTTATTATATTGGCAATTCGTAATGATACTACATTTTATGTTACTGGGCAAACGAACATAAGTTTGTAACAACAAAATAGAAAATTCGTCATAAAAAAAGCAACCTCCGATTCAGGATAATCCAGAAACGAGGAAAAAGAAAACATATTAGGAAATCTACTAATTGATATAAGGAGAACAAAAAAGGAAGTAAGAAGAGAGACCGAAAGTGAGAATCAAACCTTATGAAATCAAGTCGTGCAAGCCAAAGGTGAAAACCCAGAAATCCTGGTTGTTGTTTTTTTTTTTGGCTAGTTGAGTTAAGAGAACACCTTTGCAAGTCAAAGAAAGCTAATTGGTTAAAGCTGTTCCGACTCGGAGACTCAGAGTGAGTGACATTTTTGAACTAGCCGGAGAAAAGTGAGGTTTTTATTTCATTATTGCCAATATCTTTGATTTTCTTTTATTTCTCTCACCATACATTTTAATCCCTTAGGTTTAAAATATTACTTTTTAGTGAATTATATTATCGCTTTGTAAACATAAAACTACTTTAAATGACGAAGGTAGTAAAACAAAGAGAAAAGCAAAAGAGAATGAAAAAAGGGAAGTTAAAATAATATAAAAGAAAAAATTAAATTGCTCAAAATAAAATAAAAAATATAGGGACTAATTATAAAATTTAACCTAAAATTTTCATTTGAAATGATGATTAAACATGCCTAGTCATTTTACCGTTACACCGTTAACGATAATTAACGGCTCAGTGACTAAAATGTTACAACGCGATAACGTAAGTGACTAAAACATAACATTTCAAACATAAGTGACTAAAATATAACCTGAGGCAAACAAAAGTGACCATTTTGATAGTTTACCCTTTTTTTAGTTAATTGCACCAAACATCCCCAAATTATAGCTCTTATTTTAAATTGTTCTTCAAACTTTAAAACATTCTAATTATATTTCAATGTTATATTAATAAAAAATATTAATTTAACAATTAAATTGGATGTCAAATATTATGTGATGATTTTAAAGAGAAAGTTTTAATGGTGATGATCAAATTAACGGTTTCAATAATAAAAGGACTTAATCAATATAATATCGATAGTTTAAAATAATTAGAACATTTTGAAGTTTGAGAACCAATTTAAAATGAGTTTCAGAATTTGAGAATGTTCGAAAATGTATAATGCAGTTAACTTTTTTTTCTAAAATGCTGCTGTATTTTTTTTTCTTAAAAGAAAAAGGAAATTTTCCACGGTTTTTCTAAGGAAAGGAGAGAATTATAAAAGAGAGGAAGTTTGTTTCTACAATATGAATTTTCTTTATAGATTCCTCATAGCCATTACAAGGCTATATAATATTCTGTCATATAGTAATGCTGAATCAGCAAATACTATATGCCAAATACGGAGCTGGCCTAACCAGTTATTTGTTCATATCTGATCACAATTATTGCGATCCTAGCAGACGAATTTCGATAAAAAAAAAAAAAACAGTTGAATTACATTTGTTAAACACACTTGAGAACCAGCAGCCATGGATGTGAGGCTCTAAAGGTTAGGGAGATAAGCAGATGAAGAGGTCTACTCGTCTCCTGGTCGAGGCGAATGAGCTTGGAAATTCGAGTACCAACGAAGAAAGCGCACAATCCTTTTCTTATTAAACAATAGCTATAAACATTTAAGATTCAGCACTTGTGTCTGAGGGCTCTTGATTTAGACTGAGTTGGTGATAGTTCATATAGTCGATGCCGCTTAACCGTACACAACATAAGATCTGCTCAGGCAACTCTTCAGGTTTATTACCCTGTTTGTAAGTAAATGAAATTAGCATCCTTTAAAAATCTGACAACCTTGGGAGGAGGGAGCGAAATTTACCTGAATTGTGAGGCCAACGTCTAAGATGCAGAACTTTAACCTATCTAGGAATGCATCGAAACCTTTCCTGGAGATGTAACTGAATCTGTGCATATCGATATCAATCTCGAAATAATTTTCTCCCTATGAAATTTCATTGAAGTGACTTGTGAGCCTCAGAAAGAAATCATAATGAAACAATGTTTCTTTACAATTCCTTTGCTACTTGTCATTCGATATTTTCAGAAGCTATAGGGAAACAATGGTCTCGATTGATGTTAATGGGGATTCCAAACAACATCAACCGCATATCACACACAACCCAGAAATACAAACCAAATTTCTTATTGCAGCTTGAGCTGTAATGTTCACAAAATCACATGTAGGAAATTGCGTTTATGAATGAAGTACTATTAGGTGCATCCTAAATTCATTCAACATATATATATCAAAATGATGCTACATGCATTCATAAGAAAATAAAGGAGAGACTTACTGAGTAGAATTCATGCTGTGGACGTGAAAGAACAGGCTTTTCATTATATGCCTGCATAAGCTTCCTCTCTGCGGCACTCATGTGAAGATCTTCCACATTTGCAACACGGCCTAATATTTTCAATCTTTCTCGAAATGGGACATTTGTATCTACAGGAAATCCTTTAACCTTTTCAACTCCATCATCAATTATTCTCTGTTTTAATGAAAACAAAATAGATTCAATAAAGTTAACTTGGTTGTAGATCAGGTAATGAAGTGGGTAATGAATGCATGAAGAACAAAATTCATATATATATGCATGAACAAGTAAGACAAATGCTTCATATATATATGCATGTTGGGAAAAAAATTCATAAAAACTAAAACCTTATGGCATGACAAGTAAGAGAGTTATCAAAACATTATGAGTGGAGATAACTATTGTAATTCTAATAGAATTTATGTTGTAGTAGCATAATTAATTAGGTAAATGTTTGTTTACAAATTAAAAGGAATATAGTACATTTAAAATTTAGCAGTATCCACCTTACCCTGATGTTTTCTTGAAAGTGAGGTGGAAGCTCCTTCAAGTAACTGTCGGAAAGCTTAAAGTACAGAACAAAATTCATCCCTTCCCCATCAATTTCACTATGAAAAAGTGCAGGAGGATACAAGGGAATCTGCATAGAATTCAAGGTTAGCATTAAACTCGACAGAAAAAGAAATGTTTTACAGTTAAAAGTTCTCTTCTCATGTGGCATGCGGCAAAATGTAGCACAGTTTTGGAATAAGGTAGAAGTGGAAACAAAAATTTCAGGAAGGCACAAGAACCAAGATGATTTTGTACTGAGCTGGCAGTCATTAGTTGCAGTAAGAAGTGAGTAAGAAGGCATAAGACAACATTATGTGGTACTTCCATCCCAAGGAAAGTAGAACAAGATGTAGTAAAAACTTATCCACTCAGAAAGGCAGCTGTACAAGAGAGATACCTGAACATTTACAACAAGGATAGATGGTAGTTTCCCTGAATGGCCAACAACAGGTAGTTCAACAAATCTAGCTATGTGATCTATTTTTCGTGGAGATAAGAATACATCAACGCCAAAAGGATAATATGCAGCATGGTTATGTGCAAAATCCTTCTTCTTATCCCTGCCATTAATAAATAGTTACCTGGTTAAGTAAGAAAGAGTCGTAGTAATACAAGATCCAACCATGTGAAGTCTAAATCTAAAAACTTCTAGAAGTCTCATGCATACTATTGCTTCATAAAAATCAATAATATTCCATAAAAACAATTATTTGCATAAATATTAAAGTACAGAACCAAGGAAAGTTTTACATACCTAAAATAATTTTCTGATCGAACCTTGAAAGTACCTGGCTCAATATGAGACCAACAATCAAACATTCTCTTTTCTGTAGGGCAAAATGGTACTTGAGACCCTGCTTTTGGTCTCTGAAGAAGCCTCTTCGACGAAACTGAGTTAAGAAAGAAAAATAATAAAATTTTAAAAAAATCCACCAGTCCTATTTATTGGGAAACATTGCTGCTTTCTGAGAAAGCACCAACTTTAACGGAAGAGAAAATCTAATCAGAGGAGACTCATCATCAAAACTCATCCCAGATTCATGGAAAATCATTTCACATGGATCCAGCGGGCTCTTGATAAGACAGTTCAACTAATTTCCATTCAATGGATAACATAGATACTCACATAGGGCAGCATTGGGATGCCCTTCTTTCCATTTAAATGGAAGTTTTAAGGCATTCTTTTTCCTTGCACTTGGTGGGCTAGAGCTGAGCGATCTTCTCTTTTCAACAGATGAAACAGTAGATGCAAGACAAGGTAGACAATTGCTTGGAAGAATGCCACAGTTATCCAACAATCCGACCTCCTTCCCGGGACCTTCACCAGCAGAGGAGGCAATATCATCAAGAAAAACAGGTTGCTTTACTTCATTTGAAGCCCCATCATACTTTAATTGGGGATTAACATCCTTTGAACATAAGATTTGACTATTTGAAATTCTAGCAGCCTCACTAGCAGAGTTGCATGCAGAATTACCAGTTGACAGACCCCCTGGTTTCTGCATCTGGTCAACTAAAGAAGAATGTTCTCCATAATTAGCATCTCTTAGAGATGAAATATTGGATGAAGCTACACCTTCAAGACCATTTAAAGACAACGTATCTGCAGATATGGATGTGTATGTAGTCAGTGGTGACTATTTCATATGATCTTTGAGAAAAAGAGAGTGAGTTTAAATAAGAAATTTCTAAGAAATATCCCTAAATAACATACCCTCCTGAACACTTTCAAACTCCTCTTCGCAGTCGGAGTCAAATACTGAAACTGGATCAAACCACAACTCTTGGCTTCCTGCCAAGGTGGCATCATCAAAACATTAGCTCTTCTGCTATAACTAAAATAAAACCTGTTCTAACTGAAATGCTATAATAACCATATTATCACATAACTTGAAACTTCAGCTATTCTGCTATAAGCCTGTAACTAAATAAAACTGTTTCAGCTGCAATTCAGTAAAGTTGCCCATATTTAAACATGACATAGTGAACAAGTAAAATAATAATAACAGTGATAATTATTGTCCCAATATATAAAAAACAGGGTCATAATCCTATCATGATCCCATCAAACTTGGGTCCAGGAGGGATGTTCTAGAGCACTCTTTTAGCTCCCATGTTCCAAATAGCAAATGCCAAATATAAAAAAACAAGAACCTGGAGAAAGAAATTGTAAATAGATTGTTTGTCAGTTATATAATCAAACAGAAGAAGAGCACTAATATTAGGAAATAAATTATAAAAAGAAAACCAGCTGGGAGAAAATGATAAATCACAGAAAGTAAACAATGAACCACTATAATAAATCTATTGACCAAAGGAAACATTCTTTTAAATTTTAACTAATTTAACAACTAATACACAAACACCCAGATTTTATTTTAATACATATAGCAATAAGAAAAATAAGCAAATATGATGAACATCACTGTTTTTAGAACTGGACCGGACCGGCAGTTGGACCAGGAACCTGTCGGGGTACCGGTCCAAAGAGAGGGATTGAACTGGTTGACCTGCGAACCAGCAGTTGAACCGGTTTTCTCTATTTTTTATTTAATGGATTTTTTAATAATTTATTTGATCAAACTGGACAAACCAGTCGGCTTGGGAACCGGTGGCCTGACCAGTTCAACCACCAATCTGGTTTTGAAAACCTTGATCAACATTCATTACACTTGAACATGTAGGATCTCAAATTTAGAAAATAAAGATATAACATAAAGATAAAGCAGGCACCAAAAACTGTAAATTCTATATGCATAACCATATATCAAATTCCAGAGAACAGAAGTCCAGTAACATATTGGGGGGCACATATGATAGATTTTTTTAGACAATCCCAATGTGGATGATACAGCATACCATAAGAGCAACAATGGAATAATACAGAAACTGGATTGAAGTAAAGCAATGAAGAAAAGAAGATGAAAGACGGGAAGGAAAATGGCCTTGAATCTTTAAATTGTCTTCTTTATTCCATGGTTAACAATTCCCACCTTAAAGTTTCTCTCTCTTCAAGTGATGTATAGAAAACTATGCATTAAGCTTCTAACACTGATATTTAAATCTTAACTCGCATAATACAATCCATAACACCCATGCTGATAACTAAACAAGTCAATATAAAATACAAACAGTACCACTAATTGTCTTGATAAGCCTATAGTTTATCCAAAGGCTTGTGGTTTACCCCTCCTTTGAGAGAAATTCTTTTATCAAATCTTCATACCAACTTTGTCCGTAGAATAAAACTGATCAAGACTAGCTGAATGCTTATAAAGATTAAAATAATAATCATAGAAACAACCATCTCAAACTTGAGACCAACAATGAGAACACTGCAGCAGCTAGCTCCAACTCAAATCAAACCCCAACCAGCTCAAATGCATCTACTACATCTTTAATTCCAATTTGCTAAAACTTAATAGAGGTAAATTAACATCTTTAATGAGTCAAACTTCATGATGGTAATCCTTTTTTTGGACGAAAACGTGATGGTGATCCTTGGTAGTAAGGGAAAGGTATCTCCTTTGCAGCCTGAAGGTTACTTGTTCGACAGCAGGAAAAGCCTCTTTGCATAACGCATGGGAAGGCTGCGCATGATAAACTACACTCCCCCAACCCTTGCTTTTGCAAGGAGGAATGTGCACCGAGGAGCACCCTTTAGTGGATTAAACTACGTACTCTAGAGTTAAGAATTCTAGTTCTGCTTTTCTATGGGAACTTTTTACACCGTGTTGCACTGGCACATAGGGGGAATTAAGTTTCACAAGAATCCTACTTTTGAATTTTGGTTATGGTCAAAATTCCCCTATATCAATCTATATTCCCTCTGATTATCAACAAACACAAAGAGGAACAATCAGTATCAAAATCCCAATGTTGGGATTTCTCGAACTATGAAAAAGAAAAATAGATACCAATTGATCATCTAAAGACTAGGTCTCCACAAATACATAATTCACAACAAAAATTTCACCTTTTCAAAAAAGAAATAGCAGTTATCACAAAGTCTTTCAACCCATATAATACAGACATGCATTTCCTGATATAACGTAACACCAAAACCCATCAAAAGAAAAAAAAAAGACCAAGTTTTGATGTGTGAGAGAGAGAGAAAGAGAGGAGAAACCTTGAAAAGCTGGGTTGGTGAAGGAAGAGCGACGATCGACATTATCAGAGGAACCCTCGGAAAGACGAGAAGGCGCCCTTTTCTTAAAGGTTTTCCTTCTTTTACGACTCTTCTTCTTAGAAGACCTCGACCTTTGGCCAACACAGCCTTCAGGTCTAGACACACAAGAACCCATCTCTATTGATCCTTCGTTTCTAAGCAGAGATCAATTCATCACCTCCCCTATGATATCACCATCTCCAGAAAATGGCAAAGGGAATCCCCCACACAAACATACAGCGACACAGGGAGAGAGAGAGAGACGGCGGAGTCTTTTAAGAGAGAGAAAAAGGAATTAAACAAACAGGAACAGCACCATCAATATCATTAACAACGGCGAAGAAAAACTACCATTTTTATTTATTAACGATATATTCATTGTTGAATTAATTGTTAATTGTCTATATCTTGTGGAGATATTATCCACTGGATTACAATTTACAACATACCACTTTAAGGGTGAAGATAAAATAATAATAATAAGGAAAAAAAACACTTCTTTTATTGATGAATGTGAAGAAATTGTACAATTAAATGTAATGGTTGCTGAAAAGAGAGAAGAAAAAGGTAACGTGGTTTTCAGTTTTCCTAAAAAATTTAAATTATTTATAGTTAATTGCACATGACATCCCTACACTATGATTCTCATTTTAAATTAGTCCTAAACTTCAGAATGTTTCAATTACATCCCCAAACTATCGATGTTATATCAATCTGGTCCTTCTATTATTAAAAATTTTAATTTAATTGTTAAATGACATGCCAAATCTTATGTGGTATATTTAAATTAAAATTTTAAAGAAGAGTAAAATGTTACGCATAATTTTAAAAGTTAAAACTAAAAAAAAAGGCATGAATCATAAAGCTTTTGTAAAAGTTTTGAAAACCTCAAAAATACATATTTCTTTTAATTTTTCATTTTAAACTATGTCACATAATATCTTATGTCTTATTTAAGAGTTAAATTAATGGTTTTAGTAATCGAAATACCTTATTGATATAACCTTGATAGTTTGAGGATGTAATTAGAATGAATGTTATAGCTTAGGGATTTATATTGGAATGTTTTGAATTTTAAAATGAAAACAATAGTTGAATGAATTTTTCAATATTTTTTTAAATGGAGTAAATAGTTGAATAATTTATATAACAGAGTCTATGTCCAGAATTCGTGGTTGTCCCTCTCAATAATATGCCTTACCTTGTTGGTAAAATTGATTGCTTTTATCCCTATTCGAATTGCTTAGAAGTTTGATTTAATTTGTATGTTCATCTTCGATCAACACTGGGCTTCTCATGCAAATTATGAAATTATAATTGTAATACTAATTCGAAAAATAGTATAAAATAAAATTGAAAATCATAAAGTGAAACTTTTATATTAGGCGATGTAGGGGGTGAGTTTATAATGAATTCAATATAATATGTATTACAAACGAAATAAAATGTATGATGATGAATCATGAGTATTATAATTTATCTCATCATTATTTAAAAGGTTCTTTCATCACTTTCTGGTGCCATTCTCATTTGATTATGTCTTGAAAATTTCTCTTCAAAACCCGTTATTTAACTCTAGTATTTTGAGACACTTCAAACTTATTAATGGTAATAATCTTCATTTGTTGAATGTTATTTATAATGATAAATCTCAATTTTAATTAGTATAATAAAGTATTATTAATAATTAATATATCCAATTCATGATTCAAACCAATAAAATTTTATTATACAAAAAATTTATTGATATGATTTTATCTATTAATTTTATAGAAGATTTTATCTATTAGTATAATATAGTTTCAAAACATTAAAAATTTATTATTGGGAAAAAAGCTTATTTATTTAATGTCAGTTTAGTAACTAAATGAACATTAAAGGATAATTTTGTCAATTCAAAAATTTTTCAACTCGTACTTTTATATATCATAGATATAGATTATAGATAGATTATTGTGTGTTTTATTATTTTTAAAATTAAAACGAACACTTACAAAATACTAACCTCAAAATAATTTCTTTTCACTTTGACATTTAGAGTACTACAAAATGCGGAGAATTAATTATTAGGCTTGCTCGAAAAATATATTGAGAAGTAAAAAATAATTTCTTTTTCAATTATTTTCCTATTTTCTAAAAATTTCACCTATGTAATGAATCAACATGTGAATTCTAGATATAATGTAATATTTTACTTAAAAACTAGTACATTGTTTTAGGCATAATATTTTAAAGAATAATAATAGGTGTCCTAATTAATAAAAATTACATTTTACTCATTTAGTTATGATTTTTTATCACCCAATTATGAAAAGTTATAAAATGGTCATTGAACCATTCAATTTTGACTTTTTGGTCACTCAACTGTCTTGAGTTTCGAATATTTTCATTTTTACATTAGTTAATTGATGACCAAAAAAAGAAATAATTAGGTGACTATTTTATAAGAGAATCAAAAAAAAGAAAAAAAATCCATAGTTGAGTGAAATCTATTTCTTAAATTAGTAATTTTTTTTATTTGCATTAATAGTATCCATAATTAAAAATGTTTTTTTTGTGGGATTTCATTTTCAATATTTATAGTAACTTATGGGAGACATTTTAAAATATGTAAAGAGAAAGAAAAGGAAGTTGTGGGGTTAGTAGCCGCAGCTTGGGTAGCGCTAATCATAAGCCATCTCTTTCTCTCATCTGCTTTTGTATTTTTGGAGTTAGGGCCCACCATGATAACACGTGCCATTTTCTGATTAGGCAAACGTGTGGGGAAAAAGTCTGGCGCACCAAAGCCTGGGTTCTGCTGGACTATTTATTTCGCTCCTTGTCGGCAATGTCTATTTTTAGTATTTTATACTAAAATTATATTTTATAAGCAGATCCTAATATATTTTACAATAGGGTAAACAACACTTTTAGTCACTAATTTATGAATGAGTTTATGTATTGGTCACTTAACTAAAAAAAGTTACAATTTGGTCATTAAATTATTCGAAAGTTTTCATTTAAGTCAAAATTTTTTATTTAAGTCATTGGGTTATTAAGTATTTTTTTAAAAAGTTCCGTCGGCGAGCTCCAAGCAAGACTGAAGAAAAAAATTGTTTGAATTTTGATTCGCATATTCGTGGCGCCTATAGTTATTTCATAAAAAAAGAACTGAACTTTAGATGAGAAGGAAAAAGAGAGTTTTCAATTGGTGTAGGCAGTGCGAACAAAGAAAATCATATAACATCACTTTTATCAGTCTAGTGACTTAAATGAAAACTTTTATATAGTTTAATGATCAAATTGTAACTTTTTTAAGTTCAATAACTAAACAAAAATTTACCCATAATTTAGTGACTAATGATATAATTTACACTTTACAATAATAACTTAAAATAATTAATAAAATATAAGATAAAGCGACATCAACTAATATGGGCCATAACTTTTTTATTCAATTGCACCATAAATTAAGAAAAATAGCAGTATGGTGAGGTTGGATGATTGATGCCTCTTTTCGCACTGATAAGGACCCTCCATTTGATAAATATATTGTATTAGGTTAAATTTTGTAGGATAAATTATATAAATGTTACTTTAATTTTTTATATATTTAAAATTTAATTTTCGTATTTTTATTTTAAAATTTTAGTTATTTTTAAAATTTTAAAACTAAGGTTTAAATATTAACACAAGTTCAATTTGAGTAAACATATAATTAGATCGGCCAATTAAATTAAATTGAAACAGTTTATTTAAAAATAAAACTTTTATTAAATCAAATGACATATGATTGTGTAATAAATTATGATTATAGTCCATCTACTATGTTTAAATTTCGTGTTTTCATTTTAATCGGATTAGTTAAGAATGTCAATTATTTGGAATAATTAAAGCTATTGTAGAAGTAGGGACTAAATTATGTCAAATTAAAATATAAAGACTAAATTCTAAATGTGAGAATAGTAGATAGTTCGAAATTACAAATTTACTAGTATCTTATAATGATTAAAAGATGAACTGTGTCATGAGTTAATTCAAATAATTAGTACCCTAAATAATTTCGGTAGGTGACATGGTTTTAATAGAAAACACTTATTCCAACTCATAATTTTAAACTAAATTTTTATGTTAAAATTGTTTTTTTTAAATTCATGTAAAAATTTAATCAAATTAGTTAACATCGTTAATTATTTGGACTAACTAATAACATTATAAAATATAAGGATCAAATTATGTATAAAGATTAAATCTTAATTTTAGGCATAGTAGAGGAACCAAAATGAGATTCCACCATGTTCCTAAAATATATAAAAATAAAACGGTATTGACAACAAAAATGAGGTGAGAATTTTAATCGAAATAAAATATTTAAGGGTTAACTACACTGCGATCGCCTAACCATTACTAAGTATCTTTTTTATTACTCAATTATGAAAAATTATAAAATGGTTTTTTGTCATCAACCGTTAAACAGTTGATGGAAAGATGACTTGAAAACTTTTAAAATTTGCATAATAGCAAATTTAACC
The DNA here is from genome assembly GCF_025698545.1 of Gossypium raimondii. NCBI lineage: Eukaryota > Viridiplantae > Streptophyta > Magnoliopsida > Malvales > Malvaceae > Gossypium > Gossypium raimondii. The sequence goes on from NC_068568.1 coordinate 7,888,719, forward strand.
CTAAACATTATACATTATGCCAATTTAGTATTGATTCTAAAAAATTAACCCTCAACGTTTACACATTGTGTAATTTGATCCTTTTTTTCAATTTTGCTTTCTTTTTGACCATTTCACCTAAAAATCTAATAACTAAATTTGGTTAGAAATATATCAAAATGGAAACACCCAAAAATCCAAGATAATGATTTTCATCTTTTCTCATTATATTTAATTTAATCCAAAATGTCACAAGTAACGGTACAACCTGGAAAAAAAGAGATCAAATTATAGAATGTGTAAGCGTTTAGGGTTAAATTTTTTAAATAAAAGCTAAATTGACATAATTTATAAATGTTGAGCGTCAAAGTTATTGTTATGCCAATTTCAAAAGTTGCCAAGTTATCTTTTCGTTAATAATTCAACGACTGATAACTAAAAAAGAAAAATTCAAATAGTTGGGTGACCAAAAAGAAAAAAGTCAAATAGTTGTGTGATCATTTTATAATTTTTCATAGTTAGGTAATCAAAAAGAAACTTCCTAATAGTTTAATGATTACTAGTGTAGTTTACCTAATATTTACACTAACTAATGTCATTATAAAATTGAAGTACCAAATAACATCAAATTTGAATGTAATATAAAGACCAAAATTAAAATTTAATTATTAATATATAATCTTAAAAGAAAGTATTCCTTTCATTTATAGTTGATAGGTATTCTTACACAATCATAATATGTTTTAGAATATTTATTCAATGAATTAATTATTAAAACTAAATTATTTAGATAAATATATAAAATTATAAAAATAATTCAAAAAATCTAAAAAAAATCCCAACATCACCTTTAGGCATGGGTCAAAATATTGCCCAAATAAATGAAACCAAAAATTACAGATTTACAGCATGTAAGAGTTGGTAATGTTGATGCGGGTGTGAGTGAGTCTCACCGCCGCCCTTATTTTTCGGGCGCTCATTTGCTATAAATTTTAATTTAATAAAATAATATTAACTTGAGAGGGAAGACGGAGAGCAATGGAGAGTCGTCTTCTCATGTCAAGACATACACCATTCACTTGTCTTAATTGATTTTTTTTAAAATTTATTTTTCCAGAATTTTGACGCTAAAATTGAGATCGGATTTGGTCAAAAGTCAACATCTTAAGCTTTTTAATATTTTATTTGTTAAAAGAAGGACTTTATTGCTTGTTGAAAAATATTTTCTTACATTTTAGAAGGAATTGGATTTGAATATATTAGATTATTACACACTTTTGATCTAGCTGAAAAAGATTTATTTATTAAAATTATAAAAACTAAATGTATGTTTTGAGTGTGGTTTATATGGTCACATGAAAGATATTTGCTCAAAAACGGGTGGTGGCAAAAGGTCGGATGGTGATGATCTAACTGGCCAGACAATGAAAGAAACGAATGAGAATTGACAGTCGGCTTCGATTGTTTCTCGAAATTCACGTCGACCGTCTCAGAAGCTAATTGGAAAGAATCAGGGTTCAATCCTAAAGAATACATGATCAAGATTTGACTTAATTGTTGACTTAAATGATCAAATTTCTTTTCATCCTGGTCTTGGGTTGGGCTCCACAAAGGAAACAGGGAAAAATATTCAAGCGATAGTTGAAGGATCCTCTAATGGGTTGAAGCTAATGGCTTCCAAATCCAAAGGTAAAAAGGTTAATGGTATTTGACTAGCCTCTAAAGGGATTGGTAACCAAAGTGGGCGAGTTTCGAAAGGGATAGTTATTAGAGAACTGTCACAGCAGGTTGCTAACATTATAACTAAAACTACTAAGAAGTAGAACTTTGTTGAGGCTCACAGGCCCGTTCGACTTGATCCAAAATTCCACTCAATGGCCATTATCGACCAAAACTGTAATCCCAATATGTTGGGAGATGACGATAATTCTATTGTTGTTTATGATTTTGGTCTTGTTGAGGGTGGCTCATCTAAGTCAATTCCGTTAGATAAATTTGAGAAGCGGTTGGATGATGGTCGGAGGGATTATCCACCACTAGAAAATCATGACTATAATTTTGGGGAACCTATGGTGCGAGTTGTAGATGTGGCTCATTCTATTATGGTTGTGATTGAATCGACTACGGATGGTGCAGATGTTCAAGTTACAGATGGCATGAAGATGGGTGACTTGCCTGCTAGAAGCAACCAATAGCCTATTTATGGATTGGTTAGTTTTTCTCATATTGCTTTGTTATTTTTGAATGGGTGTCTCTTTGTTTAGAATTGTAGGGCTATAGGAGCCATCGATTTCATCGGTTTCATCGGTTCATAAATGAGTATAACTAGGAGTTTGATTTTGACATTTTCTCTTTACTTAAAACGCGAGTTAGTGGTATGGTGGTAGATTTATCTATCTCTCGTCTTGGTTTTCAGTTTTCGCATAGGGTTGAATCGAGAGGTTTTACTGGTGGTATTTGGGTTCTATGGACAAATGCGGTGGTCATTGAGGTTCTGGTTAATCACTTTCAATATGTTCACTTAGGAGTCTGAGTTAAGTCCATTGGTTTTTTTTTTGCTCGTTGTTGTGTATGATAGTCCACAACTAAAGCTCTATAACAGTTATACAAGCTTGCGGATTGTGCTGATAAGCCTTGGGTGTTGGTTGGTGACTGGAATGTGATCTCTTTGTTAATGAGTATAGGGGGTCTCGGGTGTCTTATTCGAGATGGTGCTCTTTCTTTGATGAATTTTTATTTCGAAATAATCTGATGGATATGGGCTTTACAAGACCAAGGTTTACGTGGAATAGGGGTGATGTTTTTTAGCATCTAGATATGGCTATTTGTAATATTCAACGGTGCAATGTTTCCTAAGGTATAAGGTTCAAAATTTTCATTGACTTAAATATGATTATCGACTTATGTTAATAAGGTTGGATAATGCAGCAATGAATTTTTTTGCTCTGTCGTTCAGATTTCGTGTGGCTTGGTTCAGTGATGGGAACGTTTAAGGATATGGTCAAGGCTAATTGGCAATCAACGAAGGATATTTCTACTACCATTGATAATTTTGCTAGGGCGGCTCAAGTCTGGAATCAAGATGTCTTTGGTAACTTGAGAGTTTGTAAGAGGAAGGTGATTGCAATAATTTGAGGTGTGCAGGATGTTATTGATAATAGGTTAACTAAGAATTCGAGAAAACTTGAATGAAAGCTTGGTGTAGAGTTGGAGAAGATTATGGAGTTGAATGAGCTCATGTGGCAAAAACAGTAGATGATCGATTAGTTGGTGAATGGTGATAAGAATACTAAGTTTTACCATCACAAAGTCATGAACAGGTACCGCCTTACCTATATCAATGGGCTTAAATTGAAGACTGGGATGTGATGTGTTATGAGCTCACCCTTAAATGGGCTGCGATCAATTACTTCTTGTGTATTTACTCTATTGATGAAGTAGCCCTTGTTTGTTTTCCAGATTTAGGCTTTTTTTGGAGACTTAGATCAATTATCTACTAATATGACAAACATGGAGATTAAGGTAGCTTTAGATACTATAACTCATTTGAAGGTGCTTGGCATAGATAGTCTTCACACTAAGTTTTTTCAAAGTTAATAGAATATAGTTGGAGAGTCTGTTTGTAAATTGGTTAATGATGCTTTTGGTGGTAAATCGATTGACCTGGTTATTTCCAAAACTCTTCTTGTACTTATCCCAAAGGTGCTTTTATAACACCCCTAACCCGTGTCCATCGCTGGAACAGGGTTACAGAGCATTACCGAAATATACAGATTAAATACAGACATTTCATATTATTTAACATTCATGTCAAAAATTATTCATAAAGTCCCTTATATAAGCTCACGAGGCTTAAAACATACCTTAGAAACAAGTCAGGACTAAATCAGAAACTCAGAGAATTTTTTGCGAAACTTTAAAAATTTTCCAAGATTCAGGGGACATACGCCCGTGTGGTCAGGCCGTGTGGGCACTCAGAATAGAGCACACGTCTTGCCCGTGTGGACGAAATAAGGCCATTTCTAAGCCATATTTCTCACCCAAATTTGCCTTCCACCTATATAAACAGTTAAACATATTCTTAAGCCAATTCAAGACGTTCAAATCCATTCAAAATCAAGTCTTATACATGATTTAATACTTCTTATAACCAAGTATACAAACTTACCTAACTTACCAAATTCACATATATGCATATTTTACCAAATATGCTAACTCAATTTTAATCATTACTATACCAATATGACTCTATCAATCAACCATTACAAACACATATCAAACATGATATAGCCTCTTATATTCACATCAAAACATGTCCATCACAAGCCATTCCAATGGCTAGTTACAACCAAAATACATACTTGCCAACAATGACCCAATTCAACCTATACATGTCATTATATCTGAAAGTAATTTACTAATTACACCAAAATGAACCGATGGATAGTGTGATGTTGCTCCGACCAGCTTCCAACAAAATTGAGCTTCCGAATTACTATAAAATAGAAGAAATAAACAGAGTAAGCTTTAAAGCTTAGTAAGTTCGTATAACAGGAATTTAACTTACCAATTAATTCACATTTAAGATAAGCAAATAAAATACATCTCAAAGCAATTTGGCCAATTTTCTAAACACATATCCTCATCAAGTACGTTAGTCATGTAATTTAAATGAATATCAACAAACGTATGTGAGCTCATCAATAATCAATTTCCATATACTTATACTTTTCACATCAAATGTCCATGAACATGCACATATCATATCTTGTATTTCAAGTATATATATTCGTAACAATTCGTTTCAATTTCATAATTTCTCATGTCAGAACTTTACCCGATGAATCATTTATAATATCGATGGATACATAAGTAGTACAAATAAAGTGTACAAATCTGTAATCCGTCAATTCATATTCGGGAGTGCTCATGTGAGCACATAAACGGGAAGCTATCTCTCGAGCCATATAATGAGAAGCTTATATGAGCCATTTAATGGAAAGCTTATTCGGGCTGTATAACGAGATGCTCATTAGAGCCATAATCAGGAAGCTCATACGAGCCAATAACGGGTAGCTCCGAAAAGCCATTAATCGAGAAGCTCCAGACAACCATATATCGAAAAGTTCAAGCGAGCCATATCGGGAAGCTCCGGAGAGCCATTAATTAGGAAGTTCACAAAGAGCCTTTAATCGGAAAGCTCATGAAAAGCCATATATCGGGACACTCATAAGAGTTGTGGTGTGTCTACAACACATGCACAATCACAACCAATCGGGATGCTCCGAAAAGATATTAACGAAAAACTCGCAATAACCATATAACGGGAAGCTTGAGAGAGCTAATAACGGGGCGCTCTTTCGAGCCGTGGTGCGTCCGCAACATATGCAAGACCACAGCCAATACGGGAAATTCTGTATCCATCGAATTTCATTTATTCAAACGGGACTTAACATTTATCAGACTTTGTCGGATATGTAATCAATTTCATATATATGGCATTTATATAATTCACATATACTGTAATGGCCCAAATTCAAAGTTATCGGAATAGTGGTTTCGTAACCACAAATCCGATTTAAAGATAAATTTATTTTAATATTTTTGCATGAATATTGGTATGATAGGAAAATCGTATGAAAATATTGATAGAAAAATTTTACCGATTTAATGGTTAGTTAGAAAAAGAAATTATTGAAGAAATTAGGTAAAAATAAGGTATCGAGACTTTGATCTCGTAAAACCGAGTCAAAAATAATTTTATAAATAATTATGAAATATTAGTAATATGGTATAAAAATTTCGTTAGAAAATTTTAATGTTTGGATAGTCAATTACGTAAAAAGGACTAAATTGAAAAGTTGTAAAAGTTACTAGAAGGATTAAATAGCTCAATTGTTAAATGAGGAGGGACAAAAATTGCAAATAGCCCCAAAATGAGATATTTTGGGCGGCAATAGCTGAGAAAAATCAGGAGAATTGAAGAATTAAGGGTAAAATTGGAATATTGCAAAAATTTGCTTTAAAAGTTAGGACTAAAGTGGAATATCTAGAATTCTCTTCATATTTTCTGCACTCTCATCAGCCAAAAACGTCCTAAGGGTTTCTTCAAGCTGGTTTTCATAATTTTTGCACCAAGTGAGTTAATCCTTGCCTTTTCTTATAATTTTGTGTTTCTAAGACTTTTACAACTAGGTCCTATTACTAAATTCATTAGTTTTTGATTTCATGGATGAAATTGAAAGTCACTATGGTTGAGTGCTGTAAGTTCATGATGAAATAGCATGAAAGTGAAGCTTTAATTTGTTTATGAAATGATTTTATTAGGTAATTTCAATAGAAATTGATTTATAGGACCTAATTGTGAAAAGGTTTGGAATTAAAGTCTAGTGCTAAAATTCTGATTTCCAAAGGTTATAAAGTAGTTTAAAGTGATGGGATAAAGTGTTTATTGAGAAAAATCAGCTCAATTGAGAGGTTAATTGAGCAGGGATGAAATTATCATTTATTGAAAGTTTAGGGAAAAATGGTAATTAACATCATACACTAAAACAGTTTTGGACAGCAGCAGTAGTCCAACTTTAAAAAAATCACCAAAAATTGTAGAGATCGAATTAGAGGATGAATAAAATATAAAATTAAATCTTATTGAGCCTAGTTTCTCATAGAAGAAATGGTTTAATCAATGGAGTTGTAAATCATGAGATATAATAGATTTTGTGATACAAGGTCATAATGAATTCGGGTTCCCCTGTTCTGACTTTGGAAAATCATTAAAAATTGTACAAAAATGATTATGAGTTATAATTTATATGGTTAGAATCCTTAATGAGTCTATTTTCATAAGAAACAAGTGTAAACATCATCCAAATTCTGTACAATGAGATAATTAATTTTTAGTGAAGAGGGGTCGGAACTGTCAAACAATGAAATAGGGGAAACTTTAAAGAATAAACTGTACTTATTGGCTACACCAAAAATTCTGAAAATTTTATGGTAAGAAGATATGTGAGTCTAGTTTCAGGGAAAATTAACGGATCTTGATTTGGAGTTCCGTAGATCAAGATATAAATAATTTAGTGACTGTGACTCAGTGAGATAGCTTTGAATGCACTATAAATAATAATGGAATTATAGAGAATCTTACACATGAACATGAAATGTATTAGATTAATGATTAAATTTATTTATTTAGATCCAGAAAGTTCAAATACGAAGCTAGATCGAGGAAAAGAAAAAGTTTGGGATTAGTAGATTTTTTGTTTACGAACAAGTATCGAGGTAAGTTCGTGTAACTTGAATTATATTCTTAAATGCTTAAAATGTTTGTTATTGATGTGAAAATGAATTGGATGTTTATTGTATGATAATTGATGAAGTATTGATATTCTTGATGAAAAGAGAAAATAAATCCCGGTTGAATGGAAGGAAAATTCGATGGATCTCTGAAAAGGAATTGACGGTAAAAAGGATCTAGCCCGGACGGGTGATCCTATCCTGATATAGCCCTCCCGAAGAATATGTGGAAAATGGATTTAGCCCGGACGGGTAATTCAATTAGGGTCTGAATTTAGCTTTGGTGGTAATTCAGATCCAAGCTCATTAGAGTAATTGTCATTGCGAGGGATTTAGCTTTGACCGGTAATCCCGACAATACTCTATGAGTTTATATTCTGAGGATTTAGCTTTGGTGGTAATCCCTTTGTAAGGATGAGGTTCATGGAGTGTGCTCTCTGAAATGGAAATGTGCGCACATGAATATGAATTGACGGACCCGAAATTGTACACTAAAGTGTACCTCTGAAAATCCATCGAAATTCCAAGTAGTTCAACGGGATAAATATGGAAAAATAACAAGGAAATGGAAATCATGGAATTGATGAGCTCATCAATCATGATATATATTATTGATACGCGGAAATTATTGGACTAATTTGAATGTTGAGTTTGTGCATGATAGGGGAATAATGTATTGACTGGATGTATGAATGTTTATTGCATTGTATGAAAAAAAATATTAGGTAAGTATAATTCCTGTTACATGAGCTTACTAGCAGAAAGTGCTTACCCTGTTTCTTTTTCCCCTGTTTGTAGAGTTAAGAGCTCGGAGGTCGGATTTGGTCAGAGACACATCACACTGTCAACCTCAAGATCTCGGTACATAAAGAAACTTTATTTTGGAAATCAATGGCATGTATAAGCTAGTAAAGTAGATGTTAATGTGGAATGAATGTATGGTTAGCCATTAATATGGCTAACAAATTTTGGTTTTGGTATGTGATAAGATTATCTTATGAATACGGTAAATCTATCTTGAAAATATTTTGAAATGGATTGGTTGTGTTGGATTGGTCTCGGTTTTAAAATTTTAGGGAAGAGTAGATATTTATAAACGGGTTATATTGAGTTAAAAAAAATTGTATTCAGTAAGATCTGGTAATACCTCGTATCCTATTCCGGCGACGGATACGGGTAGGGGGTGTTACATATACAACATCCAATTCAAACATATAAATATACACAATTTAGTTACACGAACTTACCTTGACAAGTGTTCGTGAATTGTAATATACTAATCCGATGCTTTTTATTTTCCTCGATCCAATTCCGTATTTGGTCTATCCGGATCTATACAAGTAAATTTAGCTCAATTCAATACAATTCATATTCAATTCAATCCAATTCACATCTTAGGCAAAATTTACTATTTTGCCCCTATACTTTTATTTAATTATGATTTCATCCCTAGGCTCGGAAAATGAAATTCATGTAATTTAATCCTTATTCCAAGCTTAGCCGATTTTTGCATGTAACATTAACAGCCCATGTATTTCATAAAATTCATAATTTTTCCATGAATTTTACATCTTTACAATTTAGTCCCTAAATTACAATTTCATCAAAATTCACTTTACAAAAGTTGTTTATCTATCAACAACCTTTCATTTTCCACTATAAAATTTCATAATTAAACTATATTCATTCATGAAAAATCCTAACACTTTGATACATTTACAAATTAATCCACGAGATAGCTAAATTACGCTATTATGATATCGGAAATATGAAAATTATTAAAAGCGGGACAAGAAAACATACCTAATTAAGCCAAAATAGCTTGCTTGAGTTTAGCACCCATAACTAGGGTTTCCATGTCTTTAATTTGGGAAAGATGATATAAAATGATGATATTTCTTATTTAATTAAAATATCATCTTTTATTATTTCATATTTCAATTTAGTCCTTTTCTTTATTTAATTTTTCATGGATGAATCATCATACTTATCTACTAAATCCTCTTAATGGTCTATTTTCTATATAAGGGCCTCAAATTTTGAATTCCATAGCTATTTGGTACTTATAGCTATTAGAACTCAACTTTTGCATTTCATACAAATTGGCCATTTTATCAATTAAACATGTAATCGGTAAAATTTTCTTAACAAAATTTTTATATGATATTCTTATCATACGGTAGACCATAAAATAATTTTTCTTATGGGCTCAAATTTGTGGTCCCGAAACCACTGTTTCGATTTTACTGAAAACGGGCTGTTATAGCCTTACCCTAAAACTTTGTCCCAATATAAACTGATTAGTATGTGTTCTATTATCTATAATGTCTTGCATAATTTATCCAAGTCAAATGAGTTTTATTGCAAGTCGTTTGATCACAAAAAAGTGATGATTGCTCAAGAGGTGATTCACACCATGCGAACCAATCAGGGTTGAAACAGATGGACGACTTTAAAGGTATACCTAGAAAAGGCTTATAATTGTATTCATTAGGATTTCCTTGATGAAATTCTTGGTTTAGTGGGATTTCTAGTTAATCTTCATTCCTTGATTATAGGGTTGGATCTGGTGCCCTAAGTGTAATATTTTCGTCTATGTACACTTTTTCTTTTCAAACAAATTGGTTTAATAATATCATTTAATTACACTAATACCTTTTGTATATTGTCCTCAATGGTTTTTACACGTAAAAAAAATGAAAGCAAATATTAACTCACTGCTTATCTAATTTTAACTAATACTAAGTGATATTATGTGGTGAGATCTTTATACGAAAGGATAACTTGTATTAGTAGATTAATCTAAACATGTCCTTAGTCTAATAAAAAAATGAGCAAACCTATTGAAAGACTAATATGTGCCTATCAAAACCAATTAGAAAGATGTTTTGTCTTGGGCATCAGAGCAAATAACTTTTAAAAGATAGAGACATAGTTGCGACAAACAGTACATCAGACAAGATCCAAGTAGAATAGATCCTAGATCCATTTATGAATTTATTTACTTGTGACGTTCATAATGTGACATACCTTAATCCTGAGTGGATGATGGACTATGTATGTGTGTCTTGTATACTTTAATGTAAGCAAAAGCCTGAGTTCAAATAGATAAGGAATGATTCTTCGAGATTCGCCGAGTAATTTGGTTACATAACACTTATGTCTGTTTCTAGCTCATATGAATTATTCTAAAAATAAATAAAATAGTTCTTATGTGGAAATGATAGTTCAAGATCTAATTACATATCTCGAAGAATTAATAAAATAATAATTACAACCATTATAGTTTCTAGGAATCACGACTTTGGCAAAATTAATTTATCATAAAAATAATAAAATAATAAAAATACATTAATTCACATACATAATTCAAAACATGCTAATATCTTATAAAAAATTAACCAAACATAATAAAGAGAGAAATTTTTGGTATTTGTTTATACTATAAATAGAGCACAACCTAGCTATGATACCAGTTGTTGGAAAAAAATCGGTTCGAAAACAGTTTTCTTGCATAGAGAAAAAATAAAAATTTGAAAACCGAGTTGATTTGTGATATTTATAGCAATGAACTATTTCCAAAAAGTACATGTGCTTTGTGCGAGACGGATCCTTGACGTTCCAAGCTTTCAGCCGAACGACATTCTCCGCTATTCTCGTACCACGAATCGCTTCAAGTGTGGGCTCGAACAATCACGAATCAAACATAGAACTATAAATAATTTTCTTACTTTCAGTAAGAAAGTAAATCTCTCTTATAGAAATCGGTAGAATTGTTATTCTCAAAAAATAGAATTTATACTTAAAAATAAATTCTCACTATTTTTGGGTAGAATAACAATATCTCAAAGTTGTGTGTCTTTAGCGCTACCAGTGCCATCTATTTAATAGAAGAATCCTAGTTTAATTAGTAGAATACAAATAATACTTATTTAATAGAAAAATCAATCCCCTAGTTGAATTAGGAGAGAATATTATGAGGGGTTTTGGGTCTCTCTTGTATTGGGTCCAATTATACGTGCTTACTGGACTTTTAACCTAGCACTTTATAACTTAATCCAACTCGATACATGTTTTTCTATTTCCCAAAATAAATATTATTAAATTGATATAAATAAATTAATTTTCTAATTAAATAATTTTCTCAACCCAATTCTAATATCATTAAAGTCATGATGACTTTATTGTAAAAGAATTTATGAGAAAATATATTTAATTTTACATTCAACAGATTCTCAATGACCAATTAATTTAATTCCATTTATAAACTTCAATTATTTACATAAATAATAATTCAAAAAACTTAAATTAATTCTTAGGTAATTTCCATACTTAGTGAGAAACCACATTCATTTCTGAATGTAACTCATTTCTCTAACTTTATCATTTTATCTATTTCTTTTCATTTGATTCAACATGCAATTCATTTTTGGTTTCAATGAGCTAGCGGATGGCTGATTAAACATACGTGATTAGGGCTCAAATGATTTATAATTAAGTTCTAGCTTTTCGCCTATTAATTATAAACTTATTTAGTCACAAAGGTATTCTACTATAGTATAATGGCTAAGCTCTCTCCAATTACATACTATTACGAAAGCTACTCGATTAGTGCTTATCCAATGACATTGTCATAAGTGTGTTACCTTAATAAGATATCTTTAATCTCTTTAGGATAAATCCGTTCTCCTAATATGATCCTATTTTATCTTATAGTAACCATTATAACTTCTTTCATGAAAAAGTCAATTACTATCAAATAGTAATTAATTCATTTATCACAAAGACAAACGACTCATGACCATGTTTGCTTTTCATCTGTCATGTAATACCAATGAGAGGATATCATTTACCTATTTCTTAGGCTATGAATTCCATTATTGTGAATGGTTCTGCATATTGCAAAAGTCGTATACACAACGCACCAGCTTTCAGTTCTTTATCTATTTGAACTCAAGCTTTTACTTGCATCAAAGTATATGAATCACGTATACATAATCCATCATCCACTCAATATTGAGATATGTCACACTATGAACGTCATAAGTGAATAAATCCATAAACGAATTCAGGATCTATTCTACTCGGGTCTTGTTTGATGTATTGTCAGTTCAATCGGTCACATCTATGTCTTTATCTTCTGGAAGTCATCCGCTCCGATGCTCAAGATAAAGTATTTCTCCAATTGGACTTGATAGACGACGTATTAGTTTTTCAATCAGTTTACTCATTTCTGATTAGACTAAGGACATGCTTAGCTTCATCTACTAATATAAGTTATCTTTCTGTATTATGATTGGACCACGTAATACCACTTAGTATTAGTTAAATATTAGATAACCAGTGAGCTAATATTTACTTATATTTTTCTTTGCATGCAAAAAACATTGAAGATAATATACAAAGGGTATTAATGTAATTCATGAATAATTTTATTAAACCAATTTGTTTGAAAAAATACAAGTGTACATAAACGAAAATATTACACTTAGGACATTAGATCCAACAACATGATTGGCTGATGATTAACTTAGAGTGTTCGAAGATAGTTGTTGGCCGATTTTGGTCATAATACGGAAACGATAGCTCATGTTCTAAGGGACTGTCCATCTATACGAATGATATGGCAATCGGTAATCTTAGTATGCTTGGAGGATATTTTATATTTGGTTCCTATTGATTCTTGGTTAGCGAGGAACCTTCAAAACTTGAAGGATGTGATGTTTAGAGGGGTTCGAGAGGAGATTATGTTAGTGTTCAAGTATGGAGGATTTGGACATCTCGTAATCTTTTTTTTTTGTAACGCTAGTCATAACCTACTAATATTGTGTTTAGTAGTTTTGCTTGGGCTAAAATAATTTCAAAAAATTTGACTACTAATTAGACCACTGTGCGTGTGCAGTGGTGTCAGCCGTTGGAGAGGTGGTTCAAACTAAACACGGATGGATGAGTTAACCAAACAACTGATGTTGCGGCTGGAGGCGAGTTACTAGCTTTAGCCATAACATTGGTTGTTGTTTGGTTTTAATGGATGAGTTGTGGGCTATGTATGTTGGGTTGAGAGTAGCTTGGGAAGTCAACGTTCGTAGGTTAGTGGTGGAGAGCGATAGCTGAGTTACTGTTCACCTTTTTAAGTCTTCAACTAGGTGAGATTCAATCGTTGTAGTTGATGATATTTGAGGCTTGTTGTCTCGACAATGGCGGATGGACGTGCAATATGTGGTGTGAGGCGCAAATTCCGCGATTGATGCGATATGATTTTAAGCAGGTCATGGCCCCTGGTTGTTTATATGGCTAGGCTTTAGTCTAGCTTCCTTTGTAATATAATTCCATATTATGTACATATTTCTTTAAATTTATCAAAATATAAAAAAAAATGTATAAATATCTTGATTTGTATGGAATAATGGTTAAAGTGTGTTTGACAATGGTTCAAACTGTGTGACCCCATCTTCTTTCTCCAATATTATATACAAAAAATTATAAGTAACTTCAAAATAATATTAATTAATAGGTAACATCAACTCGATCAAATTCTAATTATAGATATTTAAGTTCAACTTCATCCCCATACCTACTTTTTCTTAATCAATACGGGATTTGCTTATGGATTTTGTTTGAGTTATATATTTTATCGAGGAAAGTAAAAATGGTGAAAGTAAGCAATTATGGAAAGTTTTTTTTGGTTTTGTGGTCAATAATATGATGATGAGGAGAGACAAAAGTATGGCAAGATAGAGATGAGAAGCATAAGTTTTATCACATTCTTTTTAGACACATGGGATTCTACATTGCTTTTATCATTGGACTGTCTACTTCAATATTTGATAGCCCAAAAGTAGGAGAAGGACCACTTCCTACCCTTAACCTGGTTGGCAGATTTTGGTTTCTTGGAACTAAGAATTTGGTCAAGACTACATGTTACACGTTATAATGTCATTCTTATTCAAGTCATAACAATTTAAACAATCATTTCAATTTCAATAAATTCTTGAACCTTGATGACCCAATAAATATTTCAGTGCTTTGTATTTCACCGGCTAATTTTGTAAAACAAGGATAAGATAAAAGAATTTAAATTCATTTAGACTAGATTTATCTATGGGTTGGGTCACCGGCTTGATGGCCCACTCGAAAAGAGTAAGAGTTTGGACAAAAAATATAGGTTCAAAAAATAGGCTTGGGCAAAAAAAATGAGGCCCGTTTAAAAAAAGAGTAGGGCCTCAAGTAAGGGTTTTTTGGCTAGGGCCCGGTTTGAATTCGTAAAAAAAAAACTTTTCCACTATTTTGTTGTTGTTTTCCCACTGTTTTGCTAACATTTCACTATGATGTTGCCACTTAATTTTGTTATTATTTTAGAAATATTTGCCTGTTAAATTATACTTATCTTAGTTTTATTTAAGTATAAAGATTTTTTAAAAATTTTATTTTAAATTTGTTGGAAAATATTTATTTTAATTTTTGTTATTTTTTTGATGTATTATGTTTTAAAATTTTTTATTTAAAAAATAAAATAAACAATTTTAATACAGCCAAGCCGGATTCGAATTTTAAAATTTTTATCCTGACTAAACTTAGGTAAAAATTTAGACCCATTTTTTGAGCTGGACAGAGCCCGAACCTAGAATTTTATTAGGGTTCAACCCAACTCTAATTCAGACTCTATGATTTAAATGTCAAAGCTTAACTATAAATAAGGTCTGCATGAGTTGAATATTTTATTGAGCATTCTATCTTTTCTTGCTTGTTTTGCTTAGCTTTAACAACTTTATAGGTTCAGTGCCTTCACTTTGAGAGATTCAAGCTGTGTTAGACAATTTGAAGTGAGTTCACCACTCAACACCGCACGAGTTGCTCAATTAAACCCACAACACATAACAAATCCAAAGAAGGAAATGATTACATTTACCTTTCTGGACTCTCTTCAAATATAACAATTCAATTCAACTTTTTTAGCATAAATTTTTAACTTTGGTCACTTCAATAAAATTTATATTTTTATCCAACCCGCAGACAGGCTTCACCCCTGCCTGTATATGCTAGGATGATTTTGCAAAGGTGAGTTGGGATCAAGCCAAAGGCAGGAGGAGGGATTGAACTAAAAGATTTGAATAGCTGGAATAAGGGTTGCATGTTGCAGCAAACATGGGCTATCATTATTCAAGCAGGTTCTTTGTGGATTGCTTGGATTAGGGCTTACATTCTTAAAGGCAGGACTTTGTGGGATATGCCATTGACTCCAAATTGCAAGGAAGAAAATTATGAAGCTTAAGGATGTTACAAATTTGATTTCACAAAGTAGAGGATGGCCTATGACATGACAATGGTTTTTGGTGAGTAAGGTATGGCAAGAAATCAGACGGAGAGCTGGGAAAGTGCCATGGAGTAGAGAGACACTATCGCTATCGGTTTGGCATTCGATTTAGAAGCAACAAGGGAATACAGTTCTGGTACATCACCCAAGTGGTTAGCATATCATCAACCCGAATTGTCAATTAGTAATAATAGCAATAATCTGCATCATGTTAAAAACCAGAGGGACACTGAATTTTCCTTTCTCAACATGAGCCATGAAGCCACCATTTATGTCTAGAAAGGAATGCTCAAAGCCATTGTTGTGTTAACTCCATCATATCATCATTTATTCAACAGTATTAGTGTAAAAAAAAGTATATATGATTGTCACATTTGTACTTAATTTCCTAGTCAAATTTACAAGAGAATGCATACCTATAAAATTCAGAAGCCCCAAAGAGATAACTTTTGCCTTTTAACCAATGATGAGGTTTATATTATTGGCTGTGAAGTGCCAAAGGAACCATCACCTTGGTTAAAACCGTTCCCAATTGATTGGAAATACGAAACAGCAGCCCAAATCACACGAAGAAGCAATATAACAACAAATACTGTTCCTCCAAGAGTGCATACCACCTGTCATCATTTTGGATTTTGGCTATTATTTTCATTATCAAAACAAGGGGAAGAACATAAATGCATCAAGAATTATACTCTTGACAGCTAAAGATATATAGATTTATGATAATGTTTGTTGAGGGGAGACCATACTCCTTTTGGAGAAGTTTTTGAAGTGCCGCTCATCCGGAGCTGACAGACTCGTTAATGGTCTGTATTATCCCTTAGCCAAGCTGGGGTTTTGTCTTCCGACTCTGTCAAGAGCTTGAGCCTAAGGTGGGATTTGCAAAGCAAGAGCGCCTTGTCAGATTGGGTTATGCGTGACACACAGGAACGTGTGCATCTCGTGCTCAGTAGGGTTCGAACTCATGCCTTAAATGGCATTAGAAGGTCCCCTTAGTAGATGGTCCGTGTGTCATGCATGGTTCGATTTGAAGGGGTGCTCCCACTTCACGGAACCCACCTCAGGCTCAGGTTCTCGACAGAAGTGAGAGACACAATCCCGGTTCAATCCGGGGATAATACCGACCCGTTGAGGGATCTCTCCTCAACAATGTTAAAAAGCTTAAACGTTATACTTGCAGCAGTGACTGCCATCTTAACCATATACAAAAGTAGGAATAAGTAGAAGTGATTGATACCTCAAGAAGTGCTCTAAGAATGGAAAGTGCAGCCAATAAGAGGACTCCATCAACTGCAAATGACACCTGAATATTTTAGAACAAAGAAAAATAGGTGTCAACCTAAGCTTCATTAGTAGCAATGAGAATTGCAAACAGAGTGTAAATTGAAGATAGAATTTATAATAAATCGCAACAATAGATTAATTCATAGCATCAAGGCATAAAAGAAAGGCAAAAGGCCAAGAAGGAATTTGAGTAATTTTACCAATTGGGGCGACATTGCAGCAGGTAAGATAGAGCGAGAAGCCTTCTTGGCACGCTTGGAGACCTTCCTGAACATGCTGTGCAAGAATCTCAACAACAAATCCACGCTGCTCTCTGTTTCGTCGTCTTCGTCGTCACTCTCCTCAACCAAATAAGGGAAGAAAGGTTCCTCCACCGCCTCACTTTCCTCATAACCTGAACCATCAAATTGACTACGGCAAATGGAGGAAATGGGGGGTTTGGGGTTGAAAGATTTGTGAGGAGGGAAGGAAAGGGTTGCCGGAGGGGAAAACGACGAGTGGGGGAGTTTGTTAGTGGCTATAGGAACCACACAGCTGCACGATAAGGCCATTGCCATCGCCGTTTGTTAACAACATAAACAGTGGTAGATTGGGATCGGCAACAAAGCTGTCTGAATATTTGGGAGAAAAGGCTATCACAATCTCACCATTTTCTTAAATAAAAAATCAAACTCTCAAAATTAAAAAATCTCCATCTCCATAAATCAATACCAATTATCGAAAACAAAAAAGATTCCAGTAAAGCCCAGTTTGAAGATCAAGTTCTTAGAGCTGAAAAAGACATCCATGAGAAGATAAGAATTATGAAACAACCTTAAATAACAAAGAAAAGATAATACGATATAATAACAAAATTTTATTGGTAAGAGATTTTGGAGGTGAAAATTATAAGCGACACTCAGGTTATCCAATCGAAATGAATTTTAAATTGAGTGATATTATTAGAATTAAATTAAAATTGAGTATGTTAAATTTAAAATTTTATTATAATATAATTAATTGTATTACATAAATTTAAAAACTTTATATGTTAGAAAAAATCAGAAATTTTAATTTTTAATATATTTTTAGAATTTTATTTTTAATATATATATTAAAATATAAATTTTGAAATTTTATAATTATTTTGGATTATTTTGTACTTTTTATTGGAAGAGATTAATGTATTCATTTTAAATTCGATAGGGACCAAAAGGTAATTTTACCAATTCATTTTTCAAATTATTTGAATGTTAAAATTCAACTCGAACCTGATACACAAATTATTTATTTGAGTTGAATAAAAGAAATTAAATAATTTAAAATCTAAATAATTTTTTAATGAATCTAATTTTACTCGCTCCTAAATAATTGAATGTGTCGAGGATGTTCTGATTGAATTAAATTATTCCATTGAAATATATAAAAATTAAATATTGTAATCAGCTTAAAAATGTAAAATGCATTTGGTGCATTTGATTTAGTGATAAAACTTTTAACATATTAGATTATTGCACTAAATGAAAACTATATATGTAATAAACATAAAAGTAAATATAAAAATAAATAAAATTTTAATTAAAATGATAAAATTAAAACATTAAAAGTCGATATTTCAAGTTCTAATGCAAGACATACAAAATAGTATTTTAAAATAATACTGATAATAACAAAACCTGTTTTTATCTGTTTTTGGTCGTTATATTTTAAATCGTCTATAAATCAATTTATTTAAATATGTTTTTTTAACTTTTTTATATACTATATTAATAAAAACTAATCAGTTTATAATATATAGATTTGATTTATATAAATGAAATCCAATCCAAATCCCTATTACCAAAAGGAGATGAGTCAAACCAAGCAAGCGAAATTCTACTTGAACCGGTTTAATGAAACGGTCTGATTTTTTCAACACTGAACAAGATATAACATGTTATTTGCTGCCTTCCTCCTACGAGAAATATACAAAAGGCAAAAGGGCATTGGGGCCTTTTATCAGTACTGCTAGACATTAACAATGCAGCAGCTGGACTAACTGTAAACATCAAAGAATGATGCTATGGAGGTGAACCAAAACTTAGAAAAGCCTCTACCTTTCAACACATTCATCAGTAAAAGGGGTGCTAGAAAGTAGAAACAACTAGCACGGATAAATATATAGTTACAAGAAATAATCAGGAGTCTTGGACATAGAGTCGGGATCAACTTGCCTAGGTGCTGGATCGAACTGAAGAAATTTCTGGTCCATATTCTCCCCAATCTCTAAAATTGCAGCCATGTTCCCACAACGATAACAATAATTTGGAGCACTGAAGACAGTAACCACATTCTTGTCCTGAAGGGGAAGCACATAATAACTGATCCATATCCTTGTATAAAAAAGTTTAAATTGTTTCCTTTTGGTTTCATACCTGACACCAATTGTATCCTTCCATGACGAGCTGATGGGCTCTTGAGATAAGAGTGAGACCATTGGTACGGTTGAACTGAGCAGCAATATCTTGTCCAAATGTATAACCAGCACCACGTGGAGATACACCCCAACCACATCGGTCATCAGGATCAGACCACAAGAGATCACACATTGGTCCATCATGAGGAACCTACCACGAATATACCCGCAGAATATATACTATATTACAGAAACGAAAACAACAAAAAATGAATGAACATAAAATTTCGAAATAATGCATCAGAGATCTGAGGTTCCGTTGCACCCTAGGCATGAATAGCACTCATAAATTTTAATATTGAGATCTGAATCGTAGGCCATTTTCTCAACTGTCCTATCATTCATAATCTAACATGTCTTCATACTTTGGTCGGCTTTGTAAGATTCAAAGCATTTGGTAAATTACCAGTACTCCACTTGAACATGGCTCAAAATGAGTAAGAAAAGTTGAGAGAATCACTTATAAAGATACCTCTTGTATTCGGTCCAATGCTCGAATATTGTCTAATGTGTCCAAAGATGGCGAAAGCCCTCCATGTAAACAAAAGATCTGCAATGAAAAAAATTCTATGGTGTTTATCAGTTGTCATGATAATAACTTAAATAGGATGCCAAAGTTAAAGTGAAACCTGACTCTCTATAAGGGCTGTGAGTGGTAAATAATCAAACAGGTCCGTAAAATACTTCCACACATTGGCATTTCCATATTTTCTCAAGCATTCATCATAAAAACCATACCTAATAAGGAGGGAAAATGAAACCTTTAGAAAAGCAATAATATGGCAGCCCGTACAATGTGAAAAAGTTCTAAACACCAATAAACCAACTCCCATGATTTCTAAAATTCCCTACTTTAAATTAAATGCCAATATGATTTCACTATACATTAGTCGCATTATGTTTGTAACTACTGGAAAATGTCAATTTTGACATCCTTATCTCTAGTTAGAGTTACTTTAACATTAAGAAAGTTGGACAATCATCCTAATCTGTATTATCTCAACTGAAATTCATGTAAATCAAGTTTATCTTGTAATACTAGATATCAGGCATGAAATTGAGTATGAAACATAATAATCTTGTCTTTTCACATAAGTACAATACTCAACAAGAGTTATAAATGTGATTGTGCAAAATCCACAAATTGGTTAAATAAACATTCAGGAAGCATCCGATTTGTCATGTTGTAATTTTTCTTAGACTAGAAAACAAAGAAAGCAAGAACTATAGAGAAAAGTGAACCGGGCAAGAAAAGGGTATGGCGGGAAGAGGGACATTTAAGCAGCAGCCAAAAGTGGAAAGCATATTAAAAAGAGAAACTGGGAGAGAGTAGGTTTGACAACACAACTGCAAGGTGGTTGGCCTCACGCTAACAATTATTAAAAACATGTTCCTTGCATGTTATGTTCATGCCAGACAAAATTGAGAGTATATAATCCAAACATTGTGTATTGCCAATAATGATGATTAATAGTAAGGATGCTGATTCCTTGCATGACGAATTTTATAAATCAAAACAAGAACCCCCTTTACCATGCATGAAGGAACTCGTATCAAGGGTTTGATGTTAAATCCTCCCACGGAAATCTTAAAATATCATTAGCCACTCTGTCAAATATAAGAAATAACTCCAAGAAGAATTATCAACTAACCTTGCTCAATTTACCAATACATCGAAATCAGTTGAGCAATTTAGAATTTAAATAAACTATTTCACGAATGACAAAAATCAAACATGTCAGAGATTACTGTACAAGTATCCACCCAGTAGCACTATTAGATAATTTCAAAGGCGAATTTATTTTCTTCTTTCCAACCAAACTGCTTAAATCCTATGGAAAGATAACTGTTTGTAATTTGTGGAGAATATTTGTCATCTTTCCCCACGGGCAGGTAGAATATTATCTACGGCCTTTAACAAACAAATTTCACAACTACTTCCAAAATGGAGATTTTATATGTAACAAACAGAAAGCAAGGATTTTTTTCTTCCTTTTTCTGAAAAAAGTATCAATTCAAAAAGTAGGAGAAATGGGTAACATAAAGACTGAACGCATTTAAATAAAACAGGAAACAGAATTTGAGATTTTATTAGAAAGAATGGATCACCTCATCAGTGTTTAGTATTAGATTGCTCTTCATAATGCATAGAACCTTCAACAAAGGTCAAATAAGCTATGAAGTGATCAACTTGTATTCAAAAGTAAGAATGAAGGCCTTACTTGGTAGCTAAGTTTTTCACCAATGGTTAAGTTCTGTAACACATTTCTAATCTTGTAACTTAACCACTGGGTCATTTTTTTTTATATAATTCACCTTTTCACCCTTCCGGGAGAGCTTAAATGTTGTTTTCTTTGTTAGTGTATATGCTATAATATCACTAATAGAAAGGAGGCAATATAGGTGAAAAGATCTTACACTTGTGTTATCTGCCGGCTTTCATGATTTCCTCTGAGAATTGTGATTCTATCTCTATAGCGGACCTTCAGAGCCACTAAAAGTGTGGCAGTTTCAACTGAGTAGTACCCACGATCTGCACAAATGAAGCAAAGGTTAAAACAACATCCTAGTCCATTCAAATTAAAAGATTTGCAAATAACTGCAGTATTATTTGAATAATCGGAAGTACTATAAAATGAACTGATTTCTACCCACATTTCATACCCTCAACCATCTAAGAGCTTTGACTAAGCTGTCACAATTTAATTCATATAATAACTGAAACACATAATGGCTAATATTTCGTATTCATAGCAACATCCCCTGACAATGACTGGCAAATGTCCTAAATTAGCCCCACCACGAATTTTGGCATCACAGATTTGAGGAAATATAACTCCTCTCCCTTAGAGGTAAGGAACTAAAATAGCACAGTCGTCCACAGTTTAGAGGAAGCTCGTTAAGCATAAACACCATTCCCACCCCGAATTTTGAGCAGTTGGAGCATCCAATGAGGATACCAAACAAAAAATTTGCTGCAAACTCAGTAGCATGAAGATAGAACATAGAACCACTGGATTTGATACAATTTCAAGATAACAATCCACCAATCTATCAACATATGAGGAATTGAATATAACCAATGCCTCATACTTTTTTTGGAAAAGCTAGGAAAGATCCGTGCCTACATATCTTTTTATAAAAAAACTCCATTAATTAATCCACAAAAATTTACATAAAAAATGAATATGATTAAATCTAACAAATTACAACAGAGATCAAAACATATTCACCAAATATTATTCACAAAAATATAACAGAAAAAGAAGAATAAATGAAAAACCGCCTTGCTCCTATATTAAAATCACATTGAATTTCAAATAATCAGAAAAAAAAGTATCAGAAAAAGAAGAAGAGAGAATTAAATAAAGAAAGAAGCGAACTGACCTACATAATCTCCCATGAAGAGATAATTGGTATCAGGCACATTACCTCCTATCCGGAACAGCTCTACTAGATCATAAAACTGACCGTGAATATCACCACATACCGTTACTGGACACTTCACCGGCTGCACGTTCAATTCCTCAACCAGTACCGCTCGTGCCTGCTCGCATAACGCCTTCACCTCCTCCTCCGACAGTGGCTTACACTTCATCAGCTGCTCGATTTGAAGGTCTAGGTCTCCCGTTGATGACATCCTTTCAGCTCTTCCACCGTCCGGTCACTTGATCCTCCTCCTCCCCCTTCTCCTTCACCATTGACCGTATATCGAGAAAATAAATAAATTAATAATTAAACAAATGAAAAGTGGTCGCATCGGTTAATTTCAATCTTTGAAGCGTAATGGATTTATTTTGCCTACGCCAATATTACAAAGAACGAAACAGCTTTTTCTTTCTTTTTTTTTCTCCCCCCGGTGGCTCCGCCGAGTCAAATTCCTGTGAAATGACACGTGTCGATTTGTTGCTTTTCTTTGAACATAAACATTTTATCTGTTTTATTCTTATTCCTTTTCGGCAGAATAACCTTTTTACTCCTCCAACCTTACAAGAAATTTTATTTGAGTATTTAAATTTATATTTTTTTGTTAAATCATTCTAAAATAGATAAAAAATTAGCATTTGTTAATTTTGTTGACATGCATACGTAGATTACCACATAGATGACACATCAGCATTTAATTATTTTCTAAAATTTAAAAATATTTTATAATTTTTATATTTTTAAATAATTTTAATGATTTTACTTTTAACAATAGCTGTTATGAATTTTTGAATTTTTAAATTTTAAAAAATAATTAAATATTCATATGTCGTTGTTTGTATGCAGTGTCTAACAAAATTAAAAATATTAACTTTTCAATTCATATTTGGAGTGATTTGACAAAATTTTAAGTTCAATGATAAAAATAAAAATAAGTCATTATGAGTTATTCTTTTATATACGCAATTGTCCCTTATTTTTGGAATTTTCCTTTTTTTAAATATAAGAAAGATGGATTTTGTTGAGCCAAACAATAAACTATGAAATAATTTAATGGAATTTAAGGTGGTAAAAATATCATGGAGGTACTTATATTAGGAGTTGGATTGTATTTTGTTCTCTCTTCACAAAAATGAGTAAATTAGTCCATATACAATAGATTAAAGAGAATTAATTATTTCTAATAAAAAATAATAGTATCCATTTGATTCGATTGACTTTTGTTTGAGCCGAATGATGAAAAATTATCATGTCTGGCTCCTTTGGGTGATGGATCTAGAAAAATTCACCTATCCTAATAACAAAAAAGTCTGACTTGAACGATCCTGTACTAGGAGCTAAATTAGCTAAATGTATGGGTCATAATTATTATGGGGAACTCACATGGCCAAATGATCTTTTATATATTTTTCCAGTAGTAATTCTCGATAATATTGTTTGTAACGTGGGCTTAGCGGTTCTAGAACCTTTAATGATTGGTGAACTCGCTGATCCATCTACAACTCTTTTGGACTTCAAATATAGAATTCAAAGGAATCAAATAGGAAATGATACTCTGAATCATAGGACTATAATGAACTAAAATTTATTGAATTTGAAAAAGAGTCAAAAGAAATGATTCGATCCTCTTACTTCAATTTCTCGCATAGATTAATTTATTCTTGTTTTAAATAAAAAGGTAAAATGTTATCTAAATTTCCAATTTAAGGTTTGATTTCGATTTGATGTAACTATAAAATATAAAGACTAGTGATTTAGTGAAGCAATGCTTATCGGCTGCCACTTTGAAACGTCTTTCATATGCTATATTCATAAAACCAATATTTATGCCAATCCAATTCATAAATAACTTCCATATACATAGCCATAATTAATACACATTAAGATACTAAACTTCAGATAACCATAGTCGTATACACATGCACAATGACCAAATTTCTTTAGAAACTTTTCGAAAATTAAATAAAAAATTTTAAATCAAGATTGATTATTATATACATTATCATATGTTTTTCTCTACTACTTAATTACTAAAGTTTTGAACTCGAGTTTAAATTCAACTTGAGCTTAAACTCAATATTTAATCGAGTTATTTGAGTTTGAACTCTATTAAATTTAATTATATTTGAGCTATTTTTATATGGTAAGGATAAAACATAATTTCATAATACAAAAAATATATTAAAATGAAAAGTTTGATTACAGAGTTCAAATTCAGTTTGATCGATAGCTCAAGCTCGATTTGATAATTATCTATTTAAATTTAAGTTTTTATTAAATCAAATTTGAATATAAAGGTCAATTATACAAATGGTCACCTAACTATGCTCGTGTTCCAATTTTGATCACCCAACTTTAAAAATTTTCAATTTAGGCACTAAACTTTGTATTCATTCCTGTTTTGGTCACCTGTCGTTAAATTGATAACGGAAAACCTTTTTCTAAATGGTATAAAAACACATTTGGTCCTCAATACTTACATATTCTACCAATTTGATCCTAATTCTAAATAATTCAATAATTTTACCCTTCACATTTACAAATTCTATCAATTTAATTCTCAAACTTCCGAATCAAAGCTTTTAGCTTTTAAAACAAAAATACTCCACATCCATAAATTTGTAACCCCCCCCCCCCCCCAAAAAAAAAACACTCTCCATTTGTGTAAATATAGCATACTTGTAATATAAATATTTTTGAGGAATAAATATAAGATTTATTTTTATGTAATAAATATACATTTTACTAAACCATATTGAAAATCATATAAATATAATATAAAAATATATTAATATAAGGAGAGGATTAAACTAGTATTATCAAAATTTTGAATTTTGCCATACAATTAATATTTTAAGACTTCAAACCTTCAATCAAGCATATATTGTTTTAAATGATCAAATGTATTTATCAAATAGATCTAGAACATTATTTTTAAGGATAATGGGACCATTGACCCTGTATTTTAGGTTTTGTTTTAATGTGGCCCTTATACTTTATTTTGTTAACTAAAGTGGCCTCTGATCTTAACGGCGTTATGTTTTCATCGATGTGGCACTTTTACCTAATGAGATTCCGCCACTTGTCACTTTTTTTAACCAAATAACACAAGAGCAAGAGTGAGAGGAGCTGCAACATCCCTTTTCGGCGGGATGGGTTTTCCTCGAAAAAGATTTGGGTTATTTTTCTTTTCTTCCTGTTTTAGGTTAATATAGTGAAAAGTACAATATTATGTACAATCAAATGATCTTGTATAGTTGATAAGTGAAATAAGTGTTAAATTTTGGTACGAGTGATAATAAGTAAAATTTTCATTAAAACAATTTTGGACAACAACATTAGTTCAATTTTGAAAGTTCACCAAAATTATAGAAATTGAGTTAGAGGTTTAATCAAATATGAAATTAAAGTCTATTAAGTTTAGTTTTGTATAGAAGAAATGGTGTAAGCAATGAAATTGTAGACCATAAGATAAATAAATTTAAGTGAGACAATATTAGATTGATTTCAAGTTCCTCTGTTTTGACTGTGAAAAATCATTAAAATTGTTTAAAAATATATTTAGGAGATGAAATTTATATTTCTAGCTATTTCTAAGAGAAACAACGAAAACATTATACTGAATCTTATATTGAAAGATAAATATTATTTTAGCAAAGAAGGATCGAGTTGCTTAACAATAGAACAAGGGATGAAATGAAGAAAATAATTGTATTAATTGACTTTTATAAACTTCTAAAAATTTTATGGTAAAAAGTTCATTGAGTGCAGTTTCAAAACAACAAGCGGATCTTAATTTGAAATCTACAGATCAAAATATAAATTATTTAGTGACTACTACTCAAGTAGATAGTATTGTTAAGAGTATCTATGTAATTAGTGAAAGAATAATTAATATTACATATGGGCATGCTATACTAAAAGCCAAATATAATTATACATGTACATGTACATATAGGATGTGGAATGGAGAAGAGAAGGAAAATAATAGAAGAGTTATAATGCTAAAAAGTTGATATAAATGATGAAATTACTAATATGTAAGACAAATTTAAATGAAACCGTTGAGACATTGAGTAATTGTTATATGATGAATTAAAGAAGTATAATTTTTTTGATAAATTGAAGTATTATATGGATTTAAATTGATTGGTACTTTGTATTGGATTATGTGGTGTTGATCTTAGCACAAATATAAAGAAGTTTTGACTTGTTTAGTATAAGAGGATTCAGAGTCATGACACTGGCCACAATATGCCGCAACATGAGCATCCGAGAATTTAGTGTCACAATACTAGCCCCATGATGTTGCGGCACTGGCTCTGTTTTCCTCTGCCTTGTTCTTTTTCATCTGAATGTGTTCCGAATCAACCCTGAATGCAATTCAACTTTAAAGAAAGCCTAAAAATGATTTGTAAAAGTCTTAAATGACATTAAAAAGATATAAATGATGAGTAGAGCTTGAATAATAAATTTGATTCCTGAATAAAATATTTGTCTTGAAATATAGCATTTCTTACTCAAATTTAGATACTCGCTCGGGTAAAGGGTGTTACACTTTAAACTTAAAAAGGAACATTTTCTTTAAGTAATGGTTGAGACTTTTCTACCTTAAGATGTAAAGTTCAAACTTGAGTTTTGTATTTTTAAGTAAATTATTTTAAAGATTTTATATAAACTATTAAAAGACAAAAGAAATCTTTTATAATAATATTCGTTGTGTATTAAAAATGGTATTTTAGACTTTTCCTAATTAAGTTGATGCCAGTTGACTCATGACACAAATTCAGTCAAACGTTTTATATACAATATAGATTTATTTAAAAGTTGAAAGTTTTACATAAAACAAATAGTGCGGTATTCTAGTTTTATTCAAAACTTGGCAAACATGATCTATATATATAAAAAGTGATGATCGAATTTTAAAATATTGATGATATAAAATTTATTTGTATACAATAAATATACAAAATTATAGACATGTAATGTCTCTGTTTTAAAAATTGAAAGTTTTGATTAGGAAGTTTGAGGATCAAATGGATAGAATTTGTAAATGTGAAGGGTTAAATTTATTGAATTATTTAGAATTAGGATCAATTTGATAGAGTATATAAGTATTGAAGATTAAATGTGCTATTCTACAACTTAGAAAAAGGTTTTCCGCTATCAACTTAATGACAGATAATCAAAATAGGAACAAATTCAAACATTAATATCTAAATTGAAAATTTTTAAAACTAGATGACCAATATAGAAACGCAAACATAATTAGATGACTATTTGTATAGTTTACCCTTTAAATAAGCATCTTCGCATTCTACTTTAAATTCGATCGTACCATTATCAAGCATGGAGGGTACAAATGTTCTAATGCATTAGCTAGATGCCGGAGCACTTATTTTGACCCAATTTTTATATTTTTCGTGTTCATCTAATATCGAAATTAATTTTATTTAAAATTACTCGATTCTAATGGATTAAAGGAGTGGTTTCGTGTTGGTTGACCAATGTTTCTCTAGCACCAAAGGAGCGGCCGAATTTGTCTTAAGAAGACTGTGAAAACATGCCTCAACTACCAATTAGTTTTTTTTGCTTACCTTCGAGTATAAAATTTCGATCCAGTTTTTATTTCAATTTTCTGTTTTTCAAATTATATATATATATATATATCTATATTGTTCTAGTTCGATCTTGTGATTTAAATAAATATTTTACATTACTATTTTTTCACCAACGTGTGTGCAACAGATCACGCATGTTAAGTTTGACAAAATAAAAATTTGTAATTATTCGTTTTACATAGAAAACTTTCAACCGATAAATATTGTGTAACTAAAATGAGTGATCAAAATATAAATTTATTAAAGTTGTGTAACTAAAATGAATATACAACAATAACATTTAATAATTGATGAGTGACCAAAATGAAAGCTATTTTTAATGAAAGTGCTTAAAATGTAAAATCTTTCTGTACCCAAAATGAAAACTTATAAGAGTTAAATGATGTACAGTGTAGTTTATCATTCTAAAACTAATTACTAATTTTGGATAAATTAAAATATAGGAATTAATTTCCCAGAATTTGGCGGAAAAAAACAAAACAAAAATATATTTTAATATGGATCGGATCCCAACTACCCCAACTTTACCATGGTTTCAGGCTTAGCACAAATTTCCTAATCTCTTCCTTGCTTTCTCTTTCAATAATTTCAGTCTTCCACGGCTTGAGGTTACCACCTATCAGAGAAGAAAACTCCTAAACGCCAATGGCGGCAGCAGCAGGAGAACCGAAGAAGATCATCATAGACACTGATCCTGGCATCGGTAATCATGACCTATTACTCGATTCGAATTTGACCTATTACTCGATTCGAATTTGATCTTTGCAATTTAAATTATCTTATCTGTTTATCTTTTTAGATCTCTAAATAGTCTCTCTGAATCTGTTTCTGCTATTGTTATACTGTATCCTTTCTCTCTCTCTCTTTTTTTTTTTTTGAAATTTCATAGAAAAGCTAGTAAAGCTCAAATAGGACTTCGCCTGAATAGAGAGTATCAAACGAATTCTAGGCTTCTAGACGCAATCGCAGTTCACATCAACGTTAACATTCTAGCAAATCTAAGCAAGAGATTATGTGTTCAAATATTGGAAATTTTTTACATAAATCCATTTGATGCTCAGGTTTTTCCCAAGAACCAAGATAAATCGACTATATCTTTCGTTTTTGTTACTTTAAGTGTTGCTCGAATGACTTGATGTCTATCTTTGTTCTTTGTGATTCAACCGGATGATGCAGATGATGCTATGGCGATATTTGTGGCTCTGAGGTCTCCTGAAGTGGAGGTCATCGGACTCACCACTATTTATGGCAATGTCTACACTACTTTGGCCACGAGGAATGCCTTACATTTGGTAACAGATCGTTCTTTCTACTCTGATTTATTTTTCTTTCATGATTAGTTGGCATTGGTTTGAACTTTGATGTGGATTGCTTTGCTTGGCTGCTTGTCTCCTAGCTAGAGGTTGCAGACAGGACCGATATCCCTGTGGCGGAAGGATCACATGTTACCATCACTGTATGTACACTTATCCTCAATGTCCCTACTCTCTCCAAATTTTTGTCTTTGTCTTGTTCACCTTCCATACCTCGCAATCCCCTAAAATTCTGAGTTGATTAATATTTTAGTCGTTAATCCATCAGCCTTGACCTTCTTTCTGTTTGAGTTGAACCTGGAAGCTAAGAGAACATGATATGAAATATTTACTGTCTTTCGTTCTATTGGCATGTTTTTTGGAAATACATATTCCATAGGCATGCAAGGGTCTTTCTGTATTTAAGAATATACCATTCCGGTTTAATACTGTCAACTACTATCTTAAACTGTCTATATAAACTATACAGGTCGAAGTTTTAACAGGGCCAATATTATAATTGCAAGCGCTACCAATTTATGTATTCCACGTTTTTATATAACTTTTACAAATACTAAATTATCATCTCTTGGTTTCAAATTTTCTTAAACAAATATTTATAAACAAAATCAAGTTTTAAAATGTTGTTGTTCAAAGGCGTAAGAACAATTAGATTCATGGCTGGTATTGCAAGTGATTATGTTGTTTCTTTAGTTGTATACGCATAGGACATTAAGCTTTCTGAACTTGAATTTTAGTTTCTGCAGAAATGGATGTGGTATATTTTATGGTATTTTGATTATGAAAGACTACTTGAATGATGGTGAATCACGAGTGTCATTCAACTTTTGGATTTTGGACACACATAACAATGTTCAGTGACTTCTATGATAGTGTCATTCTAATTAAACTGATGATTAGTTTTGCACCCAGAAAGGTACAAAACTTCGTATTGCTGATTTTGTCCATGGTGCTGATGGGCTTGGCAATCAAAATTTCCCTCCACCTGAAGGAAAGCCTATTGACATGTCAGCTACTGATTTCCTTGTTGAGCAAGCAAACCTCTATCCTGGGAAGGTCACTGTGGTGGCATTGGGGCCCCTAACAAATATTGCACTGGTCTGATTCTTGATCATTTTCTACTATTGTGGCATGCTTTTCTTTTTAAATGACATCCCTAATATTTCGTTTTAGATTCTATATTGAGCAGGCTATTCAACAAGATTCATCATTTGTTAAAAACATTGGGCAAATTGTTCTTCTTGGTGGTGCTTTTGCAGTAAATGGAAATGTGAATCCAGCAGCCGAGGCCAATGTAAGTTTCTCAAAATTTTGGTATCTATTTTGCTGTCTCCAACACTTTAATTTATCAGATTAGATTTTTTTTTTCACAATATATTTTAACCTTTCTAACTTACATAGAAAAATAGCAACTGTTGGAAGAATATATGCTCTTCTTAACCTTTTCAAGTTCTTTCTACCCTCTTTCAAAAAAAAAAGTTCTTTCTACCTGATATAACTTTTACTTGTTAAGATGTTAGGTGTGCATATGATTTCAACAGTTGAAGATGGTGTTCATAAAAGGAAAAACTCAGAAAATAAACCTTTTATTTGAATTTTTGACGCTTCAATGTTTTTGCATGCTAGTGTCATGGCTGCATACACTCTGTCTTACATCTTGTTCCAAATGCTGAATCGAATGACAGATCTTTGGTGATCCAGATGCTGCAGATATTGTGTTCACAAGTGGAGCAGATGTTTTGGCTGTAGGGATAAATGTAACTCATCAAGTAATTTTGACAGGTACTCATTTTGGCTATTTCTCTATCTTTGTCAATATGTTGTTAGCGAGGATTATTCTATTATCTATAGGTCTATGTGAACACCTTATAATTTTAATTTCTGGAACTTCTTTCCTCATTTTTTTTATTCTTTCTTTTGAGTTTCCATCTGTTTTTTTTTTAATCAAACTTGTCATATTTTAGATTCTGACCGAGAAACATTGGCTAGTTCAAATGGAAAATTTGCTCAGTACTTGTTGAAGATACTAGAGGTGTACTTCAATTATCATCATGATGCATACAGCACAAAAGGTTCGTCTGCTGGAAATGGTTAAGGGATTTCTGCTGAACTGTGAACTTTCTAATTTATTCACTACCATTCTGCAGGTGTGTACCTTCATGATCCAACAGCCATGCTTGCAGCCATTAATCCTTCACTTATCACCTACGTGGAGGGTGCTGTCAGAGTTCAAACAAATGGCATCACACGGGGACTAACACTATTATACAACAAGCAGAAGAGGTTAGATATTTTTTGTGTGTGTATTGGAACTGAAGGAGACTAAATGAGCTTTATTAGAATATTTAATTGCAGCAGCTAGTAGTCGAAAAAAACTGTTAACCATAATTTGTAAATAAAGAAAACCGACTCCTTTGAGTAACTTAACAAAGGCCCTATTTGAGCCACACTTGACTGCAGAGGAAGAGTAATAAGCTTTACAGTATCATGACATGTCAGTTTCAGGATTCTCTTATTAAGCCATGACTTATAATGTTTGAAAATGGAATAAGCTGCTGGATAAAGTGATACAAAGTAAAGGAAATCAATTGTATATAAAAGCTTTTTCTATGCAGTGATGTTGTGCTTGTCTTGGATAGGAGATAAAGTAGATATAATGTGTAGACATGCAGTTGTATCCTTCAAATTCTGTAATGATGTATGATTGTTCGTTATTGAGTGGGATGCATTTGAGCAGGTTTGCTGAAATTACGGAGTGGTCCGATCAACCATCGGTGAAGGTGGCGGTCACAGTTGATGCACCTGCTGTTCTCAAATTGGTTCTGGAGAGGTTGATGGAATGATGATGAGGATGGTTGTATTGTGTAATCAGTGTGAATGTTTTTTTAAGACCGTATCAGCTTTGTCAGTGGACTAATTTGTTCTGTTACGGTAGCTGTTATTGTTTCAATAAAAGGTAATAATTTTATGCTATTTTTAGTTACTATTGTAATAGCACGAGCAAAAAGTTTATTTAACACACGTTTTACAATTTTTAGATATAAAATAAAGAATAATTAGTACAAATTTAAACATGCAATTAGAAAGATAAGTAAAAACTTTTGTAAAAATTAAGACTTCTTCAAAATAAGTGAAAATTTTTCCCTTTTTTACCTCAAACAAGTCATGTGAATAGCTAAAAATTACCAATTGTGATTAATATATAATTAATCAATAATTAAAACATGTGAAAAAAATAATATTCCAACTAAACATATCATCATCATCAAGTGAGAGATGGAGTTGCCCAAGGTTTGGATTTAGAATCTAACAATGCAAGTCCTTGGTAAATGGAGTTCTTCGGTCCTTTTCAAGTTTGATATTGAGTAAATCAGTTTCTCTAAAATTGAAGCAATTTAGTATTTATCAATTTCAAAAGTGAGTAATTAAGTATAATTAATCAAGATGTTCACTCTTTTTGTCAATTTATCTTTTTTTAATATAATGACAAATTTAGCCCCCGAGATTTACATTTTATGTCAATTTGAGTTTGATTCTAAAAAATTAACAAGCTTCCATCATGTATACATTTTGTTAATTTAGGCTCTCTTCTTATTAGATTAAAAACAACGATGGTAGCGAGATTAAAATCAATCGTGAGATATGCGTCTAACACAATTCTAACGGTGAGATGGGAATTAAAAATGACCATTAAAGACATTAAATTATGTATACAAAGTAAATACTTTAAAAATATATTTCATATTAAATTTTATTAATTAAATTAGAATTTATTTGTTATTATTTATCTTTTATTTATAATTAATTCATATAAATTTTGTAATAAATTTTATATATTTATTCACCTTTCATGTGAATAAGGGGTGCAGTGCAGTGAGAGTAATCTCCTGTGATTTCATTAAATGTTTTCTAAACAATTTTTTTACCGATGAAAAAATAATTATAACATATTCAATCTCATCATGATTCATTTATAATCGAAAGGAGCCATAGTCATTATAAAACATTATCTAAAAACTAAAAAATAAAATAAACTTCAAAATATTATAAATTTTAAAAAAAATTCAAGCGGATTGTGTTTTAGTTCGATTGGAATTGACATTGGCTTTGTTGTTGTCAATACAGGAGAACATGAGTTCGAGTACGCTGAAGCGCGTTATATATTTATATAAAAAAGAACAGATATAATAAAAATATAAAATAAAATTAATGTTAAAAAAATATCACAAAATTAAGAAGTATATGAGAGGGTGAGGCTTTGGGACTGGAAGATGTTTGATACTTTTCAAAATCCTGAATCGGATCCTTCAATTCAGCATGTGGGGATAAACTTGAACCACCCATTGCTTCCGTGGAGATCCTGCTCAGATGTATTGACATTTTTTTAAATATATTTTTAATTTTATATATTTAGATTTTTTTAATTTTATATATTTTTATTTTTAAATATTTTTTTGATAGAATTTGTAAATGTTTGAGAGTTAAAATTTTTTTATTTTTAAAATCAATACTAAATTAATAAAATATGTGAATATTGAAGACTAAATTTATGATTATACTAATTAAAAGTAAGATAAATTGACAAAATAGTGAACATGATGATTTATATATTTACTTTCAAATTCGACAAAAATTAAATTATTTCATTTTTGAATCGAATTTATCATTTATTTCTCGAATTGAAAGTTGAAAAGCATAGAGTAGTAATTTATAATAAATCTATTTTTAGTATTGTACAAATACTTTAATAATAAATATGATTTTTAATACTTTAAAATAATTAGGATTTTTATTATAATATTTAAATTATTAAAATAATTGCTATGTTTTAATTATTTTATTATATTATAAGTTTTAAATATTTAAAATCACGTATAATGCATGTGAGATTAAAATTTATATATATATATATATATATATATATATATATATATATATATATATAAACATGGATTTGAAGATAGTTTTGAACTGATAATACTTTTTATTTTTTGACATAACAATTATTTGAACCCATTGTTACATTAATAAATAGGGTAAACTATAAAATAGTCACTTTTGTTTGCCTCAGGTTACATTTTAGTCACTTATGTTTGAAATATTACGTTTTAGTCACTTATGTTATTATTTTGTTATGAAGTGATCACTCTTCCGTTAAGTTCCGTTATCTCCCTAACGGTAATCCTACGTGGCACTCCAACTAGATTTTAAGTGCCAACTTGGATTTCCTAATGGGATGAGAATAGATTTTTAATTAAATAAATTTAATTAATTAAAAATTTTAAACCCTAAATCTTAGGGTGCGTTTGTTTGCCAGTATTTCATTTTCTAGAAATTGTTTTCCCAGTTTTCTAGTGTTTGTTTGCCAGAAAACATTTTCCATTTGGAAAATGAATTCCAAAATACGGGTAAAATGGCTTACATTTTGGGAATTGTCTTACCGTTTCAATTTTTGAAAGACATTTTACTAAAGCTCTCAGGCAGATCCCCTTTTTCCTTCCTTCTTCCTTTTTCCTTTGTCAGCCAAATTTCTTTCTCTCTTTCTTAGAAAATTTCTTGTTCCTCTTCGGCTGAAAGCGTTAGAGATTCTACCGTAAAAGCAAGACTGGTAATCTTCCTTTCTGTTGAATTTTAATTTTTCATTTATTTTTCCTGTTCCTTTCTATTGAAACGAAAAACCAGTAAAGTATTGTTTGGAAATTTGCAATCCAATCGTTTCATTTCTCGCTTTCTTCGCTCCTCCAAGCACACTTCTTCCCCTATCATTGTTAACTCATCGTTTAATAATCTCTCCCATTTTGATTTTTTAGACCCCCGAAATCAGAGCCTTTTCCAATTTATTGCTTTGCATGTGTTAATCCGTTTATAAAATCTTGATGTGTAGTTGTGGTGATGTGTAGTTGTTGTGAAGAAAGTTTTAGGGTTCTATTTCTCACTTTATCTAGATAGAATTGGCTACAATTTTGTTCAAGATTGGTCATCGATAGTTTTTGAATGGTATAATTTGTTAAAAAATATGGTATATTTTTGAATGCGTAGTATTTTTCAAATTCTCTTTGCTGAAGGTTTTTCTGTCTTTATTATTTTCTCCTTCTCAACATCCTTACATGAGATATAGTTTTGTTGTACATACTTCTATGAACTTTTTCCCTTTGAATAGTTTTTGCACCTTTCTATATATTCTTTCTGAATACTAAGCAAAGAGTAGTTTCTCTCTAAATATTTTTGCCTACGATTAGATGATGTTATGTTGCTTGAACTTTGGGAGGGGTATTAATGTGCAATTGCATAGGATATTTTAGGTTCTGGAATTCCATGTTAAGAACCAAGGTATTTGGTGTCCTTTTGGTTTTAGTATTATAATTAAAATAGAAAATATCTGAACCAAGCCATGTAGCATATCTTTTCAAGAAAATTCAGTTATTAGAGAATGAAATTATACTGGTTGAGGGATTAAGTTAACTAGGACTTTATTTTTCATTTTTGTGGATTCTACATGCTTCAAAATAAATGATAATGCATTCCATCTGCTACTTGTGAGTGTCTAAAATTATCTTTATGGTTACATTATGCGAGATTTTCATAGTTGAAGGAGACTCGGTGGTGGCGTTCCAAGCAAGGCCGCGATAGGCGCTTTCAGGTAATACTTTTCCATGGGAATTGGGTAGAACAGATTCAATTGTCAAGCAATTTCTTGAAACATGCCAGAAAAGTTTTTGGATGTTTTTGGTATCTAGGCTTCAATTATTTAAGTATTTCTTTTATAGCGTTGATGGAAAATATTTTTGCTTGCAGAAACTAGGATGTTAAAAAAGTACTAACTTTTAAAAGTCGCACCTTCTGTACATATAAAGATAAGGTGTAGTGGAGTGGGAGAACTTCGCATATGAAATTTGTCATACATATCGACAATTGGCTAGTTGTATGATGCTTATAGCTGTAGATTCTAACCAATTGATGCCACAATAGTTTTTGGCTGCCACAATCCCACATATCAAATGCTGCTGTTGCTTCATTTCTTTCTTTGTATTTTCTCATATTTTTGAGGTTGAAAGAACTTATGAGTTTAGAAACAAATGATGTAATGTATTGGGAGATTCTCTAAAAGTTATATCAATTTTTAATTTAAGTTGGCATGTCCTTCCATTAATTTAAGCATAGCAACTATCCAAAATGAAAACAAAGATCAAACACCGATTTTTATATGGAATTTAATATTGGTTTTCTTCCAAGATTGAGGATTAAGTAAAGGGCATGACCTATTCCACTATTCTTTAGGCCTACCATTAAAAAAGAAAAAAAAACAAACAAGAAACAATCAGAAAGAGGATATGAAGGCGGATCTGAAAATCTAGAAAAATTAATAATTCAAACAGCACCTAAGGAAATACTTTCAAACAAAAGACAGTCTAAAGTTCTTTGTTGACACCTTAATAATCAATTTTAATGAATATATGTATGTATGCACTTTAGTCATGGTAGCTTTATTCATATATGTGATATTTGTGTGGCATTATTTTGTGTAGATGGATTGTAGTCAAGATCAAAATGTAATTGTCGGAGTCATGGCTTCAGTTTTAGCTTTTGGGGCTCTTTGAATTAAAAAATTAAAAACTAGAAAGGAAATTGCTTCTTACCCTCGTGTGAATCGAGATTATGAAAGAGAAAATTATATTAATAGTATTTTATATAGTGGTGATCAACATTGTATTAATGTGATAAGGATGAGACCGATTGCCTTTTTTAATTTGTGTGATATTCTTAGTAGGAATAATTTGTTACAATCAACTAAATCTGTGAATATTAGGGAGCAAGTAGTTATATTTTTACATATAATTGGTCATAATGTAAGGTTTCGAGTGATTAGATTTAGATATTATAGATCAACTGAGACAGTTCACCATTACTTTAGGGTTGTATTGAGAGCTATTTTGAAATTGTATAAACTAGTTATTAGATTACATGATGAGTCAACTCCTAGTGAAATCAGAAACAATCCAAGGTTTTATCCTTATTTTAAAGATTGTATTGGAGCATTAGATGGAACTCATGTTCGTGCATCCGTTTCACTTAGCATTCAAGGAAGATTTCTTAGCCGTAAAGGGGGGATGACACAAAATGTATTGATTGCCATTAAATTTGATTTGAAATTTTCCTATGTTCTAGCTGGTTGGGATGGTAGTGCACATGATTCTCGTATTTTAAGTGATGCACTTTCACGCCCAAGCAGATTAAGAATTCCAGAATGTAATAATTATCATTAAATACCAAATAGTTATAGTAAGCTCATACATTATTATTATTAATTATGTTTTGTAAAATTGTAGGTAAATATTATCTTGTTGATGCTGGATATGGCATCCGAAATGAGTATATTACCCCATATCGTGGTGTCCGATATCATTTAAAAAATTTTAGTGCTTAGGGGCCTGAAAATGCAAATGAACTCTTTAATCTTCGACATTCATCATTGCGAATCACTATTGAACATGTTTTTGGGATTTTGAAGAAATAGTTTCGTGTATTAGATGCTGAACCGTTTTGGAATTTTCAAACTCAAGTAGATATAGTTTTGGTTTGTTGTATCATTAATAATCATATAATGGGAGTTGATCCTAATGATTTAGGGTGGGTTTGGATGGGCGATTGGGTGCGGTGCAGTGCGTTTAGCTTACTTTTTGTCTCACGCTACAGTATCGCTACAGTATCTAATCTCACCGCCACCGTTGTTTTTACACTAACATCAGGTAAACGCACCGCCCATCCAAACTTACCCTTACTTAATCAAGGATTATACGAGGAGTCTGAGTTTGATTTGATAATACCAACTCTTACGGAGCGAGAAGAAAGAGAATAAGCAAGAGAATAGTCTGCTAAGAGAGACGAAATTGCACAAACTATGTGAACTGATTATATGACTAGAAATATTAGGTAGGTTTAGGGCTTAGGGTTATTGTTTCTATGTTATGTATGTTTTAGTATTAAAATAATTTTTTTTTGTTAATGTTGGTTGGATAATGATATTGAAATTTTAGTTTGTTGGATTTTGAAATTATTATGTCTTGAATTTGTTAGATATTGATTATGCTTTAAGCTTGTTAGATATTGAATTTATTATGTTTTAAGCTTGTTGGATATTGAAATGATTGATAATGACAATTATTAATGTAGAATGGGTAAGGGCAAAAAAGAAGAGACCTTCAAGCAATTCAGGTGGACAAAACCGATGGAACATGTTTTTCTTAAAATTCTAGCAGAGGAGGCCCAGAAAGGAAATAAACCTTCTAATACTTTCAAAGTAGTTTCTATTAATCGAGTTGTCGAAGCTATTTCTAAAAGATTCCAAGTCTAATGCTATGCGAAGCATGTGGAAAATCATTTGAGGACTGTAAAAAACCAGTGGCAGATTATATGCAAAATTCGAGGTGAAATTAGTTTTGGATCTGATGATAACATGAAAATGATCACATGTGATAGAGCGACATGTGATGCAGCAGTGATGGTAATATATGTATATATATGTTAAGTATATTTCAATTATTTTTTACTTGTTATTCTAATTGTGTATACTATCCAACAGGCACACAAGAAGTATGGACCATTTTTGAATAAAAGTATTGATCACTATGATGAAATGACTTTGGTTGTTGGAAAAGATATGGCAACAGGGAGTTTTGCCAGAACATTTGCTGACATATATTTGAATGATGGTAACCAAGATTCAATGCCTATAGACTGCGACAATGAAGAGACTGAAGTGATAAGAACAAAAGTATCTTCATCTGGCACATCCAAACGTAAAAGAAAAAAATATTCAAGAAAGTGTTGTTGATGAACAAATTAAATTTGTGGGTGAACAACTTGGCAAAATTGCTAATGCTTTGGAACAATTTACTGCTGATAAGACACCACATTTTTATGAAGAAGTGATGTCGATGGAGGAAGATGGATTTGATGATGACTTCCTGTGTTCTGTGTTTGATTATCTAGTGAGTCATGAATCCGAAGCCAAAGCTTTTTTAGTTAAAAGTAAGAAGCATAGAAAAATTTGGCTTCAAAAATTTTCTCAAGGTTGAAGATATTTATACTTTAAATGTGGTGTAATATTAGTTATGCACTTGGACAATGTTGTTGTTATTATGTGGTGTACTACTATTTACGTATTTGGATAATATTATTATTTGACTTTGGATGTTTTCAATTTATGACGGTTAATATTCTAGCTTAATAATTGAGTATTATTATATATTTAATTTGATTTATTTATTTATCCATAAATCATTGCAATATATGTAAAAACAATTTAAAATATAAATTTATTAATATATATAAATTTATTAATATATGTAAAAACAGCTTTTCCGGAAAATATTTTTAGGAAATCTGCCAAACAACAGAAAATATTTTACACAAATTCATCCAAACACCAGAAAAGTAAATCATTTCCAGAAAAGTAAATCATTTTCCAAAAATCATTTTCCGAAAAATATTTTACTGGCAAACAAACGAAGCCTTAGTTAAAAAACCGTTCATCTCCCCCCTTTTTTAGTTTTATTTTTCAGTTGACTAAGAAAGCTATTATCATCAGAATTTTTTATTCACATACAAAAACAAAAGAGGATTCAATGGAGGGTCCAGGTATGTCTTCTTCACCGACCAATTTAAGTTCTAAGACTTAAAATCAAGTGGTTGTCAACAAATAAGAAGATGGTAATCGTTTTTGTTCCTAATCATTGAATTTTCCAATTCTTCACGTTCTTGAATAATTGGTTTCTCAATCCAATTTTTTCTGATCTGAATCGACTTGTTTGTTCATAATCCCTTTGTGGGTATCCCTTTTCTGCTACTTAATACGCTTCTTTTAGTTATTAATATTGACTATTTTAAGTTGAAATTTTGTGGGAACTCATATTTTTCCGAGTAATCATACAATTAACCCTGCAAATGAATATCAGTATCCTTAGTAAAATTTAAAAATTATACTCACGCGAAACTGAATACTGGCCATGGATCCTATCATTCAAGCTAAACATCTCAGCATGATCTGATTTGCAAGGCCCCATTATACTATCTGCTGTTATATCCAAATAACAAGAATTATGTCCTGTATCTTTTTATTTTTCAGTTTTCAAGCAAAGTCATCATAATTTTTAAAAAATAAGTTCAAACACAATTTTTTAAAAAACAAATAAAACAAAACTTGTTCGTGATTTTGGGAGGTTTTTTTTGGTAGTGGTTGAGGTTCGAATTGTAGTTTCATGTCAAGGTTTGATTGGTATGGCGGTTGCCTCGATTTTTGTAGAATCTTTTGCTATGACAGGCATGTCAAGGAAAAACTTCTATAAAGCTGCTTGGTGTTTTGCTGTTGAAGTAGAGTGGTTGATGCTGGGATGGTCTGCTGTTTTCTATAGCAGATTACAATGGGGAAGTATGTTGTTGAAGTGTTTTTGTCTGCTTTGTAGTATTAGCTAGGCTGTTTTGTTTTATTTGTTTTTTAAAAAACTGTGTTTGAACTTGTTTGGATTGTTCTTAACAATCCTTTCTGTATTTCACTGATTTTGCAAAAAAAAAGGAATATTGTAGCCTCTCTACGTTTAATTTTTAATTTTGAAGTGAAGAGATAAAATTTTAAATGTTGTAATGTTGAATGTCTAAAAATTTGACTTAGAACATGATAAGGACTTCAATCTTACTATCATTTACAGTTTTACCTATTTGCTTTGAAATTAAATGTAAGACTAAATTGTTCGCTTTTATAACAGAGGGATGAATTTGCTCCTAAGTTTAACTCGAAATCTTTGTTGTTGAAGTTTGTATCATTTATATTATACCCAATGTTATTATTTCCATGTCTCGTGTTTAGCATGTTTCATTCAAATTTATATTATTTCCAATACAAGTAAATTAAGGTTTAAATTTCTCTCTCTCAAAAAGGAAAAATGTTAAAATATTATAATGTAGTTATTCAAAAATTGTTTAGTACTTGTTTTTATATCTGAATATGGTGTTTTCTTTTTTCTTTTAAATGTGTTATGTTTAACTTTCTTGAAGAGACGGAAAGAAATTATGTAGCTGTCTCCCAAAACAAGGACTTTAATTTTAACTCAGGTGTAGTTTGATGCAAATGCATATGTTCAGCTTTTCATTTTAACTCAGGTGTCAAGATGTGAATAATGATTACTGTTTTCATGTTCTAGATTATGTATTTTAATGCTGCCCAAATGTGAATATCGACTGCTGTCCAAATGTCCTAAAATGTTCATAAATTCATTAGTGATGTTGTTTGAAATTGAACTGAAGTTGATATAATATTTTTTAGGTTTGAATTGTTGTGTAATTTGTTGATACTAATATAATGTTTTATTTTCCTTTTTTGGTTTAGGGTTTGAAGTTGAACAAAATACTTTAGGGGGAGATTTTGGAGGAGAAGCGTCTGACTCAGATGATAGTTCATATAAAGCTTATGAGTCAGGTTCTTCTTATTCTGATTCTTTTGAGTCTGATGGTGATAGAGTAGATGAACCAGAGGTTAAACTAGTAGGTGAAATGATACAGAAAGAGTTAGACCACTTACTGGGTTTAAGTTTTTGGGGTTTAGAAGATGATTTTGATAGTAATAGTGATGATGATTTGAATAATGACGTGGATTATGGTAAATATGGGAATAAAAAGTACCCTCTATTCAATCCTCAAACTGATATGAGGAACCCTATATTGATGAAGGGTTTGGTTTTCCCTAGTAGAGACATTTTAAAAGATGCAGTTAAACAATATGGGAGGATAAATAGGGTAGTAACCAAACTAACTAGGAATGACAAGCTTAGGGTGAAAGTAGTCTGTGTACCTAGTTGTCTATGGACATTATGGGCATCCAAATTAAATCCCAGGGATCCAATGGATGGGAGTTGGTAAATTAAGACCTTAGTCAACCACTATAAGTGTAGAAAGGTAATAAAAAATAACAATATTACTTCAAAGTGGATGGCTATACATTATTTACACAAATTTCAAGTTGATCCCAATTATTCCTTAACATCCTTACAAAATGATATTAGGGTTGATTTTGGAACAATAGTGTCTCAGACTAAATGTATGAGGGCTAAGATTAGGGCTCTGGAACTAGTTTAAGGGAATTACAAAGCCCAATATGCCAATATATATGATTATTTACTTGAGTTAAGGAGAAGCAACCTTGGTACAATAACCATTTGTAATTTAGACTGTAGGCTATTTCAGAAGCTTTATATATGCCTTGAAGCATGCAAATCAGGTTGGTTAACTAGTTGTAGGAGAATTATAGGGTTAGATGGGTGTTGGCTGAAGGGATATTATGGTGGACATTTGCTTGCTGCTGTTGGGGTTGATGCCAATGATTGTATATATCCAGTGGCTTTTGCTGCAGTTGAGAGTGAAAACAAACAATCATAATTTTGGTTCCTCGAGTTGTTACAGAGGGATTTGAAGATCGACAACTCCTACAATATATGTTTCATGTCAGACAAACAAAAGGTACTATAAAGTAATAATATACGCTAAATTGTTTATATAAAAATGATTGCTTATCATGTTGTTTTAATTGTTTTACAGGGTTTAATAGAAGTGATTTCTTTGTTGTTTCCTAATGCTGAAGCAAGAAATTGTGCCAGACATCTTTACAACAATTTTAAAAACATGGAAGGATTTATAGGCCAAGTTATGCGTCTTACTTACTGGAAAGCTGCTAAAGTAACTTTTCCAAGACAATTTGAAGAAGCAATGTCTGAAATAAAGTCATTGTTAGAATCTGCTGAGGCTTGGCTGTGTGACAAGGATCCAAGAACTTGGTCAAGATCCCACTTCTCAACCAGATGCAAATCTGATCTACTACTAAACAACAACAGTAAATGTTTGAACAAGGTTAAAATTTATTTTTAAATCTGACTATTTATCACTTCATGTTGTATAATTGTTGTTGGAGCTATTTAAGGACTTGCTCTCCTTGCAGATCATTTTAGAAGATAGAGACAAACCCATCTTAACGATGTTGGAAATAATTAGAAGAAAAGTCATGACTAGGTTGGTTTCTATGAGAGAGGCTGTTGAGAAGTATCCGGGACCTTTATGTCTAAGGATATAGAAGAAGTTATTTGAAATTGTTAGTCAGTCCAATAAGTTAGTTTTGCTAACTATTTTTTACTTAGCTTGAATTCTGTTGCTTGGATGGAAAAGTTTTTAACTTTAAAATGTTACTTTATTTATAGTATATGGTCGGTATATGCTGGAAATGAGAAGTATAAGGTAGACTATGGATTAGGCAACAAGCATGTGGTTGACCTCCTCAACTCTTTGCAACACCCCAAACCCGGCCTGGACTTTATGGCCGAATCTGGCAATGTCACATGGAAATGCTTTTGAAAACCGTATCATTTCTAAAACCGTTTTCTGTTTAAAACTTATCATTATCTTTCATTAATTCTTGAATCGTGATTCATTTCTAAAACGCTATACTTTGCGGAAACTTTTTAATAATAGTTTACGTGTGCATGGTATTTTGATAAATTATTCATCTCTTTTGAAAACCCGAGTTTTATCTACTTCTAGCAGATATAAATAGAAATCAGTATAAAATCCACATTTTAGGTAAAAATCCATAGAGGCCATTATTACAGAAAAATACCCCAGAATAAAATGAAAAATGAAAAATCATTATTAAATACTAAATCAAACAATTTAAGTCGTGTGGCTACTTCTAAGTCCTCTCCCGCACCGATCCGCCTATGTCTAGGGATTACTTATATAGTCAAATTAGAAGGGTGAGTTTTCAAAAATTCAGTGTGTAATAAAAAAAAACATATAGAAAATAATCACAGTCTGGGCCTAAGCCCTTTTTTGTATCAGTGACAATACCAGTTTGGGCTTTAGC
Source organism: Gossypium raimondii (assembly GCF_025698545.1). Lineage (NCBI taxonomy): Eukaryota > Viridiplantae > Streptophyta > Magnoliopsida > Malvales > Malvaceae > Gossypium > Gossypium raimondii. Next base: position 7,933,291 of record NC_068568.1, read on the forward strand.
CCATCTCAGTACAGAAGCAGACATATGTTTGGGCCTTGGCCTATTACAGTAAAAATAATTAGTACAATAATAGATTATACAGTATGTAGGTCCTACCCAACCAGCCTCTACACTCCATCTCTATCTAACCTTACACTCCATGTGGGGATATAATCAACCCACCCATCCCTAAACTCTAGTTAGTACCGAATACGACACTAGACAGTAGTTACAGCTGAACTGCCAGTAAGTTAGGCTTGACGCCTTTCAGTACACTTCTTCCAATCAATATCAATCCCCAACCCAATGCAATGCATCATACAGACATGTCATGGTATCATGTATTATCAGTACATTGTAAATAACATGCTCCATATACAGACATACATATCTATCTCATATAGGCATATAACAGTCCTTCAGTCATTTCAGTCAATAAGGGGTCCAGGTAAGCTTACCGACCCTACAGTAGGTCCACAGTCGACTCGGGCGACCCGTGCAACATTAGCAGTCAAACAGTGAAAATGGGTCAATAGGCCTATATTGTATGCCCATGTGGGCCCACACTCCAGTGTGGCATACATGGCCCAATACGGCCCGACCCATGATTCGCACATGGCCAGCCTCGTCGATCACACGCCCGTGTTCGGTCACACGGCCTACCACATGGTCGGCTGCACGCCCGTGTGGCATCGAAATTTGTATTTTTTTGACTTTTTGTCGTTTTTCATTTTCAGAGTTGTGTTCAGACACACACACGTACACACCTAGTTCCACTTCTTTGCAAAAGTGCTCACGAGCACTCCAAGACCTAACAATTGAACGAGAAACACGAATTAATTACTTATACGATAATTGAGTTAAACGAACCCTATTCAAGATACCTATCCAATTTATCGGTAAATCTACCTTTGTTTGAACAACTGATGCCCTACACTTAAGTCGTTGAGAAATGATCATCGGCCCCTCGATTAGTACCTACAAACCAGTCGAAACCCCTCTTTAATAAATTTTCACAAGAACAGTCTAAACCAAACGATTACCTAAACTTATCAAAAGTACGGAAACAAAGAATGGGAATGGGACTATTGGAACAACAACAGAAAGCCAAGAGAAATGAAATTCGACAAAGTGCAATACTCAATAAGACGGTAGCAAAGAGAAAATATCAAGACGACACAGTGAGGGAAGAAGAAGAAGAAGTCGGCAAGAAAAGAGGTAACTCTTGGCAACCGAAATGAGAAAGGGAATAAACCAATGGCCAAAAATCAGCAAGAATGGAAAAGAAAAGAAAATTTCAGCAGAGGTTCGGCAGAGCTGAGGATGGAGAACGGTAGAAGAAAAAATAACTTTGGGAATTTGAAAGAAAAAAGAAAAGTAAAATAAACCAAAATAACAAAAATGAATATTTATGCACCATATTTTCCCAAAATCCCTCAAATCTCTCCTAAAACCGTCCACCCACACCCATCCAAATCCCTTAATTTTCTCTCCACACTTCCCACTACACCTCTACCATTTCGGCATTTCAGTTCAGCTCAAAAACTACACGGCACCACTAGTAGAAATAATACTTAAGCATTGCTCGAACCTAAGACCTCTAGCATTTTAACACACCACTTATCCACTAGACTAGCAGATCCATTCTGGCATGCTTTTACAAACTTTTAACTATAAGCCTACTGAACAAAAGCAAGGCTTTATTCAATTAAAACAAAAAAATTTGCCTAAGTCAAGGCTTGAACTTGGGACCTCTCAGACACTTCCCAAAACACTTAACCATTGAAGTGGACAAATATTTGTGTCATAAATACATATAAACAAAAGTAAAAATTTTGGGGCATTACAACTCTACCCCTTTAAACAAAAATTTCAGCCTCGAAATTTTACTTGATCAAAACAGATGAGGATACTACTGTCGTATTGCATCCTCAGGCTCCCACATAGCATCGTCAGAGCTATGATTACGCCAAAGAACCTTAACCAAAGAGATGGATTTTTTTCTTAGAACATTTACATCTCACTCTAATATCTAAACTGGCTCCTCCTCAAAGGTCAGATCTAGCCTAACCTCGATCTCCTCAACAGGAACAATATGCGTGGGATCAGAGCGTTAGCTCCTCAACATAGAGATGTGGAACACGTCGTGAATTTGATCCAATTTCGGAGGTAATTCCAATTGGTAAGCAACTACTCTTACTCGCTTAAGCACACGAGAAGGACAAATAAATCTAGGGCTCAACTTGCCCTTGCGACCAAATCTCAATACCTTCTTCTACGGCGAGACCTTGAGAAAAACGAAATGTCCCACTAAAAACTCAATCTCTTGACGCTTCAGGTTGGCGTAGGACTTTTGCCTATCAGATGCTGCTTTTAGTCGGTCTCGAATCAACCTAACTTTATCCTCGATATCAGAAACTAGCTCAGGGGCCAGAATACGCTGCTCGCCCAACTCAGTCCAACATGAAGGTGTGCGACACCTATGGCCATATAATGCCTCGTAGGGTGCCATTTGAATGCTAGACTGATAGCTGTTGTTATAAGTAAATTCTGCTAGCGGCAAGTAATCCTCCCAACTGCCTCAGAAGTCAATCATACAACTTCTCAACATATCTTTCAGTATCTGAATCACCCTTTTTTACTAACCGTCAGTCTGAGGATGGAACGCAGTACTGAAGTCCAATCTTATACCCAGAGCTTCATGTAGCTTCTTTCAGAATCGAGACATGAAGCGAGGATCCCTATAAGATATTATCAAAACCGGTACCCAATGCAGTCTCACTATCTCAGACAAATACAGTTTAGTCAATTTTTACAGAGAATAGTCAGTACGAGCCGATATAAAATGGGCAGACTTGGTCAATCAATCCACGATGACCCGCACAGAATCTTTCTTGGTAGGTGTGAGGGGTAACCCACTAACGAAGCTCATAGTCACTCTCTCCCACTTCCAAAGTGGAATCTTGATTGGCTACAACAATCCCGAAGGGAACTGATGCTCAGCCTTAACCTGCTGACATGTCAAACACTTGGCCACAAATTCAGTAACCTCCCGTTTAAGACCTGGCCACCAGTATAACTCATGAAGATCTCGATACATCTTGTTTCTGCCAGGATACATAGCATAAGGGCTACTATGTGCCTCTCTCAATATAGATTGCCTCAATTCAGTATTTTTTGGTACACAGATTTTTCCACGGAAACTGACCACCCCTTCGCTATTTAGCCCAAAATCCTCGGTATAATTACTCTCAACTTGTCAGAAACGAAGACCCAACGACTCATCCTCTATCTATATACTCTTAATTTGCTCTATCCATGTCAGTTTAACTTGAAGTTCGACCAACAAACTATCATCATCAAATAAACTGAGAAGAGCAAACATCGCCATCAGGTCAGTCATATCTCTACGGCTCAGTACATCGACCACCATATTAGCCTTACCAGGGGGTATTCAATAGTACAGTCGTAGTCCTTAAGTAGCTCAATCTATCTACGCTGTCTAAGATTCATCTCCTTCTGAGTAAGGAGGTACTTGAGGCTCTTGTGATCGGGGTAAATGATACGCTTCTCACCATACAAGTAATGCCTCCAAATTTTTAGTGTGAATACCAGTACAACCAATTCCAAGTCATGCATTGGATAGTTCGCCTCATGAGTCTTAAGCTGACGAGACGTATACGCTACCGCCTTACCCTCTTGCATCAACACATATCCCAAACCAACATGTGATGCATCACTTTAGACAATAAACTCTTTTTTAGACTCTAGCTGTATCAAAACAGGGGGCTCAGTCAATACAGTTTTGAGCTTCTCAAAGCTCTCTTACTGCGCATCAGTCCAGTTAAAAAGAACATCCTTACGTAACAGCTTAGTCAAGGGTGCTGCAATCAGTGAAAAACCCTCTACAAATACTCAATAATACCCTACCAGTCCCAGAAAACTACGAATCTCAGATACATTATTAGACTATTTCCAATCCAACACTGCCTCAATCTTTCAAGGATCGACCCTAATCCCCTCAGCAGAAACCATATGGCCCAAAAATGTTACTTCCTGTAATCAGAACTCATATTTACTGAACTTGGCGTACAATTATTTCTCTCACAAAATCTGTAGAAACACTTTGAGGTGTTCATCGTGTTCACCCTCGATTCTCGAATACACTAGTATATCACTAATAAATACCACTATGAACCGATCCATATAGGGCAAGAATACTCGATTCATCAGATCTATAAAAGTTATCGGTGCATTCATCAGTCCAAATGGCATCACTAGGAACTTGTAGTGACCATAGCGAGTCATAAATGTCATCTTATGCACGTCAGCCCCTTTAACTCTCAACTAGTGATACCCTGACTGTAGATCAATCTTGGAGAAAACTGAATCACCTCGAAACTAATCTAACAGATCGTCTATCTTTGGTAGGGGGTACTTATTCTTAATGGTCAACTTATTCAGTTACCGATAGTCAATACACATACGCATGGATCTATCCTTCTTTTTTACGAACAGAACTGTTGCTCCTCACGAAGACACACTAGGGCGAACAAACCCACGATCTAGTAGCTCTTTCGGTGCCATTCTATAAGGGGCGATGGACATCAGAGCTACATCAGGAAGGAGCTCAATCCCAAACTCTACTTCACGATTCGAAGGTAACCCAGGTAGCTCTTCAGGAAAAATATCTAATAACTCATTAGCCGTCCTGATATCCTTAATCGAAGAATCCCCAGAATCTGAAATACTGATGTAAGCCAAATATGCCTTACATCCCTTACGAACTAACTTTTCGACCCTTAATGCAGAAATCACATTCGATAATTAGTTTTGGCACTCCCCAATTACGACTACCTCGCTGTCTTCCGCAGTTCTCAGTACAACCCTTTTCGTAGCACAATCTAAGCTCACTCAGCGTTTAACCAACCAGTCCATTCCCAGTATCAGATCAAATTCTCCAAAAGGCAGTTCCATCAAATCAGCCAACAATATAACTTCTTGAACCTCTAGAGGAACATCTTTAAACGGTTTGTTAACCCTTATTGACTGCTCCAATGGACTTAGTATAGTGACCTCGTAGTGCTCTCAACCAGTATACCTAAGTTTTCAGATACAGTACAACCATTACTACTTTTGATGTAACCCCGGCCTCTCGGTGGTGGATGAACTACTCTTAGTAGCTGTGCAATATTATTACCCGAAGCTTGCATTTGATTGGACTTCTGTGGACACTCTCTAATACGGTGCTATCGAGAATCGTGCCTCAAACATGCCCTAGGTTTTTTCTAACACTCGTCCAGATGGCGTTTACCACAGTCAGTACACAACGGCTGTCCTGTAGCAGCAATGAGAGCCTCAACTCTGATCGGCTCATCAATTCTGACTTTTTTCTTAGGCCTCTGAATGGAACTCAAGGGCTTCGAATCCCTCTTATTCCTGCCTCTCTCTATCACGATTTTGTCGCTTAGTGTGTTTCACTTCCTCGGCGATCTTCGCCTTATCAACTAGTGCAGCAAAATCCCGCTCCCTCTATGGAGCTATCAAAACCCTCAAATGATCCCTGAGGCCATCCTCAAAGCGAACATTTCGCTCGTACTCAGTCGCCACTATACCACGCGCATAGCGACTCAGTCGTAAAAACTCGACCTCATACTCGGCCACTGATCTGTCCCCCTGAGTCAGATTCAAGAACTCTCTCCTACGGGCATCCACATAACTGGCCCCTACATATTTCCCCTAAAAAGCGGTCTTAAAAAGCTCCTAAGTCAGTCGATCAGGCTGAGTGCCCTCCTTAACAGTGAGCCACCACTGATAAGTCTCATCTCGTAGCAGTGATACAACACCCTTTAATTTTTGCTCAGGGGTACAGTCTAAGTCGTCCATAATTCTCTCTGTGACCTCAATCCAGTATTCTGCCACATTAGGAGAAACACCAGTAATACCCCTAAAAATCACAACTCTATTGGCCCGAAGTCGTTTTGTAATTGACCCTCGGCTTCTAGCTCCAGTATTGGCCCCAACGACCCTCTCCAAAATTCTTAGCATGGCTTGGGACAGTGCGTCGTCCCTAGCCGCTCGATCATGAGACCCAGTCTTAGTCACAGGTGAAGCCGGTGTCTCACTAATTTCCAAATTAGGTATGTGGCTAGATGACGAGAACCCATCTCGAGCACCTCTACGGCCTCTACCACGACCTCTTGTACCCCGTCCGCGAGTAACTCTTGTGCTCATTGCCTATTCGCGTTAATTTGTATTAACAATTTTATGTATCAGTTTACAATTTCAGTATTTATTAACATATATCTTATGAAAGGCAGTATCAGAAGTATAAAGTTTGTTTTCGCCCAACGCAGTGTCTATCAGTGTCTATCGATTTTACTACAGTATTAGTATACACTAACTTGAGTGTTTTCTGTACAATCTACCTATAGTTGTCTTAGTTTGTACTATCTATAGTAGTTTTAGTATCAAGTTAATTTCAGTTTAAAACACATAAAGGCTTCAGAGAACTTACAAGATCGACGCTGTAGACTCGGTGTACCACACATTCAGAAAAAATATTTCAAATCATTCAGAAATCAGTGCTTTAAAAACTAATTTTTAAAACCTAAATCCACAGTCGAGTTTTACAAATCGGCTCTGATACCACTAAATGTAACACTTCAAACCCGGCCTGAATGTTATGGCCTAATCTGGTGATGTCACATGAAAATGCGTTTGAAAACCGTATCATTTCTAAAATCATTTTCCGTTTCGAACTTATCATTATCTTTTATTAATTCTCGAATCGTGATTCATTTCTAAAACGCTATACTTTGCGGAAGCTTTTTAAAAATAGTTTACGTGTACGTGGTATTTTGATAAATCATTCATTTCTTTCGAAAACCTGAGTTTTATCTACTTTTAGTAGACATAAACATAAATCAGTATAAAATCCAAATTTTAGGTAAAAATCTATAGAGGCCATTATTACAGAAAAATACCCCAGAATAAAATTAAAAAAATCATTATTAAATACTAAATCAAACAATTTAAGTCGTGTGGCCACCTCTGAGTCCTCCGCCGCACCGATCCGCCTATGTCTAGGGATTACCTGTACAATCAAAATAGAAGAGTGAGTTTTCAAAAACTCAGTGTGTAATCCGGAAAAACCAGATGGAAAACAATCACAGTCTGGACCTAAGCCCTTTTCTGTATCAGTGACAATACCAGTTTGGGCTTTAGCCCATCTCAGTACAGAAGCAGTCATATGTTTTCAAAGGGATTACTTGTATAGTCAAATTAGAAGAGTGAGTTTTAAAAAACTCAGTGTGTAATCCCAAAAAAAAATAGATAGAAAACAATCACAGTTTGGACCTAAGCCCTTTTCCGTATCAGTGACAATACCAATTTGGGCTTTAGCCCATCTTAGTACATTACCAGTCATATGTTTGGGCCTTGGCCATTACAGTAACAATAATCAGTACAGTAACAGATTATACAGTATACAAGTCCTACCCAACCAGCCTCTACACTCCATCTCCGTCCAACCTTACACTCCATGTGGGGATATAATCAACCCACCCATCTTTACACTCCAGTTAGTATCGAATGCGGCACTAGACAGTAGTTGCAATTGAGCCGCCAATAAGTTAGGCTCGAGACCTTTCAGTGTACTTCCTCCAATCAATATCAATCCCCAACCCAATGCAATGCATCATACAGACATGTCATGGTATCATGTATTATCAGTATAGTGTAAATAACATGTTCAACATACAGACATACTTATCTATCTCATATAGGCATATAACAGTTCTTCAGTCATTTCAGTCAATAAGGGGTCCAGGTAAGCTTACCTACCCTACAGTAGGTCCACAATCGACTCGGGCGACCCATGCAACCTTAGCAATCAAATAGTAAAAATGGGCCCATAGGCTTACGTTGTATGCCCATGTGGGCCCACACGCCAATGTAGCCCACATGGCCCTAAATGGCTTTGGCCGTGTAGATCACACGGTCTGGCCAAATAATCCCACACTCATGTGTAGTTCACTTGTATAGGGCTCACACGCCCGTGGGGCCTACACAGCCCAATACGGCCCGACTTATGATTCGCAAATGGCCAGCCTCGTCGATCACACGCCCGCGTGGCGTCGACATTCACATTTTTCAACTTTTCACCATTTTCAATTTCAGATTCGTGTTCACACACATACACACACAGATGCACACACCTGGTTTCGCTTCTTTGCAAAATTGCTCATGAGCACTCCAAAACCTAGCAATTGAACGAGAAACATGAATTAATTAGTTATACAATAATCGAGTTAAACGAACCCTATTCAAGATACCTATCCAATTTATCAGCAAATCTACCTTTGTTTGAACAATTGAAGCCCTACACTTAAGCCGTTGAGAAACGATCACTGGCCCTTCGTTAGTACCTGCAAACCAGTCGAAAATCCCTATTTAACAAATATTCACAAGAGCAATCTAAACCAAACAATTACCTAAACTTACCGAATGTACGGAAACAAAGAACGGAAATAGGACTATTGGAATAAAAACAGAAAGAACCCAAGAGAAACAAAATTTGACAGTGCAATACTCAACAGGATGGCATCAAAGAGAAAAGAACAAGATAGCACAGTGAGGGAAGAAGAAGAAAAAGTCGGCAAGAAAAGAGAAAACTCTTGGCAATCAAAACGAGAAAGGAAATAAACCAATGGCCAAAAATTGGCAAGAATGAAAAAGAAAAAAATTTCGATAGAAGTTCGACAGAGTTGGGGAAGGAGAACGACAGAAGAAAAGAGAACTTTGGGAATTTGAAAGAACAAAAAAGAAAAACAAACCAAAATAACAAAAATGAAGATTTCTGCACCACATTTTCCCAAAATCCCTCAAATCTCTCCTAAAACCGTCCAACCACTCCCATCCAAATCCCTTAATTTTCTCTCCACACTTCCCACTACACCTCTACCACTTCAGCATTTTAGTTCAGCTCAAACACTACATGACTCCACTAGCAAAAATAATACTCAAGCACCGCTCGAACCCAAGACCTCTAGCATTTTAGCAGACCACTTATCCACAAGACCAGCAGGCCTATTCTGACATGCTTTTATAAACTTTTAACTATAAGCCTACTGAACAAAAGCAAGACTTTATTCAATTAAAACAAAAAAAATTTGCCCAAGTAAATGATTGAACTTGGGACCTCTCAGACACTTCCCAGAACACTTAACCACTGAAGCGAATAGATATTTGTGTCATAAATACATAGAAACAAAAGTACAAATTTTGGGGCGTTACTCTTCCTATTCATGCAGAAAATGGGACTTGTCAGGAATCCCATGTAAGCATGTTGTTTCTTGCATGCAATTACTTGTTGTAAGCCCTGAAACTTATGTAAATACATGTTATACTGTCACTACCCAGTTGAATATTTACAGCCACTTGATTAACCCTGTAAAAGGTAATAGCCCTAAAACCCTAAACCTTTGTGAAATGTTATTTATAAAATGTGTTTAACATCTTTAAATTTTTGTGTATAGGTCTTATGCAATGGGAACATGTGAGGGACATGGAACCTATTCTTCCTCTCATAATTAGAAGGCCCCTAGGAAGACCCAAACAAACAATGAGGAGGGAAGTAGATGAAGTAAGAAAGAGTGGACCAAAATTAAGCAAGACAGGACAACAAGCTAACTACGCCAAATGTGGCAAACCATGCCATAATACAAGGACTTGCAAAGGGATTATTGGGGGTAACCAAATGGCAAGCCAATCATCGAGCCTGCAAATTTTGAACAAATCCACTTCAATGGATAACACATCAAGCCAACCACCCTTAACCTAACAAAGCTCAAACCTGACAGCAAATTTTAGAACCAAATTAACTTTCAAAAGGAAATATGTTTTGTGAACCAAGAATATATCTTTTTGGAAGGGTTGTTGAATCATGTTAACAATAGTTAGAATATACATTTTGTCTTAATTGAGGGTTTGAAACAATATTTTTTTTGAAATGTTAAACAATTGAACAATTACTTTAGAAATGGCTATTGGACATGTTAGATATTCAACTGTTGGTTCTTCTATGTTAAAAAATGTGTAGCCTTTTGTTGTTGGGTACAAGTTTGGGTCCATTGGGGTTGCACACAATGGAAACTTGGTAAACTATCGAGCTTTGAGAGCTATGCTCGAAGACAATGGTTCAATTTTTAATACTAGTTCTGATACTGAGGTTTTACTTCATTTGATTACTATTTCAAAAGTAGGCCTTTTTTTTTTAGGATTGTTAAATCTTGTGAGAAGCTTGAAGGAGCTTATTCAATGGTGTTTGTAACCGAGGATAAGCTTGTTGCAGTGCGTGACCCCATGGATTTAGGCCTTTGGTAATGGGAAGGAGGAGCAATGGTGCTGTGGTTTTTTCCTCTGAAACATGTGCTCTTGATTTGATGGAGGCAACATATAAGAGAGAGGTATATCCTGGTGAAGTGTTGGTGGTGGATAAAAAAGATGGGGTTCAATCAGTTTGCTTGATGCCCCACCTTGAACCAAAACAATGCATTTTTGAGCATATATATTTTGCTTTGCCTAATTCTGTTGTTTTTGAAAGGTCTGTTTATGAATCAAGGCATGCTTTGGGGGAAATACTTGCTACCGAAGCTCTCATTGGCTATGACGTCGTGATTGCAGTTTCTGATTCTAGCGTGGAAGCTGAATAGTTTTCCGTGATAAAATTTGTTACTCTTAAAACTACAGTTTTCAATCACAAGTGGCACAAAGCATCCTTTAACTATATTTTAACCATTCAAATGAAAATGTAATCTGTAGTATCTTGTACAATTGTATTATTTAATAGTTATCATGGTTAAATGGTACTAAATTTGGAGCAAGATGAGCATACTCCCTTGAATAATAGAAGCTAGATAGCAGCACGAGCTAGTATCAGATACCGCTAACTTCAAAATTGAAAGATAGTGATATCAACTCTGTAACACCTCTAACCCATGTCTGTTGCCGGATTAGGGTTACGAGACATTACCGATCAAAATACAATTCAGATCAGACATTCATTCCAATTCAAAACCAAATGATGTAATCATTTTAATTCTATTCATCTAGTATAATTTTAAAACCAAACTAACATGCTTCGATTCTATAATTCATACTCTACCCAAATTAATATTCAAATATTATAACCAATGAATCATGGCATTTGAATAATTAACTTATAACCAAGTATAATTCATTTCATAAGCAGATCATATATTAAGACATCCATACATATAATTCTATTTCACTAACTACTTTCCAAAAACACTATTTATAAATATGCACTTCTTTACGTTTTACTAAGTCAAGCCAAAACCACATGATTTATAAAAAATAACATGTATATACGACCTTATCAACTTCACATGATAGTCAAATATAAAATTTGCTCTTACCCTATTATGCACATTTTTCCAAAATAATAACTACCAATTTTATATATAAAAGAGCGAATCAAATCATACCGTAATTACAATACCCTTGACTAATAAATATCCAAAATACTTATCTATCATTTACCAAATTCATAAATCACATATATGGCACATTTTAAACTCAAGCATTTACCTTAACAACTTAACCATTTCCAAAATACATATGCACAATCGATAGTTTAACCATATATATATATTCGGTCATAAAAATTTATCCTCCGATAATCCAACCAATTTCACAACTCGGATCAAATTTAAGTGCACTATTTATAACCGTACCTAAATGACCATCAAATAAGTTATAAAATATATTCATATTTTTACTATCACAAACTGTACTTTAACAATCAATATGCAAACTATTCCGCATACATAACTTAACTTATGTGAGCATATGTATTATATCAAAAACACATCATTTACCACTTTCAAACCTTTACACAAGACAAATTATACCTCCAAAATGAGCTATTTTCATGGCCAATTATACATCATCATTAATATCACATAACCGAATCATAAAACAATTACATTACACATTTATATATATCATGACTGAATATTCACAACCATTAGCAACATGAGCAAGCCATTTTCTCATGGCTTGGCTATATATAAACATAATTCAAAACCAACCATATCAAGCTAGACATGTCATAAGTCATAAATACAAGTTTTCTTTCAGGGTACCAAAATAGATATCGATAGTGTGATGGCGTTCCTCAACGATCCCGAGCTCGAGCTAGCTTTCAAAATCTATAAAACAACGAATAAACATATAAAGTAAGCTTGAAAAGCTTAGTAAGCCATAAGCAATTAAATTAATAGAAGAACATTCATAATTCATTTCGAAACAACCAAACCTAACTAATTCCGTACATATATATAATTGCATTTCCCATAAAGTTCACATAATCACTTTAATCGTTACACTTACCTTTTCTTTCAAAGTTTGTATAAACTAAATACATACCTTAATTGTTTAAATCGAACTCACAATCGGTCTTGTCATGTCATTGCCCGTAGAACCATTTGGAATAAAAAAGGATGTGTGGATAGCTCAAAAAGCTCGTACAATGCCAAAGTCCCAGACGTGGTCTTACATGTAATCAAATAACGATGCCATTATCCCAGACAGGGTCTTACACATAAATCTCAAAATAATGCCAACGTCCCAGACATGGTCTTACACAAAATCTCCTATCAGAATCCTATGGTTCATACGGGGCTTTCAGATGTCATAATTCAATCGTATCAAACTCGTAACAATTCTCCCATACATAACATAATTCGACATTTGCACATATAATCATTAAAATTCAATTCAGCATTTATAATACATATACATTCAAATTAATGACATTTATTTACTTATGAACTTACCTCGGACGAAGACGAACAGACCGGGACAACTATTCGACAACTTTTGATTTCCCCCAATCCAAATCCGATTTATTCTTTTCTTGATCTAAATTAATAAAAATTTGACTTGTTTAATCATATATTTATTCAAATTCATCCAAAAACACATAAATGGGAAAATTACAATTTAGCCCCTAACATTTCACATTTTTTACAATTTATTCCCTATTTCACAAAACACAAAATATTCAAAATTTGACAATATCATAGCTTGGACAAATATTCCTTTAGCTCATATAAGCCCACATATTTCATTTGTTTTAATTTTAGCCCCTCAAGTTCTCATTTTCACAATTTAACCCAAAATACTCAAATTCATCAAAAATCCCAATATGAAATATATTTATCTAACATCAAGCTTTCATATTTCACCTTTTAACATCACAAAGCTTACAAAATCAACAATGGCATAACTCAAATTCATCATCAAATTCAAAAATTTAAGCATGGACTTGACAAAACACAAAGCAACGATCTCAAAAACATAAAAATTATCAAAAACTGAACAAAGAACATACCTAATTTAAAGCTTCAAAGTGCCAAACCTAAAACACAAGAATGGCTTCTTCTTTTTCTTCAAGTTTCGGAAAAAGCAAAGCCAGATACATGGCCATTTTTTGTTTTATTTTATTTAATATTATGTTATTTACTTTTTACTATTTTAACCTTAATTAAAATCATAATTTAAGTCATTTGAATCATGGACATAAATGTCCACTAACCTTATAATGGTATAATAACCTTTTAAGGACTTCCCATAAATCAAATCATAACAATTTAGCATATTAACAATGAGAATGCCACTTTTACTTGTTATGCAGTTTAGCCCTTTTCACAAATTAAGCACACAAATGGATAAATTAAATCACGAAAATTTCAAACATCAATTCACATATTATAAGCACGGAAAATAATATTAAAATATTTTTTGACTCAGGTTTGTGGTCCCGAAACCACTGTCCGACTAAGGTCTAAACCGGGCTGTTACAAACTAAATACGGTTTCTGCAATTAAATAAACCTAGGGAATGAAAAACATAATCTGCAAACCAAAAGACTTGCATTCATAAAAATGTTGTAATATTAAATAAATGGCACAAAATTAGCCATTTTCTGCGCGATCATAAGCATTGGATTTGTGCTTTGGTGCTTATGTAAAACCATCTGGAACCTTGCCAAGCAGCATTTCAGATATACGGATCTGCACGAGTGAAGACGAAACTAATAAGAGGATCACTACTACCCTTATTACGGTTAGACATATAGTAAGAAGCAACTGCATACCCAGTCAGCTGTAGAATCAGAGGCCATTAGCGTCTCAAGATCATCTCGTCCATAGTATGAGGGAGGTCGCCAATTCAGACGTTGGAGGATGACATCTAAAAGACCAACATGAATATACTTACATGCGTAGCTAACCCATTCCAACAAGAAATGCAAAGAATAAAAAATCCACAAGAAGTCTATCACCTTCCCCTTCATCAAAGCATTTTTCATCAACCATTAACTTGGCCTTCTTCAAGGGTCTCAACTCATCAGTTTCACATGCCTCCTCAGCATTAACTGCTGCTCGAAATGTTTAAGGACACTCAGAACAGTCAACTGAATCATCAACCACCTTTTTGCAATTGGTCTCATCGGCAGCATGAGAACCATCTAAACCAACTTCATCTTCCTCCTTACCTACCAGCTTTTTTACTTTCCAGTTGGGCCCTGAATTATCGCATTGATAACAAGTTACTAACAGTAAACCATAATGATGATACAACAAGATGGAATGAACATAAATGCAAGAAATAAGGACCAATAAAAGAATTATTTCATTGTACCGCTAGTCCAAGAGATTTAACTATAGCATCCGCTTTAGTAAAGTGCATTTTGTTTTTCCACAAAAGCTTCTGAACATCTTTGCTTAGTCCATTGACTTCAGAGCTTTTCTTCAATAAATTAGAAGTAGCAGCGGGAGCATTATCCTTATGTGTGCCTGCAAATCTACAGGTTAAACCATAAGGGCATGGTGCATCAGCTTTTATAAATGGGCAGTCAGCCTCTAGATCAACCGGTTTCTACATACAAAAAAAACTATTAAAAAACCCAATTAGCAAAATTTGATCAAATTATAAAGTCAGGAAATGGGTATTCAAATACCTGAGCCATAAAGGCTTCAATGTCATGGCTCAAATGACATTTATCTTTATAAGAACATGCATTGATCTCCTGTCTTTGCTGATGTGGTAACTCGTATGATGATGTTGAGACAAATAAGCAGCTTGACCCATATATGCCTATATAACAGCTGGATAAACCAAAAAGGTGAAAGTAGTCTGCAGTAAGACAAAGGTTAAATTTCAATTTAGTAACCGACTTTGAACTCAAATTTAATCAGTAACCATCAAATCAAAATTTACAAGGTATTAGTGTTGAGTTACCTAAATTGCAGCATAAGAGAAGTGACCAAGATCAGCAAACATTGCCTCCGAGCCTGCATGGATAATCAGGTATACTATCGGCAATCATTGGTTGTAAGTTGTCACAATGAAGTTAAGCTATGGTATTAGTTATCGATAAATCTCTAGTTTCAACAAATTTCAAATGGTATTCTGATGACTTTGCTTGAAGACTGAAAAATAAAAAGATACATGACATAATTCTTGTTATTTGGATATAACAGCAGATAGTATAATGGGGCCTTGCAAATCAGATCATGCTGAGATGTTTAGCTTGAATGATAGGATCCATGGCCAGCCTTGAGTTTCGTGCGAGTATAATTTTTGAATTTTACTAAGGATACGGATATTCATTTGCAGGGTTAACTGTATGATTACTCGGAAAAATATGAGTTCCCACAAAATTTCAACTTCAAATAGTCAATATTAACAACTAAAAGAAGCGTATTAAGTAGCAGAAAAGGGATACCCACAAAGGGTTTATGAACAAGCAAGCCGATTCAGATCAGACAAAATTGGATTGAGAAACCAATTATTCAAGAACTTGAAGAATTGGAAAATACAATGACTAGGAACAAAAACGATTACCATCTTCTTATTTGTCGACAACCACTTGATTTTAAGTCTTAGAACATAAATTTGTCGGTGAAGAAGACATACATGGGCCCTCCATTGAATCCACTTTTGTTTTTGTACATGAATAAAAGATTCTTATGATAATAGCTTTCTTAGTCAACTGAAAAAGAAAACTAAAAAAAGGGAGAGATGAACGGTTTTTTAACTAAGATTTAGGGTTTAAAATTTTTAATTAATTAAAAATCTATTCTCATCCCAGTAGGAAATCCAAGTTGGCACTTAAAATCTAGTTGGACTGTCACGTAGGATTACCGTTAGGGAGATAACGGAACTTAACGGAAGAGTGATCACTTCGTAACAAAATAATAACATAAGTGACTAAAACGTAATATTTCAAACATAAGTGACTAAAATGTAATCTGAGGCAAACAAAAGTGACTATTTTTGTAGTTTACGCTAATAAATATACATTAGAAGGATAATTTATTAATATATTACTAATTATTTTATAATATTAAAAAAGTAATATTAATTAACTATGGAGTCATTAATCTAAATGAATAAAATAAAATAAAAAACCCTTAAATAAATTATACATAAATATTACATATATTATTAATTACTGTATGATAATAATGAAAGTACTTTAATTCTGCATGCAGTTTTCTACTTTCACATTTATTTCTCAAATAAATATGATAAATGATTATTAATATAAAACACTAATTATAATTTTTTAATCAAGTTCTTCTCTATAAAATATAAAATAATTTTAATCATTTAGTGTTATAGTTTTATACAAATTAAAAACTAATAGTAGGTGCATTAGCAATACATTTTCATTCGTGATTTAGTATTATTTGATAAGGTTTTTCATCACAAAAATAAAATAAAATATCCTTTTATTTTTGATATTTTATAAAACTTTTATTATTTGATGACATTGAATGAAGGAACAAAAGCCAAAATGTAAATAACCGCAATTGAAATTAAACAAATTAACAAATAAAAATTATTGTTGAATTAACAAATGACGAAAATGATAGATTGAAGAAGAAGATGATGACTAAAAGGATTAAATTTTTCATAATATTATTAGTTTTTTTTGTTTTGAGAAAGTCCAATGTTTTAATTTGTCATAATATAATATAATTTTATATGATTTTAGAAATTTGAATTATTTTAAAAATAATAATTTAATTATGATTTCTTTATGGATAATTGCTTAAATATTTATAATTTATAATTTATTTACATTGATTTTTCAGAGATCAAATTAATAAATATTGAAGAGTAGAAACTATGAATATCCAACATGTTAATTTTTAAAAATCATACAGATACAATATTTTGATTGTTTTATATGTTATCTTTTAATAATGATTACATACATTAATTATATAAATAAAAATATGTTTATTAAAATAATTAAATATGTATATTTATATGCAACACATGATATAAAAAGTTAATATATATAAAATCACAATTATTATTTATTATATTATTAAATTGATATTTAATAATAATTTTAAATAAAATGATAAATTCAAATAGCAACACTTATTGCACTTAAAAGGACTCTTATGAAAATTAATTATTAATTAATGATTTATTATTTATTAGTGATAAAATATATTTATCACTTTAAATTATATCAAAATTATATTAAGTTTAGCATTATGAATAGACACATTAACATTCAACGCTTTCAAATAACATCTAAAAATAATAATAAAAATTAATTTATAGTATTATTTATTAAGTTTATTGTTAACATTATTCAAATAAAATGACTCCAAGACAAAAAGAGATAAAAGGAATAGTTTATTCATTGATAGGTTAATTTCAATTTATTTTAAAAACTTTAAATATTAAGGAATCAAAGTCCTAACTTGTGATGCTTAATCATACTTCAACAAAGTTTGAAGATCTTAAATAAGTTGATAAACAAGAACCACCGAAAATTATAATAAGGATAATAGATTGAACGGAAGATGGTGACAAGAAGATCGATGTCGAAACCATTTTTTTTATTTTTTGGAAAAAAACAAAAAATAGTCAAAGATGAAAATTGAGAGTCGCCACAATATTTTATTAAGGTGTGATTGGGTCACCTAAAAATGACTTTGGTCTACGAGTTTTAGAAAAACGGGTTCGGGAGTAGGTTACGTATGAGGAAGGATTAGCACCCTCATAACGCCCCAAAATTGGTACCAAGTTGATTAATTAATGTCTTAATGTCGAGAGTTGAAAAATATGATCCCTAATTAAATTAAATTATTTATTAGGACTCCCTCATTTTGAAACAGAAAACATCACACCCAATACGTTAGGGCACGATATTTTATTTCTTCAAGATGAGTTTGTCCAAAAGATTTGTGTGATAAAATTTAAAAGAATATTCAATTGTTTAAGATTTATGACGAAACCGCAGCCCAATACGTTAGGGTACAATTTCTCAACATCTCAAATATTGAATATTTCCTTTATTAATATATATATACTTTTTAAGAAAATCTTTGTCTCGAGAAATCAATACGTCACATCCAATGCGTTAGGACACAACATATTAAATTCCCAACCACAAGCTTTTTCATTTTATTTTTGATCAAAGAGCAATTCTCGATTGTTAGATTTAACGAAGAAAATCGGAACCCAATACGTTAGGGCTCAATTTTCTTGAAAATACTAAATACGAGTATTATCTCTATTTTGAAAATTTTCCATTTTTAAATTAGAATAAAAAGATGTGAAATGTGATATTGAATGTGTGTGATAATGTCACAATAACAAGTACAACAATTGTATAGAAATAATATAAACAATAAATAAACAAAATTAACATAAATAGATAAACGCGGACATGCAAAGTATCAAATAATGGGCAAAATAAAAAACATTCCTTTTAAAATATGAACGAAAACATAAATCGATAATCAAATAAAGAATAAACAAAAATATAAAGGATAAAAGGTACATAATATATGCATTGAAATTAAAAGACATACACATAATTTACATATGAAATTTTGGGTTATAAGACTTATATATATACAATACATAATATACTTATGAAAATAAAGAAAATAAATAAACATATATATAGATTATAAAATAGGTGTTTTAAAAATATATGTATTTGAGCATTTTTCAAAAGAAAATATACACATATATATATAAATGAAAAAACATTCGTTAAAAATATACAAATATATACACATGTACATATATACAAATATATATATAAAATAAATTAAATAATAATTACATTATATTAAAAAATATGCGTATATATATATGGAAATAAATATATACATAAAAATAAATATACATATATATAGAAAGAAAAAAAGAAAAAATAATTACATATGAAAATAATAATTACATTATTAATTAAGGAGAAAAATAAATAAATAAAAATAAAAAAGACTAAATTGAATTGTAAAATAAAAAAACTGGGGCAAATTCGCAAATGATTGAAGATCGGAGGACCTTATTGAACACGCTAATAATTCAGAGGGGCTGGAAGGGCAATTTTCCCTTCTCCTCTAAACTGCGTCATTCCATTAGGACGAAATTGGAATTGAAAATAAATAAAGGGGTAAATTTAAAAAATGAAGAAAACTTAATTGAAAATATATTAAAAGGCGGAGGGGCCAAAAGCGCAATTTGCCCCTCCACTCAAGAATGCGCGGACCCTAGGCTGGGCCAGGTCGGAGTCGGGTCGACCCATGCCCAAAACGACGTCGTTTCAATTGGCTATTTAAACCACAAATCCATTCAAAAATTTCATTTTTTCATCTTTTTAAAAAAAACTTCAAAAAAACTTTAAAAAAGCTCTCCCCCTCCCCAGTAGTCCGGGCACCGTCTGGGCACCGGCCGATCGTCGGCCACCGCGCCGACCACCGGCCTCCGGCAACGGCACCGCCGTCTGCGGTGGCCGGAAAAGGGGAAACTTACCCTTTTGGCTCTCTCGACCCCTCCAAGCCTAGATCTACGCTCAAAATCTTCAAAAAAAACAAAAAAAAATTCCCTCTAAACCCTAGAAACCTTTCGGCTTCCGGCTACCGGTCCTCGGGGGTGGTTCCCTCAGTCGTTTCCGCAACGTCGCAGATCCGAACCCAGGTGAGTCCTCTCTCTTTTATTTTATTTTGTATCAGTATATAAAAATAAAAAATAAAAAGAAAATAGATGACAGAACGAAAATATCAACCTTCGATTGATTCTCTGTTTGTGCTGTGAAGACTTGTTTTTTTATTTGATTTTTGGATCTTTATTACAGTGTTTTGAGTTGCTCTTATAGCAAACATGAAATAAGAAAAGTAAAGAAATTTTCTAGTATCTTGCTTGATATCTATTTGATTTGCAATCTTGATTTTCTTGCCATTTTTGTGGTTTATTTGCTATATTTCCTTTCTTTGGTGCAGGTGAAAATCGGGGCTGTGGTGCTTGGTGGCTGCGGCGTAAAGGCTTCCTCAGAAACCCTAGGAGTTTCTGACATTGCTTTGGGCCATTGTTTTGGGCCTCTGTTCATTTCGGATTTTGGGCCACATAATCCCATTGTAATTTGGACTGTTTTTGTAGGCCGGGTAAAATTTTGGTATTACAATCAAGATTGAGAATATTTAAATATATTTTTAATATTATTGCTAATTATTTTTAAGAAGTTAAATTTATTTAAATTTATCTTTAATTAGTAAATATTTTATATTATACCTATATTATTATTTAAATTCTTGACTGAGTTGGTGATCCAATTAAAAGTGACTGAGTTAGGAAATTACAGAGATACTTTTAGTAATTAAAATAAATTATATTATTCGTGCATACTTTAATCTTTTATTTAAAACCAATAAAATGTACATAAAATAGAATATGAACTTGAATCAATTATATTAATAACACCTTAAACTTACTAAAGCTTTATTTTAATGTATTTGTACATTTTAATTTTATTATACACACTTTATTATTTTCATCATTTGTATATCTATACTTACTATTAGGTTAGGAAATGTCACACCCAAAATTTAAGGGGTTAATTGAAGTAATTAACTAAGAAATGAATTAGGCTTGATGATTAAGTAGTTAGTGCACTCTTTAGAGACTTTAGGTTCAAGTCATTCCTTTGTCATTTCTTTTTCTTTTATTTTCAGTAACATAGGATAAAAACTCCACTAAAATAAATATTATTAGGAGCAAAAACTAAATAAGAAATAGGCCTTAAGTCTAATGGTTAACACGCTTGTTTCCCCTTGCATACCCAAGTTTGAGTTGCCCAAATCCTCCTCCATTTCCTTTTACTTTTAGTAGCAAGAGTAAATTACCATGCAGTCCCCTAGGGTTCCCAACCCTAGGTATTTAGTTTTTGCTATTGAGTATTTTGCTTTCCCGAATTAAAACATCCTCCATTAGATCGTTCTTTCCGTTTATTTTAGAATTATCGTCAATAAAATCCCGATCTTTTCCAAGAAACAATAAGTACATCTCGTTTCAAAGATTAGATCTCGAATTTTTGTAATACTTCTATATGAAACTAATAATCCATTCAATTGAATCAATCTTTTACAATTCTTGTCATAACTTCCATTGATCTTGATAAATCCTGAAATAAAGCATTAAATCTTGTATAAATTTTGTTTTAAGGACTTGTTTTAAGCGCATCGGATCAAATTTGATCGTAAGGAACGTCGATCGGGCTCCTAGTGAAAGGTGTGTGTTCTTTACCAAGTGAATTAGGGCAAACCGTGCCTAGGATTACGGCCACATGGTCTGCCACATGGGCATGTGGACCACACAACCATGTATACTAGAAACCTAAGGCTAGTTCGTGAACCACACGACTAAGAACCTTCCACACGACTGTGTCTTCCCTGCAGGTTAATTTTTGCAATTTCCATATGGCTACAGTTTGTTACACAATCGTGTAACCCTTCCACATGACCTATAACACCTCACACGACCTGGCCGCACGGTCTTGTGACTCCTGTTTTACAATTTTACCTAGAATTTTATGATTTCTTCAGTTTAGTCCCAAAATAGTCCCCGAATTATTTTTAGAGTTTTACTTATTTCAATTAAACCCTTGATAATATGAGTATTCAAATGCATGATCTAAATAACTGAATTATTATATATGCATGATATGTGAATAATATATGCCTAATTCATCTGTATTATTGAGTGTATGTGTAGCATGTTGTATGATATCGTTAAACCGCACACATTATGAGCGTGTCTTTTGCTCTTGTATTGATTTTTTACAAACATATTAATTGTTACCATATTGATTCGTTATAAGCATATTTGATATGTTATAAGCATATTAATTGTTACCGTATTGGTTTGTTAAAAGCATGCCATATTGCATTGCATGGGGTGGGACGAGATGTACGGAGGAAGCATTGACAATTTATCTACAAATTTGTTGTCCAAACCATAGCCATCGACAGTCTATCTGCAAACTTACTGAGCACCCACAACCATTGGTAGTATTTTTCCTTTAACTGCAAATATATTTTGCATTCACAACCCATTGACAGCTTTTACCTGCAAACATGTCGTGCATCCACAACCAGCAACAGATTTTATCTGCGATATTTTGTTGTGTATCCATAACCTAGTGGTTGTTCTCATCTACAAATTTTGCTGTGTGTTCATAGCCATTGGTAGTTTATCTGCAAATCATTGGTGGTTAAACCACAACCAGGTGTAAAGGTTGTTGGAGTTCAGGGAAACTCATATTGTGGTGTGTAGCATAGTTGGGTAGGATCTTTCTTTGATATACTGAAATTGCATTGTCATTCACAAACACGTGCATACATAAATTGTGAACTCTAAGATATTACATTGATGGTTGATTCCTAAAACCGATACTCTGAATTGATAATTGTTTGTGGTCATTCTATGTGTTGTTATTTAGAATGTTTTATCAATCGGTGGCATCGATTTTCTTGAGATTGAACTCACACTGAGCTTCATAGCTCACTCCCTTTTTATTTCTATATCTACAGATAACCCACTAGGTTAGGAGGCGACACGACATTCGAAGGGTCTCGGCTCAAATTTGTTTTTTCTTTATAAATCATGTCAGATTCATTTTTAGATATTTTGTTATTCAGAGACTGAATTGTTTTATTTTTGAATTGTGGTATGGAACATAGGATTTGAGTTTTTATAGCATGCACAAAATTTAATTTGATTTTAGGATATTGAAATATGGATATTAATTAATTATGCACAAACTTCGATTTTTATTAAAATATAAATAGATATCATTTTTCGCTGCTAGGTTATAATTAAATTGTGAGTAATAAACAAATTAGAAATTAGTTGAGTTTTCAAAGGTAATCACTGTTAAATTTAATCGGGTTTTTGTTAATTCATGAGTTTTTTTTTCTGAAAGTAGGCTAAGTTTTCTTCTAAAATAAACAAATTTTTTAAAATTACTATTTTATAAACTTCGATAGCTTAGTAGGCCATTTCGGTGGCTAATGTAGTCTTCCGAATTCAGGCCTAACGTTTAGGTCGGATTGGAGAGGTTACAGGAAAATTACAGACATGTCCTTCCGTAATTAAAATGAGTTATATTATCCAATGGCACTTTAGTTATTTATTTAAAAGACCAATAAAAACATGCATATAATGGGATTTAAACTTGAACTAGTTGCATTAGTAAAACCTTTTGTAACACCTCATACCCGATCTGATCGTCGGGTCTGAGCTAAGGATGTCAAATTAGTTGTCGAAGAAACAACGATCATTTACAATTAAAATTATACTATTAGATAATTAAATTAAACTAAAACATGTATTTAATACGAATTACAATCATTTCTGGGTCTTACACAAATTTATGAAAGTCATAAAGCTAATAGAGGTAGAAATATGACCTAATTATAAAGAATTCAAAATATAGGGTTGACATCATGATGTCATCCTTTTCAAGTTGTGACGTCGCCAAATATTTTGTTACGTTACGGCGTCAAACCACTTAACGCCGTGATGTCGCTTATTGTGTTGGCCTCGTCGAAACGACGAGGTTTCTCGTCTCATTATAACATTATAAGTCATTTCTCGTTGCGACGACGTTTGTACAACGTTGCAATGTCACATACTGTTTTTGCAATTGCTATTGAAAATCAATCTGCAATTTCTTTCCAAACATTCTCTATACACATTCATCTCATAGGCAGACAATTTACATATCCTTCAAATATCAATTCAAGCATATTAATACATGATTCATCAATATGCCTATGCCTTAAAACCAATAAGCTATCTATCTAACACATTTCATTCAAAATATATATACATATATGTTATCCTCAAATACCATTTACAAAGGCATCTTTTATACTTTACAAAACCATACAATAAATTCACATACTAACTTTGCATTTATATGATTAAATCTAATGCCAAACATTAAAATTCAACATCATTAAATATAACAAAACACCAAAATGACTTTGCTAGGTACATGCCATTTATTAGCAAAAAAGGTTCACAAACATTGTTGAGTCTGGGATTTTGATTGAATGCTAAAGTCGATGCTCAAGATTTCGATTTGTACCTAACCTGCGCATGAAAAGAAAAATCATATGCTAAGCGATAAAGCTCAGTGGTATTTCTATAATTCAAAACAAATTAACACATGACATAGTCAATTGCATACCAAAATTTCAATGCTTAATGAATTACATAAATACCTACTTATAACAAATAATCATGCAACCTTTCATTACCAAGTGAAATGATTCATCCCAAACCTTATTGAATTGACTTTTTGACTCGTTATTCATTTTATGTAATCTTTTACATACCTCGACATTTAATGTCATATATAAGTGCTTGTAAATCAACTTAGTAGCATATAATCAATTCCAATCATCATTCAACCAATTCGCAACATATATGTATAATATTATTTCCCTATTAACCTGACTCGGACTCGAACGGATACATAGATCCAACCAACACACCAATTTGGCACCTAATGCCTCATCAAAAAAAATCTGAAGTAAACAAATTGCGCCCAACACTCATCAGTATAACTGATTGCATACAATATTGCGGACTCTTTCATGCGGATTGCTAGATGCAAACTCTTATATGCAGATTCATACATGCAAAAGAAGAAGATTCATGGATATGGTAGACTCATACATGTAGATTTATTGAAGATGATTCATAGATATGGAAAACTCATACATGCAAATTCATAGAAGAAACTTCATGGATAAAGTAGATTCAAACAGGCGGATTCATAGAAGAAACTTTATGAACATAGCAAATTCATAAAAGAACTTCATGATCATAGTGAATTCATACATGCAGACTTTTTCGTGGACTTTGTATGGTGAAATCTCACATATAAATTTGACATAAAACTTAAAGAACAAGTCTGACGGGCTTTCATAACTTACATATGCCATAACCACATACTTGCTTAAACACATGAGGCTTAAAGCCTTAGACTTCGTAGAGTCTTTTACTTACATAGAACCCTTCCAAGGTTTTCATATACTTGTGCGTATATATCTCCGTATAGTCCAACCGAACCTCCATAAAGTCGAATACCATGCATATATATTCTCTATACAATCTGCTTGAACCTCCGTAAATCCAAAAATCACATGGCACAGAGTGCACAACGTGAAATTTTATTATCTTTTATCTGCCAAAACATCCCTCCGTACTCCGCATATCATTCATATTTATGACAGGTATATAACAAGCATTCAACTGATCATTCTATTAATAACACAATATAGATCATGCCAAACATATCATCTAGCAGATCATTTCAATGATAACTTCTTCAGTAATTATTTTACTAGTGAAAGTTTAACAAAACAACGAACTAAAACTTACAATTAAACATGCATCTATAAATCATCACTTTGCTTACTTCACCCGTACAACAAACAACCCATAATAATTCAACTCACAATCAGCAGAACATGAAGTCAAACACAACACAGTAACACAAAACTTATATATAAAACAACCACAAAGAGTTCGAGTTTAGAAACTCACCAACAAAATACCTGGTGTTGACACAACTTACACCTGCTTAGCCTTCCCTTTATCACTTGAGCTGCTTCTTTTTTGGTTAGCTAAGTATATCAGCCTTATAAATATCAAAACGAAGACGTACGTAGGTAAGAAAACCTTAATTCATATTCATGCAGAGGAGTTATAAATGTTAGCTACGACTTAAATCATCACAATTCAAAATAAATTATGCTGAATCCTCATACTTTCATTCCTTTTTCTTAAATTGAAAGGTACGTAAGAGTTAGAAAGATTATCAGATTTCTAAGTTCTCAATTATTTATACTAACACTCTAAATTATTCCCTTTATGCAAATCGCTTCTTAATTTCCTTTCTTATAGAATGAACCAGAGAAAAAGATGAAAGAAAGAAAATGAATTCCAAAATGAAAAAATCCTCCCATTATATAATCTTTCAACCACTGCTTCCCTTCATCCCAAGTATGCCAGTACTATTAATACCCTTAATCATAATGTTTCCCCTAAAAGAAAACCCCTAGTTCTAATGTAACGTGACTAAACCTAATTTCTAATTATTTACCAATCAGACTGCAAGATTCTCATAATTACACTAGGATCCACTTAAACAGAAAATTTTCTAATTAAATACTTGTAATCTCCGTTATACCAAACCTTTAACATTTTCGGATGTAACATTCGTACTATACTGCTTGATGGTAAATACTCATTCCTCATTGCTTGCGAATTGTTGACCTACGAACAACTCTTTTGATTTGGAATCTGCTGCCAACCTGTTAAAAGGTATTATATCAGGGTATTTAGAGAACTCAGATGCATGTGTAGCATTAGAATTTATACTCGACATGTGGGCCCCAAGGTCATTGTGTATTACAATGTCGCGATTTGAGTTCTCGAGCGAAAGGGCGTATACATTATCAGCACCGCCTTCATCGTTGATATCATTTGAGACCTCATTAAGATCAAGGTTACTAAAATCTTCACCTTGATGATCAAAACCACCATTATTATCGGGTCTTTATTCACCATCTACATCGATACTAATCACCAATGGATGTATCTGTGAAGGGGAACCCGAATTAGAATTTTTATACATAGTCGGAGCATTGTGTGAATTCCCGACCTATGTCGATGTCACTCCATAATCGCATTGTTCTACCTACCCAATATTCAGATCAAAGTCAAACTCATGTACAGACAATCGCCTATCAACAGACACTCTTGGCACCTCTGTATATGAGTCTTGAACTCCATATTGTTGATTTAATGGAGTGAAATTTTGAACCGACTCAACATCTGCTAACTCAACAAACAACTCAATTGGTTCAACATTCTCGGGTGAGTCTCCAGATCATCATTATCTACAAGTTAAATCTCCCTATATTTGCACGAAATTTGACAAAACTAGAAATTTGTAGAATAACCTAGACATCCATCCTCCCCCCACAATATCAAACAATTTTCGCACTAATCTTTTGTTTCATATCTTCGACTTTGACATTGTTGTTAAACCTCATTCCTATTTGATGGCAATATGCAAATATACAGCCAACTGTTGTTTGTAAAAATACCCTATCAAAATGAACATATACGAAAAATTTGGTTATTCATCTTTGATACTAAATCTGTAAAATAAATTTTTAAAAAAATTAGTAAACAATTCATACCATTTTATAGCAGCAAAAATACTTTTTATCAAACAATATAGTTTCCATCTCATATTACTAATTATCAATCTAAAATAAAATAACATAAAAGCAGTTACAAACTAACCTTATAAACTCGAACTTGATTTTTGAAGTTCAAAATAAATAATAAAATATATTGATCTTCAATTTTTATTTAAGAGCTCTTTTTTTCTTTCCTGGTTTATTAAACCATTTTTTTCTCTCCCGTATTGCTAAATAAAAAATTATCTTTTTTTCCTATTATATCCCTTTTTGCTAAACACAATTTTCTCTCTCTTTTCTCCCCTTTTAAATAGATGGAAACAATATTTTGGCTCGAGGATAAAGGTTTTTATAAGGGAGCAATGTCGTGTGACAGTGTCGTGAGACCCAAGTTTTCAAATCAATGATGCCTGACATGTCGGCGGCGCCATATGATTTTAACTACTTTTTCTTTTTCACTTTAGTTTTTTTTCTAACAACCAAATTTTTTTAATATTCAAGCGATGTAACCTGACACACTAACGACACCAATATTTTTTTTTTGTTTCAGCTTTATTTTACTGCCCTTATTTAAAAAAATCAAGTGGCACCACTTAGCACATCGGCAACACCAATAAAAAAAATATATTTTTTTTGTTTTTTCTCCCACTGTATATATCCGTATTTTCACGAGTATGTTTGGAAATACATAGTGGTTTCGCCTGACATAGTGGCAACATCAATAAATTTTTTATTTTTTTAAAACGTCATGATTGTGCGATGATTGGAGAAAAAGTGGGTTGGTGCCACCAATGTGTCAGGTAGCACCGCATGACACTATAACAAACACCTCATTTTTGTAATTAACTTGCCCCCACTCCATTATTTCATTTATTTTATTTTAAAATTATTAGAAATTTTACTTAAATGTTTAAAATAATTAAAATATATTAAAAGACACTACAATTTTTAATTAAAAATGTATAAAATTTAAAACTATTAGCATGATATTTTCAAATTATTTTAAACTATTTATATTTATAATTTTTTCAATAAAATGTTCTTTTCAAAAAGCTAATTTAAATTTTAAAAGATATATATAATGTGTTTAAAACATTAGACAAATAATTATATTTGAAATAAAATTTAAGCATTTTATATATTATTTATATAAACATTTTGATTTAAAAAAAATTAAAACCAATATCTATTTAAAACATCATTATAAAAATAAAAAATTGATTAAATATTATTTTGATTGATACATATAATCAACCCATGCATCGAATGAGTATCCAAACTAGTTTGAATCTAAAACGTTATTTTTGTTTGTCATAACCAGGGTATCCATCATTGATAGCAGCGATTAATCCCCTCATCGCAAGTGCTCTCCGAAGAGATAAATGACTAGCCATGAAATGTGCTTCATTCTCAAAAGTAGGGATTGAATTCACAATCACACAGTTAATGAGTGAAGTGACCAAACATCACACCATACCTCATAATTAAAACAATATTATCTTCAACTTGTTAACTTTAATTACCGTTTCAATGAATAAATATATTTTATCTTAAATTTTTGTTCACCCACATAATTTAATG
The DNA here is from genome assembly GCF_025698545.1 of Gossypium raimondii. Taxonomy (NCBI): domain Eukaryota; kingdom Viridiplantae; phylum Streptophyta; class Magnoliopsida; order Malvales; family Malvaceae; genus Gossypium; species Gossypium raimondii. The sequence goes on from NC_068568.1 coordinate 7,962,486, forward strand.
TGCTATAATCTAACTAATATAATAACTTGAAGATTTTTTTAACAAACCACAAATTTTAGATATTTATATATTTTAATAATTTCCATAAAATCTTATAAAAGAAACCACTTTAAAACATGATACCGCTACTCCTAGAGATGTTATTTTTCTAATTTTAGAAATTAGATTATAAATAAGACAAATAATCAGATAATATTAAAACAAGGGTTTCTATTTTTATTTTATTTTTTAAGAAAACAAGGCTTTCTAATTAAAAACATCACAAATGATTTGAACATGGGAAACTGCAATGCATGCGGCGTACCACATGAATGATCAGCGGATCACTACCTTGACTAATTTCAGGCTTATTATTAATTATTCTTTCTATATATATATAATACCCTAGCTGTACGTTAATCAAAAAATGCATGAACTTCATAGAATATTAGCTTTTAATCTTTCCTTTGTTCATAAACTATTTATTGATGAATGCATGCATGCATGCATGTTCTCGTTGAATAATTTATATTAATTAAGGCTGACCAAACATGCAAATATAATTCCATTCATATTTCACAAACGATGACTTTTCCTCAGCCTGTTAATTAAAGGGATATCATTATAGTGTACAAAATGGATACATTCAGACTTAACATCCAACATCATTCATAAAAATAAATCTAAATATTCAAATTAGTAAGAACGTTTGATTTGATCCAATTCTTATAACTTATTAACTCAGTTATTAATATAAAAATCAATGTGTATGATTAGATTAATATTAAAATTTCGAATATACATTTGAAGATTTATTCTTATATATATATATCCATATAGTTCATTGAATCATGGCGAAATTGATGTTGAGAACAAAATGTGAGAGATAATTAATTTAATTAACTTAAAAAGTGCCGAATTTGTCTCCGTGCTTTTTTCACGCTCCCCATGCACCAATTTTTAAGGGGGGAAATACTGCTACAAATAATTATACAGCAATGTTTCTTCTCAACAACAACAAAAGATATGATACAATAATGCTCCATTTTCAAGTTCAAATTTCATTTCCGTCTAATTCTGCTATCAAATTTTTATACTCCTCACTCTTTCTAATCTTAAAACTTTGTTTGGTTTAATTAAGTTGTTTATATTAACGCACCACATACTCAAATTTAAGGAAAACCATTAACAAAGTCAATTAAATTTTAAATCTTAAATAAATAAAAAGATAAATTCATAAAATAAACATAAATGAGCTAAATTTCCAAAGCCCAGAAAATGTAGGAATTGAGTGAACAATTAAACCTTTTAATTTTGGTATGTTAGGGAAAAAAAGTTAGAATGTACATAGAAATGCAGGAACATGGGGTAGGGGGAGCAAAACAAAGATTCAATTCGAAAAAAATTATTTTCTTTTTCAAATTTTGAGTTAATTAAATCGAGTTATCCGGGTTTTTCAGATAAATAATTCAAGTTTTGGGTTTGAGTCGAGTTGAATTTCTCAATTCAAATAACTCGAATAATAGATTGGTGTAAATACCCATTTGATCCTTGTCAATTTTATACAAATTAATTACTTAGCTAATGTGATCTACTTTATTAATTCTAGATATATAATATTAATGAGGGATGAACATAACAGGGTTTGAATTCGTGTGATTAAAAAGTTGGATAACTTTTATTATTACTCAAATAAATCTATAATATAATGACATCCACACTTTAAGTAAGAAGAAATTATATTTGTTTGAAGTCAAAATTTGATATTATAAGCTGGAAAAAGACCTATCTTATTTTTCATGTCCTTAATACTATGTTCTTTTCTTGCTTTGTACTAAGAATTTATCACTCAACTGATAATGTTTCATATAAAAGTATGGGTTAGGATCTCTTTAAAGTCAAATATTCTTTTTTTTTTAGTGGTGAGGAATATGTATTTAGTTAAACTATTATTTTAATTTGGGCAATTTATCATTAAAAGCCTATTTTTTTTTAAATTTACTGAAATGAACCCAGTATTTTATTATTTACCGGAATGGGCCCTTTTCTCCTAAATCGCGTCCACGTCAGCGCGATGTCAGGGGACGTGCAAGGAAATCGCGGCCACGTAAGCGCGCTTTACTGACATGGCAACAAATCGCGTCCTCTAAAGTGCGATTTGTGTCCACGTCAACAAAGCGTGCTGACGTGGACGCGATTTGCCCCGCGCGTGAACAATGTAACGGTCAATTTTTTGACCGTTGGCCCCCCCAACGGTCCAAAAAAAAACTATAAATACCCCTCACCCCCTTTTTTTTTCAGGACCTACTGTAAATTATTTTTCTAGGACCTACTGTAGCTAAAGCGCGTCCACGAGGGCGCGATTTCACAAATTCTTCTCAAATAGCATGCTGCTTGCAGCGTTGTTTTATACTATTTGCTCAGAAACGTCAACTCAAAATTATTTTTTCAGGACCTACTGTAGCAAAAGCGCGTCCACGTGGGCGCGACTTCACAAATTCCTCTTATAAAGCATCTTGCTTGAAGCGTTTTTTTAAACTATTTGCTCAAAAACGTTAACTCGAAATTATTTCTTCCAGGACCAACTGTAGCAAAAGCGCATCCACGAGGGTGCGATTTCACAAATTCTTCTCATAAAGCATCTTGCTTGAAGCGTTTTTTAAACTATTTGCTCATAAACGTCAAGTCGAAATTATTTTTCCAGGACCTACTGTAGCAAAAGCGCGTACACGTGGGTGTGACTTCAAAAATCCTTCTGATAAATCATCCTGCTTTGATTTTATCTTAAAAACCCATAAACACGAAACGTAATCCAATTTTGAATAAATTTTAATTAATTTAATTACGAAATCCTAAACACTAATCCCTTATTTGTTTACTTTTTTCTCCAAAAACCCTAAAAACCCTAAGGTGGGAAACACGACGAAATCGCGTCCCTAGGGGCACGTTACGTGCCAGGAAATAGTTCACTGACGTGGACACAAATCGTGCTTCAGAGGACGCGATTTGTTGCCATGTCAGCAAAGCGCGCTGACGTGGACGCGATTTCCTGGCACGTCCCTTGACATCGCGCTGATGTGGACGCGATTTAGGGGAAAATGGCCCATTTCGATAAATTTTAAAAAAATAGCTTTTTTTGATATTTTTCCCTTTTAATTTACCTTTTTTTTTAAAATTTTCCCAATTAAATTTAGTAACTTGGATACCGTAAGAAATTTTATAAGTAGTGTAGATAAATATATATTCCTTAATAATTGAAATAAGATGTGTTTTGTATAAAAAAAATAACAGGTTTTTATCCTCAATTTTCATCCAACCTAAATTTGAAATAAATAAATAATTTTGAGATACTTTTAGTTTTATTTTTTTATTTTCAAGAAATATTTTTATTTTAAAATGGAAAATAAATTTTGTTAAATGAAAATTTATTTTAAAAATAACAATATGAAAACACGCTTAAGACCTCTTTTCTTATAATAAAAATATAATAAATAAAGTGTTTTAATATATATAGATAGATAGATAGATGAACTTTAAAATTAAAATTTCTATTTTTCTAAAAAATACAAAGCTTTTCAACTTTTTGTTTTCTATTTTCACTTTTTTAAAAATCAATTTTAATTGTTTAACTAAATATGTTTTTTTAATATTTTTAAAATTTCAAGACAATTTCTATTTTACCAAACTAAACATACCCATTAAATTTTCAATATAAATATTAAAGAAATGGTGATGAAATTAAGCGCACATAACGTCTAAAAACGTTGGCTACTATGGCTTTGCTTCTCTCCTAATTGCCTAATTCAATTAATTAAATTTCTTTATACATTAAGTAGTATGTTTGTATTTGTTAATTCTTAATCTATGAATTAACCATCTTTGGAATACCTATTCTTCTGCCACATCTACTGCATGGTTCATTAACGACAATTTTCACTTTTTCTTCAAGTTGTTTTCTCCGTCTTTTTTTCATTCATTGTCAAATAAAAGATTCAATCTAAAAAGTGATATTAAATGTGGAATTTGTAATTCTTTTTCTTGATTTATTATATATATTTTTTAAAATTTCTTCAATCAGTATTATGAATAAATAAGCTGTTAATATCTGTTTCAATTTAAATCTCAGTCTTTGCAACTTAAGTTGCTTAATGATCTATTTGACGAGTCTCATTCGTCTAGTTTCTTAGTGCAGGATTGCAAGGAGCCAATGACATGATTGGTGAAGGTTAGATTATTGACATTAGACATATTTTCACAGAGGATAATAGGGTGTGCATGTTATCTCACTAATCTTGCTTGAGATCAGGAAGTTGACTTGTTATTATTGTCGTCTCCTCCACCAAGTATTATTTGTCCTCTACGAGCAAACACTTGTGGCAATGGGAAACTCATATTTTTTTTCCTTCTCTTTTGTATAAAAAAAAGTGCATTAAATTAGTTTTGTAAGATTAAAATATGCTCTTTTAAGTCCGTGTATTTTGCGTATATTTGAAATTTATTTTTTATTATTTTTGTTTCAAGGATTTAATTTTTTATTTTTAAATTTAAAAATACCATACTAAGAATTAAACTTCTTCTATTAAATTCAAATTCATTACAACATCATTTGTCAAGAAAATATTTCTTTTATTGAGCACTTTAAAATCTGTAAAACATGAATATTAATTTTCTAAAATAAAAAAATCAATAAATCTCAAATATACAAAATTACAACAGTTTAAAAAAAAGTTATATAGACTTGTAAATATAAAAAATAAAAATGAGGTGGAAATATATAGGAAATGATGAAATTGTCTGAATTCCTAATCATTTAAAGTCATGCATTCATATCATACTACGGAATGGTTGGCATTAGAGCTCAACTAATTTAGCATTCCTAAGTTACTAATATTTAACTTTTTACTGGATATTAAAGGAGGGCACAGCCCTATAATAAGACACTAATGGGTTGGTCGCCCACAACAGGTTAATTTTTTATATTTGGTTTATGTACAAATTTTTTTTTGGATTTATTTTCTTTATTTTAAATTTTGAAGGGATTATGTAAATTTGTTGAAATTGAGTTATTAGTTTAAAGAGAGCCAAAATATAATATATTTTTTATAAGTAAGGGGTTAAAATGGATTACATGAAATAATTAAGTTTCAGAGGGACTAAAAGATATTATACCCTTTAGCCATTATAGGTGCTTACAATACCTATAAAAATAAAATTACTTATAGTTCCTCTCCTACCCTTAAATAGGAGGATAAGGCATTTCAACGTACTCAAATTTACGTCCTCTCACACTAGCAATAATGCCAATGTCAATCGAACTAAAACTCAATCAATAATATTATTTATTTTTAAAATATATGATAATGTGGTATATACATTTTGATATTTTTGTACAATTGAATAGTTTCTTTTAAACATCTAAAAAGGCAAAACAGAAGAGAAAAATGTGTAATATTGGTACACTGCATACAAAAAATCAAAGTGTACAACCATATCACCCTTTATTTAATTAAGGAAATTAATGAAAAAATATTTCAAAACTAAAAATACACAATTTAGAAAATAAAGAATTAAAACTAAAGATTGTTTTGTATTGATTTGTATAGAATTGTGGTTCAAATTTTTTAGATACCAATATTTTTAGAATCAGATTGGTCCACCGATATAATTAAATATATTATTAAAATATTTATAAAATAAAAATATTAAAAAATCTAATTTAAGCCGTTTTTAATTCGATTCAACCAGTCTATATTGATTTTTGGGTCAACTAATTTAATGTATTTCTCTGAACTGATACCCTAGTTGGTTCAATCAAACCAATTATGTCAGACACTAGTTTGACATGCCCTATCACCCCATCCCAATCCTATAAAAAAAGTTAAAATATGCTAGGTCCCTACACTATTGACAAATTTAAATTTTAGGTCTTGTCCTGTTTTTTTAGGAATTTTATTTCTTCTTCTTTTTAAAATTTAAAATTCAAGTTTAATTATTAATGGTGTTATTATTATTTTTTGTTAAAAAAATACTTGATAGAAATGTAACTAAAAATAATTTTGTAATGAACTTAAATTCAATAAGATAATTTAAACAAAGTTAACAATTTAACCTAAAATTTGAAATCGGAAAAATAAAGAAATTAAATTCTAAATTAAAAAAAAAAATCTAAACTTGTGATAGATTTTTTAAAAAACTGTTAAAGTACATTCCGGCGCAGCTTGCTTACTATTAATTCTACCTATTAATTAAATTTAATCCAGCACAACTATATAAATACCCTCGGGTCTCGTACTCTCCTCTCAAACCGTTTCAACTCCCACCACCACTCCATCACCTTCCTTCCTTCCTCCGTCCACGATGGCCACTCTTCCACCTCTTTTCCTCCCACTGATTCTCTTCCTCTCCTTTAACTCATCCTTAGCTGCACTGCTCAATCTCAACGTCTTGAGTTTCGGTGCCAAACCCGACGGCACTACCGACTCCACCAATGCCTTTCTATCTGCATGGACCCGGGCTTGTGCCTCCACCAACCCTGCCACCATCTACGTACCGAAAGGGAGGTTTTTGCTGCGGAGTGTCAACTTTCGTGGCAAATGCAACAACAACGCTATCTCGTTTCGAATCGACGGCACCCTCGTGGCTCCCGTGGATTATCGGATCATTGGAAAGGCCGATAACTGGATTTCCTTTCAGTATGTTGATGGTGTTTCCATTTATGGAGGAAAACTTGATGCCAAGGGCACTGGCTTGTGGGCTTGTAAGAATTCCGGCAAGGCTTGCCCCAGTGGTGCCACGGTAAGTACTTTTGAATGGAGTACCATTCAGACTTGTGAAAGGGAAAAGGCTTTTTAACTAGTTTCAATAAAAAAAATAGGCCAAATTCTGGTTTTGATCCCTCTACTGTGGTTAAATTCGAATTTTAGTCCATACTTTAGTTTTACATTTCAGTTAACTCATTTGATAATCTTTTCTGAAGGGATACTAAAAGGAATTCACGTTAGAATTTTAACCTAGTATTTGCATCAGGACTAATTAATGCGATTATAAAAGTAAGATAAAAAGTACAGGGACTAAATTATAATTTCGAACCTGTTAGAAGAACCAAAACCAAAATTTGACCATAAAAAATATATATAGGCGTTACTTTTGCAGACCTTCTTCGGATTGGTTAATTAATAAACGAGCGTTTAAGCTTTCCTAGTCACTCTTTCTTTAATATAAACAATATAGCTTCAAGTAGGGAACATTATTTTAATTATTTTCTTTTTGGTTACATGTGAATGCAGACCTTAAGCTTCAGCAATTCCAAGAACGTGGTCGTCGACAGATTAACATCACTAAACAGCCAGATGTTCCACATCGTAATCAACGGCTGCCACAATGTGAAAATGCAAGGAGTGACCGTCATTGCTTCCGGTAACAGCCCCAACACCGACGGTATTCACGTACAACTATCGAGTGGCGTCACCATCCTCAACTCCAATATTCAAACCGGTGACGATTGCATCTCGATTGGCCCCGGTGCAACAAATCTCTGGATCGAGAAGATAACATGTGGCCCCGGTCACGGTATCAGGTAAAACCAATCACCACCACCGCCACAATCACCATCAGAAATTATGCATGTACATATATATATTGACATAATATTATGCAGCATTGGGAGCTTGGGGAAGGACCAAAATGAAGCAGGAGTGCAGAATGTGACGGTGAAAACAGCCAAATTCATGGGTACCCAAAATGGGGTGAGGATAAAGTCATGGGCAAGACCCAGCAGTGGTTTTGCACGGAATATTGTATTCCAACATATCGTTATGAAGAATGTGGAAAACCCCATTGTGATTGACCAAAACTACTGCCCTGGCAACAACAATTGTCCTGATCAGGTACGTCAAACCTTAATTTGGAGCATTTGGTATTATTGTCTATATCCAATAGGGGCATAAGATGTGATGGTTTTTTGGCGAATTTTGGACAGGTATCGGGAGTTAAGGTAAGTAATGTAAGATACCAGGACATACATGGAACATCGGCGACACAAGTTGCAGTGAAATTCGATTGCAGTGCTAAACATCCATGCAGTGGGATACGATTGGAAGAGGTGAAACTTACGTACAAGAATGAGGTAGCTGAAGCGTCATGCAAACATGCTGCTGGGACTATTTCGGGTGTTGTTCAGCCCACAAGTTGTTTGTAGTTCTTTCTTCTACGGAAGCCCACCATGGCCCGGCCATCTAATGGCATTATTATAATACTAGTATTAGTATATGGTAATATTAGAATTAAGTTGCCTTGCCTGAGCCTGTGGCGGTGTTGGCCCATTGGGCAGCCTGGCCTTGCAATCAGTTTAATTGGAACTATGAATTAATTAATTGAATAATTAATTTGAAGCTTGGGGGATTGATTTGAGGTGAGACTTAGTACTACCCTAAATCAAATTTAGGGTTACCCTGAGATTTTCTGATTTTAAATACCGAATTGAAACTAAACGTAACTGAATTTTAGCAGTTCAAATTAATCGATTTTGAAATTTTTTTAAAAATAATTTTTATGCTTAACTTATAAATTTGTATTTAAATTTATACATGTTTTTTCCTATTGTTATTTAATTTTTTGTCAATTTAATCCATAAATTAATACCTAAACTATACATTTTTTTCCATTTATCTAAATAATTTTTTATTACAAGTAATACCTAACCTATTTTTTTCGTTAGTTCAATTATTAAGCATACTTTTTAAAAATATAACCAATAAAAATTTGGCATGTAGCAAAAAGATAAAAGGAAACATTTTTTTTCTTTTTATTTCTTTAGAACAGATTTAATGTTTAAATTAGTTAGATCAACGATTCGCAATTTGATCAGTTATTCTAATTTAATTAAATATTATTAAAATAAAATAAAAATAGAAAAACCAGTTCAATTGTTTTGTTTTATTTTATTCAATCGATTCATATCAATTTGTGAGCCCATCAATTTAATTTCTATCTTGGTCTAGTCCGAATCAACAAAATTAATAGCTAACATCTCAACTTCAATTTCAAGAGACAAATTTCGAACATGGCCAATAAATGGAAAATGAAAAAAAATAAAGAAAGAAATAATGTAAAAATAAAATAAAAGAATTAAAAATATTTTTAAGTTTATATCACATGACAAATTATTATTGGCTGAAATTTTTTAACAGATATATCATTTTGTGTAAAATGGGTACCAAAATAATAGTTTAAATACCACATGAAACCAAAAAATATTTAAGTATCAAAATGAAAAAAAAAAGCATAGTTTAGGCACCAATTTATGAGTTAAGAATAAGTTAACTAACGAAGTACACTTGGAAAAAAGTAAAATTAGTTAAGGGTATAATTTAAGTACAAATTTGTGAGAGTTCTTAATAATTTATATTATAAAAATAAAAGTGAATAAATTAAAATTAGAATCAAACCAAAACAAATAATTGACGTTGATGAGATCATTATTATTAATGGGATTTCCATATTAATTTTGAAGCAAAAAGAAAGAATACAATTTTGTGGGGTTTGGCAAACATAATAGAAGAGAAATATGTCTTTAACATACCAAACCCAGAGCCTCAGCCGCACTTGTACGAATTTCTTCACTACAATTACAATACCCTACCACCGTAGCCATCAATAATTCCCTTTGTTCCACCTTCAAAATTTTCTCCAATCCTCTTGCAACCATCTCCATCTCAGGCTGTCCAAGATGGAAACAAATTTATAAACCTAATAAATGATTTCATTTGAACTGAAACTGAAGTGAAATCTACTTTAGTTTCATATACTAATTTGTATGACTAAATATTAGACTAGACATTAGAGTTAGCAGCAATCTTCAAGAAAAGAAAATGTCCCACAAAATGCCACTTCAGGGAAGTACACCATAAACATTTTTCATAACTTAAATGCAAACAAAACGAATAACTAACAGTTATCAACTTTTGGAGAAAAAAACAGAGACATACAGATGACTTTCCAGGAGGAAAGATGCCGTGTATGAGACATATCTTTGACAGTTCCGATACTGCTTCTGTATGTTTACTTTGCATTTCAAAAGCCTGCAACCAAATGGCACAATGAAAATGATCAAAGATACCCACAATACTGCTTCTGTAAAGTTATATAAACACGATAGAGAGAGAGAAAGAGATAGGAACCCCATATTGAGCAGTAATAACAATAATAAAAAAAAAATTCAAGATAACTGATACAGTGATACCACAACTTAAGGGCCTAGTGCTGGGAGCTTAGATGATAGAATATGCAAAACAGTCTTCTGGAAAACAGAACAGGACTCTAAATACAACAATCTATACTGCTGCCTGTGCTAACCAAAATATTGCAACAAGGTCGCTAGTGCTTTTTTTTTTTTCCCTTCTCTGTTCATGAGATTAACCGGGTATATCTTATCTCAAGAAAATTCCAATGAAAGTAGGAGCGAAAATAATCTACATGTGCAAATGCCAGCACGTTTAAGAACAAGGGTATGAAAAATTACCCAAGCCTGCAGAAAACAAAAACGTGTTCTTGCAGCAACACCAGCAGATACCATTCTAGAAGCACGGATATTGTCAAGTCCAATATTTTCAGCTAGCCCAGCAAGGAATTCTCGAGCATCTTCACCATCAATCTGAACATTTGTAGAGTTGATTGGTGCCCTGCATAATCTCTAAGCTTGTTACTGGTTAACCAAAACAGTAGTAGGACAAAAATAACTAAGTCAAGCAAAACATTAAGTTACAAGGCAAAGTATCATGCATCGAAACAACATAAAAAAGTCCATACCTACAGCAAACGTTTAAAACCAACTCAACCGCTGCACGATATAATGAATCCCGCGTGTTTGTTGTGTCAATGGAGACACACACACCGGATGCCCTGCATATTTGACGCAACTGCTCACACATACAGGCAAAAAGAAAGGACAGCAACATTGTTCAAGAATCAGCTAATCCAGCAAAGGAAGTGAAATTGCACTAGACCATTAAATCCATTAGAAAGCACTTTGGGAATTTTATCCAAGCTCGAAAGAACAACATTAATATCTCCCATTCTAATTCATAAAGAAAGAAATTGTCACCAGATACAGGGTAAAACAAAGTAAGCGCCTATAATGATCATAAACAAAATCACCATTTATATGTTTGCATGCATATAGGAATGCGGGAAGCAAGCAAATAAATAGGTTAAAAAGGTACTGACTTGAATTATATTCTCCTCGGAAAAGTCTTTTCCACCCAATCTATTGTCGATGATTGCTGGAAATAAAGTTGATAAGTTGCGCTCAAAGATGCCAAGCATGAGTATTTAAGTGTATAACAAGAAGTGAATATTGAAACGAAAAAATGAGCAATGTTTACCTACAATCCATGGGGAACAAAGTTCAGTAACACTATTGGATTTCAACCAAGCATCATATAAAATTAGCTAATAGTATTAGTAACAAAGAATGAACCTTTGATTAATCTATTGGCCTTCGTCTGGTAATACTCGGAATCGAAGACGGAAGCAGTGTTACGCTGAGGCAGCTGTTGAGGCCACCATTTGGGCAACTCGTGACGAACATGGAGACGTGGATAATGGGTCTTATTGGCAAGATTTGGAGGCGTGGCGGATAAGGATAAGGGATTGTCTAAAGCACTGGAATTAGTACGGGGGTGATGGTGGTCTCTGGTTGTCCCAACAATGACCTCTTTGCCACCGAGACTCCGATCCCTCCGGACAATAACCTTCTGTTTAGGCGAAAACCGAGCCTTAAAGGCCAAACCGAGCCTGAAACAAACCCTGAAAGCAAAAGCAACGAGGAAGCCGCAAACGAGGAAACCAGCAAGGAACTGAAGGGTGGACTTGCGGCAGGAGAACCGAAAGGTGCGAGTCTGGGTATCGATATGAACCGAATGTAGGAGGTCTTGGAAAGCATCAGAGGAGAAAGAGACGAAGCGGTCGAAGGAAGAGAGGGGTGAGATTGGGTCAAAGTGGAGGAGCAATTTGAGATTGGGGTTATCGGCGGAGGACTCGAAATCGATGGTCCGTTTAAGGCTAAGGCTATGGCTGTTGTGGCTGTGGTTCCAAGGGGAGCGGGAAGAGCGGGAACGGCGAGGGCGGCGCGGAGTGGAGAAGGAGAGCTGTGGGGAACGATATGGTTTAGGTCGGGTGCACCCAAATGCAAACGGAGAAGGAGATGGACATGGATATTGAAAGCGCAAGAGGAAGAGCATGTTGTGGCTCTTCATCTAATCTAAGAAAACAACTAAACAGTTTAATTTCATTTCATTTATGAGTGTGGGTTAATTAGGAAGAAGAAAGCTGCCCTTTTAAATAAAACACAAATTCAATTTCTGTCTCACTTGTCTTCCTACTTCCCCCACTTCTGTCTGCCTTTGAATTGGACTTCCCAGATTTTTAAGGCTTCAATTTTTCACTTTTCTCCCATATCTAAATTCCCCCACAAAATTACTACCATCTTCTCGTACTTTGGGATAAATATCAACCTAAAATTTTAATTTTTATTCAATTATATATATATTTAAATAAATACATATAAATATAATTATTTGCGCATACAATATAATTATATATCAATACGAAAACTACTTTATTGAGTTCTCGTCCAATAACTTTGTCATATGTATTATCCTCATAAGATATATATAATCGTTCTTTCAATATAATTGTATTTTATATCACGATAATCTTTACATCTTTCCTTATGAATAATCAATTACTAACAAATGATAATTAAATAATTCATCTTAAAACAAATGATATGTAATCACGTTACTTTTTTATCTATCATCTAATACCAATGAAAAGACATCATTTACCATTTATTATCTATCATTAATGCCAATGAAAGGACATTATTTACCTTTTATTGGGTTATAAATTTTATTATTGTAAGTGAAGTTATGTTATACTGAAGTCAAACATCTAACGTACCAGCTTTCGATTTTAATACCAATTGAATTCAACTATCAATATGTAACAACCTGACTTTCAGTGATGTCAGAAACGGTGGTTTAGAAACTACATTTTCGATGTTCGAGTCTGTAGATATTAATATTTAATATTTACGAATTCAGTACAAAAATATATTAAAATTTGGTCCTTTAATTTTGTCAATTGGATAGTTAATTAAACTATAAAGACTAAACTATAAAAATAATAAAAATTAATTATTATAAATTTTAATTAATTGAAGGACCAATTGAGAATTAGACCCTTCTATATATGTCAAACACAACTATCACCCACCAAATTTGTTAATTAAGCTTAATTAATTATAAACTAATTAAAGGTTGATTTATTTGAATATGCTGAAAATAAAAGAAATTTGAGAAATTAGGTTAAAAATTTTGAAATTTATTGATCTACGTCGTTTTTAGAGAAACTAATTAAAGCTCTATAGGATGCGCTTTCTAGCCAACGATAATAATTCCCCCAACGGTCATAATTCCTATAGCTATAGGATACCAACAACCATATTATTTCCTATATAAACCCCTCCAAACTTCATTCTTTTCAACTTAATTCTCAATTCTTAAATTTTTATTCTCAATTATTAATTCTCGATTTTTTATTCTAAATTCTAAATTATTATTATTTAATTGTTTTCGAATCCTTCGATTTTATTTTATTCCTTATAATTTGTAAGATGGCAAATTAGCTTATTCGTTTGGATAATAAGCACATCTCCGGCATTCAATTACAAATGATAGGAAAATATTATTAAATTATTAAATTTTAATTAGTTAATTATTATGCTGTTAACATTATTATTATATTATTTAATGTTAAATAGTTAATTATTATGTTGTTAACATTATTAATTTTTCATATTTATATACTCAACCCGAAAATCAGATTTTAGAGACATACATAAACATTTAAGTGAAGGTGCATCGGATGTCATTTATGGACACTTATGAGATACAAGATTTGTATACGCGGCTCGCATGCTCAGGGAGACTAAATTGGATTCCCCACTTATCAGTGATTTGGTCGAAAGATGGAGACTGGAGACACACACATTTCATCTTCCCTACGGTGAGTGTATAATTACATTCGAGGACGTTAGTTTATAACTCGGTCTATTGGTTGATGAGGAAGTCATTACGAAGTTAATGATTAGTGTCGATTTGAGTGTAACATGGGAGCAATTACTAGGAAAGGTGTTGAACAAGTTTAAGGGCAGTCGGATCGAGATGAGATGGTTGGAGGACAACTTTAAAACTATCAAGGCTTCCACGAGTGACTTTGAAAAAGAACAATTCGCACGCACATTTATCTTGAGGTTGAATAAGGCTCTGCTAATGCCAGATAAATCTCGAAATCTGGTACATTTAAGGTGGCTATAAGTACTAACCGACATGAAAGAAGAGAGACAATTTAGTTGGGGATCAGCGGTGCTGGCAACATTGTACCAAGAAATGTGTCGAGCAAGAAACCAAAAAAAGTTAAAATCGACGGATGCTCCTTCTTCAATCATGGGCATGGTATTGACTACCATTTTTACGTCAGCCCCCAAGTGGACCTCCCTTATGAATTGTCACTCATAATATGGTAAAATTCAATTGATAACATCATTATCGTTTTAATTTTTCATCGTTGTAATTTTGAAATAACATATTATTTGAATAGGTGGAATAACCCCGTGAGACACAACGGTAAACTGACCGACTTCGAGGATATCCTACTAGCTTTAGATCAACAAACCGAAGAGGAAGCTAGTTTATGAATTTCGAAGTTATCGATTTTTTATTCTAACATTTGAAATTAAATATTAGGCACGTGCTAAAATTTATAAATTCGTACTGCAGTTTATATGGATTCCATATGCGGATCCAAGGATTCAAGAATGCATCCCAACTGAATTTTTGACCAATCGCAACATCTGGCACATCAAAGTGCCATTGATCGTTTTTGCAATGGTCGAGATACACGAATCTGACCAAGTGATGCGACGATTCAGGTGTACGCAACATATTTCGCCGCCACCCCAAAAGCTTGATAACTTGCACAATATCGACTTGAAGGGCAGAATCGAGAAAGATTACCCAATATTCCACAATAAGTATATCAAAATTTGGCAGCATAGGTACGATCACTTGCCAATGCGTGAACCATTTTTCACACCAAAGTTGACGACATATTCGGATTACATGGATTGGTTTAGGTATAACAACAAGCTCTATCTACTGTTGGCTTCAGAAAGGAGTAGGCAACGTTGTCGTAGGAGGTCAAGTGAGGGCCCATCAATCCTAGGTCGGGAGAAGATGTCGCAGAGGGATAAACATCTACTCCAGCTCCACACGAGGACCCGATTGCCGTGCAATCTCCCGATCAATATGGTTCATATATTTTTTGTACTAGTGCAGTTTATTTTACACTATCACCACAACACGCACAACCATTCCCTGCATCAACACCTTCTCGAAGGGTATATTTCGCACAAACGTCACCCACCTACCACATTACACACCGATGTTGCCAGCAACACCAACGCATCAGGTATCACTGTCAATTTCCACCTTTTATCCGTAATCGACCCATGCGACACTATATAGTTATCCATCGATATTGTCGCAAACACCCCAAAATCGTTGTTCTACCGAGGTGGGTCATCCGCGCAATCGCCAACTCATACAAAGAGGATGTATGATTGGCAACTAGGACCCAAACACAGTCAATCATGGAGGAAAGAGATAAAGATGACGATCAACCTCGACGTGCATGTGAAGATGAAGATGAAATCGATGAGGAGTCGTCAACCCAAATAGTGCGATAGAACCCTAGACGTGTCCGACGCCTTCCAGGTCGTAGCACACATTCAGGATGCCGATGATTATGCTATTTGAAAATTTCCCAAATTGTATATTTTGTTTTACATCCCAAATACTTATTCACAATCTACGAAAATAAATTTATTAAATTGGTTTGCTTTGTACCATATTGTATGGTGAGTTTGAATCATTTTTTTCATCAAGCTGTACACATTTTCATTTAAGTTGTTCTCCGTTCATTTATTATTTACAATATTTTTAAAAAACCAAATATTTAATGACAAGGTACGAGAAAATATTTAAATTTTGGCTTGCGTATTGTAATATATCTTACATCAATTATTAATATATTAACTTACAATTTAAAGAAAAAATTAATGAATAAATGAATAAGTTAGTGTGTATTAATGAATGAGTTAGTGTTTTAATTAGCTCTTTTCCTTGATGCTCTCGGGAGGTGTAGACATGTTGACTTCATATGCCATGGGTTCCTACAGTAACTGCAAAACCTCGGTGTGTCTCTTCGCTCCTGAATATCCATATTACCTTGTATCCGAGTTAAGTTCGACCGACCTTTTGGCTTGTACCACAAGTTTTTATTTGGTACCAACTCGAAAGGAGTAGGCGAGGTAGGAGGCCACATGTTTTCATCTGAGACGGGTGGAAATTCAAATTTCCAAACATTATATGTGCGTTCAAGTTTGTAGACTTTGTTAACATAAGTCGTGCAATCTACACATGTCGAGGCACATGCCACAATTGCATGTACGCATAGAAACGAAGTGCTTGGAATCTCCCACAGTTACGAGTCATTTGTCTAAGGTCTACACAGTACGCTCCTCCGGCAACTCCTTGGTTGGGTTTGTAGGACGCCGTAACCTGAAATATTAGATTTGATTGTGAGTGACACACTGAGGACATTGAATTCACTCTTTTTACATTTTCGCCAATATTTTTCAACACCGACTCGCACCAAATGCGATCACTCTTTATCTGCTTTGCGTATATCTCAGCTTGCTTTGGAAATAAGGTTGCTAATTGAAAATACGTTTTCTTAACCACCAATGTTCCTAGCAAATGGTGCGTCCCCTTTTGTACGGAATTAATGCATTCCACTAGGTTTATTTTCATGTGCCCATATCATAGTCTTTTATCATATGATTCCGTCCACTGCTCCTTAAGTATCCTATCGAGGTATACCATACCTTGTTAGTTTATAGTTTGTAGTCTCTCTGACATTTCATGGAGTCGATGTTGGACAAGTTCATACCCTATCCATGACAATCAATATTCTATTCTAAAAACGTAACCCAAATGTATATGTTAAACTGTTATATAAGAAAGAAATACAATGTACAACATACCCATGTTAATGACATGTTGTCGCTCTACATCCTTATGGCATCGACCCATGTAGTTGGACCCTATATGACGTAAATAATACTTATGTTGTGCACTATCCCATAAGCTTGAATGACGATCAAATGCAGCATGTATTTTGTTGCCCAAGTCGAAAATGATGCATACATCGGGTTGCGACACATACCTTCTAAGGTTAGTTAAAAAGAAATCACAGTCATCTTTGGATTCTTCAGGAGTTATTGCAAAAGCTATTGGCAAGAATATTTTAATTACCATCTTGTGCAACAACTAAAAAAAATTGATTCTCTTATCTTCCGTACAGGAATGTGCCGTCAATTTGGACAAGTGACTTATCGTACCAGAATGTAGTTATGCATTGCTTAAATGTCCAACAAAAACTATGGAAAAGTTTTTTTTCTAAAGACCAAGTGATCACCATAATACGCAGGCTCCGTTTGTAGCTCGATTACGGAACCTATACGTATTGTAGGACTTCTCCCACTCACTATGCATATTCTTTAACGCCTTTTGTTTTGCCAAACATGCTTTGTGGTAGGAAATAGTGTAATCAAACTCACTACGGATGTGTGCAATCAAAACTAGGACTGGAATCTTAGAACTCGCTTTGACCATGGGTAATATAAAGTCAAATATCATTTCCGAATCTAATGCCGGATGATCGTTCGACATGCCTAAAAAACAATAAATTAGGTCACTATATGTAACACAAAGTAAGAAAAAAGGTTAGAACTGCAATTCCATGTTGTTAACCATGATAGATACCAACTATAACGCATGTATGTTGAGCGGTAAACTTCTCGATCATCAAGACCGTCGACTTCTTCCTCACAGATGCCATGATTTTCCATGAACATCCTATTCCACGCATTGCACATTTTGCCTCATATTTCTCGGATAAAGAGTATGTAACAGTGAAGTTGACATCAAGCTGTATGTTATACCGCTTACTACAGCTACAAAAACATCTTTGGAGTCAAATTCTATCCTAACCTCCAAATGGCCAAAATTTGTTGACGAAGTCACATGCCCTGGTCTTCTATAAAGGAGGTTTGGGAATTCTAAACCATCTTCAGCAGTAAGATCGAGAGTACGTATGTGGGGTGTAGGTTTATACGCAATGCAACCCGAGTCATCCAATCGAGCAATGTCTGAAGCTTCACCATCAGATCCACCATATACCGGTTCAATAGGAATGGGATCTAATTCTAAAATTATTATAATTTTCGCACCATTTAGATCGACCTCTTCTATTAGGTCATTATTTTTTTAAACCTCTCTTTGTCCTCTTGTCTCTTTTTGTTATCAACCCCGGTTACTAGTCTAGGTTTGGATGTGCCCTCGCCAGTTAAGGTTGTTGGGAGTAGATCATTTGTTCTTATAAATTATGACAATCCCAAAATAACTTCTATTTGGCCTACCCCAATAACTTGATGGTGCACTTGTGTGAGTGTTACTAGTTGACCAGATGTGCGCATGCGCATTAAAATACTAAATTTATAAAACTATTTTTAAAACTCGATTTTACTGCAAGCGTATAGGTCAGTTGTAATATTTGTAGTATTACAATAAAACACTAGAGTATTCCAAGGATCGAACCCAAATGAGTAGACAATTTAATGATTTCTATTAAAAATACATGTAAGAAGAGAGCCTAGCTAGCTACTCACTAATTGTTATAGTACGACAAAGCATAAACAAATATTTTTAACACTAATTTCTAAATTAACTATACTAAGAACTAAATTGCAAGAAATAAAACTAAGGGACTATCCAAAAAATAACTAATGGGGTTGGTTGACTTCGATGTGGTTCATCGAATCTCGGATAATGGACTTAAATCGCATAAATTACCAAGTGACTCCATTTTATCTTCCAATCTTAATTTGACCAACTTAGACGAATTAGGTCATATTTATCTTCCAATCTCACCAGTTAATTCAGGACTAATGAACGGATGCATAACAAGATTACCTTCCAGTCTCACTTTATCTTAATATTCCCTTAGAGGCATCACTACCTAAGTTATTAGTTCTATTCAATTTAGTCTAATTTGTTATGATTTATTCCTTGGTCCAAAGATTGTAGTTTATCCACATCTCCGTCAACCAACCTCTTAGGTTTTAGTCACCTATTACCATATTAAAGCTAACAAACATAAAATAAACAACTAAGATATCCATAAGCATCAAACGCGAGAAAATAAAGATAAAATATTGGATTTTTAACAGCAAGACAAGAAGCAAGAAACATTAAAGGTAGAATCTTTAACAACTACAACTAAAGAAAACTGAAATAACATTAAGCAAAGATTAAAGAGTGATTCCAAGAAAGTTTAAAGTCTTTAACATGTAAATAAAACTAAGAAAAAAACTAACTTAACTAATAACTACGAAATCTACTCTAAAAATAAGGAAAAAGATGATAAAAACAAAAGTGAAAAACTCCTCGTTTTTATTCAGCCAAAGTGGCTTTAAATAGGTGATTTCAACCCTAACTTTTGGACCAAAATGCCCGTAGACGTTTAATTTTGATTGGTGTGGCTGTTGGGCAAAACTACCATTGAAATTATTTTTTTGGTGCATCACGCAAGATGCTGCAACATCTGAGACTAGATGTTGCAACATCATGGGATATCGCGATTTCCAGAATTAGGTATCGCAATACCCATGTCAGAATTAAAATTTGGAGCCTTAGGGGTTTTCGTATCGCGATGCCAATGTAAACGGCCTTTATTCTCCTCATTTTAGCACTGTTAAAGGTATCATGATTTCCATACTTCGATATCACGATACCCTCCTTCTAGGTGATATTTTCTTCAAGTTCGGGCCATCGTTGACTCCCTACAACACTCAATCAACTTGTTAGATTCCCTATAACACAATTGGCCAAATTGGATCACAAAATGAGCAAAAACTAGACATTTTTACTTATTAACCACAAAAATATGATAATACTGAAAATAATAAAAAAGTTATTCTAAAAACTCTATTTTGCTCGAGAAAAAGATCCTTAAGTGCGTCAAAAAGGCCTAAATTGCCACATCGATTTGTGTCAAATCACTAGTGTTGAACATTGGCTTGTCGAAGTTGAAATCAAAGGCACTAACAGAATTTCGTGTGGATGTGTTGTAGGCCAGATGACCAAATACATCCGACTGTCCCCCAAAGTTGTAATCGATGGGTGAAATTGATGAATGATTCACCATTGATGATGATTATGGGGTGTCTTGGTATGAGCTTTGTAGCAATAATGTGAATCCACCACACAATCGTGTGGTCAAACTTTCTACTTCTTGATCTAGCGTGAAATTTGGCAGACACGGTGTAATCGAGCCTGGGTCACTTTCGTCCTCTTCGAAGAAGTTGGTATATAACTCTAGTATAACATTCCCACTAGAGCAATGAGATTCAATCACCGTCTCCAGCTCATTGTCCTCTATGATCTAAAAAATTGACATATCTAACGGGGTTCAATGACGAAAGATATCTACAATTAAGGCTCAAAATACTTCTTTTAATCATAATCTGAAGTTCTCTTAATGTTATGCTCCCTTTGAATACTAGATCTTTAGATTGGGCTGATGTAAAAACTGACACAGTTTCGGTCTCACAAATTTGACCGTCGTAATAGATAACAGCTCCAACTCATCTACTTATGTTGAACCAAATAGGCTGTTCCACATGTTTAAAACCAAGAAAATGTAAAAAAATATAGTTCTCATCACCCAAATTAAAAAAACCTACACATCATTTAATGAATTACCTTTGTTTGGACAACATCATAGGTACGAAATTAAAGTTTTTCATGACAAACTCGATAACTCCTAATGGAAAGTATCCTTATGGAAATAATCTACTTGAAAGTTAGGTATGGAAACTCAATGGATTGTACTGAGTTTATTTTATAAAGCTCGTACCCCAAGACACATCAAACGATTCCAGCAACAACACATGCCCAAGCATCATAGGTTTTTAAGGTATACAATTAAAGTTAAAATTTTGAGGGGAGAAACGTTCCTCTGCGGTGATGTTTTTCAGCAAGCCAGCAGTATATGAAATTTATCTCTTGGAATCCTAGGTTGCAGGGGGCTCAAAGGTAGAAGCAATCAATTTGGGTGGGGGTTGAAATACCTAGAGAGAAAGCGCCCTCTATAAGAAGCATTTTCACCTGACATGACAGTGAAAACACTTCCTGCATGACGCATTTTCTCTTTGGCCATTTCAACACCTAGGCCAATTTGAATGCTTCTGGCTCTGACCTCTTGCAACCCAAGATTCCCAGGATAAATTTCATACATTGTAACTCGAAATTCTCGGGATAAATTAAAAATTCTTTTTTACCCTGCCCTATCCCCTATATAAATGTGCATTCTCATCCCCTACTCTAACATCTCAGTTTCAAATAAATTGTCTTTTTTTTTCTTTTTCTTACGTGTTGAAAGTTCTGAGTTTAAAGATTTATTTCTCTCTAGTTTTAAGAGAGAGATAGTCATAGTTTTAAGTTGTGTTTAAGTTCACGGTGATGTCGTGGAGCTTCGTAACCTAGAAATTTCACCTATCATGTAAGTATGGAGCCATCACTTGAGAAGTCGGGATCTCATTGTAACTCGAGCTCCAAGTTGACGATGATTATACGATCTCGCGTTGAAGTGTAACTAAGGCTTCAATTTTACAAAGGTTATGTTGTCAAAGGATAGAGTATAATCGGGGCCCTAATTGACGATGGTTATGCGAGCATGACAATAAGTTTCTACTTGTCAAATAAGCATGCTTTATAAAACCCATATGGAAGTGTGAAGAAGGAAAACGTAGGGGCCTTCCAGTATAATCAAGTAATTCGTGTTGTCCATCTCCACCAAAGGCGGTAACCTTGTTAGTATAACCTATTACACCTCAATTCTATCACGGGTTATAGTAATGGGGTCATCGGTTTCGGTGGTGATGGATAAAACGGACTACTTAATTATACTGAAACACCACTACATATTTTTTCCTTGTACTTTTGTTTGGGTTTTATAAAGCATCCTCCTCTAACGAGGAAAAACTTGTTGTCGTACCCACAAAACCATTGTCAACTAGGGGCCCATTTATGCTCCATCCCTTGACAACATAACCTTTGTAAACTTAAAGCCCTAGTTCCACTCTTCAGCCCAAGACCATATAATCACCGCCAATTGGGACCTTGAGTTGCATCGCGATCCGACTTCTCGGGTGATGGCTCCATACTCACATGGCAGATGAAATTTGTAAGTCAAATAGCTCCATGGCACCAACGTAATTTCAAACATACATTAAAATTATAACAATGTCTATCTCAAACACAGACAAAATTTAAATCTACAAACTTCTAATTTCCAACCGCAAGAAAAAAAATAATTTTTAGGAAAGTGAAAGGGCGTTCTATAAGGCGCATTTTTAGGAGAGAGAGGAAAATGTCTCCTACAGGGTACATTTTTATTATCACATCAATGGAAACCCGCCCTGTAGGATGCGTTTTCCTTTCTCTTTCCAAAAATAACGTAGCTCAGTAAATTTTAAAATTTTTAGCCTACTTTCTCAATTGTTTTTTTTTTGTTTTGTTAGCATATTTATAAAAATTAGCCCTAATTAAAATATATAAGTAAAATTAAAAGAAAAAAATAGGCATTCTATGTTCATCTTTTCATTTTCACAAAACAAAAGAAGAAGAAGAAAAGTTTGAAGCTTTCAAACTTTAGTCTCTTGATTGGTAAGCAATTTCTAATTTGTTTCTTTTAATTGTTATGATTTTGAAGTCGTGGAAGCTTGAGTTAGCTAGCCCATGTATCAATTTGCAAAATTGTTAAATTTTTCAAAAGTTTTCATTGATGAATGCTTGAAGAAATTGGTACTAAATTGTTAGATATTAAGCTTAGAAGTGAAAAAAGACTTGTTTGTAAAGTTTAATTGTTTGTTTTTTATCATACGGACTAAAATGCATAAATTTCAAAATTGGTATAAGATTTTGTATTTATTGATATTAGAGGGTTGTAGAAGGATTTAATTGAGATCGATTTTGAAATTGAAACTCAAATTTGAAAGTTATAGCAATTCTAATTTTAGGGACTAAATTGAATAAAATGCAAAATTTTATGGGCATTCGAATAATGAAATTGAACTATTCCATGCATATAATAGAACATTATAAACTGTTTGGAATTAATAAATTTAATTAAGTTATCATTTAGATCGGAATTAAACCAAAACAAGGATAATCGAAGAAAAGAAAAATTCTTGAATAGTCCCTACAATTCAACTTGTTTGATGATTTAACCAGTAAGTTCATATGGTGTGTTGTGTTTAAATTGTTATGTATTTAAAATTATGAATATATATATATATATATATGTTTGATTGAACTTTGGATTGCTTACAATTTGGTAAAAAATGTGAAATTTGAACTAAACCGTAAAGAAATAAATATGAACTTATATGTTGAAATAACCCTGATGAAACTTTTTAAATGTCTCGTACACATGGATACAATTTGGTTATCGATAATACTGAGATCCAACATTTGCTGCGGGCTCGAAGATACATATGACACAGGTTTAGCTCGGACAGGTAACCTAATGCCATTTTAAAAGTTTAGCTCGGATCAATAACCTTACATGTATACGTTCAGCTTGGCCAAGCAATCAGATGTGTCATTAAGGGTTTAGCTCGGACAGGTAACCGACACAAATATATGTTTAGCTCAGACGAGCATTTGGTATACCGAAGATATTTGTGACACAGGTTTAGCTCAGACGAGTAACCTAATGTCAGTTCAAAAGTTTAGCCCAGATGGGTAACCTGACTTCTATATATTTTCAACTTGGACGAGCAATTGATGAATTGAGAATACTTAGGACACAACTTTAGCTCGGATGAGCAACTTGATGTTAATTTAAAGGTTTAGTCCGGACGGATAACCTGACATGTATATTTTCAGCTTGGACGATCAATTGATGTATTGAGGATACTTGGGACTAGAGGTGTCCATGGGTCGAGCTAGATTTGGGTTGGGCCCAACAAAAATTCTAGGCCCGTTTTCTAAGCCTGGGTTCAGTCTGGCTCGAAAAATGAGTCTAAAATTTTGTCCAAGCCTAGCTCGGATAAAAAAGCTAAAACTCGAGCCCGACCCACCCATATATTTTATATATTTTTTAAAAAATATAATACATAAAAAAATACTAAAAACATTAAAATAAATGTTTCCCAACAAATTGAAAATAAATTAAAAAAATATGTATACTTAAATAACACTAAGATAGGAGCAATTTAACAAGCAAATGTGAAATGCCTCTAAAATAGTAACAAAATTAACAATAAAACAAAAGTTATACAATATCCAAATATTAACAACAAAATAGTAGGAACATAATTGTGAAATGGTAATAAAATAGTGGAAAAAAAACAAGGAAATAATAATAAAAACAACAAGAAAACAGTAAAAAAGATAGTAATTTTTTTTGCATATCCGAGCCGGGCTTGCGAAAAAAGCCTTACCCGAATCCTATCCCGTTTTCTAAATGGGCCTTATTTTTTGTTCAAGCCTATTTTTTGGGCCTATATTTTTACCCAAACCCTACCACTTTTAGGGCAGGCCCGGCCCAACCCATGGACAAGTCTACTTGGGACACAGGCTTAGCCCGGACGAGTAACCTGACATGAGTGTATATATTTAACTCAGACGAGCAACTGAGGTATCAAGAAACTTGTGTATAATATGAATTTGACGATTGATTAAATAAATGTAGAATTGAATAACAACATGATAATGTGATATTGATGTTAAAATGGATTGAAGTGGTATATGATTATATGATATTATGGTTGATTATGTTTGGAAATGCTTGGGAATAGATAGATGTTTAATAATTGCCAAATGGATTATTGAATGCTTTGATATTGAAACGTTGAGTTTAATGGTTGAATTGTTGAATTAGTTAAATGTAGGCTAAATGTGGATATTTATCCATGCTATGATGCATTCAATGTGATTTTTATGCATGAAAGTTGGCATTTATGCACTAGATGTGCAAGTAATGGGTTGGATTGGAATAGGAACCAAAAGGCTTAATTTGTGCCAAAAACAGAGTCCACATCGTGACGTCAAGCGATGGTGTGCCAAAAACAGAGTCCACATCGTGACATCAAGCGATGGTCATCGCAGCGAGACCTGGATTGCATGCCACGACGTGACGAGGAACCCCATCGTCACAACGAGGCAAGTCAATATGTCACGTCAGGATGAGGGACCCCCTCATGTCGTAACGTCATTTTGAAATTTTGAAAATGTATCAATTTGATCCTTATTTGATTCTGGTTTAATTTTAGAGCGTACGCAGGCTCACATAAGACCTGAGAAAGGTTGTATAATATGATTATGAACTGAGGTGGTTATGTTTGTATGATTTATGTTTTGATTTGAACATTAACTGTTCATAGTTGCTCTAGCAACGATTGTAGCATTTCATAGCTCGGACCCATCGATCGAGTCAGGTGAGAGGTGTTACATAATACATCAAAGTATATAAGTTATGCACATATAGTCTGTCACCTACTTAAAATTGAGGTAAGTCACACTATCAACTTCAATTAGTTTGAAAGTGTTTCAAATTTAAAGTGGTTCTTGAAAGATTCTATATTAGGGATTAAGGTATTTTTAGGAGTATATGAATTTTTTTGTTAAAACAATTAATTTAAATCAACATACC
The DNA here is from genome assembly GCF_025698545.1 of Gossypium raimondii. Taxonomy (NCBI): domain Eukaryota; kingdom Viridiplantae; phylum Streptophyta; class Magnoliopsida; order Malvales; family Malvaceae; genus Gossypium; species Gossypium raimondii. The sequence continues at coordinate 7,988,370 of NC_068568.1, forward strand.
AAATTAATAAAAAAATTATGTTACACCCATTATATAAGTAAAACAAAATGTTTTATTCAAAGAAAAATATATTTTTAAAAATATTTAATAATAATCATTAGTAGAATGGTAAATAACTTGTGTTCAAATTTATTATAATAATGATAATTGGTGGAGTGATGAAGAATTTGTGTTGAAATCCATTAAATAAGTGTTTGATCTTTAAATTTAGTGTTTTAATTGTTTTATTTTAAAAATTATATAAATGTGTGAAAAGATAAAAGTATAATTTAAAAGAAAATGGTAAATAAGTCTTTTCCCATTGAGTTAATATCCATTTAACCTATAATATCAACTTAGACAAAGGCTTTATAATAACGAGAAATTCTATCGCACACATATGGAATGGAAACTACTTATTTAGAACACGAGGTGTGTTTAAAAATAACATACAATAAATAATGAAATACTTAGTTTGAAACTAATAATAACACATACAATATGTACAATATTAAAATGAAAAAATTAGATTGAATTGTGAGTAAAACAAAATTTAAACATGTAAATATATCAGATTAATAATATTAAATGCACTACAATTGTTTATCATAGTGTTGTCGTCAATATTGAGTTGATATCGAGTTAACTTGTGGCACCAACTCAATCAATAGCATTATCAATATATACAATTGATACCAACAAGGTGTTGGGTGCAGTGCTAAGTCACGTGGCACTCCTAAGGGAGAAACATATCTTAAACTTTGGAGACAATATTATTGAGAGGAGCCATCACGAATTCTGATCAAGAACTGTAAAACAAGTATGGAGAATACCAAAAAAAAAAAATACAATTGATGGAGGTAATAAAGTGTATAATAAAATTAAAATGTAAAAATATTTTAAAGTAAAGCTTTTTCTTTTTGTATAGAAGCAAGAAATTATGGTTAGGAAAAACTGATGATGTAACGACCACGTTTTGATTTGGAGCTAGGTACAATGATGGACTAGGTCAGGAAATAGTGGAGAAATTTTGAAATTTACTAAATAGGAATTTTTAGTATTAAATTAGGAAGTATTTAGACCCGATAGGAGATTAAAAAATATTTTCAAGATAGAAAAGATTTAAATAGAAGCTTAGACTAAATTAAAAGAGTGGATTAGGAGGAAATTTACCCAAGTGAAGTATGAGTCATCCTAGGAATTATAAAAGATGAATTGGGATGAAATGGTAAATAGCCAAGTAGATATTTTAAGGTGTAATGATGATGGGTAAAAGTTTAAAGATGGATGGCTTGAGGACTTATTAGCAAATTGACCATTTAATAAAAAAGTGAGATATTTTTAATGGAAATGTGTAGAAAAGTGGAGAAAAGATGAAAGATATCATATTTTCCCAACTTACCAAACTGTCACTCACCTCCTCCCCAAATCCATCCAACTTTTCTTTTATTTCCTTCCATATCTTTCCTCCACTGTTGAACCATCCAAGCTTCAAACCTTCATTTTTCTTTAAAATTTCTTTAGTAAAAGCTAAATGGAAGACTAGTGAGAAACTTTATTTCATGAAGAAACTTCCATTGATGGGTTAAAAAAGAGAAATACATGAATTAGGGTTTTGGGTTTTCAAACAGGTTAAGGTAAGAATGATGAAAATTCTCATAACATACATGTTTATTTTCATAATCTAGCATAGAAAAGTTATTTGACTTTAGTTTTAACTTATAAATGTTATTAAATTGAAGAAAAAAGAAGAAGTTTGAGGAAAAAGTGAAAGGAAAGGAAAAGAAGTGGCCAAGGAGTAAAAGAGAAGAGAAACTCATCATCCAAATTTTGGTTGTAAGTACTTCAAGTAGTAATTTTGTTTAAGTTATGTTAATTAAATAATTATGTTAATTAAGTAGTTTAATTACTAAATTAATGATATCATAATAAGTATTTAGTATGGGTAAGTAATGTAAATGTTATGAATTTTGACTTTAGTGTACCATTATATGATGTATTGTGGTGATAATGAAAAGGACTAAATTGAATAAAATTAAAATATGTTATGATATTATGAATATATGGAAAGTGAGTTTAAATGAGATGATGTAAAAATTATAGTGTTGTGTGTGGTAAAAATGAAGAGAATTTACAAGTTTTGGTGTTATTATTGTGATAAGGATTAAATTGTGAAAAATACAAAGTTATATTATTTGCTATCAAGTGAATGAATAAAAAATTTAATAATAAGAAAATCCCATGTAGACGAGTCCCGAACTATTGAGATATTGATGGCATGCCATTAAGGAAAAATTAGTGCGCTTATCGTATTATTTCACACTTTGGTGCTTATTGTTACAAAATTTGCACTTTGGTGCTTATCGTAATTATTTTGCATTTCGGTGCTTATCGTTATTTTCACTTTTTTCTTAGTGATATATGATATGCATTAACAATGCATTATCGATTTATTTCCGTATATCCTAAGTGTTCAACTAGTCTACATTGGGCTACAGTATTGTAATTCGGCTATTATCAATTAATGGGTTACGATAAGTAATGGTAAGTGTGATTTTTAAGAAAAATATATTAAACTTTAGGGACTAATTTGATGTAAAATTTATGTCTATAAAATGAATATAATTTTATTTTATATTATTAATAGTAAATTTTAAAAATCTTGAAATACTTACTAAGTTTAATATCGAGGTGAAATAAATCCAGTTGGGCTAATGCGTAGGTGAAGTAAATTCAGTTGGGCTAATATCGAGGTCGTGTGCATCCCATCTCATCACCATTCCAAGAGCAAGGTTGTATGTATGAATTTTGGGGTTAATATGGCATGTATATAAGTTTGTGGTATAGGTGAATGTTAGATGAACTAAAATGTAAACTTTGGAAACCTTGTTATTTTGGTGATCTAATGGCATATTTCGTTAGCTTTTGAAAGGAATTTATAATGGCTTAACATGTGCATGCTGTGGTGAATTTTAATGAGCTTGAGGGTAATTGAATTGGTTTGGAAGTGTTTGTATGTTTTGAATTAGTGCAAGGGGATTTTTAGCAAATTTTCCAACTATTTTTGTGTCGTCATAACCAAGGTATCCATACCTGAAGAAAAGGTATTGATACATTGACCCAAAAATCAATTTTTTGAGAAACAGAGATCAATTTTGGTATCATTTTTGAGGTAGGTATCGATATAAGCCTAGGTATCAATACCTAGGCCTAAGGTATTGATAACTTCATCAAAAATTGAATTTTTGGAGTTCAAGAATGCTATTTTGGTATCGGTCTTGTGCAGTGGTATAGATACTTTTCATAAAATATCGATACATTTTATTTAAGTATCGATATTTTGCCCCTGTTTTGAGTAAAAACAATTTTAAATCATTTCCAAACGCAAATGAACATCCTTTAATAACCCCGAATGTTTATATTAATAAATTTTGGATTAAATAAGTTAATACACTATATATGAATGATTAAATTATACCATGTCTAGCCGAAACCGCTTTGGCACCAAATGTAATAGTCTTATACCGGGTCCATATAGTCGGGCAGGGTATAGGGGTGTTACAGATAAACGTTTTTGAAGCGCGCGTTGCTTATTGTTTTGCTGTTTCTTTTTTTTAAGTTAGTAGTTGCCTGTGGGCTGTCGTTGGATGGTGAAAAATTGTAGGGGCTATCAAACATCTTCCAAGTGTCGGTTGAAGCTTGCATCTTACCTTAGTGCGCCCAAAAATAATGTTGGTCCATTTTTTGTTGTTGCCTAGAAAACTACAATAAGTGATATTGTGAGCTTTACGAGCCAAGAGGATAGAACGCAGGATGCAAATTTTGGTTTGTAGTTTGCTTGCAAATTTAAAGCTTCGTATGGACAAAAACTAAAAGCCTTTGAAATCCTAAACAATTGCAACTCCGCTAGTTATATCATTTTGGCTCATAAGCAATGCATAAGGAAAGAGTCCAATGAGAATATGGTTCTCAAGTATTAAGAGATGCCTAGACTGTTGGTTGAGAGGCCCGAGTGGTATCAAAAGGGATAAGCACTAAGAATAGATTGTTGGAGATCATAAATCCTTTTGAATGCATCCATAAAGTAGTGGAACTTTTCGAAAAATGAGCTTATTTCTTTATTTCCAAATGATCTAGAGAGTGGTAAAATTATAGTCTTATTAAATCAAATGTCATGGTTTCAAATAGAGGTGCCCATGGGCCGGTCCGGGCCGGGTTCGGGCCGGGCCCAGAAAAACTTTTCTGCCCGCTTCCTAGGCCCGTCCGGCCCAAAATATGGGCCTGAGATTTTGCCCAGGCCCGGCCCGTGGAAAAAATATGAAGCCCGGCCCGGCCCGTTTATTTTTTATTTTTTTTATTTTTAAACTTAAAACTAATTGTTATTAAAATTAATTATTATTAAAATTATATAAAATATCAAATTATATTTTTTTGTATATAATGAACAAAAAATAAAATAAGATTACTTATTTGAAGAACAAAGTGCATAGCTTTCATGTTATCTATAAAATAAAATAAGAATTGGTGTTTGCAAACAAATATACCTGTTCCATCAAGAGAAAAAGAATTTACTAACAATGTAGTGCCTTCATATTTTGTGTCAGCCAGAGACCACCAAACATGATAATTTCCAAATGGTGGACTAGAAAGAGCAAGCATCAATATCTGCATGGTTTAGAAAATTATAAGTAGATCACAAATAAACCACATGCATTACATCGATGTGAAACTGTTCAGTAATGTGCTATTTAGGCCCTTCACTTTTAAGGAAAAAACACTGCCTTTTTTGTAGCCTAGCTGAAAATGATATAACATGTAATAGTAAATTTTTAAAATAAAAAATATATTAATTAGTTTTGGGCCGTATGCCAGAAAAAAAATCTTGCTCGAGGTCTGCCCGTTTTTAAAACGAGCATCATTTTTTGCCCAAACCCATATTTCGGGCCTATATTTTTACCCAAACCCTCCCATATTTCGGGCGGGCCATCGGGCCGGGCCGGGCCGCCCGGCCCATGAGCACCTCTAGTTTCAAACCTCACCCTGTATAAATTATTTATTAGTTTTTTTTAAAAATAAAAAGATTAAAGTACACTAAAATAATATAACTTGTTTTAAATATGGAAGAACATTTTTTAATTTTACTAACTAATTTGGTACCCAAGGATTAAATAAGACTAAAAATTTTATGTGTGCACGTGAAAATAATAAATAAATAATAAAATATATGGTGTGAAACTAAATAATAAAACATTTAGCTTGAAACTAATTAATAATAACATATATAAAATCCCTTTTGTATTCATTTTCAATAATTTAATGCTATGTTAGCATTTTCATCTTAAATTTCAAAATTTTCATGGTGTAAAAATTAAATTCAACCTATTGAAATTTAGGGTAAAAATATTGAAATGATATTAAATTATTTAAAAATGTCAAATTGCCAATTTTATAGGACCCTTTTTCAAGAAGCTGCATGCTATAGATGATGATAATAGAATAGTAGGGTTAAAATACCAGAAAAGGCCATTTTTCAAAAATAAAAACGGAAATTGGCCAATTTATTTTTAAAAAAAATTGACGGAAATGAGCCAATTTTTACCTAGTCTTCCATCACTGTTGATTGAAACATACTTGAAGGAAGCCGATTTTTGGCACGCGGTCATTGCCTGTCGGGGGTGTAAGTTGGACCCAAAACTAATAAGCGCGTTGGTGGAGAGGTGGAGACTCGAGATGCATATATTCCATCTTCCATGAGGCGAGTGTACTATCACTCTAGAGGACGTGCATTTAAAGTTGGGGTTATCCGAGGACAGGTCGGCGGTCACCGGGTCTGTTCAGTTTGCTGATTGGAGAGCTGTATGTTTAAATCTTTTAGGTGCAGTTCCGGAGACAATTTACGGAAGTTGAATCGAAATGTCTTGGATACGAAAAAATTTCATGGAACTGGTTGAGGATTCGACTGAAGTCCAAAGAGAACCATACGCTCGGTGGTATCCTGATGCCAGATAAGTCACAAAATATCGTCCATCTAAGGTGGCTGTTGAAACTCGTCAATTTTAGATGAGCGGGCGAACTCAGTTGGGGGTTCGCCATGTTGGCGACATTGTATCGGGAGATGTGTCGGGTGACGCAACCAAAGAAAATCAAAATTTGAGGTTGCCTTTTACTACTACAATCATGGGCCTGGTTCCGATTTCCATTTTTACGTCCTCGAGTGAACTACCCGTATACATTCTCACTCGTAATAAGGTAAAATTCAGTAGATATCCCCATGATTAAATTGATTTAAATTTAAATTATTATTCTAATAAGTTATTTAAATAAGTGGAACCATGTGTCAGGTCACGTGGGATTACCTACCGAGCTTCAAGATATACGGCTTCTATTAGACAAATGATCGGAAACAGAGGTATGTATTTATTTAATTTTGAACTATATACAAATAACATAGTCGATTTCCTATTTAGTAGTATATATAATTGATGTTTTTATTACATTAATATAGTTTGAATGGACACCATATAAGGATCCGACAAGTCGAGGAGTAATCCCCGATTAATTCTTTGTGAATCCCAACACCTGGCACGTTAATGTCCCATTGGTAGTGAAAGCTACCGTTGAGATGCACGAGACTGATAGAGTGTTGTGGCAGTTCAGATTTCGACAGTCGATTCCCTTAGCATCTCAAGAGCTTGATGATCTACATCATATCGACTTACAATGATTGGATGAGAATTGGCTGGTATTCCACTCACAATATATCAACATGTGGAATAATAAGTATGATTTTTTATCTACTTACGAACCTATTATTGTCCCGGAGTTATCATGCGATCCGGAGTATATGTTATGGTTTAGGATCCATGGCAAGCCATATTTGTATGGGGAAGAGGCAAGACGTCGACATCCCCATACGAATAGGCCATGACGAGGCTCTTTAAATCCAAGGGGTAGCGAGGCGGGCCCATCATCAGTGCCCACACAAGAACCGGCCTCAGCAATGATACCCAAACCACCCCCTTCAGTATGTACTGCATTATTCTAGTGCGTATCCTAACCCTTATTTTTCATACAAGCACAAAATGTTACACCACATTTTCCTACTACTCCTATGTCAGGTTGGACTGTTGGTCATCCATCCCTGATGTGGTACACGCCAGGACCATCTTAGTTCCCGATAACATAGACACCTACGACGACGTATAGGCCATCTATGCATGAGGTATCGACGGGGGGTCCGCTCATTATCCCATCAGTTTATGGGACTCAACATAGTTACGCTCATTCATCGTTGGTGACGCAAACACCTCGGGGATCTTTGTTCTATTAAAGTGGGTCATCTTCCTAACCACCTATTTATAGACCAGGGGATGCACGATGGCAATCAAGAATGCAAGGATCGCAATCAACCAAAGGCGAAGAAAAGGAGCAATCGAGACCATAACCCCACTTAAAAGCTAATTCAATAAGGAATCCAGAGCGTCACCGTCAACCACCCCGATGCGGCACAAATTTCAACTGGTATATGCATTGATTAATTTTATTTTGTATCATTTAAGAAAGATGAAGTTATTTTGAATCTTTTTGTACGCAAATTTTCTAATTTGTACACTTTGTCAAAAAAGCTTATGGGATCCAAACGGAGATTGATACAAGCTACAATTGAATGAGCATATGGAAAATGAAATGCATCAAATCTTCTACAGTAGTAAGTCATATTTCTCACGTGTACACGATACTATCCCCCGACAATACCTTGGCCTGGTCTGTCGAACTCCGTTACCCGAAACCATAAGTCACCACGTAATGACAAACTGCGTGCATGCAGTTGGCTCGTGCCTTACTTTTATTAATTTTTTCTAGTACTATCGGGCACCATACATGGCCTCCCTACATTTTTTCAGCAAAACTCGCTGCTCGTTTTGGGAATAATTTCGCCAATCGAAATTATGTCTTTTTGACAACCGATGTTATCGGAAAATGACGTGTTCCTTTTAAAACGAAATTGATGCATTCTGCCAGGTTTAAGGTCATGTGGTCATATCGTAGACCCCCTTCATAGGATTGTGTCTATTGATTGAAGGGCATGTTAGAGAGGTACCGTGCCCTTGCCGAGTTAGTTGACTGTAAGATTTCCAACATATCATGAAAACGGTGTTGGGAAATGTACCCATATTGTAGTAAACATGTAATTATTTTCTATTTATTTGAACGATGAATAAATAAATAAAGTTAATTTCACATTTCACTATTATGTCTTTTTTATTTATGTCTTTTATATTTTGCATGCATAGCAAAACTGTGACAAGCAAATATTAGCTCATTGATTGTCTAAAGTTCAAATTGAAGATAAGTGGTATTATAAAAATGTTTACATTGTGAGAAAGACAACTCACTTTAGTAGATAATCTAAATGAGCCCATAATCCCGTAAAAGAATCAAAGTGAGCATTTGATTCAAATACTGAGAAGGATTAGTATGTCGTCTACAATTCCAATTTCGGAGATGGCTAGTCTTAGCTATCGAAGTAGTTGACTCCACGAGTACAGACATAGATGTATTCATTGGTAGAATGATACATTGGACTGAACCCATGATGAATTAATCCTGAATCCATTTGTGAATTAACTCACTTGTGACGTTCATGGTGTGATTTACCTAAATCCCGAGTTAGTCATTGACTATGCCTATGCAACTTATGTGCTTTGATATAAGTGGAGGCTTATGCTCTAAAGATGATCGAGCCCATAGCCAGTATGTTGGGTACATGACTTGTGTATAGCATAGCTTTACTAGAAACTATGAAATTCATAGCTCAATTAAAGAGTTAATGATATCCTCTTATTGGCATTGTGTGGATTGATAAATATAGAACGTGGCCATAAGTTTCTTATTCTCGAACGAGCAATTTATCATAGTCATTTCTTGACAATGACCAATGAGATAAAATAGGATTGTATTGAGTGAACGAATTTAACTCAAATGAATCAAAAATATCATATGAGGGTAACACACATATGACGAAGTCATTGGACAAAGCAGTTGGATGAATCACTAGAGCCAAATTGTATATGTCCAATTGGTCCCTCCACTAGCTCAACAAAAGCTCGATCGAACTACATTTGAATCAGAAGAAAATTCTACAACTTTGGAATAATTTAATTGAGTCAATTTATTCGATGTGGAATTAAATTAGGTGGTCGTGAGAATTGCTCAACTACAGAATTTGATTAAAGAATTTTCTTGAAAAATTAATTTAAAAAATCTAAGTGATTTTTTGGAAAAATTAATTTTACTCAAGTAAAATTAAATTAATCAAATCAATTAAAATTAATATGATATTTTTGGAAGTTAATTTTCAAGTCAGACAATTGGTCCAATGGGTAATTGAATTTGAAAATTGGACCTAAGATCGTAAATTGGGCCAAGAGCCCAAAACTGAGACCAATACCCAAAAATTGGTCGAACCGGGTTCGTATGTGAAATCAGGCCAACAGTCTAACCAGTGGCTAGACATGACTGGTTTGGTCGTCATTGACCTAGATCGAATCGACAGAAGCTGAACTGGCTCGGGGTGCCTTAAAGGTGTCGCACCTACATCACCAGACAGGGCGGTGCCGGTGGCTGTGACGGGACATCCCAGTGGCCAGTGGCAGTTGGTCATCGATGATTAAGCAGTGGAAGAGTTACACTTCTACTGGGACTCTACCAGAGAATTTGATTTCAAATTATTAGTCCAAAAATAATATTATTTTAATAGTTTAATATTTAATTTAATTTAATACTTATCTTAATAGTATTTTATTAATTTAATATTAAAGTTATTAAGTTGATATTAAATTAAATTTAATATTAAAGTAATTAAGTTTAATTATAATTGAACTCTCTAAACTCTCTTTATATAAAGAGAGCATTGAATCATTATTTACAAACACTTGAATTCAAGAGAAAGTTGTAGGGAGAAAATTCTCTGAAGAGATTATTCCAAAAAAATTTTAGAGATATTTTTCTGATTTACAAGTTGACCCAAAAGTTTAGAGAAATTATAAAATTACCCCACTAGTAATTTTTGTGAAAAAATTTCTGATTCAAAACGATCCCACACTCGACAAACGTGAGCTTGAGGATAGCGGAGAAGACTACTCAGTTGAAGCGCTCATCCTAGATTAATTGAAAAAGTACAATTTTGATTAAGTGTTTATTACTTTAAATATCACAACCAAGATCTTGTTTTGGAAAAAAATTTAAAACTCTGGTTTTTCCCTAAATTTATTTCCGTTGCGTTTTTCAAACTCGTTTTTCCAACAAACGGTCATTCATGATCTTATACATTGTTAGTAAAAGTTGATAGTGACAATTACATACCAAAGAATATAAAAAAACAAACGGAATATTATAAACCAAATAATATTGGTGGTGATTACATGCACATGTTGGTCACTTGTGATCACTCAGCGGTAGAGAGATATTGCGGGTAGTAGTTGGATGCAACGTACCTTAGACAATAGCGATAGTGTGTGCGGTCCTAGAGGCTTCCCTGTCGTTCAATTGCAGATAGTATTCCAGTTCCCCGATCCGAGATGACGCATATATCATGTTGGGGGTAGAAATGCCTTTTCAACCTAGACAGAAAAATCTTAGCCGTCTGCTTTCTCTCCCGGTGTTATTGCAAATGCAATTGGAAGGATACTCCGATTACCATCTTGTGCCACAACCAACAACAGATGATGGGTATATCTACTATGCATAAAGGCATCGTCTATTTGTACCAAATGGCTTGTAGTACTAGGATGCTTGACAGCATTGCTTGAAGGTCCAAAATAAATGACGGAAGACTCGACAACCACGGAGCAAGCGGTCGTTGTGGTATGCGGGCTCTGTTTCAAGATCTCCTTTTTCTTCTTCATCTTCACCCCTTTTACCGTCTTCCGATTCAATTGGAACAGCCTCTGGTTCAGAAAATAATGCAACTTCTGAATCGTCAGCACTGGGCTTTCAAAGTGGATCCACATCAGATTCATTGCCATCTTTATTCTCGAACTCACCAACATCTGCCATGTTGGAGGTCCCCTCGCTGGTGGATATCGTAGGGAGTACATCATCCTTTCTCGTGTATGTGTCAGAACATCCAAAATCACATGTTGATTGCCAACCACTAGAAGTTGCTGCCATTCCCCAGTAAGTAGTCCCTGCGTTGAACATCGACCCACCGATGTTCATCTCCCATCCACTAACTGAGTGTTGTGCAGGGGTCGTGTATTCTGTTCTACCACCAAAACCCGATATTTCAATGTTTTGCCTTCCACGATTGAAATTTAAGTCCAAAACGTATGAGTGTCTTCCCATTGATGATTCCGATATATCATAATGGGAACTTTCTAACAAAATGGTTAGACTATCTACATTTTCAACCGTTCTCACCTCTCGAATAGGAGGAGATGTTGAAGTCGAAATTCCTTCATCTGGCCTTAAAAATTCTACATATAACTCAAGAAACAGTGATCCACTGTTGATGTGCTTCTGCACCATCACCTCTAATCCCCGAGCACCTTTGATATCGAATGTGTCATATCTCACAGGATCTATCGGAGCACAAAATCGATACTTAATAGACGATACTTTCATTGTCGTAGATCCAACAATTTTTTGCCTAATTCTTTTTCGAAATTCTGGCAACTTTATGTTCTGGTTAAAAGCTAGTCGTGCTGTGTTCTTCGATAAAAAAAACCACGCCATTCTCAGTGTCCCAGACCTTAGGGGTGTGCAAATTTTAGGTAAAACCGAATTAATTCGGTTAACTGACCGAATTCGGTTAATTGGTCGATTAACCAAATTAATTCGGTCGGGGGTCGGTTAAATTTTTTTTAGAAGTTTGGTTAACGGTTAATTCAATACGAAATCGGTCGGTTAACCGAATTAATCGAATTTAATAAATAATATTATAATATATAAGTATTTGGTCGGTTCAGTTAATTTTTGGAAATATAAATTAATCGGTCGGTTAAGTCGGTTAATTTTTTATATGTTTTATACTTATTTTAACCAAAAATAAATATATATATATATTTCGATTAATTCAGTTAACCAACCGAATTAACTGAAAAAGTTCGATTCAGTTAACGGTTAAGGGTTTAAAAGTGTCGGTTTGTAACACCCCAAATCCGGTCTAAACGTTATGACCGAATCTGGCGATGTCACATTGTAACACCCCTTACCCGTATTCGACGCCGGAATAGGGTACGAGGCATTACCAGAACACATGCACTTATAAACATGTTAAACCGAGTTATAAAATTTCATTCAAATTTAAACTCTTCAAATTTTTAACATGCTTTTATAAATCTTCACGTTATAACTTCAAAATACTATATTTGTAACAAATAGGGCTTCTAAGACCTAATACATACTCAGGCAATTCAATACTTCATTTCCATTTCATTTAATTCACGATTCCCATGTTCACGATTCAATTCAATTTCTCAATTCAATATACATATCAATACCACAATAATTCATTTAATTCACATCATATCATTTGCAATTTCTATTTAATTCACGTACAATTCAATTTCATTAAGTTCAATACTAATACATATTTATCGTTTAACTTAACGTCCCCTTTTTGCATCATTTGACACTTCAAGCATGATCTATTTCAAAAAAAAAAGACACTTCAAGCATGAACCTAGTATTTAATTTCCTTTCCACTCTTATTTCCTATGCATATCACGCAAGATATAAACATTACACTCAACCATAGTCGCAAGCTAGTCTTTTTGAAGACTAACCACATGATAAACCATTTTAATAAAGATTACAAACTTTAAACCTTACCACCCTTTTATGATCACAAGCATATTTCCATCTAGACATTTACCATATCAATGCATAATTTTATAAATTTAATGTGGCATAATCCAACCACAACTTGGCCAAAGCCTAAGCATACACACCAAACATGCTAGCCAAATAAACATATAGTATTAAGCATTATAAGCATGGATAAGCACCACATTTATTTATGTATCAAACTTATCAACATGAGTTAATTCATAAACCATTTTTGACATTGCTACATACCAAATCATATACCAAGTATACCACATACACATACTATGAAACTTTATTTTCTCACATGAAATTTAACTATAACTAATAATGCACAATTATAAACATCATTTCTTTTCAATCGTTTATCGATTATAATCGAGCATATGGCCAATTATACACAAATCATTCATATGTTCTTCCAATTTTCCTCCTCCTCCTCTCCATTCCACATCCTTAATGTGTATAACACACTTAAACAACATTAACTACAATTTCACTATTCACTCACATGAATATTCAAAGCTATCTATTCGAGTCAGAGTCACTAAATTATTTTTACCTGAAGATACAAAACTCAAAATTAAGATCCGTAAATTTTCCCCAAAACTAGATTCACATATATTCTTACATAACATTTTCATAATTTTTTATCCAAATAGTACATTTTATTCTTTAAATTTTCCCCTATTTCACTGCTCAACAGTTCTGACCTCTCTTGAATAAAAATTAATTATCTCATTTTACAGAATTTAGATATTGTTTCTGTTTATTTCTCTTGAAAATAAATTCACTAAAGATTCTAAAATATAAAATTTATCCCATAATTATTTTTGTACAATTTTGACAATTTTCCAAAGTCAAAATAGGGCATTCCAAACTCATTCTGACTCTGTCTAACTAAACTTCTAATATCTCAAAATATATAACTCTTTTTGCTTGATCTGTTTCTTTTATATGAAAATAGACTCATTCATCTTCAATTTCATATATTATTTAGCCTCTAATTCAATCTCGACCATTTTTGGTGATTTTTCAAAGTCACACAACTGTTGCTGTCTAAACTGTTTTATTGCTCAATGTACTCTTTCATAATCACAATTCAATTCAAAATTCACTTTTCCATTTCTAAGTCGATATTAAATTTAATTCTACACCTATATTCATTATTCAATTACACTTAGTCAATTTTCCGTTGAACATTTTAGAATAATAACAGATACTTGGTGGATTCAGCACATAGCGACCACCTTATTAATCAATGATGTTCGGTGGAATCAGCACATAGCAACCACCTTACTAATCAATGATGTTCGGTTCACATAGTACCTTGCACAGAGTACTACACATGTGACCATTATAATCCGATACACGTAGTAGCCTTCACATAGTACTACACACGTGATCGAAACTATCCGGTACGCATAGTAGCCTGCACATAATACTACACATGCGACCTATCATTCCGGTACACGTAGTAGCCTCCACATAGTACTACACACGTGACCATCACTTTCACTTTTACATAGTGGCCTACACACAATCCGTTCCACACATGTGATCATTTCTGTCACTTCATTCGTATCCATTTTAATTCCAAAGGTTCATTTGGGAATTTTTCACTTTTTCTCACTTTTCTTTTTATCGATCAATTTCAATTTCTCGTCTTTCTTGATTTATAACAATACATTTAACTTATATAACCTTCACACTATTCATTCCAGTCCAAAAATCATACTTTGGAAAATTTACGTTTTTGCCCCTAAAGTTTCACAAAATTACGAATTTTCCGACTCGTAAAATAATTTTTATTCAATTTCCTTGCATTTTAGGCCTAGATGAACCATTTTCATAACTATAACAGCCCACAATACTCACTTATTCACACACTTGTGACATATTTTATAACTTTTATAAATTAATCCTTTTAGGCGTTTTCATCAAAAATTACTTAGTACAAATCGTTTATCACACTCCAAACATTCATATTCTTCCATAAAACATCAAAATACATGCATATCATTCATGGGTAAATTTTTAAACACAAACCCTAGTTCAAAACAATGGTAAAAATGGGTAAATCTTGTTACGAGGATTTCAAAAACATAAAAATCATTAAAAACAGGATAGAACGGACTTACAATCGAGCTTGGAAGCTTGAAAAAACCTAACCATGGTTTCTCCATGCAATTTTTGGCCTAGGGGTTGAAGATGGACAAAAATTGGCTTTTATTTTGTTTTTAATTCATTTTAATAACTAAATGACCAAAATGCCCTTAATGAAAAACTTTGGAAACATGCCTAACCATACCCATTTTTGTCTACCAACTTAACCAATGGTCTAATTACCATATAAAGACCTCCAATTTAAAATTTCATAACAATTGGACACCTCTAACATATAGAACTCAACTTTTGCACTTTTTACAATTTAGTTCTTTTGACTAAATTGAGTGCACAAACGTCAAAATTTTCGAACGAAATTTTTACGAAATCATTTTGTGAGATTGTAGACCATAAAAATATAATGAAAATAATTTTTTTCTCGTCGAATTTGTGGTCCCAAAACCACTATTCCGACTAGCCCCAAATTCGGGTTGTTACACGGTTAATTCGGTTAATGGTAGTTCAGGTCGGTTAACCAATTGAACACCCCAACCGGACCTCACCGTTGTAATAAATAATAGCACTAATTCATCCACTCATTTTTGACCAAATGATCTATTAATAGAAGTTCGAAACAAAAACATTATGCAAAAAATATAATACTTTAAATAAATATTAACACGAAAAATCAATTCTTATGCTTACTTTTTTTTTAAAAATAGTATCGTTGCTCCAACTTATACCTTCCCTACGAACTTCTAATCTTCTGATCTTCTTTAAATTCTATTGCTCCAACTTATACCACCAGAGGCTGAAATATAGGTCATTTATAACCTAAGGGATAACATCCCACTCGTTTCTATAAAAATGCCTCGGATAGTGGGGGGTTGAAATTTGTAGAGAAAAAAACGCTTCAAGCAAGACGCATGATCAACAGCAGTACAGAAAAGGGTATCCAGCTAGAAGCACTTTTAGTACTTTTACTGACAGTGCATCCTGCTTGGAGCGTTCTTTAGAAACGTTTCAAATATCACGAGATTTCCTGGATATTTTCTCAAAACCTATCTCATCAAAATTATTTTTTTTAGAACCCATGAATTCCTTAAACCCTAACAATAAAACCAAAAACTCTAAAACAAACCTAAAACCCTAATTAACATACACCCAAAACCCTAACAATAAAATCATTTTTCCTAAAACACTAATTAATAAATAATAAAAATTAAATAAAACACTAAAACCCTATTTAATAAACCTTAAATCCTAATTAAAAGAATAAAACTCTAATTTAATAAACCCTAATTAAACAATTAAAACCCTAAAATACACGAGGGGAAATGCACTAATCTGGACGCGTTTTTCCCTAACTCGCTGAACTGGACGCGTTTTTCCTCAGCGCGTTGAGCTGGACATGTTTTACTAGTTAGGGAAAAAAAGCGCTGAGCTAGAAACGTTTTACTGACACCAGCTGAACGTGTTTTGATAAAATTATCCCATTTCCGTTAATTTTGTAAAAAAAAAAACCATTTCTATTATTATTTTTAAAAATTGACCTTTTCTGTTATTAAACCCGACTAGTAGATATAGATATCTAAATAGATGATATAATAAGCTATTGATTGAGAAATTGAAAAAGTAGAATCATAAAAGCACAAAGAGGAGAATCCAGGAAGAAGCAGACGAGTCAGAACTTTGGTACACTGCCGTCGAATATTTCAATAAATTAATGGAAGAAAACGAATTGCCACCAACTCCACTTCCTTCCTTACTTCTTATATGTATGTTTCAGGATTCTTTCTCTTCATCTACTTTAGTCATCACCTAAACGATCAGTATCTTCGGAATCTTCTTCACCACCGGTTATGACGTCCCTCGCTTGTGGCTCCACCCTCTCCCTTCTCCGTGCTGCCAATCCCAATAACACTGCTCGCTCTCTTCATCTCTCCTCAAACTTGCTTCCCGGTTTCACCCACAAATTACTGACTGCTTCTTCGTCGTCGTCGTCGTCAAAAACAGTGGGAGTTAGAGTCACACGCGCCGCTGCTCAAGTGGCGGACGCTGTGCTGGGGGATAAAGAAGACAAAAGTCGGGTGTTGAGAGTTGGGGTTATATGTGGAGGCCCATCAGCTGAACGTGGGATTTCCTTAAACTCTGCTCGCTCAGTACTTGATCACATACAGGTCGGGTCACCTCACTTCAATACAGTATACGCTATACTTACATACATACATACATACATACATACATACATACACAACATACGTGTACAATACAATAGTGCTTATTATCGTTTTATTCACTCCAGGGAGAGGACCTGCATGTGAGCTGCTACTACATTGACTCTCATCTCAATGCCTTTGCAATATCCTCTGCTCAGGTTTGTACTTTCTAATAATGATCATAAATGCATATCAACTTTGACCTCTTGTCTAGCAAAACATTTGATCCAATACCCACTTTTATTCTCACTCTCTTCAGGTATACTCCAATACTCCTTCAGATTTTGACTTTAAGCTCGAAAGGTGAGCAAGTTCATGTCTCTTCCTCCCTAGTTGCACTAATGTCGAAATTGTCTTGAAAGGTTGTTGAATTTCTCCATGTTTTGCAGTCTTGCCCAAGGTTTCCAGTCTCTGTCTGAATTTGCCGAGCATCTAGCTAACTCCGTGGACATAGTTTTCCCTGTAATACATGGTCAGTTTGGTGAAGATGGTGGCATTCAGGTGCATTACTATGGTTCTTCATTATACAAACGTTTGCATTACTTCTTCGGATGTTTTATATAGTATACTTATTTTTTATGTTGTGGACTATACAGGAGCTGTTGGAAAAATACAACGTTCCATTTGTCGGGACGGGATCCAAGGAGTGTCAACAAGCATTTAACAAGGTGAGGAAACTTTATTTCTCATATCACCATGATTAATCCGTTATGTACTTCTTATGTAAATCTAGAACTGGAGCCTGTTTTGTACTTCTTGTAACATTCGCATTTGTTAAGTAGTCATCTGCAATTTAAATAACCTATAATCAGTCCTAGACAAGTTATTGTATTGTCGCCATAGCTGAATGTGGTAAAAAGAACATGCAAGCGTGCTTTTGATCGTTAATAACGTATCCTGTGTTTATATATTAACAAAGCTTATTTCATTCTGAAGAACTCTTACAGATTAGTGTTAATTGGTTGTAATGGTAATTCTCATTTTCTTTAATTTTATTGCAGTACAATGCCTCCCTGGGCCTTAGCAAATATGGATTTGTAACAGTACCTAGTTTCTTAGTGCAGGTATCTTTCTTAAGTTTTCTTGATCATTTTTTATTGGGATCAATTATTTATTATATGTAAATATTCAGTCTCTCATGTTTATAGTACCTGCTGAACACACATGCACATATTCAAATGTTTGACTTTTATCTTGGATGATAGAATCTTTATTGGCTTACATTTGGTTCCTGCTATAGTGATTTCCTGTTATTTTGACTTCAATCTTATTGTTCCTCAAGATGATTTTGGGAGGTTATGTAAGTGCTAAAGTGCGTCCATATTCAAGTTTGACCATGCACAAATGCATGTGTGGGTTCTCTCCTAGACTATTTATTTTGTTCTAGGTCTAGACATATTCCGATTTTCAGTCTGTCTGTTGTGCTTTGTATTGAGTTGATTTTAGCCGTGTATGATCCATATTGTACTTGTAAACTCCTCCAAAAAGAAAAAGCACTGAAGTGCCTCACCTGGATCGCTTTTACTTACATGCTAAGATAATTCCTTGAACCCTGGATCGTAAACCTCTATAGTTGCCATCTTTTTCTTAGGTGGAAAATTTTGATCCAGGGTATACCCTGCAGGGATTTAAATTGCGGTCGCGGCCACGTTTTCGGTCGTATTGCATTTATCGCGGTTGCGGACATAACGGATGTTATTGCGGTTATTGCGGGTATCGTGGTCGTGAATTTTAAAAAAAATTCACACAACTTATTGTAAAATATAATAGTGGTTTCGGCAGTAGCGGTTTCGGACGGTGCCGCTACCATTATATAATGGCCGCTATTTCGGTAACGGACCGCTATTTAAATCCCTGATTACCCTGTATTTTAGTGTTGGAAATTCTAAAAGCAATCTCTTTACTTGTTTTAGAACTGATGCATATCTGTTGAATAATAGAACTTGTATAGGCACTTTGGAATTAAATGCATCTTTTTATACAGTGTGCTATTGAAATATTGATGGTATTTTAGGGAAGTGAAGTGAACCAAGATGAATTATCTGAATGGTTTGTAAGCAACCATTTGGACGTTAACTCCGGGAAAGTTGTGGTAAGTCATACTTTATACTCTACGAAGTTTGGTACATATATCCATAATGAGTTAAATTTGACAGACCTTATGTATTGAAATCATAACAAATTTTTCTAGGTAAAACCAACAAGAGCAGGTTCAAGCATTGGTGTCACAGTTGCATATGGTGTTAGTGATTCACTTACAAAGGCTAATGAAATTATTTCACAGGTATATCAAGTTTTCATACACAATATTAATCCACTGTTATTATCTCAAACCTTGGACTGTGCTGGAGGAGAAACTGGCTATAATTTCTGACTAAGAAATGTTGTTTTGAAGCAGCCATCAGTGTAACTAACGAATTCTGTCCTTTTTTTTCTTGGAAAGGGAATCGATGATGGAGTCCTCGTTGAATTATTTCTCGAAGGAGGGAGTGAATTCACAGCCATTGTTCTTGATGTGGGCCAAGGTTTTGATTGCCAACCTGTTGTGCTACTGCCAACTGAGGTAACATATTAAACCTACATAAGATGGATTATATCCTACAGATATAAGTTTTCTATCAGCAATTTTATGTCTTTTTATCCACATTTTAGGAAAAAAAATTTCCCTTGAAGTTTGATATGAGTAATTTTATCACTTTAGAGGCTGACATGGATGACATGGTATTTAACACAATGGAATCTGTGGCACAGGTGGAGCTTCAATTTCAAGGTAGTGGTGATGTAAGGGAGAAAGATGCAATTTTCAATTATAGAAGGAAGTATCTTCCCACACAACAGGTCTCTTAATGCATCCCTTTATGGTTTTGAGTTTCTCATTTGATGATTAAATAATATAATTGTCTTCCTAATTCGAAAATATTTCTGTAATTCAAGGTTGCATATCACACCCCTCCTCGTTTTCCTATTGAAGTAATCAAAAGTATCCGAGAAGGTGCATCTTTGTTATTTCAAAGGCTTGGTTTGCGTGATTTTGCTCGAATTGATGGCTGGTTTTTGCCTTCTTCCACAAAAGCATTATCGTCTTCTGAAGATAAATTTGGAATCACAGAATTTGGTACGGTTCTATTTACTGACATCAACTTGGTAAGATCAAATCTCTGATTTTTTATTTTACTGTCTGCTTTGGTGTTTCCTTATATCTCATACAACATATTCCTTATTATCGGTCAGATTAGTGGGATGGAACAGACAAGTTTCTTGTTTCAGCAAGCTTCAAAGGTACTTATGAACTGATATAGAAGTTTAACTTTAGCTTCTAACTGGCATGGAAAAAATCCATTTATGACTCCTTTATATGATTATGGTATTTTTAAGTATGGAAGCTTTTGTCCTTTCTCTCTAGTTTTACTGAATCAGACAGCACCTAAACCCCCAAACATGCAATTCTTTTTCCAGGTTGGATTTTCTCATTCGAACATTCTGCGAAGCATTATTAGTCGAGCTTGCTTGAGGTTTCCTGAGCTGGCAACATATAGTAGTAAATCAAGTCAGTTTCAGAAAAATTTAAAATCCTCTAAGCTTAATGGGACATCCAAAGGGCGTGAAGGCTTTCGTAAAGTCTTTGTACTTTTTGGAGGAGACACTTCAGAGCGGCAAGTATCCCTTATGAGTGGAACTAATGTTTGGCTCAATTTGCAAGGATTTGATGATGTAAGCTATTATTATTGCTTTGTATATAATACTTATATTTCAGATAGGTAATAGATTTGTTCACAACTTCACATCATCTCTGGCTATAAAATATTGGCATCTAACACAAGAAATTAGCACTAGTTGATGGAGGTTATGGTAACTCTTAACATATATTACCAATCTTTTCTCATATATTTGTGAATTGTTCTTGTACTTTTTGGCTTCTACTTATCCAGCTTAGAGATTATACTCTGTGATTTATAAGAAAAGAAGCAAAACCCTTTAATTTATAGCATGATCAAGTGTTTTATAGGTATGGTACTTTCTAATATATGTGATACTGGTGTCTACAGCTTGATGTAACTCCCTGTTTGCTTGCTCCCTCGAGTGACCATTCATCTACTACAGATTCAGATAAAAAGGACCCCGGTTTGAACTCCATTGAAGTTTGGTCATTACCGTAAGTATAGCTTTTATATATCTAGCCACACATCTTTTTTCTTTAAAAGCATAGTTTTCTAGGATAACTTTTCCTTCTTATGGTCTTTCCATTTTCCTTTTCTCATTACCCATTGGTCTATCATGGAAGCAGCTAATCTTGGAATTCCATATCTTGTTAATCTAATTTGACAAGTGAAATTATGTTTCTTTTTTTTTATTATTACATGCAGGTACTCTCTTGTGTTGAGACATACAACAGAGGAAGTCCTTGATGCATGCATGGAGGCAATTGAGCCAGCTCGAGCTGCCTTGACGTCTCACTTAAGAAACCAAGTGATGAATGAACTCGCTGAAGGTTTGACGAAACATGGTTGGTTTACTGGATTTGATATAGCTGATGAGTTACCTGTGAGATATTCACTGAAGGAGTGGATCAAGTTTGCCAAGGAAGTCGAAGCAACAGTTTTTATTGCAGGTTCAGTTTCTTGGCTATTAACTTAGTAATGGTGAATGGCTCATTATGTATTCCATTTCTTGTTGAAATGATAGCCTAATAATTGTGTATTTGGCAAAATTCTTAAATTACACCGATATATTTTCAATTTTTTTTCAATGACCAACTTAATATTAATTGCAGTGCATGGAGGCATAGGTGAAGATGGCACACTTCAGTTTTTGCTGGACACTGAAGGAATTCCGTATACAGGTTCATCCTCATTGCTTCTTTATATATCAAGATTCATCTGTTCTTTTTATGGTTAATCAATTTTAATTTCTTTCTGGTTCTCTTTTCCCGTGAAGGTCCTGGTGCAATGGCTTCAAAAACTTGCATGGATAAAGTTGCAACATCTCTGGCTCTTGAACATGTATGTTAGCAAATAGATATATGATACTTGAAATTAAAAAAGATTTTCTTTTCCTCATTTTGTTTGAGTAGATTTTTATTTATTAAGCAACCTACTCTATGGAAATCAACAGCTAAAAGACAAGGGAGTTCTTACCATAAACAAAGTTGTGAAGAAAAAAGAAGATTTGTTGAAAATGCCCGTTCGTCTGACTTGGAATGACCTAATCTCTAAGCTTCAGTGTGAAACGTTATGCATTAAGCCAGCAAGGGATGGATGCTCTACTGGTGTTGCAAGATTGTGGTAGGTTTTTATCTTCCTTGTTCAATGCTGAGCACTGACTTACCTTTGCCATTTGACTTTGATATTTTCATAATTTTTTATCTGCTAGAGCTTTCAGCTATGTCATTCAATACAATGTTCTGTGTGGTCTTATTCACTATTATGGTTATGATTCTAATCATCTCCTACATGCAGCTGTGCCGAGGACCTTGCAGTGTATGCAAAAGCCTTGGATGATTGCCTTCTACGGATTCCACCTAATAGTTTTTCAAAGGTATAAAAAGGACTTTCTTAATTGATTACCATATGCAGTAAGTGAAAACTCTTCAAGCAACATGTTAATTTGAGTAAAACATTTTTTTCACTTGCATATTGCATGTCAAAATATTATATATGACTTTTTTATTTATTATAAACACTTGACTTCTTTTCAAAAAAATGTGTAGGAACATGGAATGATTGAGATGCCAAACCCTCCTCCAGAGCTCTTGATCTTTGAACCTTTTGTGGAAACAGATGAAATTGTTCTTTCATCTAAAACTGTTTCCTACGATACACAACGCCTTCTGTGGAAAGAACACAGTCGATGGGTAGAAGTAACGGTTGGTGTTATTGGAAAACGGGGATCAATGCACTCATTGAGTCCTAGCATAACTGTCAAGGAAACTGGTGATATTCTGTCACTTGAGGAGAAATTCCAAGGTTTGTCCATTTTCATTATTATGCCTCTTTTCCTTTAATTGAAACTGCTTCCGTCCTGATTGTAACATGGAACAGCTAATTAATGTTGTCTATGGCGTACATTATCTGCAATAATGATATGCTTTTGCTTAACAGGTGGAACCGGCATCAATCTGACTCCTCCCCCGGTGTCAATTATTAGGTTTGTCAAGATTCTTTACTCTTATGGAAAATTTTGCTTTGCTTCTATAACTGTTGTAGCATTGCCTGCAACACTCTTCCTTCACATTGCTATTTATATTGCCACCCATAGATTAGCAAATATGGCTCTAAGTATTCCTCTTAGTACTTTGGAAGCTGATAGGCACTTATGAGGTTAAGTGCCTGTTAAGTGGTAACTAAACGTGCCTTGCAGACAGTACAATACGATATCCATCTCACTTCATTATTGATATATTAGTTCCCAGTTCCCGCTTACAGTAATGCTTAATTGCATATCTGATACTATTATAAGGCAAAGGCATGCACTTTCTTTTTTTTCCATGGATTGATCTTTCAATTTAGTTAGTTTTCTTCTTCGATCAGCAATGAGGCATTGGGGCGATGTAAACAACGTATTGAGCTAATTGCCAACACCCTGCAACTGGAAGGATTTTCAAGAATTGATGCATTTGTTAATGTTGATAGCGGAGAGGTAAGTTCCTTCTATGATGTTATATTGTGCGCCTTACTAGCTTTCTGTTAAAACTAATTCGGGCCTGCCGATGCTATGCCGGTCTCTTTGAAGTCCCTTCTTTTCTTTTCTTTTTTTTCTCTCTCTCGATGTCTTAGAATCAAGCATCTTCCTGGTTATGAAATTTGCAGGTGTTGATCATAGAGGTCAATACGGTGCCTGGAATGACTCCTTCTACTGTGTTAATACATCAGGTAAAAGTAAAACCATCCTGTATATGATTCCAATATGTTGGGAACAAGAGAATTGGTACATATAGCTTCAATATTAATATATATAAATATGACATATCTATGTTGTGGTGGCACTATATAATTTTTCAGGCACTGGCAGAGCAGCCTCCTGTATATCCTCACCGGTTCTTCCGTACACTACTTGATTTGGCCACAGAGAGAGTAGTGTGAAAGTGGTGTTTAACTTCGCTTGGTAGATGAATCTTCCTAGTGCTACTGAAGAATGAGGAGTGAAATGCAATTGTGAAAAGTTGAATGGCCAAGTTACTTATGTAGCAGCAAGTAGATGAGGCTCAAATGAAAACTCAAATACAATAATGAATTTTCTTTTCTTTTCTCATTTGCCTATGTTTTCTTTTCCTTTTTTTTTTTTAATATCGATTTTTTATTCGATTGGTTCGGTTTTAATTAAATAATTTATTAAAATTTTATAAAAGAATTTAAAAAATAAAGAAAATTGATATTATTTAAAAAAAAATTATTTTGAGTCAAATTATTTTGGACGATTAACAATTATAATTTAAGCGAGATTGGACTATGTGATCAAACATCAAGCATTTTGCACTTGACATAACTAAAAATGATAATTAGAACGAGAAGTTTATGGATTAAGCTTTGGAGATGGCTGAGTGAGTTATAAAGGCAAAACCAAGCAACCCTTGAAGAATTTGTACCTGTAGGGGTGTATAAAAAAAAATTCTAAATTGAAAGCACTAAAGTAAACTGGCTCAAACCAAAAAGCATTAAATTTTCGGTTTATTCAATTTTCTAATTTTATATCTGATTTAATTGGTTTATTCAATTGATTTTTGATTTTGACATTTTAAAAGCCCATAACTCATTTACATACCGAAATCTAAATTTAAACATTAAATCCAAATACCTATTAAAACTTAATAATTTTAAAAGCCTAAATCCATTAAAATTTAAAACCCAATGCCCTTTAATATTTAAAACTCAAATTGATAATTTAAATTTGTTATGATGTTTCTTTTAATTTTTATTATTCAATATATAAAAAACCAAATTGATATATATTTATCAAGAACAGAAGAAGACATGGAAATTGTATGCTAGTCATGTAAGAAAATAAATAATTTTGAGTTCATTAAAATTATTTGATTTAATTTTAATATTTTCTATAATGAAATTGAAATAAAAATAAAATAAAAATAAATGTAATACAATATATTGAATTAAAGAAAGAAGACAGTTATGTAAAAAAAAATTTAAGTACCTTAATTTAAAAAAAATTCCAACTAAAAGAAAAGCGAACTTTTTTTTTATTTGGTTTAGCTTTCTAAGATCAGTTCGATTTATTCAGTTGACATTGATAATTTGATTTATTTGATTATTAGTATAAAAAAATCGAACCGGTATGCATTTGAGAGATCAACTCTGTAATCATTCCATTCCAAATTGCTTTTCTAACACATTGAGAGTGAAGGGCCGGTGAAAAGACATTTTTTTCAATTGCATTTTGCAGAGGCTTTTGGCTCCTCATCTTTACAAATAGGAATATATTATTCTTAATTTTATTTATTTATTTTTACCCTTGAACTTAAAAAATGTTATTCATTTAAGCCCGTTATGTTAATGACGGTGAAAAAAAAGAAGATAATGTAACTTTTGGCCCCTAACTTGATAACTAGATTCACTTTGATACTTATACTTTTTGTTTGGTTCACTTTGGCACTTAAACTTGACAACTAGGTCTATTTTTATCCTTAAACTTGAAAATTTTAAAAGTTTGATGATGTAACACTCTGAGATTGTGTCACATTCAACCAGTTCGATCGATTCAACCATCAAATCAACAATAATTAAATAAATAGTTAAAGTTCATATATATATATATATATTACTTTTTTTAGATATTTTAATTATTTATTTAATTATTATTGGTCCAACAGTCGAATTAAATCTAATTGGTTGAATTGAGAACTAGTGGTCTAACATGTTCAACCATTGGTTCAGTTATTAAAATATTGAATATTACACTTTAAGATTGTATCACATCATTATCTAAAAAAAAATATTTTTTAAACTCAGAATGTCACATCATCAAACTTTTAGATTTTTTAAGTTGAGGGATCAAAATAAATCTAATTGCCAAGTTCAAGTACCAAAGTGAACAAAAAATACAGGTACTAAAGTGAACTTAATTGTCAAATTTAGGAGCCAACGTAGACCTACAAGTTGAGTTCAAAAACTAAAAGTTACGTTACCCTTTTTTTGTCACAATCTTTAATAGAATGGACTTAAATAAATAATAATTTTCAAGTTTAAAAATCAATATAAACCTACTTGCTAAATTGAGAGACCAAAAATTAGACTATCCTATTGTAGATTATTAAACTACATCTTTGGCATTATTTAAAAGTGTCCTGCTTGTAGTGTGTCTCTGTAGTCTGCACCCCCACTGTTGCAATAAAAATTTCACCTTTATTACTTCTGGTGGGCTGAAGCTGACTGTCTACCGTGAAGCTTACAGGTTGTTTGGCTTTAAGTGTGTTCATCTGTTATTTCTATGGATGAACATGAACACTAAGTTAATAAATTTGAACTAGCGATGACCCTTTTTACCTCCCTACCTGCCCCACTCTTGCTCATCATCTTATCAAAACATATACTCCACCAGGGTGTAATGATCAAAATTTTCACATCCCCTCTCATTGTTAAAATTGTGTTTGTTTATTTCATTATTGATTTTAATACCACTATTATAATATTTAATTTCATCGTTAAAATAATTAAATTATTGTCACTGTTATTTTTTAACTTCATCAGAAATAATATCATAGGTGACCTACAAAAACTTGAATCGCAGCTCGAATAAAATATTTAATTAATCTTTACAATTGTAAAATGAAATATTTAATTGATCTATTAATTATCGAATCCAAACTCAAGTGAAATATTTAATAAAAATAATAAATATTCAAATTTGAAGAGTAAAAGTTAAATGTAATATCATGTTAAAAACATAGTGAAATATTGTTGTCAGTTTAGAAGAACCTGAGTTCGAATGTATTGAAACGCATTATCTTTTTATTTAAGTATTGCAGAGTAGACTTGTGGTCTGACCTAAAAAGTAAGAGGGTTTGGGCAAAAATATAGGTCTTTAGCCCGGGCTCAACCCAAATTTGCAAAAAGAAAAAATATGTTGTTTTCTTATTGTTTTCTGTTGTTTTGTTATCATTTCACTTTATGTTGATACTATTTTGATGTTTTTGTTTGAATGTTATATAACTTTTATTTTATTGTTAATTTTACTATTATTTTAGATGTATTTACTTGTTAAGTTGCACCTATGTTAGTGTGTACAAAGATTTTTTTTTCATTTATTTCAATTGGTTGGAAATATTTATTTTAATATTTTTAGTGTTTTTAATGTATTATATTTCTTTTAAAAAATTATATAAAAATCTAATATGGACGGGTCAAGTCAAACCCGGCTTTTAGCAATTTTATCCTAGTCAAGTTTAGGTAAAATTTTAAGCCCATTTTCGAGCCAGACCTATCAAACAAGTTTAAAATTTTGTTAAGACCCGACTCAAACCCGGGCTATATACAAGTCTATTGGAGAGGAACTATGAATACTTTTTAAGCATAGTCTAAAAGACAAATATGATAAGAAAGTTAAAAAATAAAATAAAATGAAAAGTTTTCTAAACGATTTTAGTTAATTTCTTATGAGCAAAACCTAATCAAATAATTAATAAAAATAATTAAAATATATAATTAGGGGGGAAAAAAGTTAACTGATTTCCCTTTCTTTAAAAGCGCACACATCTCATTCACAAGCTTTTTCTGTCTTTAGGTTTTCAATTCATTTTATGGGAAAATCGCTGCCCGGCGCAACCAAGCTTCAACATCTCGCAAAGGTCACCGGCGCCGCCCACCATCTGAACACAACTGGGAAAAACCCAAAACCCACTACTCTGAACCGGCGGATTATAGGTGAAGACAACAAACCCAATTCCAAGAAGAAGATGGAGAGCTCCAGTGCCAGTCAACGCCTCCCACTTTCCGAAGTCGTCTCCGATTGCGTTAAGCGTTGGTTCAAAGATAGTCTCAAGGAAGCCAAAGCCGGGGACGTTAACATGCAGGTTCTTGTCGGTCAAATGTATTATAGCGGCTATGGGGTTCCCCGAGATGCCCAAAAGGTTTCTCCTTTTTCTTTTCCCCATTATTTGGTTCCTAAAGGTTTCCTTTTTAGTTTCATTTTTGTCTGGGTTTAGGGTTTATGCGTTGCTATTGTGAGTTTATGGTTGCTTAGGAAAATGCAATACATATTTACTAATGAATTTTAAGAATTTGCCGTTTTGCTGTATAAAATTCATTACAAGATGAAGAAAAGTTTGGAGCTTTTGTTCTATATTCTTAGGTTCCAAGATTTACTAGAAGCAGCAACAGGGTTTTTGGATTAGTTTATCTTATTTCTCATTTTGTTTCTTCCAACTAAGCTTGTCTTTGTTTCTAAGTTTAGCTTCGGTGTATTGGTATTATAGGGAAGAATTTGGATGACAAGGGCGTCGAGGCTGCGGTCTTCAGTTTGGAAAGTCAGCCATAAGCATCCAGGTTCACCTCTATAAATGTTAGTATCTTCATCACCTTGTAAGTGATAATTTCCTAATTGTTTGAAATTTGCTGTTTGCTGTGGTGGGTCTTTTATCAGGTTATAATGCGAGTGATTCAGATTCGGATGAAATCAAGGGTGATTCTTGAGTTTAACATACTTGGTCTCTGCATTTCGAACATTTAGAATCGTGAGTGCCTTATTGCTCTGCTTCGTTTCATTAATTTGTGTTCTTCACTGCTGTGAATGTTGTATAAGAATAATCCTATAAGATTTAGAGCTGTGAGTGCCTCATTGCTCGACTTTGGTCTTCATTTGTGTAGCTCGCATTTTTCACTGCGCTGAAGATTGTATAAAGAATAGTCATAAGTTCTGTTGCTGCTAGTTTGGTCACACAATTAAGTCTCTATCCCTGACTTTTGGGTGTGTATTTGACCAGAGAGTGCTGAAGTTGCACATTTTATATTCTTAGGTTTAGGACTCGGTCCTGTTATGTAATCATTGAGCATGGATAATTTGTAATCTAGTTATTTCATATTATTTGCTACAAATTCACCCAAATCTGCACATGTTCTGTGATGAAACTATTTATATTGTAGGTTTGGACTATGGTCAGTCTAGACTATTTTCGTACCTAAATTCATATTCTTCTGTTAGATGATGTTTGTTTTATGTCATTCGGGGACGTTGGTTCTTGTGCTTGAGCCAGCCATGGATTAACTGTTATTTTTCCCCTTATCCCACTCATAGGACACTTTACTAGGCCTGATATGAATAGCACTTGTTTAATGGGATTTACTTGACTAAAGATGAATGGCAAGAGCCTCCATTACTTGACTTGTTTAATGAGCAAACATGTATCCTCATTCTAATTCCTTTTGAGGAATGTAGGGAAAGGGGAATGATGGGTTTTAATTGTGATAAGTCAAGCTGAGCTCTTTCATATACTTGTATTTTGCTCATTTACAAGCTAGATCAAGTAGGCTTACTATACTAAATAGCTTGACTTCATGCATTAGTGATCTCAAACATATTTGAGCTAAAGCATTGCAGAACCCTAATTTATCCAAGCTCAAAAGTGGCTTATGAGCTGCTCAGCTAAGGTGTAAGCCTCCTTTATGGGTTTGTCCTCCTAATTCCACCCTTGTTTAAGTGGCCTTGGTTCACGTGTAAAGCTTCTGATAAACTAGATGGAAAGCTCATTAAAAAGAGGGACCCATTTATCTATGTGCGCTTAGAATCGTTTATAACTATTTACTTGTGACACCTTTGGCCATTCAAAAGACAACACGTAAAACTCTTACTGAGAATGAGCATATGGTCCTATATACCATAATACATGCAGGAGTCAAAAGTGACTGCTGCTGCAGTGCCAATGGCGGATATTCTTGGGTTTCTGAACAAGCTTTATTTCAAATGCTTCATGGTTCAGGTGGCTTGAATATCACGTGGATTATTAGACAATTGTGACCATCCTTACTTCCGGTTGTTGTTGTATAACATCTCTATTTGACAGCAACATGAATGAACAGGGTTTAATCCTCTCTTACAGGAAGTAATGTCTTTTCTACTTATTTGCAGGGTCCGCATGGTTGTCATGCCTGTTTTGTCTCCTTGAAAGTTCCTTGTTCCTGTGTTGTAACTCTTTTTTTTTTTCTTTTTTTTTTCTGTTTCTTTTTTGTAATTTGGTTTTGGGTTTTATAAAGTGCTTCTTTTTTATAAATAAAAATAAAAAAAATACACAAGTCATCTGTTTATTATCATAATATAACTTGTTAATGTTGCCTTTAGACGCAGGAACACTGTTGAATTATGATTTTTCTGGAGAAAAAATCCGTTTGATCCAAATATTTATGTTATCATATGAAGAACAAGATGTATATTATCGTACTTATTAGCACTTTGATCTCATTAGCAGTTTATAAAAGAATGCATATTAACCAGAATGCATGTACAGTTGCATATTTATCTGGTACAGTAATTGACATGGTCAAGGATTATGATTCTCTCCTACACAAGGAATGAGTCAAATGTGAACTAAATAAGGAAAAAACAGAACATTACTTTCTTGGAAGTTTTATAAGTTATGATATTATTCAATAATAGAGCTTAATCTATTTGTTAGACAAAAATTAAGTATAAATAAATAGAGTTGAGAGAGTCAATAATATATAATACAAGAAAAAAATAAAAATAAGAATATATATACATGTACATGTATGGGGTTCAATTGAAATGGTCAAATGGAAAAACCAAAAAAGTAGAAAAGATAAATTTATTTATTTTCACTCACTTGAGTCATGCTTATTATAGAGGAGTAAAATTTGATTTGAAAATTGAGTTAAAATAGGATTAATAATTTCATTTATCAAAACTGAGATGATTTCCCTTTCGCCAGGTTTAATTCTATTCTAAGGCCCTAACTCCTTTCACAATTTTTGGGTACAAAGAGCTTTTTACTCTCCAGTCTTTTGATTTAGCATTTGAATAACTGGTGAAATTGAAATATGTGGTATTTTTTATGCTCACACATCGATTTAAAGTTGCATAAAACCCCAATTTCACTTTGCTAAAAAATCTTACAAAGACAGAAGACCTTACATCTCTAAATTTAACATTTTTATTTGCTTGTCGTGTTTTTTTATTTTTTTTAATCGCTTTAATATGGTTATCAATTGAACTTGAAATATTAAATCAAAACATAATCCACTTTAACTGAAATCATTAATAGTGACTATAAAACATTAAAAAAAAAAAAAAGAGAATAAATTCTTACAACAAAAAGTAATTTAAATATTACTTTGTTTTATTATTAATTATAAGTAAATAGAAGTAGAAAATGATATTGAGATGAGCTAAGCAATCTTGAGTGTGGCTGGACATAACAAGACAACGTGGATGGTGATTAACAGCCAAGCGGGTACTGCAAAAGACCTACAACGTGGAACAAAAAGAAGCGACTTGGATTTGCCTTGATAGTTGATAACAAGGGAAAACAAATAGGCAAAGCCATAAATACTAGCTTTGGGGGGCCAAAGATGACTCATAAATTTAGTGGGGATGCAATTTTACCATTGTACTAATTTATAATTTTATAAAATTCAAAGAAATTAAAAGACATATTTACCATTTGGAGGCTAAGGCCACTGCCTGCCACCTTATCTACACCCCTTATTCAATTGTTAATATTGTTAATTTTTTTTATTAAATTTGTTGGTGTAACATTTTAAAATAAAAATAATATTTACCTGATAGCAATATAATTAAAAAATGACATCGTAATGAACCTTAAGTTAAGAAATAAAAATAACAGTATTAACAATTAGACCTGAATTTTGAAATATAAAAAGTAAAGAGACTAAAATTTTAATTTATAAAGAGTATATGGACTTATGATGCATTTTAACCAAAAAAAAGGGCTCCCTCCCCTCTGCTTAGATCAGCCGCCATTGATCATTTATGTATCACAAAAAAAATAATTATCAACAATGGCTATAGTCCAGTCAAACCCACATACTTTGACCGAGAATCCCTTTTTTTCCACGGTCAAACTTGGTTTTAGCTTCTCAGAAGAATCATGGAGCAGTAGCAGAGAGAAAGGTAAGACCTTATTTCACCATGAAATACCCCCCCATACTCCATAATACTTTGTATATATAAATTGTGTAGCAACCTCAAACCCCATATCCTCCTCCCATGGCTGCTTCATCATCATCTGCTTTTATCAACATGGACAACAACGTTAATCAATCCACCTCCACCAACACCACTTGGCCTTCATTTTCTGACCATAATAAATTTAGCACTCAAGTTCCAAATTTCAAGTCATTTGCTCCTTCCCCTACCCTTATCTCCCCTTCTTCAGCTTTTAGCCCGACTGATTTCTTGGACTCACCTGTTCTTTTCTCCACTTCTGCTGTGAGTACTTTTTTAAACTTAATCACTGTGTTTTACATATGAATTTTATATATATGCTAAATTCATCTGTGTTTTCTTTTATAGCTTTTTTCTTCTCCGACTACCACCGGTGCTTTTGGCGGTGCTCAAACGGTAAACTGGAAGAACGATTCTAATGACCATCAACAAGGAATCAAGCCCAAGGGGTTTGATTTTTCTTTCCAAGTGCCTCAAACGCAGTTAACGCTGCCATCTACGACCGCTACCACTGCCTTTCAGTCTTGTTCCAACACGGTTTCTATGGTACACAACGCTGGCTTATAGCTATTTCATTTCTCTGATTCTATTTGCATGCGGGCGTTTAGGCTAAACAAAAGAATTGGTTTTCCTCAGGAACAACCGGCATGGAGTTTAGAGAAAACCGGCGGTGAAATGGTCCAATTCAAACCAAATATGCAGAGCAATACAGGTTCTCAACCAGCTGGTAATTACACTTCCCAATACCATCAAACATCACAGTATATGAACAACAGGAAGGTTGAAGACGGGTATAACTGGAGAAAATATGGGCAAAAACAAGTGAAAGGGAGTGAAAACCCACGCAGTTATTACAAGTGCACGTATCCCAATTGTCCCACAAAGAAAAAAGTGGAGAGATCTTTGGATGGACAAATTACTGAAATAGTTTATAAAGGTAGCCATAACCATCCCAAGCCTCAATCTACAAGAGGTAATAGGTCCTCATCGTCTCATTCTGCTGAGATATCAGATCAATCAGTTGGTACATTAGGGAACCAACTAGGAGACTCCTTTATAATGCAAGATGAGACTTCGGGTTCCATTGATGATGATGACTTTGACCAAGCTTCTTCAGCAATAAGTAACACTAATGGTTGTGATGATATCAACGAAAATGAACCAGATGCTAAAAGATGGTAAGCTTGGATCATAGCCAAAAATGAAAAACAGATTCTCCCATTAATGGGTTCTTGTTTTAGCTTACGCTTTTGTGATTTTTTTTTTTTTTGCAGGAAAGGTGAAAATGAGAATGAGGGTATGGTAGGTTGTGGTAGCAAAACTGTGAAAGAGCCTAGAATAGTGGTGCAAACAACAAGTGATATTGATATTCTTGATGATGGGTATAGATGGAGGAAATATGGACAGAAAGTAGTCAAGGGAAACCCCAATCCAAGGTTAGTCATTATTCTCCACCTAATTGTCTACTAATAGGAAGCCTGGATGTGCAGTTTATTCAACTAAAATTGTTGACTTCGTCAAAATCTTTTATACAGGAGCTACTACAAATGTACGACAATAGGTTGTCCTGTTAGAAAACATGTGGAGCGAGCATCCCATGATTTGAGGGCTGTGATAACTACTTACGAAGGGAAACACAACCACAATGTTCCTGCTGCACGCGGGAGCGGCTACGCGATGAACAGACCTTCGGCTGTAACTGCAAACATGCCTATAAGGCCTTCAGCTGTCCCCAGTCAGCCTAACAATACAATGTACCCCAACTCGGGAGTTAGCTTGGGGATGCTGCAGAACAACAACAACAACAACAACACAGGTAGTTTCGGATTCTCTAGACTGGGGAAGTCCATTGGCTCATCATACATGAGCCAACCCCATTTCTCAGATGGGGCTTTTGCTAAGGATGAACCTAGGGATGATTCATTTTTGGACGGATTACTGTCTTGAAAAAAGCAAAATAACATAACTTTTAGGAGTAAACCAATCAACAAAGTGGATGTTTTTCAGTTAGTTTTCCTTTAGTTGCTTGATTCTGTAGGTTCTGTGACTCAATACTCAATACACAGAATTAGTGCATTTATTCATTTGTTTTATTTATTCAACTTTGTAGCAGATTGTAAGAGTAGAAAACAAGTAAAAAAATGAATTTGGGTGGTCAATAAAGAACTTCAACATTAACACAGTTCGGGATTTGACTAAGTGAATTTTTTTTTAAATCACGCAGCTGGTTTAGTGACAAAACTTGTGTGAGGGTCAAGTCACCATAACAATCCATTAGAACATACAACTGCTCTGTACTGTGAAAATGCATTATATTGCGATGCTTGCTCGGCTAATCATTATCACATAGAGCCAGCCAGGGCAAATGAATTGATAAAAATACGTAAAAAGAAAAGTGAAAGAAAAATTAGATGTACGATTGAGTAGAAATTTTATAGCCAGAAACAACAGCAGATATTGCCAGTGTTAGGAAGGCAAAGAAAGACATGCTAATAGCCGAAGCTGAGGAATCAGTGAAAGCGTTGTCTTGTCCTTCTCTCATCCTGTTTGTCAATGGAATTGCTGCAGATACTGACGATATCAACAAGTACGACATCACCTGTTGTATATAATTTTTTTAATTTAAAGATGTCCCATAAATCTCTTATTTAATAATAATAATAATAATAAGGTGATGAATAGTTATGGGAAAAGCAACCTGATCACCAACAAAGTCCACCATGGCAGAGATACGTTGATTCAATATCTGCTTCACGTTCCAAAGTGCATTCACGTGTATCAACGCTTGTATTCCCGTGTACAAAGTCGATAGAATTGCGATTGCTAACAAATACCTGTAAATATAACAATCTCGTAATCAAATTTTGAACTTTTTTTTTTGTTGGAACGAATTTGATATGAATGGAGTTTTGGTATGACCTGTATTCCTCGTAATTGTCGAAGTTTCTCCAGTCACCATGCTTGTTGCTAGCCGTGATTATGAAAGAGAGCAAAGAGAGCAAGAAAGCGAATCCTCTGGCGATTAAAGACCCTTTATTGAATAAATCCTCTCTCTTCCAACGCCTGGTAATGGAGGAGACGCCGAACCCAAGTGCCGGAGTGGGGTTCTCCACGTAAGCGGGGGGTGTAAACGCCGTTGCGGACGGTCCCGCGTCACCGTTGTGGGTTGCTGCTTCATCGGGGTTGGACATATGGGATAACCCAATTTAGAAATCCTGATATACTGAGATTTTGCTTTGAGGAAAAAAATATGATGTACTGAGATTTTGAATTACAGTTACAAAAAGAAAGAATAGAAGAAGTGGGAAAAGCGGAGAATTTTCGCGGAAAAGAAAGAAAAGTGTGGGAATGAGAAACGGTAGTTGGTTCCTTAACTGACAACTCAGCCTTCTTCTCCTCCTGTCCTTTAATTTTATTTCTTAACTTCAATCCACGCTGCTTTTTAGTTTAACCTAATTTTTTTATTAAAATAATATTTTATCGTTACATCGTTAATGATAATTAATAGTTCATTGATTAATATATTACAACACAATAACGTAAATAATTAAAACTTAACATTTCAAACATAAGTGATTAAAATGTAACTTGAGATAAATAAAATGACTATTTTAACAGTTTATCCTAATATTAATCCACTACAAAACTTGTAGGATCTAAGTAGTAAAAATTTACCATCCTTTAAATAATGACTTAAATTAAAATTTTGTAAATAAAAAAATAGTTTTCAAATAATTTTGTTTTCACGATTCGATTTGATTTCCAATTTAAACATGATGTATTATAAATTTTTAATGTTCATTTTACGGTTTATGTTCGAGGTTTATAGCTACTCCTCCCAATATTGTCTGGAGGTAGCATTTTCTTAATTTCATTCAACATTTTCAGATAATCATCTTAAATTATCAATATCGTATCAATCAAATCTTTCAATTAATTTCGTTATTATTTAGATATTAAAGATTAATTTAAATATAATATTAGGTATTTAAAATTCATAAATTGAATTGTAAACAAATGTATATTTATGACCTAAATATTGGATCTATTCAGTTTAAAAACAAAAAAATGTTAATAAAAACTCATGAATCCTATTTTTTTAACTGTCATATTTAAGTTGTTTGTACATAAGTACATATGTATTTATAATTTTATTTATATTATTTAAATATGTTTTACATAAAATTTGAGTTGATATTTAATGCACAAACGAATGATTAAGTTGATAGAAAAAACTTATTAATACAATATTGATATTTTAAAAACTTAATTAAAACATTTTAAAATATGAGACAAATTCATAATATGAGCTATAGTTTGGGGATGTGAAGTGAAATTAATCATTTATTTTGCATAGATGAATATGAATACAATGACGTTGTTGGTGGAGAAATCAATGGAACGTTGCATTGGATAAGTCCCTCGGCCTCAACAAGAACCTCTTCTTTTTTTGTTTTTTTCTGTCTTATAATTTTTTTTAATAATCTTATTATAGGTTCTGATCATATATGTTTTTCTATATTATACTTAAAACTACCTATAACCTCTCCAATCCATAAATAGAAGGATAATGCGCTTTAACACACTCGAATTCACGTCCTTTTGCATCGACAATAATGCCCATACCAATTGAGTCAAGACTCAATAAACCTTTTTCTTATAATTCTTAAAAATTCGTTTCCCATGCATTGATCTATAGGGTTAATATGCAAATTTATCACTATAATTTAAGTGAAAACTGAACTTACCATTATATTTTTTAATTGATATTTATTATTATTCTTAAGAACTAAAGATACCATTATATTTTAATTTTATATTAAAATTTGTTGCTTTACTTTTATTTGATTGAATTTTGTTACTAAAATTAAAATTTTATTGAATTTTATTATTCAATTTTAATTTAAAATATTTTTCAATAAATTTATTTTATATTTTACTTTAAAATTTTAAAATAACAAGTTAATTAATATTTAATATTAAATAATATTTCCTTCTAAAACACTTATTTTTCTTTTATAAAATAAGTATCTTTGTTTTCAAATTTTCATTTCATTAAATAGAAATTCTAATTTAATTTATTAATTTTTAATACTTATAATTTAAATTAATGTTAACTATTTGAAAGGGTTTTTTAATTAAAATTAATATTGAGAGATAAATTTTAATTAAAAATTTAAAGTTAGCGGAAATTTTAATAAAATTTAAATCTTAATAGTAAAATTCAAATCACAAAAGTGATAAGAGTTTAGCACAAAGAATAGTGATAGATTTCAATATTCACAAATTTGTATTTAACCCAAAAATAAAGGATTTATGAGAATAAATAAATTCAAAGGTTTTCTATATGCAATTAGATTTTTGTTTATTCTTTGTAGTTTAAGAGAAGATAGTAGGGAGGTTTGATCATGGGCGGGTTGGGTGACCCGTTCGAAAAGTGAGAGGGTTTGAGTAAAAATATAGACTCGAAAAAAGAGCTTAGAAAAAAGGTAAGACTCGTTTTCTAAACAGGTTGGGCCTCAGATAAGTTTTTTTGGCTCGAGCTTGGCTTGAATTTGCAAAACAAAAAAAAAAAAACAGTTGTTGTTTTTGTACTTTTTTTTATTGTTTTGCTATCATTTCACTATTATATTGCTACTATTTTATTATTATTATTGTTTGGATATTGTATCTCTTATTTTCTTATTAATTTTGTTACTATTTTGGAGATATTTGCGTGTTAAGTTGCACTTATCTTAGTGTTATTTAAGTTTTTTTTTGCATTTGTTGAGAAATATTTATTTTAATGTTTTTAGTGTATTTGATGTATTATATTTTTTAAATTTATTTTTATATAAAAAATTTAATATGGATGAGTTGAGTCGGACTCGAGTTGTAGCATTTTTATCCAGGTCGGGCTTGGGCAAAATTTTAAGCCCATTTTTCGATCGAGCCGGGCTCGAGCCTAGAAAATGGGCCTAAAATTTTAACTTAGCTTGACCCGGCCCATGATCAGCTCTATTAGCAAGTATAAGGCTTTTAAATAATTCAAAAAATTAAATGAGAAGTTCTCTATTTTGATTTTCTATTATATTGTTTTTATATTTTCTCATTATTTTTTTTCATTTAATTATTGCATAACACATTGTCAACATGAGTTTGTCAAAATTAGTGAGCTATAAAATTTATTATTGATTTCGTTATTAAAGAATTCAGACTAGAGTTTTGTTAAGGGAGTCAACAGAATTGGGAGTCCCTCATGTTGGCTCCCTCGATTGGTGTATTTGCAAAACTCAAGCGAGAGGTGTCAATCTAAGGTGTGTTATAATAATAGAGCTTACTTAGGTGTGCAAGGAATCAAACCACCAACCTAAGGCTTATATGCCAATAGGCTACTTACTTGCAACAATGGTACCACTCAGGTACCCTAAATGCCCAAGTGAGCTCCTCTATTTATCTTTGCAAGTCCACCAATCAAGATGCTCTCTTCTCTATGAACCAAACCCATCAGGTAGCCGTTCACAACATGCTAGCTCTCGACAGAGCACGAGAGACAACCCCCTTCGATTTTGGGACAATACCTTCTATTTTTGAAGGACCAATCATCTGCTTAATAGACAACATTTTGAAAACTTCTCCCCTGAAAGAGTCGACCCCTCAACAAGTAATTTCATTAGATTAAAATCCCTAGATATAATGTGTAAGAATTATCTATGATGAGCAATTGTGGGGTGGAAAAAATGCTTGACACATTATTAAAAAATGAAAGCTTGCTACAATTAAAAAAGTTGGATGAAAATATTGTGCTAAAATAGGTTTTTTACAAGTTCAAAAGAAATTAAATGATTCTTAAAGGACTTGATTGGCAATTGTGGGGAGGAAACAATGGTAAGGTTGAAAATGGTTTGTTGATGGCAATTTGGGTAAAGTGGAGAAGGTGGTGGAGATGTGTGGTTCACCTTGTTTAGTACAAGGTAGAAAGTCTTCAGACAAAGTGACTAGAGATGGTAGATAGAAGAGAGAAGAAGGGGGTGAGAAGAAAGAGCTATGGATGGATCATTTGCCGTCCGATTGTTCTAAGCCTTTTATACCATTATTCCCTTTATCCCTAAATGTCACTGTTGAGCTATCATTGTTAGGTTAGATTGAAGTGGTCAAGTGGTTTAATGGTATAGGTTTAAGAAGGGTGGTGATAGACATCTATGACGATTAACAAATACGACCTATTTGGTTGTTGGCCCAAAGGATCTCAACGAGAGGTTCTTCCGAAGGATTTATTCATTCCAGTCGTGGGCGTACTACTCAATCCAAATAGTCAAGTTGTAACCTGGTTCAATACATGTTAGAACGAATCCAATTAATAGGAATGACTTTGTAATCATCGATAATCCAAGGAGATATGATCTATCTAGTGTCTCTATCTTGGAAACTTACCATGTTTTAATGGAAAATATGGTCCAATTCCTTTGCCTACCATGGTTGAGATTAAGAAAAAAAACTTAATGAGATTGAGGATACTTGTGTATCATGTAGAAGAAGCAGTGGAGTTTTTAATAATCTATTTGTTCAGTGTGACTTTGCACATGCAACTTGGTTTGGGATTAAGAATAGATTGATTTCAAGACAATGATATCTTGAAAGCCAATGAAACTTCTAGATAAAATCCAAACTTATCCTTTAGGAGACATTTCTTTGGGAAGA
Organism: Gossypium raimondii; assembly: GCF_025698545.1. Lineage (NCBI taxonomy): Eukaryota > Viridiplantae > Streptophyta > Magnoliopsida > Malvales > Malvaceae > Gossypium > Gossypium raimondii. Next base: position 8,028,326 of record NC_068568.1, read on the forward strand.
TTCTAGAATATAAAATAAAGAAATAGGATATTCTCCAGAATACTAGATATTCTAGATGAACATTCTAGCTATTAGATATTTGTAAAATTAATGGTAAGGATGTTTACATGTGTAACACCCTTTACTCTAACCAATTGCCAAGTCTAGGTATCGGATGCAACAACAATCTAAATAACTTAACACATATCTATTCTAATCTGAGTACATCCATAAACAACTTAGGCCTTCAAATATATATAATATCTCCTATTTCTCAATTATTATCTGATTGATCTAAATCCCGATCTATAATAATTCATTAAAATTATCCATTCTAAATATCTTATAACAAACTACATTAAGCATATACCAACTTAATTTTATTTTTGGATGTCCCTAAATTTTTACATTTTATTCAATTTAGTCTCTAAAATCAAAACTATCATAATTTCATATTTAAGACCTATTTTTCATTCCAATTTCAATTTCATCCTTGTATAGCCCACTAAATTCAATGATTGCATAAATTTCACGTCAATTTTGAAATGTTTATATTTTAGTCCCTAAACTCAAAATTAACAAATTTCACTCCACAGTTTAGTTCATATTTTATCTCCAGGTTTAACCACTAACATAATAACATCAAAAACTCCAAAATTCATTAATGGTAACATTTAATATCTTTAACAATTTCAAAAACTAACACCCGAGTTAGCTAAATCGAGTTACAACGATCTTAAAACCATAAAATTCATGAAAAGTGGGCTTACCATGCAAAGCCGAATACTTGAGCCCTAAAAGATTTTTCTTCAATGGAGGTTTCAGTGGAAAGGGTGAAGATGAGATAATATTTTCTCTCACCTTCCACCTTATACTTATTTGTTTTATTAATTATAACTTATACATATATTAATATTTGAAAAATGTTAACATTATCAATTAAATCCCTCCAAACCATGCACTCACATGCTAAAATGGGTTGATTGCCAATATAAACCTCGGTTAATTATCATTCATGCCCTTTAAATAATTAAAAATCAATAGGAAATAACTTTTACGATTTTTACGATTTAGTCCTTGTACCTTAATTAACTATCAAATCACTAAAAAATTTAGACCAAAATTCAATTCACATATATAAAAAATCTGTAAATATTTAATAAAAACATTTACGGGCTGAGTTTACAAAAATGAGGTCCCAAAGCCTCAATTTCTAAAACCACTGACTTTAAGATCAAACCACTTGTACCCTGACTAACTTTCACATAACCAAAATTATTAGACCAGAATTCAGTATAATATTGCAGTAATCTCGTAAATATTAATAAACAATATTTACAGAATCAACCATCAAAAAATAAAGTTCTGAAACTATCGTTTTTAGTATCATTGAAAATCGGGATATTACACACCTATTCCTTCATTTTGTCATTTCTAACCTTAATGCTCGAACACCATAGTCTTTTCTGCAAGGCTCAGAGCTTCGCACATCATGGTTTGCACCCAATAATCTCAGATAGTGGTAAAGAAAACTCTACCATCCGTCCAATCCTATCTTTATTTAACCCATTAATACTTCTCCCTCCATACTCTAAATTTCATAAATATGCAAGCACAATCACCCAACTTATTATTTCATATACATTACGTTGATTAATTAATCATCAATTAACAGCCATAAAACAAGCAACACACAACTAGTAAGAGATCACACAGTTGCTGCATAAACACAACCTACACTTTCATTTAGCATTCACACATCATGAACTCAAGCCAACTCAGTACATATCCAACATTGTTCATGCAAGCAACATAACATCATTCTATCACCCAAAAAGTAGTGTACAGAAACTCACATAGATTCCTTTATCCTCATCAACTTAGCGTGTCTAAATGCCAAAACCTCATTCGTCCTGGCAACTAAGCATGACAACCATTTATCGGTTAATCTAAAGGTGGTAAGTCCTTAGAAATCTAGAATCTTTAATTCTATAAAAGCTTTAAGAGTCCTTGCTCTACTTCTTCCTTTAATCTACGAGTACAAAGAGATAGGAACCTTACCAAATTTTCCCCAATTTTTCTACTTTCAAACTTTAATCCATACACTAGTTGCAACATGTAGAGTTTCCTTCAACTAAATCCTCTCCTTATTTAGAACGACAAAGAAAACGATGTTTCACAGAGAAAAAATGGTAAATTGAATTGAAAATTCTATCTCTATGCACGCTTATATATATTCTATCTCTATGCACGCTTATATATATTCTCCTTTGGCGCGATTTTTACTAACCAATACAATCATTCATCCTTAATTATTTTGTCTCCCACTATGAAACCAATTAGTTCCAACTCAACTAAACCAAAATTCAAATTAAATTATTTACTCGTTAGTTACAAATTTTTCCAGAATTTCAAATAAAATCTACCAACTTTCCATAAGTTCAATTAAGTCCCCAAAATTTCTCTACATTAGAGTTTATTTAAATATCTGAGTGTGACAACATGTGTCAACAATCCAACAGCCACTAAAATTTATAAATAGGGGTGAGAGCTTTCATTCTTACCACAATGTGAAAAGAGAGCCATAAGCAAGAAAGTGTAAGAGGTAGAGGTAGAGAAGAAAAGAGTAGTGAGGTAAGTGTGTGTCATATTGTAATTATATTGTGTACTAATAAAAGTGTTCTATTGTATTTGTAAGTTTTGGTTAAGCCTTAGGTTTTAAAGTACTTAGTGCACTTGGCTTGGCCTTTATAAATAGTCGGCTCTACCGCCTGATTATTATAGTGCACAAAGGAGTTAGAAAATAAAAGGTTAACTGATTTTAGAGAGTTGGTGTAACATTAGTTGTAGGTCCTAGGTCTTCTATAGTGGGTGTGTTGGGCTTTTCAAGTTGCCATAATTGGTACCAGAGCAAGCGGTCTAGGGTCGTCACTAGTGGAGGAAGCTTCGGTAAGCGTTAGGCGCTTACATTGGCTGGTGTCGCATAAAGGCACTAAGGGGAGACATTGTCGGTGCACAGTCAGGGGCTGTGAAGTTTATTGGTCCGGGACCAAGTTTACCTAATGATAAGTGTTAAAATTAACATATTTTAACCTCATTCTTAATGCATTTTAGGTGATTATTCGATGTTAATTGTGAATTTTATACTCATAATTCTTAAAATTCATGATTTAATATTTAATAGAGCACTTATGGGAAAAATGAGTGAAAATGAATAAAAATCGGATCGTAGGAACAAGTTGCAGGAGCAACACGGGTTAAACCATTCTACATGGCCAAACCACACGGCCGTGTAACCCATACAGATGTGTGGTAGATCGTGTCGATTTCACGAGATTGTGCACTGAATAATGAAAAAGCATGATTTTTAGGTTTTTCGGGCATTCTAAGACATATATATGACAAAAATAAGAAGATAGGATGGAGTCGTTAGAGAATATTCAAGCAAAAAACTCGAAAAATACCATTGAAGCTGACTTTGAAACAAATTTCTGTTAAGATTGAAGATTCTCAGTTGATTTCTTAAGAAGTTATCATGAGTTTCTTTATTTATTTCGGTTATAATGTGTCTTGGATATTTTTATTTTCAAGCATGAATTAATTTTCTAAATACCTAGAGAGATAAACTCTTTGATGGATTATATCGTTTGATTTTTATTTTACGCAATAAATACTTAGTTTCTTATTCTAAATTATGCGTGCTTAATTCTAAGTTTAATATTTCTAAATTATTGATCCATGTTTGATTTGCTTAAATCGGTGGTTGAATAGACCCAATTTAAGAGTAGATCTTATATAGTTTAGTGGAGTTGCGTGCAATCCTATAACTAAGACGACATAAATATACTAGATTAGAGTCAAATCTAATAGGGGAATCCATAGTATGAGTTAATGCGATAATAAGGGTTTTAATTAGAAAGAAATTTTAATTAATCATCCTAAAGCCAGTTACTCTTATGCTCGAAAGAGATATTTGCATAATTTAGGGATTTTTATGGATCAAGTTACTAAGTAAAGAAATTGCGTAATTTATATTGATAGTGACAAATGAAATCTAGGCTAATTCTTTCCTTATTATTATTTTACTTTTTGGTTGTTAATCGATTATTTTCGTGTTTTGTTCTTTTTCGTGTTCGTTAGTTAATTTTAGTTTTAATCAATCACTCAAATTATTCGATTAAATAAAAGAAAGACAGTAATTACTAGTACTTTTAGTCTTCATGGAAACAATATCTTTGCTCACCATAGCTATACTATTAATTGATAAGTGTACTTGCCTTAGCCAAATTTTTAATTAGTTCCGTGGACATCACTTAACGACGGCGCCAGTCACCATAGCGGCTTTGGCTTGCGTGAGCAACAGAATCAAGAATCTCAATAACTACAACTATGGCTATTGAAAGACTTGCATAGATTCCTACCTACAAGGTCAGGATTTGTGGGAAATAGTTGTTCTCACTAACATAACTCTTCCACCGAAGGAAAATGTTGAAGCCTTGAGAAAAATGGAACATCAAGGCTGGAAAGGCTTTATTTTTATTGAAGACCACAATCGTGGAGGACCTCTTGGAGTATATTTGTGACGATAAGACACCAAAGGCAACCTCAGAGACTGGTGAAATTATTTTCGAAGAAGAATGAAGCACGCTTCTAATTCTTGAAAAACGAGCTCGCGGGTATTTCACATGGGAACTTATTCATTTCTCAGTATTTCACTAATGTAAAACCTATTTTTCTTGAGATATCTCAACTTGCACTGGATGAAAAGGTGAGCAGGGCAAGGATGAAGATAATTGCCATCCATTGTTTAAGACTTGAGTGCTATGGGTTTATGGTCATTGTAAGGGGATGACCTACTCAACCATCCTTAGTAGAGTTAGAAAACATGTTGGCTAATTAAGAGGCATTAGCCAAACAAGTGTGTGGAGTAACCATAAAAGCCGAAGAGGCACTCTTCACCAACAAGAAAAAGGTACATAAGGAGGAAAGTTTCCTTCAAAAGAGAAAATTAACACTTCAAGGGGAGCTTGACGTGGAAGAAAGGACTATCGCCAACAACATGAGAAGAATGATAGGAAAAAAATGTGGTGAATGTTTCAATTGTAGCAAGAATGGCCATATTACTCAATAGTGCAAATTCCCCAAGAGGCAAACTTTCCAAGGAAATATGGCCACCACAAGAGAGGAGAAGAAAGAGGCCGCACTGGAGGCATCCATCAGCAAGAAAGAATGGGATGCAGAAGTCGAATGTTCTGTTGGAAGGGATCAAGAAAAGTTGAAGGAAGACATGGAGGAATCAACTCTTGTAGCAACCACAAATTCAAAGATAGACTACAAGGATAAAAAAGATTTGGAGGAAGACATGATGAAACCAGCTCTTACAATAACCATGGAGTCAAAGATAGACTACAATGAGGATTGGATCGTTGATTCTGGGTGCTCTAATCATATAACCAGTGACAAGAAGAAGCCACAAGACATGGTTGAGTACCGAGAAAATAGAGTGGTGCTGACAACCAACAATTCAAAGTTGTCTATTTCTCATATTGGGTAGACAACATTTCCAAGGTATGGCTCTCGACAACTCCAACTCGATAAAGTCTATCTTGTCCCTGACTTGAAGAAGAATTTGTTGTCAGCACCTCAACTGACAGAAACAAAGAATTATGTGCTCTTTAGGCCTGAAGATGTAGCTTTATTTCGAAAAGTAAAGGTGATCAGAACTCCTATTATGAAAGGAAAAGAAACAAAGTTAGTTTCTGTGTTATCTGCAGAGTCAGCATATGTGGACAAGACCCGAAAGAATGAGACGATTGATTTTTGGCATGAGCATCTTAGACATGTAAGCTACAACAAGCTAAAGGAAATGACGAAGAACGATATATTAATAAGACTTCCTCCAGTAGACATCCAAACAGATATAGTCTATGCTAGATGTCAATTTGGTAAGGCTCACCAATTGCCATTCAATGAGTCAGAGCATCAGTCCAAGACACCACTGAAGCTCATACACTAAAATTTTTTTAGCCGAGTGAAGCAATCATCACTTACAGGTATGAAGTATATGGTGACATTTATCAACGACTTCTCAAGGTACGTGTGGGTTTACCTTATGAAAGAAAAGTCAAAGGCTTTTATGAAGTTCAAGGATTTTAAGAAAAAGATAGAGAGTAAACTCAATAAAAGAATTCATTGCTTACGCACTGATAATGAGAGAGAATATTTATCTACTAAGTTCACTATCTATCTTGAGAAGTACAAGATCAGACGACAATTAGCTTTCCCCAATACTCCACGACAAAATAAAGTGACGGAACGCAAGAACCGTCACCTTACTGAAACTTGTCGAAGCATGCTTCATGGCAATAATGTACCAGGAAGATTCTGGGTCAAGTGTATAAGAACGGCAGTCTATGTGATTAATAGGCTACCATAAGCAAAGTTAGGATTCATCTCACCGTATGAAATACCATAAAAAATCAAGCCAACTGTTAGCTACCACAAGGTATTTGGCCGTATAAGCTATGCTTTCATGCCAGATCACCTAATGAGAAAATTTGACAAGAAGGTAATTTAGTGCGTCTTCGTCGGCTATGATGATGCACGAAAAGATTTGAGATGTTGTGATCCAACCACTAACAAATGCCACACTTCAAGAAATGTGTTGTTTGATGAAGTTTCTTCATGATGGTCACCTCAAAAGATTGAGCTTCCTGATTCTCATGGCTTAGAAAAGGTTCCAAAAGAAAAAAGAAAAAAAAAGAAGGTAAAGAGCAAACATCATATTCAAGTGAAGTAAAATTCTTGAAATACTTACATTATCTCTTTAATCTCCTCACTTTTTTCACAAATTTCTCCACTTCCACTTCGAATTTATTTCATCCAAGATGATATTCTAACTCTTTAATGTCTTTACTTCACTTCTCATTTTGCGTGGATATAGAAATTTTCAAGAAATTTGAGAGAAAAAAAAATGAAATTTTATGGTGAATAACCAAATTGTAAGAAACACAAAACAACTTTCTTCTCTAGCTCTCTCACTCACGTTGGAACATGGAAGGATGGTGATTTCTCTTCATCTTTTCTCCCTTTTTATAATAACATTTTCATAATAAAATATTAATAAAAATCTAATTAAAATATTAATATTATAACATTTATCTAATTATTTAATTTAAAATATCATTAAAATATCTTTCATGTCATCATTGCACTCTATAATTCTCTCTCATTCTAATTTATCGTTTTGCCTTTTATAATCCTTAAAATTTCATCCTTGAATCATCACTTAATTTAGTAAAATTATAATTTAGTCCTCATAATTCTCAATTTATTCAATTTAGTCCTTACTTTCCAAACTCTTCCACCCTTAAGATATTTGTATTATTGGACCTTCAAATTTTCTATATTTATATGTTAACCCCTCACATGTTAAATATTTACACTTAGACTACATAACTTTTCATATTTTTATGATTTAGTCCTTAACTCAAATTAATATTTCACAACATATTGCTTATTTCATTTTCTCTAACATCTCTTATCATTTTCTTTATATCTCATTGTACTAAATCTATCTCGTATTATTTTTGACCAAAGGGCTTTGAGGATATTAAAGCATATGAATGTCAAGAATGCTTTCTTACATGGAGAACTTGACAAGGAAATCTATATGGAGCAACCAAGAGGCTTCGAGAATAATATCTATCCTGAGTATGCCTACAAATTGAAGAAGGCGCTCTACGACTTGAAGCAGACTCCAAGAGCATGGTAAGGGAAAATTTGTGAGTTCTTAATACAAAGTGGTTTTACAGTTACTCATTTAGATTCTAGTTTATTTGTGAAAGCAAATCAAGGAAAACTAGCCATAATGCTAGTGTATATGGATGACTTAATCATCAAGAGAGATTATTGTGAAGAAATCCAGTGAACAAGGGAAAATCTTTCTATCAAGTTTCATATGAAAGAACTTCAAGAACTCAAACACTTGATTGGACTTGAAGTAGAGCGCACGAAAGAAGGATTAATTTTGGACCAACAAAAATATGCAAAGGATCTTCTACAGAGCTATGGGATGCTTGACTGCAAGCTTATCTCCACTCCAATAGATCCTAATATAAAATTACGAGCAGATGAAAAAAAATTAGAAGATGTAACCATGTATCGACAGCTGGTCGAAAGTCTTATCTATCTCACTCTAAGCGGACTAGACATAACTTCTGCAATTGGAGTGGCTAGTCAATACATGAGTAATCCTAAGAAGCCTCACATTGATGCGGTACGACGCATCTTGAGGTATGTTAAAGGCACCATTAATTTTGGTATTTTATACAGGAAAACAAAGAATGTCTGGTGGCTGGATATTGTGACATTGACTATGCTGGGGACTATGATACGCGACAATCGACAAGTGGGTACATCTTCAACCTTGGACCAGGAGCAATATCATGGTGCAGCAAGAGACAACCAACGATGCCATTATCAAGTACCAAAGTGGAATACGGTTGGCGGCATCAGCGACACAAGAGAGTACTTGGCTGAAACAACTGATGAAAGATCTTCATCAGTTGAGAGACTATCAAGTAAGGCTTTTCTACGATAATTTATCAGGTAGACATCTAGCAGAGAATCCAATCTTTCATGCAAGGACAACATATAGAAGTGCACTATCATTATATTCACAAAAAGGTCCTTAAAGGAGAGATCAAGAAGGTGCTAACAAAGACAGATGAACGAGTTACAGATATATTCACGAAGAGTCTGAGTAGACCAAAGTTTGAGAAGTTTAGAGAAGAACTTGGTATGATCTGGAAATCATTTGTGGAAAGAAGTTTACATTTAGGGGAGTGTTGAAAGCCAATGCAACTTCTAGATCAAATCCAAACTTATCATTTAAGAAATATTTCCTTGGAAAGATTCTAGAATATAAAATAAAGAAATAGGATATTATCTAGAAGACTAGATATTCTAGATAAACATTCTAGCTATTAGATATTTGTTAAACCACTAGCAAGTATGTTGACATGTATCAATAATCAAACAACCACTAAACTTTATAAATAGGGTAGAAGCTTTCATTCTTGCCATGATGTAAAAAGAGAGCCATAAGTGTGAGAGATTGAGGTGGAGAAGAAAATAGTAGTGAGGTGAATGTGTGTCATATTGTAATTGTATTGTGTATTAATAAATGTGTTCTCTTCTCTTGTAATTGTAAGTCTCGGTTAAGCCTTAGGTTTCTAAGCACTTAGTGCACTTAGGTTGGTTTTTGTATATGGTCAGCTCTGTTGCCTAAGTATTATAATGCACTAAAAAGTTAGAAAATAAAAGGTTAATTGACTTCTGAGAGTTTGTGTAACATTAGTTGTAGGTCCTAGTCCTTTGTAATGAGTGTGTTGGGCTTTTCAAGTTTTCAACATGATATAGAAGTTTGGATTAGATAAAGTGTGTTAAAAACGAAAGGATGTTAATAGTATGTGGTTTATATAGAGATTGATTGGTTTTGGATAGAGCATTTTGACATGGTAGGAAATATTGTTAAATTTAAAGGAACTTATGCAAATTCAATAGTGGCATGCTTGATGGTTCTAAGCTAAAGGTATTATTCAAGTTGCTAAGATGGCCTTTACTAAGAATAATAAAAATAAAAGAGCTAGATAGAATAGTTATAAAATATTATTAATATATTATAGAAATATGGAAATTTTAGAAAAAAATATTGATTTTATTAAATTTAATAAATATTATGAAAAATATTATTAAAAGGATAAAAATTATAAGGGTAAAATGCACCACATGTTATCTTAAAATAATGTCGTTCTTATTTTATTCACTCTAAAATTATTTTTATCAATTTAATCACTCTAATTAAGATAATTATTCAAATTGGTCATTGTCATTAAAAATTATATTAATCTACTAATGGATTTTTACTTTTAGAGTGACTAGAGCTTAAAAACTTCTCTATAATTATTTCAATTTTTTTCTTTCTGAATGACCACCAGTGTCTAAATTGCAGTGACTAATACCAGAGCTACTATCCTCCATTCTTCTCAGCATACCAGAAAACCCATCCCACGGGGGAAAGAAGTTTTTTTAGCTTTCAAAGTAATTCCACTTTTCTTACTTGGTCCTCCTATACCTCCATTCTTGTACCACTTGAACACAACATCTGGATAGACTTTACCTTCCACAATAAATATGACTGGTTTATCTGTTATGGCTAACTCTCGAGAAAACCAAAACCAAACACGGTAAACCACAATGAAAAAGATAAGGGAACAACTTAGGTATGATAATAATACTCTAAATAAGTCATAAATTATAATTAATTGAGATGAAACTAGTTTAAAAGATTTAGTGTTCAACTTATAATTAAGCGCTTATAATTTCATTAGAAGTCTTTTAGTTTGTATATATATATATGTATTTATTTAACTATAAACAAAGCAAAAGTTGAATTTTGTACTAAATGATTTTACTTTTAGGTTTCTAATTTTCATTAATCTTAAATATAAAGATAAAATTTATTTATTTATAGAAATTAAAAAATAAAATTTATACTCTATTTCATTTTCTTAAATTGTAATATAAAAATTTATAAAATTGAATTTAACTAGCTTTTTATTAATATGTTAATGTATAATTACGTAATTTTCGATATGGTACTTGTCGAAACCGTTTTTTTGAAAACAAAATTTTGGTTGTCGACTTTAAAAAACAAAACTGGAGTCGCCACCGATCCTTTATTAAGGTGTGATCGCCCACCTTAAAAATAATTTTAGCTGCGAAATTTGAGAAAACAGTTCGAGTCGATTCACATACGAGGAAGGATTAGCACCCTCATAACGCCCAAAATTGGTACCAAATTGATTTTTTAATGCCTTGGTGTCGAAAATTTGAAAAGATTTTAAAAGGAAACTTTTATTTCGTGAGCAATTAAAATAATAAGACAATTCCTATTTCAAAGAAATAAAACACCATACCCAGTGAGTTAGGGCACAATGTTTTTAAATCTTCAAAATACCCGAATATTGCCTTTTGTTTTTGAAAATTCTTATTTCGAGAAGAAAATGTCATGACCGATGAAGTTAGGACCCAACATTTTGAATTCGAGAATAAGCTTTTATTTAAAATTTGAATTTATTGCGAAACAAATACTCGGCTTTCTAAATTCATCGAAAAATAATCACGATCCAGTAAGTTAGGACACGATCTTTCACGAGAATCATGAATGCCAAATATTTTGGAATTTATAAAATAGGACGATTTAAATACTTTGAGAAAATCAAAATAGATGTTTTAAAAGAGATGCTAAAAAGGGTTAAGGCATAACATGAAACAAATACTCTAGTCTAAGACAAATATGAATAAATATTCACAAGTATATGTACAAGTACACTATATAATTAAATTTACAAATATGTGTACACATATATTTAACGATATGTACAAAGATACACATAAAAGATGAAATGGGATATATCAATCAAAATATAATAAAATGCATGTATGTATTTGGAAATCGTGAAAATAAAATAAACATAAAAGCATGTACATGTGTATATATTTCTGAGAATAAAAATGTATATGTGTATGTATTGGTAAATTATGAAAATACGCACATGTATATTAAAACCTATATAATATGAGTACAAATAACGGTGTACATTTAGAATAAGAGAAATATTTATAATAACTCAAAAACGTATATATGTATACTATAAAAATGTGTTTTGAATTGTAACATACGAAGAACATGTGTATGTATACACATATATATGTGTTTCAAAATGGGAAGAATAATATGAAAATCATAGGTACACGCATGTTTATGAAAGTAAAAAAACTAAAATATAATAATATATATGTAGAGGTAAAAAAACTGCACGAAATGTATATATACAAGTACGTATATTACATTGAAATGCATGTATATATAATCGTGCGTGCTTTTGAAATATAGAAATAAGGATAAAAATAATAAAGGGAGAAAAAAAAATGGGCCAAACTGAATTAAAACGAAAAAAACAAATTTAGAAAAAAAAATAAAAAAATAAAAAAAATAAAATCAGGACCAACTTAAATGCGCGCATAACAGTGGAGGACCAAATGGGAAATTATCCCCTCCTTCCAAAACGCTGCGTAGCAAGGGACTAAATTGAAACGGACATCAAATATTCGGTCCAATTTTAAAATAAGTAAAAAAAGGGTTTAATTGAGTCTTGTTGCAAAAGGAAGGACCAAATGCATAATTTCCCTTTAGGCCGATTTTATGAGTCATACCACCTAAACGGCGCCGTTTTACTTATAGAATTAAAACCCAAAATTTCCTTTCAAAATAATATCTCTGCTTCATTCTTTTTTGTTTTAAAACAATAAACAGAAGGGGGAAAAAATTTTGCTAGGGTTTTCAACCCCCCAGCCCTCCATGCCGCCGCTCAAGCCATCCACGGCCTCCGACGACGTTTTATTCTCCGATCGAGACGAAGAAGGGATCCGAACACGCCTAGGCCAGGTTGGTTCCCCTTTTCCCCTTTTATTATTATGGAAAAACAAAATTAAAAAAAAAGAAAAAAAAACTTGCGATTCACCTTTTAAAAATTTTGTATTCGGTGTTTTCTTTCCATTTTCAGTATTCCCCCATTTTGAGTACATGGAATAGGGCTTTTATAGCCTAAAAATAATAGAAAGAAGAAGAAAAAAAACTATTATCTATTCGAAATATGCTATTTTCCTTCTTTTCCGTTGCTATTTGTTTCTATTTGTTGCTTTTTTGGGTTGTTTGCAGGTGCGTGCTTGGAGGGTGTGCGGGATTCGTGGCGGGCGGCGCGATCTACGGAGTGCAAGGGGGATTGTTGGGCGTGGGAGCGGCGCGCACGTAGGGAGGATTGGCCCCGAGGCGTGCGCCGCTTGGGACATCTGCTGGAGGCACGGAGGCAGCTGTGGCTAGGGCGCATAGTGCTGCTAGGGTTTTCTTTTTTTCTTTTTAGTTTTGGGCTAAGGTCTGTATTGTTTGTTGGTTTGGGCCTGAGTATTATAATGTAAAATGGGTATTAGATTGGGCCTGGGCACATTTGGGTTTATACAGTACTAATATTGTTTTCTTAAAAAATTGGTTTAGAAGTTTTTTTTAGTTAATTTTATTATTATTTTGAAATAATTATAGAGATGTCTCTAAGATTTAGTTAAAAGTAAAAATAAAAAATAAAAAGTGCCACATGTCATCATTTAATTGGCTAATGTATCACGCCAATAATTCTTTAGTGGATTAACAAGATTTTTAACAGCAGTGATTGATTCGAACAATCATCTTAATTAGAGTGATTAAATTAACAAAAAAATTAGAATGACTAAAATAGGAACATAATTATTTTAGATTGACATGCGGTGTAGTTTACCCAAATTAGAAAACTTATTAAATATTTATTAAATATATTTAAAAAGTTATAAATATTTATATATATATATATATATTTGCAAGTTTAGAGTCTTTGGTTTTGATAATAAGAAAATGGGAAGATTAAATTGTGATGACGATCAAACTTATATGGGTGATAAGTGAGGGTTTGAATGGCAATTAGTTCAGAGTTTGGTGGCTTAATGCAAGTGATGAGTAATTATTTTTGTTAACAAAATGTGGTGCAAGGGAAGTTAATAAAAATGGGTTGATATATGATGTAAGGATGAGTACTGTGAGAAAAAAAATCGTAGTAATTTTTTTATTTTTTAAAATTATTAAAAATTATTAATATATTATAAAATTAAAAATAAATCTTAGTCCCAACTAAAATCTTAGGCCTGGGCCCGGCCCAAAAAATTGGCCTTAAGTTTTTGTCCAAGCTTGGTCCGGATAAAAATGCTAAAATTTGGACCCAGCCCAAACCACCCATATTAATTTTTTTATATTATTTTTATATAATTTTTAAATATATATGATACATAAAAAATATTAAAAATATTAAAATAAATATTTCCCAACAAATTAAAAATAAATTTTAAAAAATATGCATACTTAAATAACACTAAAAAAATGTAACTTAACAAGCAAATGACTCTAAAATAATAACAAAATTAACAATAAAACAAGTATTATATAATATCCAAACAATAACAACAAAATAATATCAACAAAATAGTGAAATGGTAGCAAAATAGGGAGAAAATAACAAGAAAATAATATTAAAATAGCAACAACAAAAAAACAGTAGATTTTTTTGTCCTTTTGTGAATTCGAGCTGGGTCGAACTAGACTCAGGCCAAAAATGTCTTACCTGAGGCTCAGTCTATTTTTTAAACGGGTCTTTTTTTTTTGTTTAAACCCATTTTTTGATTCTATACTTTTGCACAAACCCTCCCATTTTTCGAACTTACCTTCGAATTGGGTCAGATAGCCCAGCCCATGAATAGGTCTAGTCTTTTCATAAATTTATTAACTTATCATAATTTTTTAATCATTTCAATCATTTTTATTTTTTATAATTTTTTTATATTTTTAAGTCAACTAAGCCCTCATAAAATAATTTAAAAATCAATTAAGTGACATACACCAATATCTTTCTACTTCAAATGCCCTATTCCCCCTACATCACTTAACAGCTTTTCAGGAGATTTAACAAAAAAAAATTACATTTTAGTGGCTCGACTAATTACTATCTTTTAATTAAACACTCAATTTATTGCAATTATTTGTTAATGAGTTAATTGAAATTTTAATTATTTTATGAGATTTTTTATGTTTAAGTCTTAAAAATATGTATAATATAATTTTGGCGCTGAATTTAGTAATTATGTCCATTTTGGTACCTATACTTTTTTTATCTACTTTGGTAGTTATATTTGGCAATTAAACTCATTTTAGTCCCTAAACTTAAAAAATATAAAAGTTTGATGATGTGACACTCTAATATTGTATCACATCATCACTTGAAAATGAAAATTTTATATAAGTTTTCAAGTGATGTTGTAGTACAATATTAGAGTGTCATGTACAATGTTCTAATAATCAGACCAATGGTTGAAATGATCAAACCATTGGTTCTCAAGTCAATCGATTTAATCAGTTTAATTCCAAGACCAATAATAATTAATTAATTAATTAAAAACTCATTAATTTTTTTTAAAAAAAAAGTATTAAACTAGTTCAACATGTTCAATTACCGGTTTTTGTCTTAACTTTTGATTTTACCAGTTTTGCGCAGTTTTCAATTCAATCAATTTATCCCCTTTGCATTGACCAATATACCGACCAGTTCTCAGTCTAGTCGATCTAACCAACCAATCCAATCATGTTCCAATAACACTGGTCACATAATCAAATCTTGACAAAATCTAAGTTCAGAGACCAAAATAGATAGTTGCCAAGTTCAATAACCAAAGCAAACAAAAAAATATAAGTACCAAAATAGACCTAATTATCAAATTTAGGGACTAAAAATTATATTATCCCATAAAATAAAGTTTCATAAAGAATGAATAAAGAAAGATTTATTTCAGTTTCGGCAATAAATGTGGCGACTTAACGCTTTGCTGTGGTTTAATTGTAACTCCAACCGTGAAACACGGCAATAAACTTCCCATGTAGAGGCGGGTATTTCTTTTTTATTTTTTATTAATTTTATAATATAATAATATTTATTTTGTTTAGTTTTATAAAAATTAATATAATATTTATATGTGGATCTCTAGGTTCTATCGTATGTCGTTGCCAGGTGAAGATTTTATTTCAATCCAACTAGTTAACTCTCTCGACTTTAGTTTGAATTGTACTAGTTATTAGCCCTTGTTGTAATAGTTTAATATTTGTGACCACTCAAACATATATTTATATTGTTGTTGTAACACTTTAAAAAATTTAATGTAATATATTAAGTTTCTCAAAAATATATATATTAAATTATTTAATTCTACGGAACTGGTTGGATGAAAAGAAGTTTTTTTCTCATGATCAAATTTATGTATTAAAATTTTAAATAAAATTAGAGTTTATCTGGGTGAACAAAAATATTTTATATTAAATATATATATCAACAAATAATTATTAGTGGAATGCCAAATATTTTTATATGGATTTGTTGGCTTTGTGTGTGATTTTTAAATAATTTGTTTTTCAATTTTTAATTTAAAGATTATATAAAAGTAAGGAAAAATAAAAATACCCTTTAATGATATTAAGTACTCTCTAAAATAAGGGTATTTTAATAATTTCACAATTGAATTGGTGTTGAGTTAACGTTTTCATTTACCATTTGAACTAAAGCAAATTTAAGTTTTTATATGAAATTTTAATAAATATATTTGATATATAATTTATATATATATATATATATATGTATCTATACTATCTATAAAGTGACTGATTGAGTTAGTGTCACGAATCGACTTGATACCAATTAGTTATGAAATTACTAAAATATCATTACTTTAAAAGGTAATTAATATTACTATAAGAGTATTTTCATTTTTCATACTTTTATATAGTTTTCAAATAAAATAACTAAAAATATTATTTGGGAATTAAATACAAGACCAACAAATCATATAAAAATTCTTTTTTCCCTTATAATCATTTATTGATATATTCTTATAAATATATATTTTAATATAAAACATTTTCGTTTAACCATATTATGGGTGTGATGAAATTTAGATAGTATAGATTAGGGGTGTTCAAGCGGTCGGTTCGGTTATTAACCAAACTGAATTACCCAAAATGTAAAAATCTTTAACCATTAACCAAACTGAAATTTATATCTTTTTGTTTTTGGTTGATATAAGTATAAAACATATAAAAAAATACATGATTAATGTTCACTTTTTTAGTAGTTCAAAAATATATTATATATAATATATATGATTTAGTTCGGTTAATTCGATCAATTCAATTAAGTATCTTATTTCAAACTAAATTAGTCAATAATTAAAATTTTAAAAATTATTAACCGACCTCCAATCGAATTAAATTCGACCAAAGAAACTATGAAATAGGTTACAATGAAATAAAAATTAAAATCGTGGGTTGGAGGGAATAAAAATCCGGTACACTTGATGGAGTTGTCATCTAAGTGAGACAGATTAATGAGGCTGAGATTGATGTTGATATTCTTATTGATGCAGTTGTCTAACTGCTTTCTTTTTGGACTAATAAATACTTACTAATACAAAACGGGAAATATTAAAGGAAAAGAAAATTTATTAATATGAAAAAGAAATGATATTAGTAGTTGTAATGACAAAATCTGTAATTCAAAATTACAAGTAAATAGTTAATTCAAGATACTGAGGTGAAGGGATTGTACTGTAATTTCATGTTATTTTCTCTTTTAATAAATTAATTTTTTGAAAATTTTAAAATTTAATTAAAATATTAAAATTAAGAGAAAAAAATCTTATTTGTCATCCTCCTATTGGAAAGAGATAGAGATGACATGGAGTCATAGTTTTATACAATCATTTCTCAATTATAAGAGAATATATAATGATTTACGAGAAGGGATTGTATGAAATTATGATTCTACGTCATCTCTATCCCTTTTCAACAAGAGAATGACAATCGATTTTTCCTCATGATATAAATCATATACTAAAAATCGGAAGAAAAATCTAATTTGTCATTCTCTTATGAAAAGAGATAGAGATGACATGAAATCATATTTTATACAATCTTTTCTCGTAATTTCTTACCTCATCTCTTAATCATAAGATCGAAATTTAATTTTAATTGTGGAAATAAAATATATTTTATAATCAATATTTTATCTTTTTGAATACGATGAGAGAATTAATCACTATTAGTGACTATAAACATATTAATTTCTATTGAACTTGATGATAATTGAACCAATTATAAAAAAGAGAAATGACAAATGACGTGTCGTCGATTCCAACAGCTGTCACGTTATCCCGATGCATGCTTACTCTTGAAACCGGTGGGGCCTGAGCCTTAGCTTACCCACCCAATAAAAATATTATAAACTAAAAACTGTAGGTCTACCTACTACCTTCCAGAATCAAAACTAGGGGTGTTCATTCGGTTAACCAACCCGAAATAACATTAACCGAATTAACCGACCTTTCAAAATTAACCGAACCGAAATTTTTTCGGTTAAATCGATCGGTTAACCGAATTAACCGAAAATTATATATTTTTATTTTTGGTTAAAAATTAATCGAATTAACCGAATTACCCGAATTAACCGAATTGAATCACTACATAATTAAATTATTTTTAGACTTTTAGACTTTAGTTTTAGTTTTAGTTTTAGTTTTAGAATTTTATTTTTATTTATTAAATTATTTGTAATTTTTATGATTGGGTTGGGTTGGGTAATTGGGTTGGATTGAACACTTGGGTTTGGATTGGGTTTAGGTGAATAGTGGGCCTATTTATATATTATAAATTTATTTATTAATTTTTTTGGTTAAATCGAAAAATTTCGGTTAACCGACCGATTTCGAACCGAATTAACCGTTAACTGAAAAATTAAAAAATAATTAACCGTCCCCCGACTGATTAACCGAATTCAGTCGGTTAACTGAATTTTTTCGGTTTTACTCGAATTTTGCACACCCCTAATCAAAACTTATCCCTAAATAGAACTTTAGAGAATCTTTTAATTGGAATTGTTTTGTTATTATTATTAATTAATTTTATCATTTTACATGCTCTTCTTACTGTTTATAAAATTCGTCAGGTTCTAGAATAATAAAATTGATCACTGTTAAAAAAATTATTAAATAAATTTATTTGACAATGAATTGAAATTTTTAAAACTTTATATTATATATTTTTTTTGTATATACAAAATTCATATTATGTTATATATATCTACAATTTATTTCCTGTAATTTAGTGGTAATTTTTTTAAAAAATTGTACAAATATTTTAATTATGGGGCATTTTACCAAAAAAGCCCTTTTTAAAAAAATTTTTACCGAAATGGGCCCATTATTTAATTATTTACCAGAATGGTCCATTTTTCGGCAAATCGCGTCCACGTCAGCGTGATGTCAGGGGACGCGCCAGGAAATCACGTCCACGTCAGCGTGAGTTGCTGACGTGGCAACAAATTGCGCCCTTTAGGACACGATTTGATGCCACGTCAGCAACTCGCGCTGACGTGGACGCGATTTCCTGAGCCACGTAGCGCGCTCCAGGGGACGTGATTTTTCCGTTTTTCCCACGTTAAGTTTTTTTGGCTTTTAGGGGTTAGGGTTCAGGCTTTTTAGGGTTTTTAGGTCTTGGAAGAAATAATTTCGAGTTGACGTTTCTGATCAAATAGTATAAAATCGCTTCTAGCAGGATGCTATTTGAGAAGAATTTTTGAAATCGCGCCCTCATGGACGCGTTTTTGCTACAGTAGGTCATGGAAGAAATAATTTTTTTGATGTTTCTGAGCAAATAGTATAAAATCGCTTCTAGCAGGATGCTATTTGAGAAGAATTTGTAAAATCGCGCCCTCGTGGACGTGCTTTTGCTACTGTCGGTCATGGAAGAAATAATTTTTTTTGACGTTTCTGAGCAAATAGTATAAAATCGCTTCTAGCAGGATGCTATTTGAGAAGAATTTGTAAAATCGCGCCCTCGTGTGGGCGCTTTTGCTACAGTAGCATTTTGGGCTGAGGTTATAAATTAGGCAGAAAATGTTCTTAAAATGCATAAGTCACAGCAGAAACAATTTAGAGAGGCTAAGAAGGTTAGAGTTTCAAATATGAGTGAACGTATTAGTGCTGTTATTTACTACGATGGTGAGGATTGCCACACCGAGAATGGTGTTATTTTTTTGTCGGAGAATACGGTGCGACTGGTTTTTAACCAGAACATAGATTTGACAGAACTTCGTAAATGAATTAGGCATAAAATTTTCAGAACGACACCAATGAAAGTTCTGTCTATCACGTATCGATTTTATTTTTCTGTTGATCCGGTGACATATGACTCGTTTGACATAAAAGGTGCTCGTAGCTTGAAGGCAATGGTACAGACTCATCTTGCTAGTGGAGCACCTTATATTGAGTTATATGTACAATTTACATCGCCAACTGATGTACTTGCGACCTGTGTTTGAGATGTATACACGACCCCTGGCCGACACTCGGTTAGCGGGTTACAAAATACGGAACAGCCCATGTTCGGTAGCGGTGTCGAATTCACATCCCCCGCAAGACACTCTATCGGTGGATGGGACATGTACGTCGGTAGCTCGACGTTTGATACTGGAAACACGTACTGGGGAAAGGCATCAAGTTCTAGTGGGTGGCAATCAACATCCAATTGGGGACGTTATCAAATGCCCAGAAGAAGGGATGATGTACTCCCTATGACGTCAACCGGTGAGGGTACCTCATACACTGCAGATGATTGTAGGTTAGAAGATGACTCCGATGTGGATCCATCTCGAGAGCCCGGGCCGGATGGTGCAGAAGTTGGCTTATTTTCTGAACCGGAGCCTATTCCAACAGAACCTGAAGATGCTGAAAAGAGTTCAGATGAAGAAGAAAATCTACGCTTCAGAGCATACTCACCTCCAGCCCACATGCATAATGTCGATCTGTCCGCAGATGATGCGTTAGAGTTTCCAGATCTACCACACCGGTTGCGTGATCATAAAAGTTTAGGGGTAAATTCCGGTGAATTTGAAGTTGGTAATTAGTTTACCAACAAGGATAGTTTTATTGATGCTTTGAAACAGCACAGCATCAAAAACAGCGTTAACTACCACGTCATTAAATCTAAATCTGATAAGTTTGAGGCGAAGTGTGCGGTCCAAGACGGCACATGTTCATGGAAAATCTACGCCTCGTTAAGGAAAATGTCAGGGTTGTGGGAGATTAAAAAATACAAAGGTCCACATACATGTGCTGCAGGTATAGTATTGACGGTTTCTGAATAATACTTTTATTATGCAATGTTGCATTATTTAATGCACTCGGTTTATAGGTGTTTTACAAGATCATCCCAAGATGGATTCAGCTATGTTAGTTAGCTTGATACTGCCCACGGTAAAAGCAGATCCTAGGACTTCAGTGCCGGTGTTAATTGCCAATATCCGTAGCCAAATGGGGTACACGCCCTCTTACCGCAAGGCTTGGATAGCTAAGCAAAAGGTGTTGGAGAATATGCATAGTGGGTGGGACGCCTCATATAATGAAATATGGCAGTAGTGTCAGGTGCTAGAGAGATATGTTTCAAGTGCCATCACAGACCTTAAAACGGAACATGCGTACTACAACGGCCGATTGCTACGTGGATGCTAAGTGTTTAAATACCTGTTTTGGACCTTTAAGCAATGCTGAGACGCATTTCCATACTGCAAGTCGTTGGTACAAATTGACGGTACCTTTATGTTCGGTAGGTATACTCATCGGCTATTGCTTACAGTGGCACAGGATGGCCGTGGGAGAATTCTTCCAATTGCATTTGCAATAACACTGGGGGAGTTGTCTGATGACTGAGATTTCTTTCTCTCTAGGTTAAGGAGGCATGTGTGCCCCCAACCTGATATCTGTGTTATTTCAGATTGAGGCGCTGGTATACTGCTGTATTTGATTGACAGGGAAGCTTATGACAGCGCATACACTATAGATATTGCCTAAGACACGTTACTTCGAACTACTACAGGCAATATTCATCTAAGAGCGAACAACGACAAGTGACCAACATGGGTATTTAGTCTATATCTGTGTTATTTCGTTTCTCAATTTGAATTAGTTTTATTGGTAGAAGTGGTATAAATTATTCGCTATGATCTTATATTGGCAGGGTATGAAATAAATAAATATCGTTTTCACGAGATGTTGGCAATTTTACGTTCAATTAACAGAGAAGGGGTGGACTACCTTTGTAACATACATTTCGAACA
Organism: Gossypium raimondii; assembly: GCF_025698545.1. Lineage (NCBI taxonomy): Eukaryota > Viridiplantae > Streptophyta > Magnoliopsida > Malvales > Malvaceae > Gossypium > Gossypium raimondii. The sequence continues at coordinate 8,050,162 of NC_068568.1, forward strand.
GTGGGCACAATCATACGACGGCGGCCTACGATATGGCCATATGACGTCGAACCTGGCTGAATGCATCAATTATGTTCTTAAAAGAGCGCGTCATCTACCGATAACATCGGTTGTGCGAGAGACATATTTTCGTTTGGCGACGCTATTTTCAAAGCGAGCAGCAAGTTATGCAGGCCAGATGCAGGGAGGACATGTATGGTGCAGTAAGGTAGTTCAAGAAATTAACAAGGCCAAGGGGAGGGCAAATACCATGCACATGTGTGTCACGATCAAGACAATTTATGGTTTCGCGTGCCGGAGTTTGACAGACCGCACCAATGTGTTATTGCCGGGCAATATCATGTACACTTGCAAAATAGGACTTGTGACTGTGGGATGTTTGATGCACTTCGTTATCCATGCGTGCATGTTATTGCAGCTTGTCAGAATCTCCGTCTGGATCCAATGAGTTATGTGGACGAAGTGTACAAATTAGAAAACATGTACAACGTCTAGAGACACGTTTTCCCACCGGTCCTAGATGAACGTAAGTGGCCGCCCGTATCTCTTGCTCCTTTTAAGCTGTTACCGGATAGAGAATTACGTCGCAAACCAAATGGTCGACCTTACTTGACTAGAATACGTAACAATATGGATATCCGAGAAATAGCCAGTCAAACGAAGTTGTGCGGATGGTGTAGGAATCCAGGCCATACAAGTTGATCATGCCCTAATTGCAATAGTTGAATGTAATTGTAAAAAAATTAAGTTTGTGAAATTATTAATTGATAAATTGTATTAATGGTTAGTAAAATTATCAAATTATATAAAATTATTAATTGTTAGTACCGGTCAAAACATTTTCCAAATCTAACATTATGTGAATGTAAAATTATTAATTGATAAATTGTATTAATGGTTAGTAAAATTATCAAATTATATAAAATTATTAATTGTTAGTACCGGTCAAAACATTTTTCAAATCTAACATTATGTGAATGTAAAATTAGTAAATGATAAATTGTATTAATGATTAGTAAAATTATCAAATTATATAAAATTATTAATTGTTAGTACCGGAAAAAACATTTTCCAAATCTAACATTATGTGAAAGTAAAATTATTAATTTAGTTTAGGGTTTTAATTAAATTGGGTTAGGGTTTTTAAGTTTAAGGTTTAGGGTTTTAATTAAATTAGGTTAGGGTTTTTAATTTAATTAGGTTAGGGTTTTAAGTTAATTAGGTTAGGGTTTTTAAGTTAAGGGGTTAGAGTTTTTAAGTTTAGGGTTTAAGTTTTTAATTAAATTAGGTTAGGCTTTTTAAGTTTAGGGTTTAGAGTTTTTAATTAAATTAGGTTAGGGTTTTTAATTTAATTAGGTTAGGGCTTTTAAGTTAATTAGGTTACGGTTTTTAAGTTAAGGGGTTAGTGTTTTTAAGTTTATGGTTTTAATTTAATTAGGTTAGGTTTTTAATTTAATTAGGTTAGGGTTTTTAAGTTTAGGGTTTAGAGTTTTAATTAAATTAGGTTAGGGTTTTTAAGTTTAGGGTTTAGGGTTTTAATTAAATTAGGTTAGGTTTTAATTTAATTAGGTTAGGGTTTTTAAGTTAAGGGGTTAGGGTTTTTAAGTTTAGGGTTTAAGGTTTTAATTAAATTAGGTTAGGGTTTTTAATTTAAGGGTATTAATGGTTAGTAGAATTCTCAAATAATATCAAAAATTTCTATTTTATTACATCAAATAAATTTCTATTTTATTACATCAAATAATATTAAAATATTTAAAATATTTGTACAAATAAATTTAAATACGGCAATCAATGTCTATGCTCGGGGGATTCAGTGCCACATGGCGGCCGTTGACGGTTACGCATTGGATTCCTCCTTTCTCTAGCTTCCGGTGGCAGTTGTTGTTCCTCCGGCGGGGATTCTAGTTCTTCCGATACGGCATCTGGTTGTTGGACTTGGGACGATGATCCACCTTCAAAGAATAGTGTATGTGGAGGTGTTTGCATCACGAACGGCGACGGTGTTTGAAACACATACATTGGTGGGGATTGGTAAAAAGGAGAGCTCCCCGACAGCCCATCTTGCGATCCCTCGTGCGCCGCTGACCGATACATCAGCGGTCCACTCGACATAAAAGGAAATGGATCTGAACCGGGCATTTGGCTCCAAACTGCCATAGGACTCGGAAAATGGTAGATATAAGGGTTAGGATACATATAAGGGCTAGAAAACGCACCTGGCATCATCTGACAAGGCGGTTGCATGGGTATTATCGGTTGAACCACTGCGTCGGGTGACTGTGTCGGTGCTCTCGTTGGGCATGGTGATTGCATGGCCGCTGATGATAAGCCGGGTAAATGTCTGGGCCTCGTTGAGGGGCTACCTTCGTTGTCTTGTCGTCTTGGATTTAAGGGCCCGTGCCTTTCCCTTTCGACACGTATTTGCCGCTGCCTCTCATCTGGTGTCAGTAAATACGGCTTGCCATGGATCCTAAACCATGACATGTATTCTGGAACGCACACTAACTCCGGAACGATGATTGGTTCCCGAGTAGGTATATATTGATATCAATCTTCCCACATTTCCATGTACTCAGACCAGTATCTTGTCCAACCCGTATTCAATTGCCGAATGTCGACTTTGTGTTGATCGTCAAATACCTCAGGATCCACGGGAATCGGTTGTCTACATCCAAACTGTCGTAGCATTCTGTCTGTCTGGTGCGGCTCCACGGTTGCGTAGTTGATCAACACGACTTTCACGTGCCAAGCTTGTGGATTTTGTAAGAACTCTTCCGGGATTACTGCCCGAATTGTCGGATCCTCGTATGGTGTCCATTGAAACTATATGAATATGATAGAAATATTAGTTATATACATAATACTAAATACTAAATACTAAATATCAATCGACTAGCGAATGTATGGAAATATCTATTTTATTTAAAACTTACTTGTGCTTCCGACTGTTGGTCCAATAGAAGCCGTATATCTTCAAGAGAGGACGGTAATCGAGCATGACTTGCCGGATGGTTCCACCGAATTAAATATATTTTTAGCATACTTTTATTTTTAGAAATCTACATAATAATTGTAAAATCCAATATAAAATTTACCTCGTTATGAGTGGGAATGTATATGGGTGGTCCACTCGAGGACGTAGAAATGGAAAGCGAAACCGTGCCCACGACTGTAATAGTGACAGGCAACCTCTGATTTTTGCTCTCCTCGGTCGTGTTGCCCCGCACATCTCCCGATATAACGTTGCCAAGACGGCAGACCCCCAACTCAATTCACCGGCTGCTCTAAAATCAACAAGTTTCATGACCATCTTAGATGTCTGTGACTCGTGATGTGTCGGCATCGATAACCTCCAATTAATTGAAGAATATATACTGACATATCGGATTCTTTCAATTTCAATTGAATCTTCATCCGGATCGGGGAATGTGTCACGTAACTTGACCCATCTCGATATTACCTCCTCCATTTTCTCCGAATAGCGCCCAAAGCTCAGAGCACACCGCCCCAATTGCTAGATTGGGCGGACCGTGATTGGGCATTGCCCATCCAAGCAATCCCAATTGCGATGACATCTTCTAGAGTGATAGTGCACTCTCCACATGGAAGATGGAATGTGTGCGTCTCGAGTCTCCACCTCTCGATCAACGCACTGATTAGTTTCGGGTCCACCTTGTATCCCTGGCCTACCGTCGCCACGTGCCAAAAACCCGCTTCCCGTAGGTAGTTCTCTACCAACGGTGATGGAGGAGCATGCATATTCAGGATATTGCATTCCTATACCCGATCTGAGACTTTTATAACAAATAAAAATTAATAATTATCTAAAATGCATAAATAAAAATTCTTAAATAATATTTAAAAATTAAATTTAATACTTACCATTTTCATTTGTTCCACCGATATGTGATGCTTATCAAGACGAGTCAATTCTCGGCCATTCTTTGAAATCGTACAAATTTTACGGTTTAAAAATTTTAAAAATATTTTAAAATTATTTTAAAAAGAGAGTTAAGAGAAACTTAAGAGGAACTTAAGAGTAACTTAAGAGAATTTTTGAAAGAAATTGAGAGGAAATTTGAGAGAGGATTAGTTTGTGAAAAAAAAAGGGGTGGGGGTATTTTTTTTTTACCGTTGGGGGGGGGGCAACGGTCAAATTTTTTATCGTTGGAGCACTGTTCACGCGCGGGTCAAATCGCGTCCACGTTAGCAACTCACGCTGACGTGGACGTGATTTCCTGGCGCGTCCCTTAACATCGCGCTGACGTGGACGCAATTTGCCGAAAAATGGACCATTCTGGTAAATAATTAAATAATTGACTCATTTCGGTAAATTTTTTTAAAAAAAGGATTTTTTTGGTAAAATGTCCTTAATTATGTTTAATTTTTTTTTAAAAGGTAAAATGGGGTATAATGCATAACAAAAAGAATAAAAGAAAAAGTGTGGGAGAGAGTGTAAGGGAATAGACGTGAATAAAAGAAAAGCAAGGGGTTAGCCTTAGCCTTAGCGTTGGCATTGGCGTTAGCATTCGGCACTTTCCAGCGGCATGTGGTCCATCCTATCTGTCCTAACGCTGGCCTGAGTTGTAACTACCTTACCAACCAACTCATTCTAAAAGACAAGCCCAACGGATAATGAAGATGTGTGAATTAATTGTATGAAATGTCTTACTCGCTATTTTCTTGTTCACAAACCAACATCCTTCACCTCTTGATCAATTAGAGTATTAAGAGATGGTTACATTAAGACATGGTTATATGTCTCTTATTATTACTCATAACTCTCTTTATTCGGTTTTCCATCAATAAAATTAATGATCAGGTCAAGAGTTGTAATCAAATAAAAAACTTATTAATAATGATTTAGGATTGAATTTGGTCTAAATATTTGAATACTCATAATTCTTTTCACAATTTGTTGGTACTAAAAAGGTATTTTAATTTATAACTTGAAAAATAAAATAAAAAGTGATAATCATTAGTATACCAAATAATAATTTTAAATAATGAATAATTAATTAAAAGTTAATTATTGCATGGTGCAAGTACCTAGTAAATTCATAAATTATTTTTTACTATTAAATAAATCAATTTAATCATACAACTATTAAAAATACTCAAATAAGGCAAAATTTTAATAGAGGAACCCTTACTTTTTTTAATAAATGTTATATATGGTTTATCAAAGTTAATATTGGCCTTGGCCAACAACCTCTTGATTTAAGATGGATTTAGATGGACAGTGTATTTACCTACAATAAGTGTAATATAAAAATACTCAAATAATGAGATAACACTTACTTTTTAAAAATAAATGTTATTTATGGTTTATCAAAGTTAATATTGGCCTTGGCCAACAACCTTTTGATTTAAGATGGATTTAGATGGACAGTGTATTTACCTACAATAAGTGTAAAAATAACGGTGGTGGTGAGATTAAATATTGTAGCGTGAAACAAAAAAGTAGTTAAACGCACCGCACCGCACTCAATCGTCTATCCGAACTAACCCTTAATGGTAAGAGCATAGTGTTGTAGGCATGAGAGCTTAAGTTCGATTTTAAACAATACTATTCCCTTTTCCAATTATAAAAAGAAAAAGTTAATATTATTGAAGTTTTTATGTTTTTAATGTTCTGCAGATGAAATATATAAAAATTAATAAAATTTATGTTATTTTTAAATAGATGAACTAATTTGAACCAATAGTTATCTTGCTTCGATGGTAAAATACTTTTGTCGATTTGAAGTCGTAATTCTGCTCGACACCTAAATAATATAGATTTATATTCTATTATTCCACCTCTTCTTCTTGAAAAATTAGAGTCGCACTTAAAATTAAAAGTAAATTAGTAAGTTTATATTTTTATATTCGACTTTAAAAGTTACGAAATAACCATTGAATTATCCGAAAGTTTTATTTAACTCATTGAGTTGTTAAAATTATTTTATATCTAATTTTTTGAGTTTAATTTTTTATGAAACAACTTTAAACATTACAAATCAGTAAAACAAAATTCAAACAGTTTTTTCTCGATATTAGACACTAACTATCATATCAACTTGGATCTAAGGTATTTTTTATTCATCGATAGGTACTAGTCTATCATATTGATTTTGAATTGTCGCTAAAACTTGCTAATAGGACTTTTATTTTATAAAATTAAGAATCCAATAACTTACATAAAAAAATTCATGCTCATTAACCTAAATGAAAATTTATTAATAATTTAATAATCATTTAATAATTTTAAATAATTAAGTGATCAAAATATAAATTCTGAATAATTTATTAAATTTAAATATAATTTACCTCAAATTTAAATAAAATTAAAAAGAAATGGATAAAAGAGAAGAGAAGAGAAGCAAAGATGACCCACAAGTCACAATAATAAAATGCAGACATATTTTATTCATAGAAGTAAACATTTTATTGAGAGAAAATGTTTTTGTATCAAAATTTATTTATTTATTTATTCATGAATTACTTACGCAGGCGGCAATGCATCCATACTGCCGTGCTGTAGGAAAGCGAAGCATCTGTATTGAAATAAGATATTATTATTTTGTGAAGGAAAATGTGATTCATTACGAAAGCACTTTTTTCTATTAATATAATATTGAAGAAAAAATGATGACAAAGCGGAATTTATATAAAAGTAAATTGTAGTTAATTTATACACCACAAATAATCATAAAGGGGGTTGTTTTAACATTCCACTAATGAAATAAAATTTCGAGATAAAGAATTAGTGCCCCTACATAAAGATGCAGATTCCATTGTTATTTGGCACTCTAATTTTTTAAAAATTTATTTTATCCTTTTATTCATTTTTATTTTTTAATTATTAAAATTTAGTATTTATATTTTTAATATCATGAATTTAGTCTCTCTTACTATTTTGATTGAATATTTGAAGTCTAATTGATAAGAGTCCAAAAGGCTTCACTTCAATTGAATTATGTGGCATTTCTAAAATTTTTGAAAGAAGTTTCGCAAAAAAAAAAAACTATCATTAATCCAGAGAACTTTACCTAAATACCACTATCATTATACCAAACAAAAAATCTTAAACCCTAGATTTAGAATGGAAAATTTACAACTCAAATTCGACATTTTTATTTGCTTATTTGACTTTTCACGCATGTAATATTTATTAGTGACGTTGCAATATTTTTTTATTTTAAAATACAATATAATTCAATTTAACAGAAGTACTTGTTGAGATCAAAAGTAGAGGGACTAAATATTAAATATGCAACGAGTAGAAGACTGCAGGGATTAAAAGCAGAAATAGACCCTTAGGAATCAATTTTGCTTTATTTTCCCCTTAGATTTCAATTTGAAAGAGAAAAATTATCGGCACCAAATATGGAGAGTAAAGGATATAATGGGCTGTCAATTTAAACCCAGGTAACTTCACTGCTGACTTTCGAAGCGGCTTCTCTGATGTGCTGGCTTTTTCCGCGTTGAAAACCTACCCCACTAGCGGCCGGTGGGACACCTAAACCAACCCCTTTTATCCGCCCCTTGTATTTTCCTTTTCCTTTTCGTCCAAACATTTACTATCCCACTTTTCTTCCACTCTCTCCTTGCCACCATCTACGGCGGCTGCACCACCACTGCCACCACCAAGAAACTCTAAAATAGCCTCCTGATCCCGATCTCTCATTACATAAACAGCAAGGGCTATCCGTCCAATACAACCTACATGCTTCTCTAAAAAATGCATTCCCGTTTTGACCTTTTTTTCCATTTCTATTTCCCAGTTCATTCCTCTCCTTTCTTTTCCAGATCTCTCGTCGGCGCCAACCATACCTCCGCTCGCTTCTGCTCTCGTTAATCTTTCAACGATTTCTCCGAGCTTTTTTTTTTGTTGAACAAAAATCACACTGCAACCGTTACAACTCAAACAGAGGAAGAAAGGCATCTTTTTTTTTTTTAATTTTGTTTTGAAGTTAGTGTTATCATGGAACCTGCTACAGGGAAGTCGAGTCTTTTCAGGAATATTCTGGCGCGTGCTCTTATTTTCGGTGTTCTCATCATGGTCTTCCGATTTGCTTACGTGGTCAGCATCACCGGCGAATCTTGCATTCTCAGTAGCTTCTGCTTCTTCTCCTTGCCGCAGAATCTCAACTTCATCGTCCCCGGTGCCGGTGTCTCCGCCATCGTCGGGAACGACGCCGTTTCTCGCACCGATTCTCGCCGTGACCTCTACACCAGTAAGGAGTGGATCAGGGCCGTCCATTTCTACTCTTCCGTTTTCCAAGATCTGATATCCGAGGGTTTGCTCTCGCCTCACTCCAAGTCTCTCTGCGTGGAGACTCCCTTGGGACAGGAAGTGTTCGCGTTGAAAGAGATCGGCGTGGAGAACTCCATCGGTATTTTCAAGAAAGCGGCCAAGCCTTTGGTGGTTAAAGGTGAGGGGCATCAGATACCGTTCGATGATAATTCTTTTGACTTCATATTCTCCGGCGGAGCTCGCCTCGACGCATCTGCTCGCCCGGCGGATTTCGCGTCGGAAATAGCTCGGACCCTGAAACCCGAAGGGTTTGTGGTGGTCCACGTCAAGGCTAATGATACATACAGTTTCAACTCATTACTTGATTTGTTCAGTTCTTTCAATTTAGTTAAAACGATCGACATGGCTGGTTTCGATTCATTAATGCCTTATATTAGAGAGATTGTGTTGAGAAAAGATACTGTAATTCGTAACCTTGGGGGTGGAAAGATTCCCGATGGTATTTCAGGTAATAAGTGCTCGGTTCCGGGGCACAAACGGGAATTGGTCCAAAAAGCAGAGCCGCTTATTGAGGAAGAGCCATTGAAGCCATGGATTACCTTGAAAAGGAATATAAACAACGTGAAGTATTTGCCATCAATGGTTGATATAAGTTTCAAGAACCGATACGTGTATGTTGATGTTGGGGCTAGGAGTTACGGTTCTAGTATTGGAAGCTGGTTCAGGAAACAATACCCCAAACAGAACAAGACCTTTCATGTATATGCCATCGAGGCCGACAAGACTTTCCATCAGCAGTATGAATCGAAGAAGAAGACGGTCACGCTGTTGCCGTATGCAGCATGGGTTAAGAACGAGACACTGCGATTCGAGATTAACCGCGATCCCGGCCAAGAAGAAGTGGATGAGCTTAAAGATAAAGGCAGAGGGATGGGCAGAATCCAACCGGTGAAATCAAGCGGAGGGGAGGTGGACAAGATCCAAGGAATCGATTTCGCGGAGTGGTTGAAAAACACTGTGACAGAGAGCGATTTCGTGGTGATGAAGATGGATGTGGAAGGAACTGAATTCGATTTGATTCCGAGGCTTTTCAAAACAGGGGCAATCTGTTTGATCGATGAGATATTCCTCGAATGCCATTACAATAGGTGGCAGAGGTGTTGTCCTGGTCAAAGGAGTGCTAAATATGAGAAGACATACGGCCAATGCTTGCAACTCTTTACTTCACTCCGTGAAAGCGGGGTTCTTGTCCATCAATGGTGGTGAGTGAGTTTCATTAGCCTTCCTATGTTGTGAGTCAACTATATAGGTTCTTACGTTCATTCTGGGTTTTAGCTTGTTACATCAGTTGTTCAGTTCATTCATTTAAATGGGAATGTAGGTACAAATCGAAATTTATCATTTACCGGGTTGTTTCATTGTTCTTCCTTGCATTCATTTAGGCCTGCAAGTGCAAAAAGTACAGATACAGTATTTAATCATGGAGTTCATACATCTTACCTGCTTCACATGATTAGCTCCTCGCATTAAATGTTGAGGGCATATTTCTATTTTAATTTCGGATATATCACGATTCAAAGGTCTGACATTTGACAATCCATTCAACTTGAAGTCTCATTGGGTGTCAATAATCAAAATCAGGGGCATAATAAATAGGATTAAGTACCTGGCTGGCATTTTTGCCGGTTCTATTACAGCCCGTGGCCGCGGGCTGTGGTGGATCAGGTTCTTAATTATAAATGATTATCTTAGTATTTTTTTTAAAGTTGGGATAAACGATTGTTGAAAGCTTATCTTGGATGTGAGTGATAACGGTTTAGATTGATTTTAAAATATATATATTCATCTCGTAATATTTTTATTTTAAAATTTTGAATTGAAACCAAAATAAATCGAATTTCTTTGATTCATTGAATTTTTTAAAAATAAATATAAGTATTTTATTTTCATTTATAATTTGTTTACTCATTTATATTTTTATTTTATTGTATATATCATAAAAGTTATTAGTTATTCAGATAATAACGTTTTTTATCTTATAAATCTAAATTGAATAGAATTAAGGTAAACCATTAAAATAGTCATTTTGTTTATCTCGGGTTATATTTTAGTCACTTATATTGGAAATGTTATATTTTAGTTATTTACGTTAACGTGTTGTAACATTTTAGTCATTAAGCCGTTAATTGTTGTCAATAGTATAACGATAAGCTAACGTGACACGTTAAATTATCATTTCAAAACAAAAATTTTATGTTAAATTATATAATTGGTCTCCTTTTTTTGTTTTTGTTTTGAGCAATTTAATTTAATTTTTATGTTTTTTAACATTTTTTCATTATTTTTCATTCTCTTCTAGTTCTCCTTTTTCCTCTTCGTTTTCCACATAATTAATTCAAAGAAATGAGATTTCAAAAATGAGGCATCTGCAAAGTTGTTTCGCTTGAATGATCTAATAATTAATTTAAAGAATTGGGATTTCAAACATAAGACATCTACAAATTATGTCAAACAATCAACTAAAGGTTACTTGTTATGTGTAGCATTTAACCATATGATGGATTTAAGGGTTTGGTTGCACGAAAATCATTTGAGACAACTCTTGAAACTGCTATTGAAATATGGAGAAGGGAGAAGGGAGAAGGGAAGATAAAACGGAAAGTTAAAAGAGCATAAAAGAGATAGAGAAGGGAGGAAAATAGATGGAGAAGCAGAAGAGAATGAAAAATAAAGGAAAAAAAAATTAAAAGAATATAAAAGAAAAAAATAAATTGCTCAAATAAAGAAATATAGGGATCAATTGCATAATTTAACTTAAAATTTTTGTTTGAAATGATGATATTAACGTGTCACATCAACTTACTGTTACACTGCTAACGACAATTAATGGTTCAATGACTAAAATGTAACTTAAAATAAACAAAAGTGACTATTGTACTAGTTAACCCGTTTAAATATGTATATATAAATCTGGTATCAAATCGAATCGTATCAAGATTAACTATTTTTGAACTCCCTACTAACCGTAATTAAATGAAAGAAGCAATTAAGGATAAAAGTGGTTAGGGTTTAACGAAAATAGCTCTTGAATGGAACATTCTAAACCTGAAAAATAGAAATTAAAAAAAAAAAAAAACACCTGAACAAACAACAAACAGGCATGTCATGTACTCTACTGTGACATTACTACCTGCATCACCCACTCTCCTCTCATCGTCCCTCTAAATATGCAACACAAAAATGAAAATAACAATCAATAAAATTAAAAATAGCTTACCCTTTTCTTAAAATTAATAATAATAATAACAACTGTGATATATATTTAGTAAAAATATTTTTTTTTACAAATTAATTGATGTCATCATGTATGATAATTGTAAATCTTTTTTTTTTCCCAAATTGATGTCCAATGATCAATCAATGTATAGATGGACATCGTTACGATTACTAAATAACCAAATATCTCTAATCTCTCTGTGTCCCCTCCACCACCAACTATTTTTCCTTCTCCAATTTGGGGCCTTTGATTTTTACCCCCGGTTCCATAGCCTTGTTTTTTGTGGGTGCTGCACACATTTTTTTTTGAAATTTTTTTTTTAAGGAAAAAGGGGTATATTTCCTTGGATTTACACCCACACCAAACGATGGGTGCCTGCTGTTCTACGCAATTCAAGTACAAAGGTAGACGGTATGAAAAAGAAGGATCGGATGAAAAAGAGGATGAGGGGCACCATCGAGACCACAACATCAACAGTGATGACAATAGCGCCAATGTGACCAGGATTGGACATGCCGGGGCTATTGTTAGATTGCAAGGCTCCTCCTCCTTGACCTCAATGTACACTCGCAAGGGCAAGAAGGGGATCAACCAGGACGCTATGATCGTTTGGGAGGTCAGATCTTCATGGCTTAATGAATCATTTTTAATCCAACATGGGATTGTGTTGTTTATGGAATGTGATTAATTGTTGGATTTGGTGATCATCTGCTATGGCTGCGTATGTTCTATGCAATAATTGCATTTATCATCGTTTCTTCAATCCCTCAATGTCTAATTTATGCCCTTACCTACTGATCATCCAAAGATGCAGTCTAATTATGTTTTAGTCCTTTTATTATGGTAGAGTGTGTTAGCCAATTCATTATTGGATTTTCACATGACCTTGAATGTGTGTTCGAATAATAGCACAAAATTCAAATCACTACTTTAACGGCAATACCTACCCGTGTTAATAATTTGGATCTACTAATACCATTTATAAAAGCAAAGTGGCAAATTTATATCAAATCAAAAAATAGAGGGATTAAATCTCAAATTTTGACATAGTTGAGGGACTAAAACTGTAATTGGACCCAAAACTTTAGATGCAAATCATCTTTATATCATGATAGTAGGTATGTTTGATTTATTTGGCGCTGCTTGAATTGATGTTTTAATCTTCCAAAAATAATGGAACTAAACAAGTGAAAATATGCAGAACTTTACGGGGGAAAAGAATGTCTTCTTCTGCGGTGTATTTGACGGTCACGGTCCATCGGGTCACAAGGTTGCACGCCACGTATGCGATGCCTTGCCGTTGAAGCTTTCGACAATGCATCAGCCTCGGCCCAGCGCTAAGAAGGAGGGCGACAAGGATAGTAGTCACAAGCATTGGGAGGCAAGTTTGATTAGAACTTTCCAAGAATTGGATGAAGATCTTAGCATGGAAGATTCCCTTGATAGTTACTGCAGTGGCACCACGGCCGTAACCATTGTTAAGCAGGTATATTCATTTGTTTACCATCAACCATATATGTATATATATGTGTGTATGATTATAATGAATGTTATTTCAGGACCAACACTTGATCATCTCGAACTTGGGGGATTCTCGAGCGATTCTTGGCACCAGGGACAACAGAAACCAAATTATTCCGGTCCAACTCACAGTCGATTTGAAACCTAGTTTACCGAGTGAATCGGAAAGAATCCAGAAGAACGGTGGCAGAGTATTCGCAATGGAAGAAGAACCGAATGTACCGAGAGTGTGGATGCCCGACCAAGATTGCCCCGGTCTAGCTATGTCGAGAGCTTTCGGGGATTTCTGCCTCAAGGATCATGGACTTATCTCTACACCTCAAGTTTCTTATAGAAGGCTTACTCCCAAAGATGAATTTGTAGTGTTGGCAACTGATGGGGTAAGTTATAACATAGAGGGACCCAAATCATAATTGAACCAATTTTGACACATCATAATAGAATCATTTTAAAATTGGTGCAGGTGTGGGATGTGCTTTCAAACAACGAGGTGGTACAAATAGTAGCCTCAGTAAAGAGACCATCTATAGCAGCAAAAGTATTGGTTTATTATGCAGTTCAAGCATGGAGAACCAAGTACCCGGGTTCTAAGGTCGACGACTGCGCGGTTGTTTGCTTGTTCCTCAAGAAACGACCTCCGGTATCGGGAACGTTGTCAGATATAAGCCAGCAGACCGCAAGTCACGTCAATGAGGTGGATCCGAAAGGCAAGAAAACGGAAGAAGGGGAGACTGTGATTAATTGTGACATAGTGGTGGATCCAAAGGCGCTTGAAGAAGTAAATAGAGTAAATGGGAACACCATCAAGCAGCGTTCTCGGCTTGGCAGTTTGAGTAGGGACAAAATAACTACGGATTTTGGTGGACAAACCCAAAGTTAATATGTAAAATATAGTAAAAAAAAAATCTCAATTATTATTCCAATGATTTTCGGAATTTGGCACTCAAAGTTTAATTTAATTTTGATTATTGAGAATTTTATGATCTTCTTTTATTAATAATGAAATTATAATATTTTTATAAATCAAGTATATTATTACATTATTATATCTGTATATATGCATAAAAGAAAGAAAATCGATTTGTAATTTTTTATTATTTTATATTGATTAATTCAGTTCAGTTCAATTTAATTCACAAGTTAACATATCGCAATTATTTAAATAGAGTTGAATTCTTATTTTCTATTTAATTTATAATAATTATAATTTTATAATGTAAAAATAAATATTTTATATATTTAAATAGTAAAAATAACTTAAAATTGCTAATATAATTTTTTTAAATTTCAAAAATTGATGAACTGAATTGATAAAATTTGGGTTAGTTTAATTTCAGTTCTAAGTTTTCAATATATATATATATATATATATATATTATAAAGTAACCGAAAATTTTCTCCAAAAATATCCAAACCAATGGCCTCGAAATGTTTTGATAGAGTGAGGAGCTCCAATTAGAGTAGTAATAATGCTTTTGTTGCAAAAAGCATATGAGAGAGACATGGGTTTCACTCAAGAAGATATTTTATGTAACATATTAATTATGGGGTGAGAGTAAATCCCAAGTTAATAAGGTAATTAAAGTTTTGTTCATGAAAGAACCAATGAAATGAGTTGTTTCGTTATACATGGACGGAGGACGTAAATTGAAGTGAGTGCCTTGTCGGTCTGTCTGGTTTTTCTTCATTTTTTCTTCTTTGTGGGCACGGCAGGCTTATTATTGTCTACTTGTGTTAATTTTATTATTTTCAACAGTCTATTCAAGTAATAATTTAATGGGGCCAACTACTAGCTGTACCCCCCCCCCCCCCCAAAAATGATAATTTCATGTTCTTTTTTCAGGAAAAAAAGAAGAAATTGGTATCTTAGAATTGTTGAAACATCTGCTTTTGCCTAGGCTATTGCGGAGGCAAGAAACTCGTTTTCCTTTTTGATCGGATCCCATTTTGCCTTTCCCTTGGCGACATGGAATATACATACATGAGTTTTCCACGGTTGAATGCATTATCAGCACTTGTCAAATTCAAAATTTGGGTTTACTCTTCTCCATCTCTACTTGATCATTAGCTTGTTCTTAAATTAAATTACGAGTAACATTAAGCACTCTAAAATAAAGTTGGCAATATGCGTCAATCACACATCAAAAAAGGAAGGCCGTTGAACAGATAAATAAGAATGTTGCACATGTTATCATATATGTTTTTTGAGAACATATAAATGACCCTATATAATAAATAGTATCAGAGCGACTCTTACCCAAACATATAGGATGGGCAAGATGGATCAACTATGACAAACAAATAAAATAGGTAGAATGGATGAAAATGTCCTAAGAAAAAACATCTCACATCAAAAAGATTAGTCATAATGGCCTCATAACATATAGCTAGTGAATGCTGTCTATTATTAAGTAAACAAAATTTGATTGCCTTATTGAGAAGATGTAGGATCATCGAGAAGTATAATGTTTGGATGGAATTCAGAAAAGAATTTCCCCTAACCTTTTTAATGAAACCTTTATAAAGAATCCAGTTTTGATTAATGTTAATCCAATACACCCCTTTCTTTTGGCCCCTGAAAAGCTTTAACTAAACCCTAGAAAACGCCATACCTAAAGTGCGGTCATAGTTTAGGCCAACGTGCTAAACATGAGAAAATCGAGAAAAAGCCAATGTTGAATTCAAAACACAAGTAATCCGTTCTTTTCATTTTAGCTTTCTAACTTTTGACTTCTGAGCCAAAAATGAACTCGATTCAATACCCTCTAATCATGTATGTCTCACTTTTCCTTGTCTAATTATCAAAACAGCTTACTATAATATATATATATATATATATAAATTATTATCAATATCAAAAGGCAGGCATGCCGACGCTATAATAGAAACACCATATAATTTTTCAGTCAATCTTTCCAAAAGTCTCTTCTCGACCCAAAACTTTTGACTGATTGCACATATACCATACAGCAGCATTCCTTTCTTCATATGTTAATCCATCTCTATTCTAGTAGTCTATTTTTCTAGTTTTCACAAGTTCTTGGCTCTCCAACCTACTAATCAACTGTCACATGTAAACTAGAAGTTATGATAACTGAAGGCAGACAGTAAACAACGAGCAATACAACTACCACTAATACAATACAAATGTCCAACAAAAAGAGAAATTGGAGCTTGGATGATGTGGAAAACAATATTATGCATAATGTGCAAATCAACAATAAGAAAAAGTTCTTAGCTAGACCCACATGCACCTGACCTTTGACTGGTTTCTTTGGAAGAACATAGTCATTGACTCATAGAGGGTTCGTATCATATCACTAGTGCACTGTTTGCTTAAGCCTAGGTGATTTTTTAATGTCTACATATATAGTTATCATCATTATGGCCTCTGGGGCATGAGGATAAGAATTTTCAGATATTCTGAACAACCAGAAGCACAGAAGCTCAAAAGATTCATGGAGTCTCTTGACTACTACTACCATTTTTCACGAGTTTTCTCGACATTTCTTAAGGAAATATTCCAGCCAGCAGCTCTCACATCTTCGTACTAAGTAAAAGCAGATTTACTTTTAACATTCAGTGCTCTTACATAGAAAAATCTCTTTCTCTGGGCAAAGATATGTTAGTTCACATTTTGGACCCCCAAAGACTTTGACTCGATCAATATTCTCCCTAAAGCATTCTAAACCTAAAGAAGCCCTCACCGTAAATGAAATAGCTTTTGGGGTTCGGTAGAAGGGAGCCACAAATGTGAATTCCCTCACCACATTAATGCTTCTCTTTTCATTTCTGATTAGGTTCAAATCTAAAAATACAAACTGAGTTGACTCCTCACTCATACTTATCCTCACCCACAACCTACTTTCAGTCAAAACATTGTGCAAAGTGATTGCAAGTGGTATAGAAGCAGGGATTCCCGGAATAAAAGGAAGAGGGTTTTCAGAATCATTACTGGGGACTGCCAGTTCTGCATGTATGTACCTGGGAGTTCCATATAACACAAACTGCTGAAGGGAAAAGGAGTCAAGTAACCTCTTGAAGAGAAGTGGCTTGCAGGTACTACTGCTGCTTGAAGAGTCAGCATCATGCAATGATTTCTTAACTTCAGTTACAAAATTAGACAGTTCAATAGATCCCTCCTTGTGGAGATATTCTACATGGGCAACTGTAGACAACAATAATTTCATTGCCGCATTGCAACAGCAAATCTCCATTTTGGACAATCTCAAAAGACAAGCCACAAGTACCAGGTCCAATATTTGCAACTCTTCTCCTTTGGACAAACCAATGAACCTATTACTGATTTCCCTGAGCCTCCTGTCCAATTTTGCAAATAGAAGCTCTAATTTTCCCACTCCATAAGGATTAAGCATTTTTGTTGGCCTAAGGTGCCCCCAAACTTTAGCAAGCATTCCTATAACTTGGAGATACTGCAGAGTAAATGCTACAGCACCGGAAGATCCTGGGGAATCCGCGGTAAATGATGCCACTTCTTCCTTACAGGCCCTGTCAGAAGCAAAAATAGCAAAACAAACTTAATGGTACATATAGCCCAAGACGACATGGCTACTGACATGGTTCTCAAAAAAATGAATCAGTAATTTGTCCATGCACATGAAGTAGATAGATAATTTCAAGGGTTCAATGTTATTATCTTGAAAAGACCACTGAAAAATAAGTTATATAACAAAACAGAACAACTTCAATGCATAAAACAAGATGACGAAGAATCAGGAGAACTTTCCCATCAATATCTTAATTCATGCTCAAACTAACCTTGACCAAAGTAGAGCCACTTCAGAATAATTCATATAATAAAACAAAACTTCATTGGATAAAATAAGATTATGAAACACCAGGAACAGCTTCCCGTCAATAGAAGTAAACCTATATACCCGTGATAATTTATCAAATTAAACATTGTCCAGTTAAATTAAAATATTGATTACTTTTCAATTATTTCCTTATTGATATTAACATTAAAATCTTTATTAAATTTTCATTAATTGATTTCTTTTAGTAAATCGAAGACTGACTAACTATATCTATTTACTTCTTTATCAACCTGAAAGCCTATAGTATAAAAATTATTCTTAATAAATTTTAATTTTTATATTAAATTATTAAACCCTGATAGAATTGACTTAATTATTACAGAATTGTCTATAAAATTTACAAGAAAATTCTGTATAAGTTACCTTTAATAAATTAAACCATGACGCATTTGAGATAATTGAACATCAATTTCTATTAAAATTAATAAATTTAAGTATTTGATAAAATAATTATTGACCTACACTATGTTTTATGGTAAAAACTATTAATTATTGTTTTCCAACGAAGAACTAAAAATTTTATTTCAAATGATAGTATTGGCGTATATCATTCATGTAGATGCACGTGTACAATAAACTAGTGGAAATAAAATGCATAAGGAAAAAAAATAAACTCCATTACTTACCTTATACCCTTGAATGCTTCAGTAGTGCAGCCTAACTCGACCAATGACCAAAAGTCCTTGACCTTTTTAAAGATAAGGTTCACATACTTTCTTAATTCAGAATGCTCCCCCAACTCATATTCTGCGTGAGCAGCTGACTTTCCTAAACTCAAAAATTCCTGATGATGATAATCAGAGGTCCCTCCACTATCTTTCCAGAAGGGCATGCTGACAGGACTATCAACCTTAGAACAGAGAGGAATTGGGGCATCACTTTCTACTGTCAGCAATGCCTCATTTATTTTGAAGTCAGCAAGAGAAATTGTTGAGGATCTACTGCACTCGGATAAATAAGCCAAAAGCTTTTCTTGGTTCATAAGATCACTTAAACCATAAGAGATTCTCCCAAGCCATGTAACTGCATAAGAAAATATTCTAGGTGGAATAGCACTAACATCCTTTTCATGTGACAGTGGAGCTGAGATGGCTAGCACAAGAAATGCCGCTACCCTTGTACTATCAAAGCTCAATTTGCCTCCAGAAGCTGGCTCCATCTAGGGTTAAAAAAAAAGGAAAAGATCTTGAATAACCAATGTCATCACAAATAGTCACAACATAAGACAGCAATATAGTGGTTGTTCAAATTGCTTCAATGCTTTGTTGACTTCACTGGTTTAATCAGCATAAATATACTTAATACTTCTTAATTTGTTAACCTCTAAAAGTTTTGTTTGTTAGGTGTCAGAAATTACTTAAAACTTGGTAAATTCTGCTCAACTACTGGAAAACACAATGGTACTATAATCTTCTTCATGTATGAAAACAACTGATGCATCATTCAGAAGACATTTGCAGTCTCAATACGTAAACCTAAAAACAGAAAATTTGGTCATGCTATTGTAATGATATTGTTCTTTTCATAGTTGAGCAGATACTATCATCAAATTTGAAGCAATACATAAAATAGCATTACAACCCAGCTAACCTCTGGAGAAACTTCCTCAATAATGTGAACTGTGAACTTCCCATGATTTCTCCCAATATGAAACAGAGCAGAAAACACATCAGCTTCATCCTGGAAGCAACTTAACCAAATAAGTAGAGACAAGAAGCAATAACAGATTGAGATGTTTATAGCTGCTGGGCCTCAAGTAACACACAATTTGAAAATATGAAAGACGCAGCCTGGAAGGCCACTTGGAATGCAAACTGATAAAAGGGAACAACCTGTGGATATATCTCCAAATTTCCAAGAAGGCCATCAATACACAATTTAAACAACTTGAATTGTGGCAACTTGGCTAATTTGAGTATTTTCCTTGTCATGGATCTTATGACAGAACTGCTGTCAACAAGTGCGCTCAGAAACTGTCAAATCAAGCAAGAACGATGGTTAAGTGACAATGTCTATCTTTTAAACAAGAGATACCGGGTTCGTGCAGAGAAAGAATTCTATAGTTAAGTACCACAACTTAACAACTAAGTTGCAACCATAGACAACTTTTCTGAAGTCATGGGTTTACCACAAGAGAGACAGAGAGAAACAATTCAGACAAAGGAAGAAAAAATGTTTGTAGTAATAATTCCAAATGACAAAACTGACTAGCTCACTAAGTTAACATCTTGACTGGACCATTATAGAAGGCAGGGGTGAAGCCAAAAAAAATTTTTAGGGGGCTGGAATTAAGTTGTATATTTTTATGAGAGCTAAAATTGCAATTTCATCATTTTAAAATGGCTTATATCATCATAATCTTTTAAAGGACTAAACCAAAATTTATCATTTGGGAGGGAACAAAGTGCAATTTTACCATATACTAAAAAATTTATAAATTTTAAAGGAACAGAAGTTAAATTTGCCACCCCATCCTGCAGCCCCTAATAAGAGGTGAGGTTTGATAGATTACGGTAGAGACATCAAACGAAAATATTCCAACGTCTGTCTGCACCTTGTCCTATGACACATGCTCACCAATCATCATTTAAAACTACGTAAAAGTTCAGACATTCTATACTTATACAACTCTTTAAGGGAAAAAAGAAAATAAGAAACATTACCCTGTGAATGTGTATTTTTTCAACTTTTAGATGATTGCTGGTTGCCATGTGATGTATTGTATCAAGAGCTTGCAGCCTGACAACCGTTGAATCATCATTCAGCATGTCCATCATCAGGTTTAAGGCTTCACAAGCAAATCGCAAAGAGAAGACAGTAAGCGTTCGCAAAGAGTAACAGGCAGACATTCGTACCTTCAGATTAAGCAAAGACAGCATCAATGCATCGTAAATAAAAGTAATGCAAGGGGGCATTGCCTTTGAACTGCAAGAAATGACTAAACTTCAGATAAAGTCAAAGTGTGTTCTATCAATGACCACTATAACTCTTCTGTTATGTGTATTAAGTGTCTACCCTACCAAGCTTAGAGTCCTAGCAAGTTCAATGATATACCCTAAGAAACCTCTCTCATTCAATATAACCGTGGTACATAAAACCAGAAGAACAATGCCAAGCCAAAACCTTGAAACTTCAAAGTGTGAGCAAAGTGCTTGATATGGATTGGAATACAGGATTAAGTTGATCCAGAAAGGCCAAAGTTAAAAGTCCAGTCTCTATGTGACGAAGCAATGTGTAAGTAATAAACAGAAGCTAACTACAGAATCAGCAAAACTTTACCACAGAGAACTCATCCTCAAGTCCATGTATATAAGCTCCAGCAACAGCAGAAGCTGAAATGTCAAGCCCTTCTACTGGTTTGAAAGCTTTATCTTTGTTGATTCCTAGGACTTTCTTAGACAAGGTTTGTAGTAAGATATCTTCAGATACAAGTCCTATCTTCCCTAGAGCTTCAAAGGCTTCAAGCCTTACATCTACACTCATATCTCTTACCATACAGCCAAGCTGCAAGCATATGGTAACAAAAAAACAAATAACAAGAAAAAATGCTTAGTGGCATATAAGGTTGACATGAATTCAATTAAAACGCTAACAAATGCACGATGCAAAATGATCGTACAACCCACATTAATTCCAAAATTTAATGTTTCTTTAAAATAAAAAGGCAAGCAGAAATACGCTCAGCATGTCTTCTTTTTTTTAACAAAAATACCTGGATAAACACTGCATCTGATGAGTCTTGCTTGTTCATGTCTTCACTGCATATAACAAGCAATCTACCCCATTCACATACCTAAATTCAGAAAGCCATAGAGAAGAGGTAATCAGAGCAAATTCAAAAGTAACTAACAGTTGCCCTGGAAACCAATCTAAGAAAGAAACTTCAAGACAGAGTATTTTACGGCGCGAACTGCTGCAGATCTAACATAATTCTCTGCGTCACGGAGCAGCTCAACAGCACGGCAGTAGCATCCCTCGATAACATCACGATCATCAAAATCACCATTCTTACACAGTTTCACCAATCCATCCAAAGCTTCTTTCCTCACATAAGGATACGGATCCCTTGTAAACCCTAAAAAAACGGCTAACAACACCGATTCCCTAAAGACAAGCTTCTCAGCATTTCTCAATAAGCATTGTCGCACAGAAACCGAAGGGCCAAGGCAGAGAGAGACGAAACGAGCGGCGTCCATGTCGTTTCCGATGGAAGCGAGAGAAAGAAGTACAGAGAGTGACTCACCAACAAGACGAGGCGAAGCGGAGGAGAAGAGTGAGTCGGAACGAAGCAAGTCGAGTGCGAAAGGGGATAGGTGGGGGCGGTGAGAGGCGAGGTCGCTGAGGAGCTTAAGAGCGTGATGTAGGAAGACGGGGTCGCGATTGAGTTGGAGAGAGCGAGTTAGGGCGTCGAGGACAGAGGAGAGTGTGGAATCGGGGGTGGCAGGGTTGATAATGAGGGATCTGAGGGAAGCTAGAGCTTGGAAAGAGAGGGGTTGGTTATTGTCGAGGGACTGTTGGATTGAGTTTATAACGTGCAGCTCCATTGCCGACTGCCTGCGCTCGAGCTCTGCAACCATGCCCATGGATTTTGGTTTTTGAATATGGGAAACTTCAAATTGCCTACAGCAAGAAGTTCCCGTTTAGCGCATCACATCGTTTTGCTTTGCTATATGGCTCATTGCACTTCTATGAATCCCGCCACATGTTTTTTTCGTGGGTTTTTCGTGATTGGTTGCGATCCAGTGTGTTTAGTTTATTTTTGTGTCAGGTTATAGTAATCGTTAATACTAATCGTAGTTAAATGTACCGCCCATCCAAACTCACTCGTAATCAAATTTGCCTCTTTATGTATTTTTTGCAAATTTACTCCCGTAAGCTATATAATTACTCACAAATAATTTTTGTTTCGGTCACTCTCTCCTAATTACATGTTCTTTTTATTAGTATAATTACATATTTAATACTCAATAATTACATATTTTTATTAATTTAATCTTAATTCTAAATAATTCATTAAACAAAAATTTGAAACCATATGAATATGTTACCTCATAGTAATTTAAGGGATTTGAATTGGAAAACGCAAATTGATTCAACAATATGCTCGAAAAAAAATCTAGATTGTTATCTCTTTTCTCTGTGATATATCAAACACATCTTGATATTCACCTCGATTTTGTGTCTAATTTGTTCATTCTTATTGTTGCAAAAGGGCGTACAATTCACTTTTGAGAGCTTTCGACCATTTTTTTTTTTTTTTTGAGATCACATATATCTATTAATCTAATTATTTCAAAGGATTGAGTTACTGAGGTGGTGCATCATTTTGCCAGCGATATCAGGGAAGACAAAATTTGACAGTTTTGTAATTGAAGGGATTAATACCGAGCATTAATTGGAGGTCGT
Organism: Gossypium raimondii; assembly: GCF_025698545.1. Classification (NCBI taxonomy): domain Eukaryota; kingdom Viridiplantae; phylum Streptophyta; class Magnoliopsida; order Malvales; family Malvaceae; genus Gossypium; species Gossypium raimondii. The sequence continues at coordinate 8,073,449 of NC_068568.1, forward strand.
TTCACTGTTGATGTACAGATTGTGGTAGATAACACATGCTATTATTTCAGCCAAACCCAAGTTTTTTTTTTTAGTTGCAATCTGAATGGTATGACTGTAAAACACAAGAAGAAATTTGGTATACATTTGTGTATTGATTTTTCATGTACAATTTTGTTTCAGGGTTTTCAATTTTAATCTGATTTTACCAGCAATCTTGCTTAGATTCAGGTTTTCTCAAATAATTTTAGCTATGGGTTCTTCACAATGTACAACAGTTACAAACAAATTAATTCACCTTTTTAGTAATTTTGTGTATGTATCTTTATATTTAAACAAACGGACATCGACGCGATGTAATATTTATATAAAGTCAATTAAAAGTATCATTTGTTTGATTTATACATATTTAACAGGCAACTATTGATCACGGCATCTATTTTAGACTTGCTACAAGACTATCGATTGTAGGTGTTAGGAAAGTTGTTGCTTGTTCTATGTTTTGTTATAACAAAATTGTTTATCTACTTGGGGCATCGATTTGGGCTTTGAATAGGTTTTATTAGTGCTGAGTTTGATCCACTTGAATGTAACTAAAAGCATGGGTCAACTAAGGTACTAAGACTCCCAACCAAATTGCTTGAAGTGATTGGATAAATATGAAAGTATTATTATTAAAATGTTATTTTTTAGAGATAAATATTAGATTTATTCAAGAAAATTTTAGAGCAGTTGAAAGACTAATTTATGAAGACTTTTGTGTGATAAATAATAAGGATAATTTTAGCTTTTAAATAAGGGTTTAAAAGCCTATCAAAACACTATTGATTGACCAATTGAAGAGGCCTATAAATAGGTTGTTTTGTTTCGCACATCAAGAGTAGTTTTTGGGGTGTCTTTTCCGACAGCTTTTTTGTGTTCTTATGATTATTTTGTGACACTCTTTTAGGTGTTCTTTAAAGAGTTTATTAATTGTATTGTGAGGTATTTGAGTGAGTGATTTGTGGCAATTGGGGTCAGTATTAGGGTTGCAATTACTTCTTTGTGTAAGGGTAGATTGAACTTAAGCTAATAGGTGATCCAAAGGATTGTAGAATAAAATCATTCACTGGGCGAGGCTCCGTAAATGTAGGACCCTTGTGTTTGAATTGCGTTAACAAATATCGTGTGTTAAGTCTCTCCTTACTTTGCTCATTGTGTTACTTTACACTTAATATTTATGTTCGTTTCTATTCTAACGATAGTTGGAACGGAACTATTTTTCAAGTGTAAATCGATGGATTTTTCAATTAGTACCAGACTGAGCTTCAAGAGTTGTTCAAATGAGATCCTAAGCTACAATTTGCAATAATGAAATCCAAAAAGAAAGGTTATTTTATCCTTCATCCACCTTCGGTGATTAAAGCATTAAATTCAAACAATTACATTGATCGGGGGTGTGTTTAGCCATATGTTGAAGAACATGAAAGCGTTATCAATTGAACAAGTCCTTAAGGGAAAAGGTTATCATTCTCAAATGAGAAAAAGAACAAAACGACTTGAAAGTTCGTGGTATTGCAAAATGCAGTTTCGGGATCCCATTTCCATAAATCAAGCTCCTAAATATTTTTATTAAATATTTATGAAGTTATATTATAGGTGAACTAATTTTTTTATAGATAATTTTATCGAATTCGTGATTAATTAAAGTATAGGGACTAAATTGTAAGAGTGGTAAAAGATTAATTGTTAGGAAAATTTTAATTAAAAGTAAGGAGTAGGGATTGAGAAAGCAATCATACCCTCTTAATTTGTTGGTGGACGATGGATTAGTGATAGTAAATAGAAATATGATAAAAAATTAATTAAAATTAATAAATAAATTGAGATAAAACCAAGTTAGTGGAGAGAGAAAGCATTTTTCTCCATTTTTCTCATGCAAAGCTAAAATAAGAAGGTGAAGAGAAAAGTTTCGTCCTAGGGATTTCAAAGCTTAAACTTTCAATTGGTTAGTGCAATTTAGTTCATTTCTTATAATTTTTGTGTTTTTGAAATCTCGAGAGCTTAATCTAGCTAACACGTGTATTACTTTTCGAAACTGTTAAAGTTTGAAAAGGATGTCATTGATGAATTCTTGAAGTTTTAGGTACTAGATTGATAGATTTTAAACTTAAGAGTAAAAAAAGAACTAAATTGTAAAGTTAAATTATAGTTTTGTTTAATAAGGACTAAATAGCATAAATTGCAAAATTTGTAGTGGAAATGAGAAATGGGAGGTCCTGAATGGACTAAAGTGAAATTGGATTGAAAATTTGAGTTCTAAATCAAAAGTTATGTTAGCTTCAATTTAAGACCAAATTAAATAAATTTCAAAATATGTGTGATCTTATAATTAATTGTGAATTGAACTGGAAATTAATGTTAAACATTTTTGAATTATTATTCGTAGTAAAAGACGACACGAGAGTTTCAAAAGGAACGAGGAAAGTGAAAATCGACGACGAGTAGTTCGAACTTTCTGTAAGTATTTCTACGATATAAAACTTAATTAATTTCTATACTTTTATGATATTTTACTTTATGCATTATTGAAGTAGTCTTCTAGTGATAATTTGAAATGAATTGGGTAATTTGGATTGAATATTAAGTTAAGTACTAAATGAATGAACTAGTATAACACCCCAAAATCGACAGATCCAAGAAAGAGGCGTATAAATATGTAGGTTACCTTATTTGACGCACTATTGTAGTGTAGCCCTCCACTTCTCAGAATTTTGACAAGTTAATTCCTGGTGCATAATGTACTTGCCCATTCAAAATCTAAGGATTTCGTATTGGGACATTCTTCAATTGAAGAAGAGTACGCCAACTGAAGAATACGCTTCAGAATTTTGACTAAGCACGGCATGCATATCAAGTGTGTGAAAAAGTTATGGGATAGTAGGTCTTCTTCAAGAGCACGCCTTATAAGAGTTATTACCAAAGGTATGGTACTCTCGGTTTGCTCGAACACTGTGCAATATAGGTTCTGTAACTTGTTTGGTTAGGAGTCAACTGAACGGACTGGGTTGGTCAAACAGTATATGCACCATATTCTTTTTTATATTTTTTCCAGTTTTGGTATGGCATTAAAGGGACAATATCTGTATGCATGTGACACTTATCAAGATCCATTAAGAAGAACTGAGTATGTATATATATGGTGAGAAGGGAACATTTAGAGGGTTTTTTTTTTCTTCCATCCTAAGCTCTGGTTCTTCTTCTTGAGCGTAAATATTCTCTTTTTCTTCGTTAAATTGAAAGCTAAAGTTTTGGGATAATGGATGGATGTTTCAACCTCCTGGTAAGCCTGATTATAGCTCTGCAAATTATGATTTTGAAAAAGTAAGGATGTTAAGAGACATAAAAACAGTATAGTGTGAGTAAGAAGGCCTACATGGGGGTCGTTTTTATTTGAGATGTTAGTAAATTGTTTGAAAATAGGATTTTAATGGAAGTTCCATAAATTTTTAAGAACTTGATGCTACGGGTTCAGGTAGGATCATCGAAACCTAAATTGTAAAAACTCGGTTTTGACCCTAATCGGAATAGTGGTTTTGGGACCACAAATCTGAGTCAAAAAAATATTTTAATATTATTTTTAGTGTCTATTATATGTTAAGTTATATGTGTGAAAAATTCGTGTGGAAATTTAATCATTTGAAGGTTCAATTCGATAAAAAGGGTTTAATTGCGTAAAATGAAAACTTAGGGGTTAAATCTAAAAATACCTAATTGTTGTTGTCTTTTAAAAATGGGGGTCTTAAATGACAATTAGACCATTTAAATGATAGTGGGTGGCTATGGACAACTATATCCTTATGTTATATGAAATATAAATTATTTATTAAAGGTTAATAAGGTAAATAAATAAAATACTAATATATGTTAATTAAAAACAAAGTAAAATTCAATTGTTATCATCCTTGTTTAGCCGAAACTAGAGAAAAGAAAGAAGAGAAAAACACAAGCATAGGTTCGGCCATACTCAAGCTTGATTTAAAGTTCATTTTAGCTCGGTTTTTGATAATTTTTACGTTTTTGAGATCGTTGCTTTGAATACTTCAAAACCCATGTCTTAATTTTGTGAATTGTTGATGATTTTGAAATGTGCCATTGATGAATGCTTGAACTTTGTGGTAGTTGATGATGAAAAATGACAGATATGTGATAGATTAACATGTTTTGTCTTTAAATTTTTAGTGAATTTCAGTAATTAGAGCTAAATTGTGAAAATAAATTTTTGAGGGACTAAAATGTGAAATAAATGAAATATGTGGACTTATATGAAGACAAGGAATATTCGGCCCTAGCTTAGTGTGGGCAAATTTTGTGTATTTTGTGTTTTGTGCAAAAAGGACTAAATTGCAAAAAGTGTAAAATGTAGGGGCAAAATGGTAATTTGCCCATTTATGTATTTTTGGATTTAATTGAATGTTTTGATGAATAAAAAGGTTAAATTTGAATATGTTTAGATCAAGAAACGAAGAAAACGAAATTGGATCGGAGGAAAACGAAAGTAGTTGAATAGTCGATCTTGTCCGCTGATATCCGAGGTAAGTTTATTAGCTATTTAATTTTATTAAATCAGTTTATATGTATGAATATCAAATGTATTTATGTTGAATTAAAATTAAAAGTATATAAACCGAATGAAAAGTATGAAAATTATGTATATATATATATGTTAGATTCGAATGAGTATGAATATACAAATATATATACATCAATGTCCTTGTAAATAATTTAGGTATGGAACTATAGGTATGTATATATGTCAATAAAGTTCAATTTAGTTAATGTTGTTTGTTTCATATGTTTACATTGAATATATATATATATATATATATATATATATATAAAGATATATATATATGTGTATCAAATATTTGTATAAGTTGGATTGAATAAGCATATATATATGAATAAATAATTATATTGAGTATAAGTATGAAATTATATTTATATATATATGTGTTAATTTCGAATATGTATGTGTATAATGTATAAAGGTACAAGTTCTTGTTTGAAAATAAGTATAGAAATATATATATATATTTGTTAGATTCGAATAAGTATACATGTGTATATATATAAGATCTTGTTTTGAAATTAAGTAAGAATTTATTTATGTATATTATAAATTTGAATATGTTTATATATATCTGTATGTATAATTTCTTGTGTCGAAGTTAGTTTTGGAGTTATATATGTACATATGAAGTCGAATATGTATGTATATATGTATAAGATTTGCATTGAATCAAAAGTATGAAATTGTTATCCTAGTTTATATTAATATGTTTGAATGTTAAATGTATATTATTCAAGTATAAAATAAGTTGAATATTATGATAGTAATATTATAAATCTATAGTATAAATATATATATATATATGTATTCGGTTGAATCATTGAATTAGTAAGTTGGAATTGATGATCGAGTTTATTATATATCCATGTATATCAAAGAATATGAGTTATAAATTTTAAACAGAATCTTTGTGTAGGAATTTTGTATACATATATAGCTCGAAAATGAATTATATCTTATGCGATTTGAATCAGGCTATAAGCCTAGCAGGCTAAGTGCCGGTGATCTGAATCAGGTTATAAACCTAGCAGGCTAAGTGCTGGTGATCTGAATCAGGTTATAAACCTAGCAGGCTAAGTGCCGGTGATCTAAATCAGGTTATAAACCTAGCAGGTTAAGTGCCGGTGATCTGAATCAGGCTATAAGCCTAGCAGGCTAAGTGCCGGTGAATCTGTTAAATTAAGTGATTATATGCATTGGATATATATATTTATATGATTTTGGTTATATGTAATGGATAAGTATATGAATATTTGTTTATATGTATTTGATGAGCATATAAACGTTTGGATCTTTGTGTTTAGTGAGTAAGCACACATATTGGTTGTTATGAAATTGTTGGATATATATATATATATATATATATATGTATGCATTCGGCATATGTGGATTATAAGTACAGATGTGCATTTGGCACATGTAGTTGATAAGTATAAATATATTCTTTTGACATATGTATTTGAAAGATCATATATATGCATTCGATGAAGTGCAAATGATAAGTATACTAGCAATCAAGATATGCAATTAATGATTATGTTTGTAACTTGATTATATGCATATAATGTATATAAATATGTTCGTTCATATGTATTAGTTAAATATACATTCTTTTCGATATAAACAAAATGACTTAAGATAGCAATGTGTGGAAAGTAATGATATTTGATAATTGTGATCTTAATAAATTTACTTAAGGAATTATATGATTCATTTATATGTATTTTAGATATGCTATAAACTTACTAAGCTATAAAAGCTTACTTTGATTGTTTTTGTCCATTTGTTTTATACATAAAAACCAAGCTGCAAACTCGGGGATCATCAGCAAAGATCATCACTCTATCACTGTCTCGGTATTGAAATGTTTAAATTTTAACTTATGGCATGTATAGGCTAGATAATATTTTGGAAGTCGTACTTTAATGTACTGTATATATATAATTAATAGCCATACGAAAATAACTTATTTTTCTTATGGTTTAATTGAACTGAAATGTTATGTTTTGTTATAAAAGGTTAAAGTAGAATTTATAATTATACTTACTTAAATTTGACTAAGCTTAACATAAATGTTAAATTCTTGAATTCTACTGAACATCTGTATTGAGTTGTTTTTGTCCGGTAACGCCTCGTAACCCTAATTTGTCGACGGATATGGGTTAGGGGTGTTACATAAATTTTGACTTGAAGTGAAGGTGAGTTCTCAGGTAAGTCCTTAGTCTTGACTTTTACAAGTCATTCTAGAAAGTTCCTTCATATGGTTGTTGTTTCAATATAGTGCATGAGTCATTGAGTGACTACTGAACATATATGTGTGATCCTCGTAAAGTATCTGCATGAATTTAAATGTGTGATGTGTTGTATGTATGAGTGTATGTGGTCATGTGAAGCAACTGTATGTTCGTAGATGGAATGTATATTGTGTTGCATGATTGTGTCGATGTGTGGTAAGCATGTAAAAATGTATGATTTTGTTATGGGTATGAGTAAAGTTTACTTTAATGTTTACTTATGCTATATGTATAATGCATGATTGAAAATGTTGGAGAAGTGGGGGTTTAACGGAGTGTCGAAAAATTATTGTGATATGAGAGTTGACCCAGTAGTGGTATTTGAGAAAGTTCGCGAAGACAGTAAACACAAAATTTGGTATGAAAAATCTTAAAAAATACCATGGCCATGGCATATTTTGGAAAGGATAGATGAGTCGTATTTATCTACTGGGTTTCTGCATGTCCCAGGGTGATGATGGGCAAACCTTACGTGACGATGAGTTTAGGCAAATTCATATCACAAACACGTCATTTCATGTGGTGCCTTGGTGGCATCCAAATAGAGTCTTTGTGTCGTATTCCGTAATGCCTTAGTGGCGAATTCTGTAATGTCTTTGTGACATATTCTGAAACATTTTTGTGATGAGTTTTTTATCGCCTAAGTGGTAAGTATTTGTTAGCCATTTTTGTGGCAAGGTTTGAATATATGTTTGAAGAAATTTCTGAAAGAGTTTTCTCTATATATACCCAATATATATATATATGAATCCACTATGGTTCCACTAGAATAGAGAATTCGATGTGCTCAAAGTTATGGGTAGTATAAGTGTTTGCCAAACCACAATATTTCCATGCTAAGTGTAGAGGTTACCTGGTTTATACAGTATCCGCCAAATGTGGGTATCTCTCGCTATGTAATATAGTGTTATGGGATTCTATTGAATGACTTAAAATATTGCATCCATTAGAATTGGTTGTTCTCTGAGTTGATTTAAAGATATGATTTAATTAGTATTCTGAAAACTATAGAATTAGTGTATAAGTTCGCTAGAAAGAGGATCTGTTGTAAACTATTTTGCAATGAATATCCAACATTTGTTTGCATAAGAATCCACCAAGAATAATATCGGTGAGTACACCATCCTAGGTGAAGTGTTTATATCAATTGGTGTGGAAATCTGTCGAAAGTAGATTTTGTATATATATCTTTCTGAGAAATGCGTCGGTTTTCTAAAAAGGAAATGAGATCTACATTGAGTGATGAAATCTAGAATCTGCCTAATGAATGAATTGATAGTAGGTTGATCAAGTATGAAATTGGCGTATATGTATACGCCCGATATTAGAATAGTATCAGCCAAATACTGAAAAGAAATCCCGAACCTTCAAGTTAAGGAACTCAACAATAAATATTCTAAGGTAACCTGGGTTAAGATTCACTAAGTTCGTACAAACTTACAAGCGTTTGTTTATGATGTAGGTTCCGATTAAAGAGTTGGTACATCAAGAGGGACCAAGCCTGGAATACGCCAAGATGATAGTTCGAGTTGTGATATTATGCATACATGGGACACTATAGGGATATGGCAAATTGTATTCTACGCCATGTTGTGTCTTTCTTTATCAAAGTTTTTTAAGTTGTAATAAATTGCTTACCTTGTTTGAGTTTTGTTTTATTTATTGAGTACTCCTTTTTTAATAATAGTGAGGGATTAAACAAGAAGTTTGTTGTAATTAAGCACGCTAGATTTAAAATTTTTATTAAGTGTTTATCAAAATCCGGTAATTCGGGTTGGGAAAAGGATGTTACAATTAGGATTATGGGATTGGATTATTTTGTGAATAGAAGTGAAGATAAATAAAAGCATATTATACGAAATGATATTTAAAAACAATTGAAATATAACCATACCAAAACGTGCCGGTGAATATCAATGAGATATTAGTCCAGAACTAAGAAACCATTGTTACCAAAAAATCTGAGATGGTAGGTCATCATTGTCAGGCAACCCGGGGTGACATAAACGAACTAAAAAACCATCATTGTCGGGCAATCTGGCATGGTAAGCCATTTTTGTCGGGCAATCCAGGGTGGTAAGTTATTGTTGTCAGGCAATTCGAGATGACAAATTTGAAATGTGTTGAGATGGACTAACGAGTTCAAAATTTCATCGGTAGCATAATATGAAAAGATGTTCTCAAATAGGGAAATGTATAACCAAGTGACGAATTCAGGTTTAATACTTAATGGCATGAATTTTAAACATTAATTAAAGTGAATGTGGATTAAGTTGATTCTCTATTTTACCTCAATTTTAAAAAATACGTTAAAGTACCTACTCATTGTGTAGTTCATTTTTTGTGCACAAGTTTGGTTTATAACTATGTTTGAGTCCCACTTCAACATCTAACCGAGATCCCAGACTCCTTAAAGTTTGTGCTCATTTTGTTATATTTATTGGCATGTACCTAGGGATGTCATTTTGAGATCTTGAATTGTCTAGGTAGGCCTAGTATGTTATTATGCACTTAGATGAATGGTTAACCTTTAGTTCTAGTAATAAATATTGCTATCTATATTGTGGTGAGACCTTGGATGATATTGTGTATATGAGAAATTTGAGGTTGTTGGAAAATGTAAATTATATGGTGAATGCTTAACGTAGAAGGCATGTTGTCATGAAATTGAATGGCGTTTGGCATGTTTTTGTTTACGAAAAGGTGATGATTTGTGAAGTGCAATGGTAAGCTTTGTTTAATATGTACGAATGATCAGAATAATTGAGAATAATAGGGTGTTATTTAATAGTATGATTGTATTGTTTTAAATGGCTAGTATTGAATCATATGACTTCATTGTTTGATTGGGTGCCATTTGAGGCGCATTGGCATATAGGATTGAATGTGAATGAAATAGTTTGAAATGATATGTTTTAGGGTGTTTGGAATGAATCTAGGTAGGTTGATTTGTGTGTATGAGTACCGTTGACTTAGGCTTTGATTTGAGCGTGAAAATGTACTTAAAATGTAGTGTTTTTGGTCATCAAGCCTGAGGTATTGATGCCAATAGTAGAGGTATCAGTACTTCTTCCTCTGAAACAAGTAAAAAGAAAAATGGAAAACATGTTTGTTACTATTATGAAAAGACCAGACATGTTACTAGTTGATGAATGAACAAAGAATAAGAAGTACAAGGAACACTCAATCTAATGTTGTAACGGTTAATAGAAGAACATTTAGACATTAACATATATGTAACAAGGAGAAAGGAAAGTTCGTATGTCATTATTGTGGGAAAGAAGGACACACCAAACCCCCACTATTTTAAGATGATGCGAGATTGGAAAAAGTTTAGCTCGATTGCTAAACATGTCCGATCAACAAAACAAGGAGACTGTAGCATATACAAATTTTAGCAAGGAAGGATCGAGTACATTTGAGTAATGAAGATTAGCATTTGATTGATGCTCATGTAACTTATGATGACCATGTTAAAGATATATCAAGGATTGGAGAAACATCATCTAGGTTTCGTGAAAAAGACTATTGTTGTTCCACGAGCTACAACTCTTCTTGTCAATAAGGTAGCATTCAATATTATCGCCTCTAAATGACATGATAGAAGACGATAAGGGATGAATAGAGTAAGGGGGAGTAATGATGTTGATTTGGTGATATTGTCTAATTCATTTTCACTTATAGTTGATTTCTTATGGTTGCACTTTTGACATCTTTGTCAAAAAAGGGGGGAATGGTAAAAGAATATGATATTTTTGTTCTTAGTGGTTACGGTTGCTCCATTCCACTTTGTCAAAGGGAAAGATGATGCTTATTAAAAAAAAAGATTACGCTGATATATTATTGATGACCTTGGCACGTGCTTAATTGGTTACGTGATAAACAAGCATATTTATAGGGGAAGTGTGTGGTCAAGCATGGTTTTACCTCTTAGAGGGAGACATATTCTAACTCCCTTGCTTTGTGACTTGTTTAGATTGTAGGCTAACCATTTGCTGTAGGGTTTTGTCAAAAATGCCAAATGGGAGATTGTTGGGAAAGTTTTTGCTGCTTATTCCATGTCTTGTTAAACGAAACTATTTCTTTATTTAGGCCATTGACTTGGGCTTTGAATAGGTTTTGTTTGTGTTGAGTTTGGTCTACTTGAATGTGAAATATTTGATAAAACTGTTGGATCTAATGCCCTAAGTGTAGTATATTCGTTCTTAAACTTGTAATTTTTTTGAACAAATTGGTTAATAAAATAATTCATGTATTACATTAACATCTTTGTATATGTCCTCATGTGGTTTTTACATGCAAAGCAAAATAGAAGCAAATATCGGCTCATTGGTTGTCTAGTGTTTAAACTAAGACTAAGCATTATTACGTGGTTGGATTGTAATATAGAAAGATAACTTATATTAGTAGATGAATCTAAACATTTCCTTAGTCTAATTGAAAATGAACAAACTGATTGAAAGGCTAACATGTCGTCTATCAAGTCCAATTGGGGAGATACCTTGTCTTAGGCATCGAAGTGGATAACTCCCAGAAGATAGAGACATAAATGTGACTGACTAAACTGATAGCACATCGAACTAGATCTAAGAAGAATAGATCCTGAATCCATTTATGGATATATTCACTTATGACATTTAAAGTGTGGCATACCGTAATCCTAAGTAGATGATAGACTATGTATGCGTGACTCATATACTTTGATGTAAGTAAAAGCCCGAGTTCAAATAGATAAGGAACTGAAAGCTGGTGCTTTGGGTATACAACTTCTGCAGTATGTAGTATCATTCATGATAGTATAATTAATAGCACAGATAAATGATATCCTCTCATTAGCATTACATGATAGATGAAAAGTAAACATAGTTTTGGGTCGTTCGTCTTTGTGATAAATGACTTGACTACTATTTAATAGTAACTGACTTTTAATGAAGAAAGATGTAATGGTTACTATAAGATAAAATAGGATCATATTGGAAGAGCAGATTTATCCCAATGAGATTAAAAATATCCTATGAGGGTAACACACTTATGATAAGGTCATTGGACGAGCACTGATCAAGTTACTTTCATAATGGTATGTCATTAGGAGAACTCTGTCACGGTACTACAGTGGAATGACTTCGTGAATGAATGAGTTTATAATTAATAGGCGAAAAGTTAGAATTTAATTATAAATTATTTTAGCTTTAATCACATATGTCCAATAGGTCCTTCTGCTATCTCGTTGAAACCAAAAATGAATTGCATGTTAAATCAAATAAACAAATTTGGATATAAATTGTAAAGTTAGAGAAATGTGAAACATTCAGAAATGAATGTAGTATTTTCACTAAATGGGAATGTCCGGAAAATTAATTTATGGTTTTTCTAATTATTATTTAATTAATAATTAAAGTTAAAAATAGAATTAAATTAACGGTCATAGTGAATCCGTTGAACGTAGAAATATTAAATATATTTTCTCATAGATTCTTTTACGAGAAAGTTGCAATGATTTTAACGGAATTAGAATCGGGTTGAGAAAATTATTTAATTGAGAAATTAATTAATTTATTTCAATTGAGTTATTATGTTTATTTTGGAAAATAGAAAACATGTATTGAGTTAGATTGAATTATAAATTATTGGGTTAAAAGTCCAATAAGTACTTGAAATAGCCCGATTTTCAGTGGTGTCGGAACCCCATTTCTGACGAGTGAGTTCGTAAATATTATTATATATTTATGGGTTTATTTAGAATTATATTTAATTTTGGTTTAGAAATTTTATGGAATTGATAATTAATCAAGGTACAAGTGTGACAACCTTAAAGTTAGTGGTTCTAGAAAATGAAGTATTAAGACCTCGTTTCTGTAAATCGAGCCCGTGAATATTTTTATTAAATTTACATGGAGTGAGTGTATAGGTGAATTAAATTTTTAATAAGTAATTTTGCTAAACTAGTAATTAATTAAGGTACAAAGACTAAATTGTAAAAATGAAAAAATTCAATCACTATAGCTTTTGAATAATCAAATGGATCAAAAAGTAAATGAACCATGTTGAATAAGCTAAACTGTGGTGGATGACATCTTTCATCCACCAAATTTTCTTAATTATGAGTAATATTAATTTAAGGTTTAAATTAAAGTAATTAAAGTTTATTATTATTTTAATCAAGGTATAAAAGGTAAAATTTTAAAGCCATCATCTTTGACATTTGTTTTTCACTGTTCAAGAGTCAACAATAACATAAACTCCATTTTTGAGCTTGAGAATAATCGACCTTCAATAAGTGAGGATTTTAAAATTCGTTTCTTATAATTTTTATATTTTTGAGATCGTTGTAACTCGGTTTAGCTAATCCGTGTATTAAATCGTGAAATTGTTAAAGTTTATAAAAGTTTCTATTGTTGAATTTTGAAGCTTTTGATGCTAAATTGTTAGATATTAAGCTTAGAAATGAAAAAAAAAGATTAGTTTGTAAAGTTTAATGTTGATTTTTAACATAGGAACTCAATTGTAAATATTTCAAAATTTGTATGAAATTTCGTCATTATTGATAATAGAGGGTCAGAGAAGGATGTACTTGAAATCAGCTTAAAAATTGAAGCTCAAATTTGAAATTTATAGCAATTTTGGTTTTAGGGACTAAATTGAATAAAATTCAAAACTTTAAAGGTATTAGAAAACTGAAAATGGACTGATACATGAATGTAATAGGTTGTTATATGATGTTTAGAATTAATAAATCGAATTGAATTCTTGTATAGATCAAGAATTTAACCAAACCGAAGATAATTACAAAAAAGCCAAAATTTGTCGATTAATCCCTAAAGCTTCAATTTGTTTGTTGATCCAATCAGGTAAGTTCATATGGGGCTTACTTTATTAATTGATGATATATTTGTATTATATTGTTTTGCTTTAGAGTTGAATTGTTATTATATAATGATTTTGGCATCAAAAGGATTAAATCGAAAAATATGAAATACATAATAGATATGAACAAATATGTAGTATCGAATGGTTATGTTGTGAGACAGTATTAATACAAGTTATACTTGTAGCCTTTAATATGGTAACACGTAATGCTATGGAATATCTATATGTGAAATAAATATTGACTATGTAGCAATTGACTAATGGTATGAAGTAAATACTATGAAATTGAATGGATTATAAATGGTAGAATGTTATATAATATAGGTTAGATTTGTACAAATTGAAATGGTATAATTTGGTATATTGGTTTAGTTGAATGAAAATTAGTGGATGTTGATCTTGATTATGAAATTGATGTGTATATAGTGATATTACATAGTTTAAATATATATGTATAGCTTGGAGCTTACAGGTTTGTAACTCCATAAATTAATTCATTTAAATTTCTATATACTTTCATTGCTTAGCATGACCAAAAGTTAAAGTAAGTTGAGAATAATTGATAGAATCAAATTGTTGTGAAATGTTGATTCTCATGATGAAGGATTAAACTATATAGAATAGAAAATAGTGTATTTTGATGCAAGTATGTAATTGACTTTGTATTGGATTGAAAAATGTTATATTATGAGATAACTTGTTGAATTGAGTTATGAATTTTGGTTGTTGGGATATAATTGAAATTTTATGGAAAATTCGTTACCTAGTGAATGTGCAAGTAATGTTTCGGTTTATCTGATGAGACACTGGGTGCCAATTATATTCTTTGATTTACTCGATGAGGTACTGGGTGCCAATTAAATCGACGAGTGATGGGCGCAATTGGATTACTTCAATTTGCCTAATGAGGAACTGGGCACCAGATGCATCGATGAGGTGTAAATTATTCACTTTGAAAGACTGGTATGAAATTTGGAGTATAGTATGCTATTACAATAAAAATAATGCATATGGCATAATGTTATGTTTTAATAAAACCTTGAAAGTTCTCTTAAAACCTTCTCGTATTGATATCTCTTATAGTGATGTCTTTGTATGGATTAGTCTACGTTCAGTTGTTCTCGTGCACAGGTTAGATTAAGTACGTGATTCTGTACATCGACTTCAGCATCTAGTGAAGATATCAGACTCAATAATGATGGTGAACTTCTCTGTTAGTTACCTGGCATGTACCTAGGGGTGTTATTTTGTCTTGTATATGTTTTATTTTGGTTGATCACAAGTTAAAATGATATGGTGTTTAACTTTGAATGCCTATATAGCATGTATATAAGTGTGAATGATGGCATATGGTAATCTATGATTGAAACATTTAGATAGCCAATTTTGAATGTGAATAATGGAATTTAGGTGATTGAGAATGGTATGTATGTTTTGATATGAAAATGTGATGTTAATACATGTTATAATGCATGCTTGAATGACTTATAATGGTTTATATTACTTTGTTGTGTATTGGTGCTAACGAGGCCTATTGGTTAGATGTTTAGAATGATGAACTATTATATGTTTGGCATGGTTTGGGAATTTTTTAAATAGGTTTAAAGATGGTTAAATGAATACATATGATCTAATTGTAAAGTTGAATTGAAATCTTGCATAAAAAGGCATATTTAGGTTCCACACAGGTTGGTATATGGTCGTTTGTCACACATGGACTAGTGACACGGCTGTGTGATCATTGGAAGGTAGGAAACTTTTAATCCACATAGGCATAATGAGGTACACGACCTGGACACATAGCCGTGTAATCCCAGTTTGCAAACTTTTCCTTCTTTTTGAAAAATTTCTAATTTGATCCTTATTTGTTCTTGGGTCAACTTAAGAGATTTCATAAGCTCGTTTGAGTCTCAGTTTAATTTGTAAATTATGTTTTGGATGGTTTATGGAGTATTTTATTATTTAATCATATTTTTTAGCCTAAATTGAATGTTATCTATTTCGGTAATTGTAGTAACATTTCGTAGCTTGGGTTCGGCAATCAGACTGGGTAGGGGTGTGACAGTACTTATAATTGGACTCGATACGTGAGAGGTCCAAAAGCCCTCATGCTAATACATGGGATGACAAACCCTAGTATATTTAACTAGGATTGCCACACCTCTCTCTCCTAGTTGGATTAAGATTTTGTTTTTCTATTGAAATAAACTTCTACTAATTCAACAAGGGTTTCATTTCTTCTTCCTATAAATAGATGGCATTGGTAGGGCTAAATCCACAAGTTTGAGATATTGTTATTTTGCCAAAAAATAGTGAAAATTTATTTTCTAAGTATAACTTATATTTTCCGGAATAACAATTCTACTTGTTTCTATTGAAGAGAGATTTTCTTTCCTACTAAAAGTAAAGTAAATAATTTATGGCTTTTTGTGTTTTTTTCGAGTTAGTTCGAGCCCATACTCGAAGTAGTTCGTGGTACGAGAATAGCAAAGAATATCATTCGGTTGAAAGTCGAGAACAATAAGGATCCATCTAGTCGAAAATACATGTGCAATTTCAATAAAGAGTTTGTTGCTATAAATATCACAAACTGACTCGGTTTTTAAAATTTTAATCTGTTGTGCAAGAAAACCATTTTCGAGTCAAATTTTTTCCAACAAAAATTATAAGCATGGGTTGACTAGGGTACTAAGATTCCTAATAATATTGCTTGGGGTGATTGAATAAGTATGAAATTCTTATTATTAAAATGCTACTTTTTAGTTTTTGAAGTAGTTGAATGACTGATTTATGATGACTTTTATGTGATAAAAACTCTGGATAATTAAAGCTTATCAAAACACTATTGATTGTCTGCTAGAAGAAGCTTATAAATAGGCTATTTTGTGTCGCACATTGAGAGTAATTTTGAATGTCTTTGTCGACAGCTTTGTTGTGTTCCTGTGGTTAACATTCTTTTAGGTATTCCTTGGAGAGTTTATTAATTTTATGATTTGGGTTAGTGATTTGTGATAATTGGGGTTGGTATTGGGGCTACAATTACTTCTTTGTGTAAGGTTAGATTGGGCTCAAGCCAATAGATGATCCGAACGATTATTGAATAAAATCATTCATTGGACGAGGCTTCACAAATGTAGAACCATTGTGTTTGAACTACGTTAACAATATTGAGTGTTATTTCTCTCTTTATTTTGCTCTTTGCGTTACTTTGTATTTAATCTTTCTATTTGTTATCGTTCTAATGACAGTTGGAATGAAACTATTTTTCAAGCGCAAACCAAGGGAATTTTTAGTAGATTTTGTTGATGCCAATTAGAGAGCTGTTATTGATGATAAAAGGTCCACAAGTAAGTTTTGTGTTATTTTAAGAAACAATCTTGTTGCATGGTGTTTTAAGAAGCAACAAGTAATTTCTATTTTGTTTTTCATCTTCTTTGTCTGCTTATCACAGAAGTTATAACTCAAAAAACATAATTGACTATTTTCATCTCCATTAAAGGAATAATATTAGGAAGTGAACTTTTGTCTACTTCACCTAATTAACACTAATATATCATCAATGAGAGAAGTGTGGTCAAAACACTATTTTTTCAATTCAATTATAGTTTTAGTATTTCTACTATGTTAAAATTTAGAATTTAATATCTCAACTTTAATTTAAAATAAATTGATTTCTTTATTTTATAATATTATCAGTAGGTTCAATTCGATAACATCATTAGTTGTCTTCTTACTTTTATTTGATCACATAATCAAATCGGTGAAAATCTAATTAACCATGTTCATCTAAAGACAAATTTATATGTCGACTGAATGTTTAAGTATGTTTTAAAGAAAATCTAACATCATCACTTTAACATGGTGTTATCAATTTGAATATGATGATGTTATAAACATATGATGACAAATTAAAGTCAAATTAACATAGAAGAAATAACTCTCTTGACTTGTATAGAGTGTTGGTTAAAACTCTTGTTGGATACTCGTTTGATATGGTTTGAACTGTGTAACTCCTATTCTCCACCCCTATTATTATATTAAAAAACATAGAAAAAATATCTATAAGAAAACAAAGAATTAAAATTTAATTTCAACATGGTAGAATGACTAAAATCAAAATTAGACCTATTATTCCTACTCCTTACTTTGGGTTTTTAGCCTACATCTTTCCATTTTATTTGTTTAAGCCATAAAATAGCCCAATACCATATTAAGCAATAAAATTAAACTTGACTCCGAGATTCAAAAGTACAAATTATTAGGGATTAATTATGTTTGAAGGTTGAAGATCAATGGTGTTATGACAAGAATGTCCTTCAAGAGGAAGCAGTCAGGTTCTTTTCTGCTCTCTACTCTTTGGATGATCACTCTATTGGTAACTTCCCTTTAAATGGATGTTTCCCGATTTTGGATTCTGCTACTTTGGATATTCTTGTGGCAAATGTGACTAATGAGGAAATAAAAAATGCTTTATTCAATATGGGCTCCTTGAAGGCTCTGGGTCCTGATGGTTTTCATGCTTTATTTTATCAGAGTCAATAGGATACGGTAGGTGCAGATGTCTGCAAATGGGTTTATGGAGTTTTTTCTGATCGGTCTATCAGTAGTAGTATCAACAAGACCTTTTTGGTTTTGATTCCTAAAAACTAAAGCTCCTGAACCTATGGCTCAGTTCCAACCAATCAGTCTTTGTAACGTTCTTTACAAGGTTGTCACAGAAAAGTTATTGCGAACCATCTTTAGCCAGTTTTCCCTTCACTTATCGCTCCGAATCAAGTTAGCTTTGTGGCGGGAAGACATGTTGCCTACAATATTATCATTGCTAAGGAGGTTGTCCATTCGATGTGTACAAAAAAAGAGAAGAAGAACTGGATGGCCATCAAAGTCAATTTAGAGAAGGCCTATCAAAGTCAATCAGGTGGGACTTCATTGAAGACACTTTATTAGAGGTTGGTTTTCCTTCCAATTTGTCTAGGATTATTATGGAATGTATTACAACAGTGTCCATGCAGATTCTGTGGGATGGAAAACCGTCGGCTGAATTTTTCCAAGTAGGGGCATTAGACAATGATGCCCGATGTCTCCCTACATTTTTGTACTGTATATGGAAAAATTAGGGAAACTTATTCATAAGAGTGTGGAGAATAAAGCTTGGAAGCCTATCGTGTTGGGTAAGAATGACCTTCCCTTGTTGCACTTATTCTTTGCTGATGATCTCTTATTATTTGCAAAAGCAATATAAATTAGGCTAGGAACATAAAGAATGTGCTTAACACTTTTGGAGCTGTCTCAGGTTATAAAGTCAATGGACTCAAAACTACTATGTTCTTTTCTAGCAATATTGATTCCAACTACGCTAATGATATATACAATGTACTTGGCTTCTGATGACACCATTTTTTGGATGGAAAACGGGGTCGACTTGAGTTTTGAAAAAATGAAACGGGAGTCACCACCAATCCTTTTTAAAGAGGTGTGATTGGATCACCTCGAAAAGTGGTTATTTTTAATAAAAAGTTTAATTTTATTAAAACAACGATTTTGGTCCACGAAATTCAGAAAACGGGTTCGGGAGTCGGTTACACACGAGAAAGGATTAGCACTCTCGATACGCCCAAAATTGGTACCTAGTTGATTACTTAATGTCTTAATGACGAAAATTGAGAACTTTGAAGAATTTTAAAAAATACGATCTTTGTATTAAAACGTTGAAAACTTTCAAAAAAAGGGACATATTTCACGTTATTCGAAAAAGAGAATCATATCCAGTAAGTTAAGATACAATGTCTCAAATTCTCGATACGCAAATGAATGCCAAAATTTTATTTATTTAAAGGATATTTTATTATCTCGGATTTAGGAAAGGAATCATGCCCAATAAATTAGGACACAATCTTTTCTTAATTCCCAAAACTTGAGTTTGAAAAGATTCGTATATTTAGATTTATTGCGAAAATCGAAACCCAATAAGTTAGAGTACGACTTTCTCAAATCTAAACACGAGATTTTGTTTATTCAAAAATCATAATTTATGCATCGAATAAAATTAATCTAACATGAAATAGAACACAATGCCAATATGCGAACAAAAATGAGTACGATGATGTAGCATAAATAATATGAGTAATAACAATGAAAATAAGTTAGATAAAAGGATAAACCAATTATATACAAAATAACAATGCATATAAGGTGATAACACTAGAACATTCATTCAAAATAATATTGAAAATAAATAAAATCATTAAAAATAAATAAAAACATATGTGTATGAATACAATCCAAGTTTAAAAAGAATAAAATATATAAACAAGTAAATAGTGACAATGTGTATGTGTGTTTAAAATGTATATAAAAATATGTATGTATGCGCATATATATATATAACAAAATTAGGAATTAACACGACATAAATGAGTAAATAATAATAATAATAATAATAATAATAATAATAATAATAATAATAATATAATAATAATAGTTGTAATAGGATTAAAATAGCTAATTTAATAATAAAATAGCTAAAAAAGGGTTCAATTGAAAATAAACTAAATCGTAGGGGCAAAATCAAAACTGAAAACAAACAAATGGATTAAATTGTGACTCGCGCGAAAATAGGAAGGACTAACTAAGAAATTGTCCCCTGTCAATCAAACGGTGTCGTTCTGCCAAAACCCAGGCACATGGGCTCTGGACCAAATTGAAACAGAAGCAAAATTCTATGGTTAAATTAAATAAAATGAAGAAAACTACGCCGAATATGCCGCAAAATCGGAGGGGCCAATTGCGCAAATATCCCCATAAACGAAAACACGCGGATCCTTCCCCCGGGGTCGGGTCACCGCGCGGGTCAGGGCCAAAACGGTGTCGTTTTGGTCCCTGACCTCAAAGTAAAACGGCGTCGTATCATAACCCCTGTTTAAAGCAATTTTTTCTTAAAAAATCATTCCTTCAGTGTTTTTAAAAAAAACTGCAGAGAAAAAGAATAGTTCCCTTATCCCCTTTTCTCCCTTGGCCGAACGGGCCACCATAGGCCCCACCATGCACGGTGGTCGGAGGCACCGAACGGTCGCCTTTATACCCTGTTTCAGGGGTCAACTAAAGGCCGACCCTTCATGGCCTTAGGACCGCGGAGTAAGACCCCAAACGCCACCTTCCTAGCCCGACTTCGGTGACCCGAAGAAGGACTCCGGCGACGGAGTAAATGGAGCGATTCAAGTAAGTCTTATTTCCCCCCCTTTTTTCACTACTTCTATTTACCTAAATCAGTAAAAAATGGAAGAAAGAAAAGAGAAAGTAGATCGGTCAAACCGAAAGAGAAAAAAAAAACCTTGAATGTTCTTCCTTCTTATTTATTTCTGCTAATATGTGTTTCCTTTTTTTTTAAAAATCGGAAGCAGAGAGGGGTTACATTTTCTTTGTGTCTTTATATAGCCGATTACAATACATTTTTATCTATTTCTATTATTTTGCACTGTTTTTGCCTCTGCTTTGCGTGTTGTCCTTGCAGGTAATTGATGGGAGTAGTTGGTGGCAGAGAGCTGGTGGCGTCGGTGGCAGAAGCTAGAGCAGCGGCAGACGTTAGGAGCCCCTAGGGACGTGCGGCGCCTTAGCTAGGGTTTCAGAAAAGCTGAAACCCTAGTTTGACTTTTGTTGGGCCTTACTGTAATGGGCTTGTTTGGATTTGGGCTTTGTTTTATTTGGGTTTGGCATTTGGGCTTGTAATGGGGCTGTTTGGGTAGATTTAGTTTGGGTTTAATTAATTTGATTTTTGGGTCTCTGCTTGTTGGGCCCGGGCATAAATTGGGCTGTACAGCTTCTATCAAACTGATGACTTAGGTATCTATTTGGGACTGCCTCTTTTCCATCGACGTATAACGACAAATACTTTTAAGTTCATGGTAGATAAGGTAAGACAGAAATTGGATAATTGGAATGCTAAGATGCTTTCTATGGCGGGACGAGTGACACTAGCTCAGTCAGTTTTGTTGTCCATCCCTAACTACTTCATGCAAACCGTGAAATTCCATCTAACATTTGTAATGAAATAGAGAGGATTGCTTAGAGATTTATATGGGGGAGTTCTGAAGCTACTAAGAAACCATCGTTGGTAGGTGGGGGGATATTTGTCAGCCTTTGCCTAATGGAGGACTTGGTATCCATTGCCTCAAGGAACAAAATCAATTATTTATGTTAAAGTTGGGATTTAACCTCCTAGCTGATGATTAAGCGCTATGGGTAAGAGTTCTCCGATCGAAGTATAAAATTTTGGAAGTTTGCCCCTGGGAAATTTCCAAAAGCAATTGTTCTTTCATGTGGAGATCTCTTTCCAAGGTTTGGCCCCTTCTGCGTCAAAGTATTCTTTGGTCAATTAGTGATGAGAAACTTATCAAATTCTGGATTGATAATTGGATAGCAGAGTAGGTCCTCTCATTAACCATTGCTTGGCTCCTTCTTTGATTCATGAATACATCACTTTTTGCAAGGTTGTGAATATGGAAGGTAAATGGAATTGGGAGTATATGTGATACTTATTGAATAAAGATATTTTATCCTTTATAGGTGACATTTCGACCTTGAACTCTCTTTTAGGCCCTAATGGAATTATATTGAGCTGGACTTCTGTTGGAAATTTTAGTATCAAAGAAGCCTATAATATGCTTACAAAAAATTCGTTAAACCTGCTGGAAGCAAAATGGAAGCTAGCTTGGCTTCAAATGTCCCGCGACGTATTCATAAGTTTATCTGGGTGGTGTTTAAGGATTGTCTCCTTACTAATAAGGAATGGTGTAGGAGAGGCTTCGCTGATGATCCTTCGTTGAAGCTATGCCAAAGTGTTGAAGAAATTTGTCTTCACGTGTTGCAAGATTGTAGCCAAGCTAAAGAAGTGTGGAAGCAGTTAATCCCCAAGAGGATTTCAAACCAGTTTTTTTCTTCCTTGCTGGAGGTATAGTTATCTACCAACTTGAAAAAAATACTTTTGATGTTAATTTTCATGATGTAGATTGGTCCCCTCTTTTTGGCATAGTTTGTTGGAGGATTTGGAAACAACGGAACTTATATGTGTTCCAAGATATCCATTTTAACATATTTAGTGTGATCAACTCTTCGTAGGGGTGGGCAAAGTCCATCAAGCAGGGACAGGCTCCTATAAGAGGAATAGGGTGAATTGAAGTAGGGATCAGATGTGGGCTCCTCCGCCTATGGGTTTCTTTAAACTAAACACTAGATAATGCCCGTAATCCGAATTTGGGGCTTACTTGTTCGGCAGTAGTAGCACGGAATGAGTAAGGCAGATGGATGTGGGGATTAGGAAGAAATATTGGAAGATGCAGTGTACTTTGAGATGAACTTTGGGCCATCTATGACAGCCTCGAATTAGTTTGGGAGGCTCAATGGATGAACATTATTATTGAAATAGTCTGTGCCTTGGCTATCAAAGGTATCCATGGATATCATAAAGGACATTCGAATAGAGATTTGATTTTGTGTATCCAAGAATTGTGTAAGTGGAGAGTGCTCATAAAACAAGTACCTAGAAACGTGAATTATGCTGCTGATATCTTGGCTAATTTGATGAAAGATTATCCTTTTGGCGATCGAATCTTTCATGTGGCTTCTCCTTCGGTTGATGACCAAATTTGCTTTGGTAGATGTGTTCGGTTTTCCAATCCGAATTCTACTTATAGTTTGTAATTGATATTGTTTTATTGTTAAAAAAAAGAAAAAGAAAAAGGTTTGAGCAATAAAATTAAGGAATTGAAAATTGATTCCATCCGAAGTGTTTAGATAATTGTTAAAATATAAATTAAGAGATCACAATTATTTGAATTACATTGAGTTTTATTTTTTATTAATTTATAATTAATATTTTTATAATACAAAAATAATTTAAAAATTATATATTTTAAAAAATATTACATAAAAATGTTAATTATTTTTATTTACTTAAAATTTAACTATTTTAAAATTTAAGAAAAACACTTTAAATTTTATCAAATAATATCTAAAAGTTATATATAAAAATTTGAGTTCTTCAAAATAAGTTAAAAATTCCAATTTTGGCATAAAGAAAACGAAAACAAATCCACAATTAGCATGAAAAAACGAAAACTGAAATAAAACTCAGGATTGTTTGACTAGATCAATCAAGATATCAGTTTAAAGAAAGGCATTAGACTAATTGACTCAGACAATAAATCTAGACTTTGTTTATTTTTTAGTACTTTTAATGATTTATTCAATCGAATCATATGAAATGATTGAGCCGAAGACCTAATTAATTTAACTACCAATCTAATTTTGAAAAATTATTTAAAAAAATCATAAAAAAAACCCAACAAAATTGCATCCAGCTTAGCTTAAGCCCAACGAACCTGAAAATGCTACCCTCCAAATCCAATTTATCATCTCATCTCCCCCGTAATATTTTACGTTTCCCGCCTTATCAAAACATCAAAAATTTCAATTTGTTACAATACTCGAAACTCAATGAAGCATATAGCATAAGAAAACATCAAACACAAACCCTAGCCAAAATCCTCAAAAATGTCTACGTGGCAGATTTTTTCTCATGCCGGAACAAGTTTTCGCTGGGAGGCTTCCCCTCCTATCCTACCGACTAAGCCTGCCGATAACCCGAACGGAGCTCCGGTTCCTCCACTCCCATCCATGGCCGATCTCCTGCTTCAAGGTAAATAGTCTCTCAATCATTTCGCGTCTGTATTTGATTATCGTGCTCTCAAATTCCTTAGATCCAACGCAGGATGTTCGAAGCTTATTGAGAATGGAGATGGAGAATTCGAGGAATATCCGATGTTCAGAACCGGATTGGGGAAATCGGTGGCGTTGAAAGAATCTTCAATTGCAAAAGCATTATCTATCCTCGCCAACGACGACGCTGCCTCTACTGTTACTTCAAGTAAAGCTTCTCTCTTTTACTTTCATTTTTTTGTTTGATAACTATATTCTGCAATTTAGAGAAGAAACTTATGTCATTTGGATAATTTGAAGCTGAAATTAAAACGGGGAAAATGTAGGAATTGAATTTATGTTCGGAATGGTTTTTCTATTTTTAGGAACCAAGGAGCATTGGTTACTAGAACCATTTAATATATTCACTGAGATGATTGTAAAATTGCGGGACCAAGCTCTTTTTTTTTTTGAACTTATCTGCCACACAGGCAAACTGATTCCAGCGAACAATGGCTGCGGTAGCTCTCTTTTTCAAACGGGCTCTGGGAAAATGGTTAACATATCTTCAGCTGGTCTGGTCAGAGCTAAGACATTGTTGGGACTTGAACACGATAATGAGAATCACAACTTTGAAGGTTTTCAACATCCAAGGAGGTTACCTGCAACTAATGAACCTTATGACTGCCAAAGGTTTTCTCATTCAGGGAAGAAAGAAGATTTGCAAAATTATGGGGTTATGGATGTTACATCAGAACCAAGGCACATGTTAAACTCTAGGAATGGTTTAGTAGGAGGTGAACTAGGCAGTGAAAATGACTCAACTCCAATGCATTCCAAAATGTTTGATTCAGCTCCCAAGCCACCTCCAATGAAGTTTCATACTGCAGGTGGAAGATCATTGTCAGTTTCAAGTGATGCATTGAAGCGTGCAAGGAGTCTTCTTGGTGACCCAGAGCTAGGAAATTTCTTCGGTGAAATGGATCAAGAGGTTCCACCATTTACAGTTTACAAGGAGGAAAATTTTAATGATGCTTCATTAAACAAGGAAAACTGTTTCTTTACTTCATTTCCTGTAAGTAAAGACACATCCAAGGATTTCACATCCCCACTGAAATCATCTTTCAAGCAAACAAGGTCCATATTCAATTCAGAAAATTTAAGGTTTGGGAGTAATTTGATTGAAAAATTTGATGCAGTTGAAAGTTCTAGTGCATGTGCATCGGCCATTAATATGCCTTCTCCACAGAATGCTTTGAATTCAATCAATAGGCTTTCTGAGAAAAATTTTGCAACTAACAATTCTTTGCCTAGCGGTTCTGGTTCACAGACTAATTTGCCTAGAAGGTCATTTGGTGGGCCATTGGCTGATATTTCAAATAACATTGCTACATCTCAAACAAATAACAAACAGGTTATGAATGAAAAGAGGAGAATTGGAAGATCAAGTTTTGTTTCTCCCTTCAAAAGACCCCGCTGTTCCAAGATCTCTGCTCCATTGAATAATGATGTTTCCTTGGTAGCAAATGGTAAATTTATCAGGCCTTTAAAACTTGCTTTAGTTTTATGATTTCTCATTTTGGTTTATTCTCTTTGTTAATGCATGCCTTTTTGCTTCATTAGATGATCATACATGTTGCAATAGAACAGTTTCCACTAAATATCCTTTTCGAGTACCAAGAGTATATATAAAGGAATATTTTGCTGTGCCTCCTTCAGCCTGCAGCACGGTAAACAGCTTCTCATTACAGTTTATTGCCTTCAAGAAATTGGTTAATTTCTCACCATTGACACCTGTTTTTATTCCTGGGTTGCTTTAGTTGAAGTGTTTCCCAATCAAAGGTAAACAGATCACTCCAGAGAATGCTTATGAGTATTTGTTTAAAGATGAAACTGGCTTCAGTCGAATTGGGGCAGAAGCTTTTTATGACATGTTGTCTCATTCTGGAGCTTCTGTGCAACATGTTTCTAAAGAGTAATCACCTTTTTCTCTTATCCATGCCGACTTCAAATCTTTAGTACTTGAAACTTATTTGAATGATTTTCATGGTATACAGCAAGTTACGAATAAACTGATGCTATTGGTTGCTTGCTCAAAGTTGGCTACCTCTAAGTATTTTTTGATATATACCAAATCTGAGTTTGCTTTATAGTTGACTTTTGCTTGTTTGTATTGCTATATGTGCCATGTATTTATTAAACTCTGTTTATCATCTGCATTTTGCAATGTATATTTGTTAAACCATTCCTACTCCCCTTGCATGTCTAGGTGGGTCGCAAATCATTATAAGTGGATTGTTTGGAAACTTGCATGCTACGAGAGGTGCTATCCTTCCAAATGTGCTGGAAAATTTTTAACGGTCTCCAATGTACTTGAGGAATTAAAGTACAGGTATCCAATTACAGTGAGTTGTTTGTTTTGCATCTGATTTTTTTTTTTTTTTTGTTTGAGAAGATATTTATATATATGGAAGCAATTTATAATCCATCTTTTTAGATATGAGAGGGAAGTCAATCATGGTCAGCGTTCTGCAATAAAGAAAATACTTGAAGGGGATGCTTCGCCTTCTAAAATGTTGGTGCTATGTGTTTCAACAATTCAATCAAATTCTGAACCAAATATGGAGACCAACCTAGAGATAACGAATGGAACTCATTATAGTGGCAATGCAAAAGTGGAACTAACAGATGGGTGGTAAGTAAATTCCAATTTTATTGCTTACTTTGCATTGGAAATTTTGGCATGTAAAAGATGTCTGGGCTTACAGGTACTCTATAAATGCTGTTTTGGATGTATTGCTATCAAAGCAGCTTGCTGTTGGAAAATTGTTTGTGGGACAGAAGCTTCGGGTAATTTTTTTATTTATGTTTAAATTTCCCTTTTCAATTAGAGAGTTCTGGAAAAAAATTGTCCATTCTTATGTATTGATTTGTCTTTTGAAGATATGGGGAGCAGGACTTTGTGGCTGGGATGGGCCAGTTTCACCCCTTGAGGTTCTTTCTGATTTGAATTTTCTTTTGGAAATTAAATTCTTGAAAATGCTTTGTCATTTCTTCTTCCTTTCCTTTTCCTTGAATTTCAGGCGTCCAGTGCAATTAGTTTAGCTTTGAACATGAACGGGACGTTTAGAGCTCACTGGGCTGATCGACTTGGATTTTGTAAGCATTATTTATATTTTCTTATTAATTTAAATTCCATTTGTTAGTTGTAATAACAAGAAAAATCAATATATCTCTTACCTCCTTAAGCTTGATTTTCCTGTTAATGTCTTTAGGTAAAGGTTTTCGTATTCCTATGGCATTTAGGTGTATCAAGGGTGACGGGGGTCCAGTCCCTTTGACTTTAGTTGGAGTCACTCGGATATACCCTGTTCTCTACAAGGAGAGGTAACCACAAACTGATCTGTCTGCAATTTCAGGTGAAATGGAACTGCAAGTTATACTTTAAGTTTAATTATGTTTTTTCTTTTTCCATCTAGGTTGAGAAATGGGGGATCAATTGTTAGATCTGAGAGGATGGAGAGTAGAATGGTGCAAAAGCACAATCAAAGGTGACCACTGACCACTATATTCTGTACACGTTTTAAAGTGTTAGAATCCTCCATCGTAATATGTAATTTCATATCATATAGTGGTGTTGAAATTAGATGTAATGCTTTTATCTGCTGCACTTTATATAGGCATGCACGTAAGTTTCAGCAGTCAGCCTTTCGCCAGCCTTTTGGTGATCAACTTCCACCTTTTGTGCTTTTACCAACTAATAGTTCTCTTTATTAGATTTAGTCTTGCTAACTGTCTTTATAAGAAAGAACTGTGATGCCTTTTAACTTCATAATTATTCATTCTTCACTATCATGTGGGTTTACTATACATTTGATAATTCTCATTCTAACAACGCTTGTTGCATAAGGGACTATGATGTGCTCTTAAGAATATCACCTGGTTAATGCTACCAGTATGATTCTTCCTAACAGCCTTAAATATTCATTTGCTCCATTTTGGAAATAACAGAGGAAATCCGAACTTTTAGTGATGTAAATTATAACTGGTATTCTAGCTGGAAAAAAAAATTGAAGTTATGCCTTAAATGATTGTGTAATTGTGAGCTCATAATATATTAGGCTTTTCATGCTTCATCATTTCCTGCTGCAGGTGCTCTGTTCTGGTAGATCATGTTATATCTGAGTACCAAAGAGGGGTCAACAGTTCTTATATCCATAATGACAGTGAGAGTGAAGGAGCGAAAATCTTAAGGATTCTTGAGACATCTGCTGAGCCAGAAGTCCTTATGGCAGAAATGAGCCCGGAGCAACTAACTTCCTTTGCTACATATAAATCAAAACTTGAGGTGCATTTCAGCTCTTCGCTTGAAAGGCAGATCTAGCTAGGAATTGATATTTAACTATGCAGATCTGATTGTAGGCTACTAGGCAGTTAGAGATGGAGAAATCAATTGAGAAAGCTCTGGCGGAGGCTGGATTAAATGAGCGAGATGTTGTTCCATTCATGAGGGTTAGAGTTGTTGGATTAATTAATAGGAATTATCATGGAAAGGGAAGACCTAAAGAAGGAATAATAACCATTTGGAATCCAACAGAAAAGCAGGTGAATCTGAGAGTTTATCTTGCTCTACATTTTTCATCTACTTGTGCATGTGGGGTTTCTCAGTTTCTGCTCTTACAAGCATTTGCTGTAGAAATTATCATTGAATGATCTTTAGTTTGGCAGGATAAATTCTGGGTTTTATGCAACTACTTAGTTTATCTAATAGTTTGATTATGAAGATACATATGGCTGAAACAGGAAAGTGAGCTGGTTGAGGGACAGGCATATGTCGTTTCTGGACTTATACCAATGAACTCAGATTCGGAAATCCTTTACTTACAAGCCCGAGGATCTACCAACAAATGGCAGCCCCTATCTCCCCTGGCAATGGAAAGTTTTGAGTAAGTTTCCATCTGCATTCTGTTTACAACAATTGGTTACAGGCTTTGAACTCATTTGTGTCTTTACAGGGCATTTTTCTTCCCACGAAAGTCGATGAAGTTGTCAAATTTAGGTGAAATTTCTCTTTCCAGGTGAATCTCTGTCCTCTACCTTCATATACAAATGTCTAGCTATTTTCTTCTGAAGATTTTGGTTTCTCACTCATGTTCCTTTTGGGTTCTTCAGTGAGTTTGACATTGCTGCATATGTTGTGTATGTGGGAGAAGTCTATACAGCTTCTCATCAGAAGAAACAGTGGGTGTTTGTGACAGATGATTCCATTTCCGATTTACTGTCAGATTCTTTACTTGCCATCAGTTTTTGCTCACCATCCATTGATGATGACTCGTTTGCACCAATCAACTCTAACTTAGTGGGATCCATGGTGAGTTGTAGTTTTATTATTATTTAAAAAAAATCCAGAATTAACAGTCTCACTGAACACTTCAAGTAAATTAAGGTTATCAGATAAGTACTTTTCCAACTTAATTATTGAGCCGATGCATGATGAACTAATTGATACTCTCCTTGTTTAATGGCTATAGACAAGTCATTATACTTGTTCTTTTTGACTTGTTTCATTTAAAGAGTGACTCTAATACAAAATCTTTGCAGGTAGGCTTCTGTAACCTTATCAAGAAACCAAAGGATCAAATGAATCATCTCTGGGTTGCTGAAGCAACAGAAAATTCTACATATTATTTAAATTTTAAACCCTCAATATCTCACCTCAAAAGTGCCGGCGCTTCTGTTCAGGCATGGGCAAAGGCCTCTAGCTCGGTGCGCACTGTCAAACATAGAAGTGATACGACAGAATTTATTCCTTGATGCTGCTACTTTATTTACCTTTACTACTTGACTTGTTCATGCAGATTATTGACGAACTCCGCAAGAAGGTTTTATTTGTAATTGGCAATTGTGAAGGCTAGCATGTGAACAAGCTGATTTGGCCTGACCAACACTAAGCACCCTTTGCCTATCAAATGGATGCTTCATCTTAGATCGTTTGAACATCAAGGATGAGGTACCTCTCTGTATTTCTCGTCTCTGTTCAGTCTAACTTTAATTGCTGTTACTTGTTTTCCTGTAATATTGGAAACTGATGGAATTGGCTGGCTGGAGGAGTGTAACTAAGAACACTTTTGCTAGCTGTAATCCAGTTTATATATATGTTTAAACTAGTTGAGCAGAAAATAGAAAGACATAAAAAAGGTAGCTTGATTGGGAAAAAAAATAGGGTTTTGGGGGTTATATGCTTGAATGTGCAGATAATATGACTTTGAATTGATGATTTGCATGATCTGTATGAAGGTACTTTGTTTTAACACCCCCCTGAGAAGTCTGAAAGGTGTGAATGAATGCAGTTAAAATTGGAGATAGAACACTCCTTTGCCAGAGTTGGGATTCAGTCCTTGGCTTTTGAGTTGGAATGATGTACGGGTGTTTTATTAGGTAAAAATCCAGTGGGGAACAAATTGTGCTAATAACTTTTTGTAAGTAAATATTATAAGCTGGGTATCTGCTAGTTTTCTTATTTAACACATAGGATGTACGTATATTGTGTTTTCCTTTTCCGTTTCTCCACTCCCATCGTTAGTTTAAGCTGCCAAAATTAAAATTTTTGATGTAAAGAGAGAATTTATTTTGTTGAAACGACCTGGGCCTGATTATCTTTGCCTTGCTTAATTTATAAAGTTCGAATGTGTCAGAGGTTTTGTATTTTTTATTTTAAATTTAATTCTTGCATTTTTAATTTTTAAAAATGGTTGTGCTTTTTTATTTAATAACCTTTCGTGGCTTCGTCTAATTTTGTTGTTTGTGTTCAAGTGGTAATTTTAAGAGTTGGAACACTTTTTTTAGCTTTTGATATGTTCGTAACTTTATTTTTTTAGAACTACACAATAAATAAATAAATAAATAAAAATTTTGAAGAAGAATTATTTAAAAATAAATTATGAAAAATTAAAAGAAGTTAACTTTAAAAGATTCTAAACTTATAAAAACATGTGCTCTTTATTCCTTGAATGTTTTTTTTAAATTTTGGACTTACCCCGAATTACCTAAAATTAGTTATTGATTATTTTTATTTTCTTTAAAAATTATTAAAAATATTTATAAAAAATTTAAAATTTTAGTAAATAATGTCTTAAAATCAATTCATGTTATCAAAATAAGTCCAAAATCTTAAATCCAAAACTAGTATGAA
Source organism: Gossypium raimondii (assembly GCF_025698545.1). Taxonomy (NCBI): domain Eukaryota; kingdom Viridiplantae; phylum Streptophyta; class Magnoliopsida; order Malvales; family Malvaceae; genus Gossypium; species Gossypium raimondii. The sequence goes on from NC_068568.1 coordinate 8,105,085, forward strand.
AAATCGAGAAATAAATTGAATTCAAGTGAGTTATGTGAAAATATAAAAGATTCAAGTTTAGTTTAGTATTGTTTCTCGAAAGTGTTTTTGAGCCAAAATTATTTTGAGTAAAAGTTAAAATTTTTAATTCTGTTTTTTGCTAAAAAGTATTTTTATAAAATATTTGTGTCTAAATAATATTGATACATCTAATCCAACTAAACTCACCCTAGCTAAGGTCTTTTAATGGTCAGAATTTTTTTTCTTTATTCCTTAGAGCAATCACGAATGTTAATGGCCAAACAGGTCGCGTTGACTTACTAAATTTGAAAGTGGAGCCCCTCATTTTGACAAAAGTCTAAAGGCAAGTATTTTTAATGTAGTATATTTTGAAAATAAAACATATTTAAATTTAATTTAAACTAATTCAAAAAATTATTTTTACATTAACATTTTATAGTTAAATTTAAATAAAATATTTTTTATCTATAATTGATATGAATTAAATTAAAGAAAGACATAATTGACAAATTACACACAAAGTCATACTATTTTTCCCAACTTGGTACTTATATATATATATATTTTTTGTTAGAAGTGGTACTTAAATTATTTCTGTTATTTAAATCACTCCAAATTTTAACACCATAAAAAATCATTGACCAGTTATATTGTGCCACATTAGCACCAATGCATTATTTTTCTGATCTTATAATTTTATATTATTATTAATTAAAAATAACTATATTAATATTAAAAAAATAAAAAAAATTCCCTCCCTCTACCTTTACCCCTACCTTTGTCTCTCTCCCCTGACTCTCTCCCTAACATTCAAATGCCATAAAGTAGATGAAATTTAACCTAAAAAAAACTATTAGTTTCAATGATTTAAACAAAAACTCAAAGATGCCCAAATCTAACAAACCTAGAATTTCATACTAAATCAAATTACAAGAAGTTAAAATTAATTAAAATAAAAAATTCAATTAATTATTGTTTTTGTGCTTCTATATCAACATAATATTACATGATTTCATTGAAAAGGATCTATTTTCATAACGTTTGGGTTTCAACCATTGTTGATAGAGGCTTGTGAGTAGAGTGAGAGGGACGATAGGAGGTGAGGTGGGGTGGGGTGGGGTGGGGTGGGGGGGACGGGAAGAGGGGATGGTAGGGGAGGGAGAGGGACAATAGGAGAGGGAAGTATTTTTTTTAATAATATTAATATAAAATTAGAAAAAATAACACATGGGTGTTGATGTGGTACAATATAATTAGTCATTGGTTTTTTTAAGTAATACTTCTCACCAAAAAAAAGGTTTCGGTAAAAGCAGTTTAGAGTGAAATTTGTCAATTAAGTCTTAAAAAAAATACCTGTTCAAATCCAATTTAATACAAATTCTAATAAATATTTAATTTTTGCTCGTTATTTCTAATATTGTCAGTCATTTTAAATTCCAATGAATATTTAAACATAAAGCATATGCCTTTTTTTATGCTGCATTAATACAAATTTACCCTTGTAATAATTATATATATACAAGGGTAAAATGATAGTTTCTTATGGTGGAGCCGGGCGGAGCGAGACAAGTATTTACCATAATCACTCTATACTCATTGTCCAAAAAATTCACTTGCCCTATCCTGCCCCACATCCACTTTTTTATTATTTAAATTCACTCTAATTGAAGTGGAATGGTTCGAAATCTATCGAGTGATTTAGGTTTTTTCATCCTAGGCCATTTTCATAGTGTTGGTAACATCAAAAAACATTTTGGCTTGATAATCCATTCCCTCGCTTCATCTTCAATTAGGTGGAAGATACCCAACTACCACCAAATCCTTTGGTTTCACATGAAAATATGACTCGATTACACTGTTACTAATATGCAAAAATATGTTAGATTTATCCATGTTTTTGATAAATTGTGATAAATTTTCCCTATTTGCATACATCGTAATGTTGTGATTAAATTTGAATTGCGGAATCACAATTTGATTCTAGATTTCCTTAAATCCTAAACTAAAAAACCTAAAATGAACCTTATTTAAATTGAAAATATCCTAACTCAATAATTTTGAAATTCAATACGTAAATGTAAATACAATTTAAAAATATCATTACATATAAAAACTCGAAATTATTGAGTTAGGATATTTTTACGGACAATGATTTTTTTAGGTGGGCCATCTAGCTGAACCATTGCACATATACTTCAATGGCTCGAAAATTATTGTTATGGATAATTCCTCATATATGCTCTTCTTAGCTCGTTGGTCTTGAAGCTTAACCCACAGTCATTTTTTACCCTCTTAGATCTATCATATGGAGCCTTTTGTATGGTTGTTGAGAACCACAACAATTAAATCCCACTTAAAAAATATAAATTTAGTAGATAGCAATAAGTAGGGTTGTATCTACAAATATAGGTAATAATTTTATTTTTTAAAATAAAAACAAGCTACATAAATATGATGTGGGGATTTTAGAGAATAACTAAAATCAATTTTTTTTTTGGGTGAAAAACAAAACCAAAGTTATCACATCAAATTACTAAAAGTAAATAAACCACTTAAAATTGAAGGAAAATCAATAAGATGAAGCTCTAGCCAAAGGTAAAATCTCCATTCGGTTTACAAATTTGTTCATCAATAAGTTTCCAAAATCAGGATGGGGGATTCCGAAATCATTCTGACCCTGTCTCACTAAAATTCAAATATCTCATAAAATGAATTTTTTTGCTTACTTCGTTTCTTTTATGAGAAACTAGACTCAAATATCTTTAATCTCATATTTTTTTAATCCTCTAATTCGATTTCCACAATTTATGGTGATTTTTCAAAGTTAGCCTACTGCTGCTGTCCAAACAGCAATCAATTTTGGCTTTTCGTCTAATCCCTTATTTTTGTGTTTCGGGTACACACCTGGTATTGTTTCACTGCAAATACGCTCCCAAGCACTCCAAAACCTAAAAATAAATATTTAGAGCCCAATTTAGATCACTAACAAAAACTCACAACTGAAAATCGTCTACATCAAAATCAATAGCGAACCTAAACACTTACTGGCAACGAATCGAAATTTCTAACGCTCAATTTGCTTGTGAAGCCGCAACTGATTTCTGATTTTTGCCTAAACCAAGAGAGCCAAAACAATCCTTTTTAGGAACTAGCTAAGAAACGATAAAATAGAGGCAGTCAGATACTTACAGAACGAGTGTATACAATTGCTGGCTGGAAAGTGGGCTAGTATGTAACAACCCGGTTTTGGGTCTAGTCGAAACAGTGGTTTCGGAACCACAAATCCGACGAGGAAAAAAAATGTAATGGCCTGAATTTTCAAATGTGTCGGAATGGTGATTCGAGATCACTAAATTCGACAAATGAGTAGAAAATATTATTAATTTAGTGAGTATAAGTTAAATGTGAAGTTAGGAAAAATTTTGAAATAGTGAATAGTGCACTAGAAATAAATATTAAAATAATTAGAATCGAAAACGAGGTATTGAGACCTCAGAGATTTTAAACCGAGCCATAAATATTTTTATAAATATTTATGGAGTGTTAAAAAGTTAGTATTAAAGTTTCGTCAAGAAATTTTAAAGTTTCGATAATTAATTGAACAAAAAGGACTAAATTGTAACAAATGCAAAATTATAGTAAATGATTAAATAGCTTAAATGATAAAAGGAAGAGGGCTTAAAAGGAAAATAGACCCAAGGTCATTTGGGCTGGACGGAAAATGCAGAAAATCAGGAGAATTAAGGGCAAAATTGAAATATTGCAAAATTTACTTAATAAGGTTAGGACCAAAGTGGAATTATCTAGATTTCTCTTCATTTTTCTGCATTCTCATCAGCTAAAACACCATGGAAGGGTTTCTTCAAGCTGGTTCTTCATATTTTTACTGCAAGTAAGTTCAATTCTTGATCATTTCTTGAAATTTTTGTATTTTTATGACTTTTACAACTAGGCCCACTTGTTGAATTCATTAGTTTTTGATTTTATGAAAGAAGTTGAAAGTTGATATGAATATGTGCTGGAAGTATATGATGATTTAGCATGAAATTAGAGCTTTAAATTGTTCATATGCTGATTTTATTGAAAGAATTGAATAGAAAGTGAATGTTTGGGACCTAATAGTAAAAGAGTTTGAAGTTAGAGCTATATGTGGAAATTCTGAATTTCAATAGTTGTAAAATAACTTATAATGTCTAGGTAAAGTATTAATTGAGAGAATTAGATCAATTGAGGGGTTAATTGAGAAAGAACTGAATTGTATAAACTGTGAAATTTGGGGCAAAATAGAAATCAACATTTTGCACTAAAACAGTTTTAGACAGCAGCAGTAGTCTAACTTTGAAAAATCACCAAAAATTGTAGATATTGAATTAGAGGATGAATAAAATATGAAATTAAATCTTATTGAGTCTAGTTTCTTATAAGAGAAACGGTGTAAGCAATGAAATTGTAAATCATGAGATATAATGGATTTTGTGAGACAAGGTCAGAATGAATTCGGGTTCCCCTATTCTGACTTTGGAAAATCATTAAAAATTTTACAAAAATTATTATGAGTTATAATTTATATGGTTAGAATCCTTAATGAGTCTATTTTCAGAAGAAATAAACGGAAACATTATCCGAATTCTGTACAGTGAGACAATTAATTTTTAGTGAAGAGTGGTCGGAACTGTCAGACAGCAAAACGGGGGAAAAAAATTCTGAAAATTTTATGGTAAGAAGATATGTGAATTTAGTTTCGGGGAAAATTTACGGATCTTAATTTGGATCTCTGTAGCTCCGGATAAAAATAATTTAGTGACTCTGACTCGGATAAACAGTTTTGAATATACATGTGAGTGAATAGTGAAATTATAGTTAATGTTGTTTAAGTGTATTATACACATTAAGGATGTGGAATGGAGAGGAGGAGGGGGAAAATTGGGAAATGTATGAATGATTTGTGTATAATTGGTCATATGCTTGATTATAATTGATAAACGATAAAATAGAAATGATGCTTATATTTGTGCATTATTGGATATGGTTTAAGCTCATGTGTGAAAATAAAGTTTCATAATGCGTGTGAATAGTATATTTGGTATCGATTGGGCATGAAGTAATGTCATGAATGGTTTATGAATTAACATCTGTTGGTAAATGTGGCACATTAATAAATGTTGTGCTCATCCATGCTTATAATGCTTATGCTATATGTGTATTTGGCTAACATATTTGGTATACATGCTTAGGCTTTGGCCAAGTAATGGTGAATTATGTCACGTTAAATTTATAAGTTATGCATTGAAATGTGATTATTGAATAGAAATTGAAATGGTTTGAATTGAATTATTGAATTAAACTGGAATATTGAAATTGGTGATTGATATGGATTTTATTGGAATTGAAACCGAGAAAGTGGAAATTGATATGTGAGACCGATCTTGAATCAATTACGGAATCTTGAATATTGTTATGTATCTTGCATTGAACTGTGAAAATCTGAAATAATGAATTCTTGCAATCTTGTGAAACCGATTGAAATAAGAAATTATAATTGATCTTGAACTAAGATGGAAATTTATCTTTGAAAGTGAATTAAATACCCTATTAGCTAGTCGTGCTAGTCGGATATAGTTGGCATGCCATAGGATATGGAAGAGCACGGGTATTTGAAACATCGATTAGGCACTTATGTGCCGACTCTCGTTATCTTATTATTGATTCGGCACTTTGTGTGTCGAATCGTTATTCTTATTCATTATCGATTCGGCACTTTGTGTGTCGAATCATTATCTGATTCTTATTCTGATTTAGCACTTTGTGTGTTGAATCTTTCGCTATCGCTACATTCTTGATTCTTGTATCTTGGTGTGTTTGGTTGGAATCCGTGTATCCGTCGAGTCCGAGTCAAGTTAATAGGGGCATATGAAATAAAGTTACTGATAAAACTAAATCTGAATGATAAGACATATGTGAAAAGTGAAATTTGAAATAAAGAAATAAGAATGATAGTTATATATAATTAGTTGATAATATTAAAAGATTGAATTGTTTATTAGTAGTGATAATTGTAATGAAAAGTCTGTGTGTGATTTAATGTCGATAATGATAAATTTTATGAAATAGATTTTGATAATATAAAATGATGTAAAAATGAGAAGTGAAAATGAAATAATTTGAAATAGTGAAATAATATTTGAATTTAATTGAATACAAGTTATTGAAAAATATTTATGGATTTAGTGTATGAAGTGAGTATTTAAAGACTCTAAGCGTAAATTGATTATAAAAAAAACGAATTGACAATGGAAATTGATGATGGATAAATTATTAAAATGGAATGGGAAATTGAAATGAATGTGAAATAATTACTAAAAACTTATGTTGTAAAGTTTAGATATGAAATAGAATAAGTTATTGAATTGAGAATTTCATAAGCGTGTTAATGAATGGTATAGTCAATAAACATTGAATTAAATGGTAATTACGTATTAGTGTTAAACTTAGTGGCATTGAATTGTACGTGAATTAAATGGAAAATTGCTAGTGATATGATTTAAATTGTGAGCATGAGAAATTACAAATTGAATGAAATGGAAATGAAACATTGACTTGTATGAGTATGTATCGGGTCTCATAGGCTATATTTATTAAGATTATAATATTTTGAGGATATATTGTGAAAAGTTATAAAAGCATGTTAATAATTTTGAAGTTTTTAATTTAGATGAAATTTTATATCTCGGTTAAATACATTTACAAGTGTATGTGTTCTGGTAATGCCTCGTACCCTATTCCGGTGTTGGATACGGGTAAGGGGTGTTACATAGTAGAAAAATCAAACAGAGAGGGTGGACTAGGGAGCAAAAATTCGGCAAAGCAAAGAAGAATAGGACAGTAGAAAAATTGGGGAAAAGAGGAGAATGCCGAAATTTGAGAAAAATAAGAACCAAATAGAAACTTAGATGATATCGATAGCTACCCCATATCCCTAAATTTTCTCCCACTAACCCTACTAACCTACAACCACTCAAGAATCCCACTCTGTCGAAATACTTGTCCATCACTACGCAAAAATAACGCCTACACTCCAGCATGGATTCGAACTCAAGACCTCATGCAATCAAACACTCTATTTAACTACTAGACCAGCAGACCCATTCTATTATTTGATTACCAACTATTAAACTTAAGCCCTTTAGGGTAGGTTAAGGCTTTATTTATAAAAATACTGAAATTTGCCCAAGTCATGGCTTGAACTTAGAACCTTCCACACACACCCAGAGTACTTAACCATTGAAGCAAACAAGTACTTATGTCACATAAACACAAAAACAAGAACTGAAAATTTTGGGGCGTTACAACTCATGTACCCTCACCATTTCAATTAACTAATTATAAGTTAGCTCGTGACAGGAAAAGTCGAGAAATTCGACCACTACAAAAATATTGTGAAGTAAACCTAGTGACTTATGCTCTAAGTGTTGCTGAGAGCTTTGATTCAACCGATTCTTCGTGTTATTATGAGGTAGTTCAAGCCTCCGATTCTAGCAAATAGCTCATTGCAATAGAAGAATAGATGGAGTCACTTCAAAAGAACGACACTTGGCAGCTAGTTAAATCACCTATCGGTAAAAAAATCGTTGGTTGCAAATGGGTGTTTAAAAAGAAAGAAGGTTCGGGTTCTAACGACATTAGGTACAAGGCAAGATTGGTTGCAAAGAGCTATAATCAAGTGAAGGGAGCTGATTTTCATGATTTTTTTCTCTCCTATTGTGAAACATACGTCTATTCGGGTGCTTTTAGCTCTTGTGGAATCAAACAATCTTGAATTAGAGTAGTTAGATGTGAAAAATACTTTCTTTCACGGTGACCTTAAAGAAGACATCTACATGCAACAACCAGAAGACTTCAAATTTGAAGGTAAAGAAGATCATGTTTGCCTTTTGCAAAAGTTTTTGTACGGTTTGAAGCAGTCTCCTTGGCAGTGATATAAAAATTCGACTCATTCATGTTAAGTATTGGTTTTTCTCGAAGTAAGTATGACAATTTTGTTTACCTACAATGTCTTGATGATGGTTCTTTTATATATTTGCTACTTTATGTTGATGACATGTTGATTGCGGTAAGAATCCATCTAAAATTGATCGTTTTGAAATCATGCTTAACTTTAAGTTCGAGATGAAAGATTTAGGTGCAGTAAAGAAAATTTTGGGGATGGAAATTTTGAGAGATATACATTCCTAGAAATTGCTTTTATCATAACAAAGGTACATCAATAAGATCCTTTAGCAATTTAAGATGCGAGATGCAAAACCGATAAGTACTACTTTAGCTGCACATTTTAAACTCTCAATTTTAGATTTATCACAGAATGAAGGAGATGAAAGGTACATGTCAAAAGTACATTATTCAAGCATAGTTGGAAGTTTGATGTATGCAATGGTATGCACTCATCCCGATATTTCACATGTTGTTAGTCGATACATGACCAATCTTGGTAAGTTACACTGACATGCAATTAAGTGGATTTTTAGATATTTGTAGGGTACTTTTAACATGTGCTTAGAGTTTGAAAAAAAACTCAAAAGGGTTTAGCCAGATATGTTGATTCTGATTATGCAAGAGACTTAGATCGAAGAAAGTCTCTCATAGGTTACCTATTTGCTTTAGGAGTTGTGCCATTAGGTGGAAAGTTACACTTCAAGCTATATTGTCTTTGTCGACTACTGAAGCATAATACATGGCAATTACTGAAGATATAAAAGAAGCAATTTGGTTAAGGGACTTGTTTAGTGATTCTGTAAGTGAAAAAGAGGCAACTGTCGCCTATTGTGATAGTCAAAGTGGCATACATCTGACCAAATATCAAATGTATCACGAAGAATGAAACACATAGATATTCGTTATCATTTTGTTTGAGAGATGACCATTCGAGGGATGTTCAAATTCTTAAAATTGGCACAGAACACAATCCGGTTGACATGTTGACAACAAGTCTTCCAGTTTAAAAGTTCGAGCATTGCTTGGAGTTGATGAGTATCCGACGAAGATCAAATTAGGCCCATAATAGGGATTTGGCAAGAGAGTTAAGTCAAATACGAGTTAAGGTGGATGGAGTTATGCCTTGCATTTTAGACTAAACAGTGTGTGACGTCGCAATGAAGAAGTGTTCTTCATCCCGACGAGCAGCCGGCGTCATAACGAGAACAAAGCCCTCGTCCCGATGACGTGATCCTCTTTCGTCTCAAGTTTTTCAGCTTTCTTCTCTCAGTTAAACTTTGTTTTGTACTTTCCCACTTAAACTCTAATTAACCTAGATTTATTCTAGTTAAATATGTTACAAATTTCTTCCTATAAATAGGTCTTAGTTACTTTAGGTTTACAACAACAAAAATATTTAGATTGAGAGAATTTTATTCTTTGTTTTGAAGGATTTATTCTTTTGGGGCTTCGGTTTTCTTTTAATTCTCTCCATCTTTTGTACTCTCTTTATTATAGTAAAATCTCTTTTTGCCCGTGATTTTTTATCCTATTTTTCAGGAGTTTTTTCACGTAAAATTTGCGTGTTCAATTTTCTCGATTTTATTTTATTTGTTTGTTTGTTTGTTGCATACACGAGTTCATTCCCCACATGGTAATTAATTATTATTATTTTCACATTATTTGGGCAAAAAGCCAGAATTAAACTAATTTCTGGTGTTGCCTGACAACTATGTGACACCATTAAAAATATTATTTTTCTTCTTTTTATACTCGGTATATCCGTACATTTTCGAGTATTTTGAAAAAAAAATATAAAGAAGCGACACCAATTTTTTTTTAAAGATAATGATGTGCTAGAAGTTTTGGGGGTGCCACCTGACACGTCGACAGCACCAACTGAGTATGGTAGATTTTACCCATTTTTGTAAATAATTGGTGTGGTGCCAATTCTGATTTTTTTTTTAGATTAATTGGGTAAAAAAACCGAAAAAAAAGAGGAAAGCAGTGGGAATATTAAAAGTAATGAAATTCAAGAAAGTAAAAGAGAGATTAGCATATGAATGACATGCTAAAATGCTAATAAGTTGGTAAATTTTGATTAAGATAATTAATAGGTTGTTAGTAGCAATGAGTTCAAGAGTTTAACTTAATTACTCAAGTGATGTAAATAGAAAAGTAAGTTTTCTACTGAATAAAATTCAAATAATTGCTTAATTGTTTCTTTTAAGGTCACTATTTCTAACCTGCATCAACAATATGTCTCCTGGTTTGTAGGAGCCTTTATTTGAAGAGTATCTTGATAAAGTTCTTGACTCATTGGGATGCCAAATACACATCCTATCCTAGATTAAATAGATATCTTATCCTAAAATTTATAACCCTTTAGATATTTGGTTTTGTTTGTTTAAAAAGAGAAGTTATAATGTGAATAATTTCTTACCCTAATGTTGTACTTCTTATGGGTAAGGAAGGAATCTAGCTTCAGCCATGCACACTCATTTTAAATACTCCTCTTTCCAATCCCGTATTTGTAACCCTAATCCCTTCTCGTTTTCGGCATAGCAAAAGAGCTTGCTTCTTACCTTAAAACTCTCTCTAGAGTGAATACATCAGCCATGGCAATATTCGAAACAGTTAAAATACATGAGATCACTCGAGTCATCCCTTCCTCTGACTCGCCACAGTCAATCAATGAATTCAGTCTTCCACTCACCAAGTTCCCTCCTGCTCTAGCCCTATACTGGTACCAACTCACAAACTCCAATTCCACACCTTCCTATTTCAACTCACAAATCCTCCCTACACTGAAGCAATCTCTTTCTCTTGCACTTGCCTACTACCTTCCTTTAGCTGGTTACCTCAAGCGGCCTTTAGGGTCTTCCAAGCCCATCGTATCATACACTCCAAATGATGGCGTTACTCTCACGGTTGCCGAGTCCAATGTAGCCAACTTCGACACCCTGATTAGCAACGAGATGCATCAAGCAACGGACTTGCATCCTTTGGTACCTCACTTGATTTTGTCTGATGATAAAGCGGAAATACTAGCTTTGCAAATAACACTATTCCCTCATCAAGGGTTCTGCATCGGCACATCAGCACGCCATTCAGTGGTTGACGGTAACACCCGCAAGTATGTTCATGAGGTCATGGGCTTCTCTTTGCAAATATGGTACCGGTGGTAATATCGGGAAAAACCCTTGTTTGCCACCCGAGCTAACCCCATCTTTTGATAGGAGCATTATCAAAGATCCAACCGGACTGGACATGCTTTTCTTGAACAAATGGCTAGCTATTTTCGATGAGGCTCAAGAACCTAACACGAGGAGCCTGAAAATCCCACACCAGTTTCCACCAGTTTCCCAGGAGATGGTTCGAGCCAGGTTTGAGTTTAGCAGCAAAGATGTCCAACAACTTAGAGAGAAGGCTTTATCTAAGTTAGTGATCACCAATGAAAAAAAATATCACCCCTCAACTTTTGTGCTTACACTTGCTTATACAGCCACCTGTCTGGTTAAACCAAAGGAGAAAGTGATAGGGTTGTATTTCGGAATGGACTGCAGGAGCCGTCTAGACCCTCCCGTGCCATTAACATACTTCGGTAACTGCGTTATGAACTATTCAAGCTCTGCAGAAGCAAGAAATTTCATGGGAGGAAATGGTTTTGGCTTCGCTGTAGAGATGGTGAGCGACACGATCCAAAAGATAAAAAAAGGGGTTGTCGAAGGTGCTGAAAAGGATGTTTCGAATTTTTATACTCTAAAACCAGGTACGCAGTTAATTATCGTTGCTGGTTAAAAGTTTACGAGGGAGATTTTGGAGTGATGAGTAAGACAAAGAAGGTGGAGATGGTGTCCATAGAGAGGGATGAAGCTGTTTTCATGGCTGAGAGTAGAGATGGAAGTGGAGGAGTTGAGATTGTTTTGGCATTGAGAAAGCATGAAATGGAGAAGTTTACTGCATTAGAAGTAAGTTTTATATCGATAAAAATAATTTTCTTTCCTTGTCCTATTTCTTATTCTTTTAGTATTTTGTATTATTTATTTCATAACACTCTTATCAGTACGATTTTGGATTATTTTTTATAATACTCAATTTCTTTCTCACATTTTTCGCCTATATGTTTTTAACCTTTTCTTATTTCGTCCCTGTTTTTAACTTTTTTTATTATATATTTTCAACTAGTTTTTTTTACTGATTAATATATTTAATAATTAAATATTATTAAATTAGTTTATATAAATCACTTATATTTAAAATTTTTCATAAATCTTTAAGTCATTTGCTTCTTATCTTTTGTTTTGCTCAACAACGGTGTCAGCCTTCGGGTTGGCTATCGCTCGCCTTTTTCCTCTACCATCAACCCTTTCTTTCATCCTTCTTCTCATCTACTACACATGTCTTCTCTCTTTTCAGTTTGCAGATCTATTTTGTGGGTATCTTTGTTGTCTTTACAAGTTGTGATGGATAGATGACGGTGCCTATCTTTCGTTAAAACTCCACCGGCCCCCAAAAATTTTTCTTGGAAAGTGTGCGGCTCTTCGTCAACTTCTTAATCTGTTTCTATTTTTAGAGTATTTTAGAATAATAAATGATTTCACGTGTCGATTTGGACCCGCGTTGTCTTAAGTTTTATATGTTTTTTGTTTGTTTTTCCATTCTTTAATAAGTCATCAGTTTTAGAAGTTTTTGTCTGCTCTTGTAGCACCTTTTTTTAGTCTTACTTATGCATGCAATCTTAGTTTTACAAGTGATTTTAGGGATAAATTTGTTGTTATCCTCTCTAGTTTTGTGAATGCTCGATTCTTTTGTCGATTTTTGCTCGCCACTTTGGACCATTCGGGGTTGATTTCCTTATCGTATTAAATGCTTGCAATCACTCTAGATATGTCGTGTTTGAGTTGTGACAAAACCAATTGCCAACGTGTCATAATATTCTATTGATGATGAGGCTAAAGCCTTTGTTATGTTAATGGAGCTTGTCCTTCACCATCTACGATAAGTGTTTGCTATTTTTTTCTCTGAATTGTATGGTTCCATTCATTGAATGAATTAATGAATTTACCTTTAAAAAAATATTATTAAGAAATTAAAACATACATATTAAATTTTCAAAAAGTAATAATTGATATTTGAATGAATATATTATTATTTAGAAATTATATATTTATTTAGAATCATATCAATAGCATTAGAGTTGTCCATGGGTCGAGCTGTCCGGCCTGACCCGTAGGCTCGCTTAAAAAATAGGAGGGTTTAGACAAAAATATAGGCTCGAAAAATGGGTTTGTGAAAAAAAAGGCCTGTTTAGAAAATCGATCGGGTCTTGGGTAAGGTTTTTTTTGGCTCGGGCTCGACTCAAATTTTCAATAAAAAAACCCTGTTGTTTTTGCTGTTGTTTTCATGTTTCGCCACTGTTTTCTCACTTTTTGCCATTGTTTTGCTACAATTTTACTATTATGTTGCTACTATTTTGTGTTAATGCTTGGATATTGTATAACGTTTGTTTTATTGTTAATAGTAGCATGTTATTTAAGTATAAACACTTTTTTTAATTTATTTTCTATATGTTGGGAAACATTTATTTTAATATTTTTAGTGTATTTGGTGTATTATATTTTTAAAATTTTTTATATATAAAAATAAAATTAAAAAATTAATACAGTCTGAGCCAGGCCTGAATTTTAGCATTTTTATTTGGGGCCAGACTTGGGCAAAAATCTAGGCCCAATTTTTGGGCCCGGCCAGATAAAAAACCTAATATGTTACATTTCATTCTTTTTTTTTAATTTTAGTAAAAAAAACCCTTGTTTAATATTAAGTTATAATATTTGTTTCCTGTTAATGTCATCTATTCATATACTCGAAGAGGAACTAACAATGTCGATTATACGAATATAAAGTTAGAGGTTTTAGTAATAAAGTTATGAAAGAAATTTGATTCTTTTAGTTAGCTTGACTTGGTCGTTATAAGGAACAATTTGCTTTCGTAGTTGGTTTGCATATGAGTCACCTGCAATCTTCAGCTGTATCTCTAGGCATCTTAGCAAGTGGATCTCAAGCATTTAGCAAGCTATATAAATAGCAAGTGATGTAAACAGAATAATAAGCCTTCTATTAAATAAAATTCAAATCATTGCTTAATTGTTTCTTTCAAGTTTTCACTATTTCTGACATGTATCATCAGTGAGATTTCATCGACACCTCTTATGGTTTGTAGGAACCTCTGTTTGAAGAGTATCTTGTTAAAGTTCTTGACTCATGGGGGGTGCCACATGATAGAGTAGTTAATAAAGTTGTTAACAATTGGTAAAACGATTATTCTTCAGTTAGTCATTAGTTAGTAGTTAGTTAGCATGCATTGTTGTATAAATATGTGGAAAGTCAGTATGTAGATTAATCAGAAGTTTATGAAATGAATTACAGTTGATTCATTCTTTTCTTGTATTGCTCTTTGAGTAATTAGTTTTACATGGTATCAGAGCTAGGTTATGTTCTTTCCTGGAGTTTTTTTAGTTTTTTTCATGTCCATGGATGTTCCATCTAGTCCGTCTGCGGTGCGATCTCCTTCTCCAGCAGTCATCTCAACTGCTACTGATGGAGTCATTGATAGTCACTTTTTCTCTACAAAGAAGTTGAGTGTTCTTCTTGACGATAGTAATTTTCTGCTATGGCGTCAGCAGGTTTTGTTAGCAGTAAAGACATACAAGCTTCAACGGTTCTTGGACCTTCAAAAGGCTCTTCCTCCTCAGTATATTTCTGATGATAGTGGAGTGTTACATGAGAATCCAGAGTTTGAACATTTTGAGCAACAAGATAGTGCTCTCGCATCCTAGTTGCTGTCATCAGTTAGCCAAACTGTTCTTCCTCACCTCATTGGTATAAATACCAGTGCCAAAATTTGGAATACGATTGTGAATCTATACAACAGTAAAACCACATCAAGACTGATGTTCTACAGGCGAGCCTTGTATTTTCAATGCAAATGTGATCTTAGCATGAAAGATTTCTTGATCAAGATCAAAAGCTCCTGTGATAATCTAGCTAGTTGTGGCGAGGTTATCAGTGAACACGAGCATATAATTGCCATTCTCAATGGACTCTCGCCCGAATATGAGTCGGTGATCACTGTCATTACAACGAGTCAGATTCCATATACAGTATAAGGTGTTATAACTATGCTTGTTGACGCTGAAGCCAGGCAGCAGGTTGTTCTTTGTGAATCTTCTAGTTCTGCCAATGTGGTATCCCATCAACCGTCTGATCAAGATTACAATGATGCTATGCCGTCTTATCGACCAAACTCAGCAGTGCGAGGTCGTCGGCGCGGTCGCTCCTCCTCACGTCTCCAATGTTAGTTGTGTAGAAGAATTGGCTGCATTGTTGATCGCTGCTTCTATCAGTTTGACTCTTCTTATAAGAGTACAAACTACCGGCCTCCTCCTTAAGTAAATATCTGCATGGTTGGGTCGGGATCGTCTTTTACACCATATCCTCCTCAGGCGAATGTTTACATGGCTGGCTTGGGACCTTTTATTGTTTCTTAGAGCGCACATTGGAGTCCACCAGGTTGGTTTTCTTCTCCTCACTTCTCATCTAGTTGGCCTAATCAACTTGCTGGTAGTACTTCACAGCAGGTCTGTACGCCTTCATCTGGTGCACCCCAACCTCAGGCATATACTGCAACGCCTGAAACAGTTGGTGATAACTCATGGTACCCAGATTCGGGCGCCACGCATCACCTCACACATACTGCTACTTATCTTAGTGACAGTGCATCTTCAAACGGACCAGGTAAGGTATATGTAGGGGATGGTTCAAGCCTTCCTGTTTAGTCTACTGTACAGTCCTCTCTGCTCACTCGACCTCGACCTTTATACATGCAGTCTTTGTTGTTTGTGTCGGGTATTACTAAAAATTTGTTATCTATGTCCAAGTTCACAAAAGATAACAAAGTGGTGTTTGAATTTTATCCTACACAGTGTCAGGTTCGTGACTTAAAAACCAGGGAGGTTCTTCTTCGAGGATCAGTGCACAATGGGTTATATAAGCTGCACCTCAACAAGTCTGTCAAAGATGGTTTGTGTTCTCCGTAGGCTCAGTGTTTCACAACTAGTTCGGTGCTCCCCCTCAGTGCCTGGCACTCTAGGTTAGGGCACCCATGTCGAGCCATACTTATAAAGGCTCTTACACATTGTAATGTTCAGTTTGATAATAATAATAAAGCTGTTGAATGTGTTGCTTGTCATCTGGGAAAAAAACACAAGCTGCCCTTTCCAAAATCAGTCACTGAGTACACTACTCCTCTTCAGCTGGTTGTTGCTGATGTTTGGGGGCTAGCCCCAATTGTGTCTAATGGTTTCTGATATTATGTTACTTTCACGGATACGTTTACACGTTACACCTGGCTGTATTTTCTGAAGAAGAAATCTGATGTCTTCAGTGTATTTTCACAGTTTCATAGACAAGCTAAAAGAGTTTTAGGCTGTAAACTGAAAGCCCTGCAAACAAATGGGGGAGGGGAATTTCAGCTGCTGAAGACCTATCTAGCTGAGGAAGGGATCGTGCAGCGCCTCTCATGTCCCTATACTTCTGCACAAAATGGCCTGGTCGAGCGAAAACACAGGCAGATTGTAGAAACTGGCTTGTCCATGCTAGCTCATGCATCCATGCCCTTAGTCTTCTAGAATAAAGCCTTCTACAGTGCGGTATACCTGATCAATCATTTGCCTACCTCTCCCTTAGGTAACATTTCACCATACGAAAAGTTGTTTCACACACAACCCAACTACAATTTTCTTCCAACCTTTGGCTGCCTATGTTTTCCTAACCTGGGACCATTCAACAAAACAAAACTACAATTTCGCTCAACTCCGTGTGTGGTTTTAGGTTACTCACCTGTACATAAAGGTTACAAGTGTCGAGACTCTACTGGTCGAGTCTATATTTCACGTAGTGTCTCCTTTCATGAGTCTGTCTTTCCATACAAAACTAAAACACCTGCAGCAGTCTCGTCTGATCCTGTTTCCTTATCAAGTTCAAAACTACTTGTCTTAGCACCAACCTTAAGCTCCTGTGTTACCCTACCAGTTGTTAATCTTCCTACTCCCTGTCCTACAAGGGTTAGTCAACCTATAGCACCTAGCCCTGAACTAAATGTACCTAGCGTAGCACAAATTACACCACAGTCACATAGGTCTCCTTCACCGCCTGCACCACATAGGTCTCCTACTCTTGAGCAGTCACAATATTTCACACCTGCGTCATCTACTCCCTCTGCTCCAGTCAATACTCATGCCATGATTACCAGTAGTAAAGCTGGAATTTTTCGGCCAAAGGAAAATCTCAGCACCTCTTCTCCTGTGTCTAGCATCGTACCCAGTAATATTCAAGACGCAATGGAGTCTGCATGTTGGCAGGCAGCAGTTCATACTGTGAAATGACCCAAAATTCACGAGCATCGGAAAAGTATAATATCGGGCCTCCGTCTTAGTAAATTGAGTTCAAAAATAATTATTAGAAGTAATTAAGAGTTTATTTTAGTGCTTAATTAGTTATTAATTAGGTGACTTTAGTTTAATTAAGAGAAGTTAGGAAAAAGGACTAAATTGAACTAGGGGTAAAAGTTGAATTATAGATTAATAGAAAATAAAAGGATTAAAATGGCAAATAAGCCATTAACAAGAAATAGACGATATAAGTGGTAAAAATCGTATATTTTTATGATTTATATATATTATATTATATTATATTATATTAAATAAATTAAATAGATGACAAATGTATGGTAAAGATTAAAGACAAGTGTAATAGTAATAATTATATAGGTACACTTGTAATAAAATAAAACATTTTCTTAAAATTTAAGTAAAAGATATTTGTGAAAAAAATTATTATATGATTATTATAATATTTATTATTATTAACTAATGCATAAAAGGGAAAAAAAAATAAAAGAATAAAAGAAACAAAAGAAGAAATAGAAACAGAATAGCTAAAAAGAAACAGAGAACAGACGAAAAAGAAAGGAAGGAAAGGGGAAAGAAAAATAAAAGGGAAAGCTAGGGATTTGAAGTTGAAGTTTAATAGGTAAGTAAAATCAAGTCCTTTTCTCATAAATTTGATGTTTTTGGAATCCTAGAGTGAAATACTCTTGGATTTAAGTTGAAAATTTGAAAGTTAATAGATTTTTGAGTAGGGTTTATGTTGAATAAATGATGGAATTGAAGGTTTATTTGATAGAATTTCTAGTTAGAGTTGATAAAAGGATTAAATTGTGAAGTAAGCTACAAGTTTTGAATTTTAGGGATTAAATTGAGGAAAATTCGAAATTAGTGAAAATGCTGAAAATTAGTAGATAAAATTGAGTTTAGAAGAAATTTGAATAGAAATAGAGTGTGAATTAAATTAGAAAAGTAGATAAATTTAGTTAGGATTAAATTGGAATAAAAGTATAAATTAGATAGAAATTCATTATTATTAATTTATGTTGTAATTAATGGTGTAAATTATTATTATTTTCAGTAGCTAACAAGGAACTCGAGGCATCGGCACACAAAGGAAAGGAGAAGGTTATTGAGGAATAATCGAGCAAAATTCGGGTTTGTATTACTATAATTCAAATTATTTATTATTTTAAAGTTAAATTTAAATTATGTGTATGGTAAGTAAATAATAAGGTAAGTGAAATATAAAATAAGTATTATTATTAAGTTGAAAGAAATTCAATTGAATAGTGGATATATGAATAGAATTGAAATGAATTCTTGAAAATTTGATTGCGAAATTGAAATACCCTATTAATTAGTCGGACTGAGTCAGATATAGTTTGCATGCCATAGGATTTGGAAGAGTATGGGATTTATCGGCTTTGCCGATTAGGCACTTTATGTGTCGTATCTCAAGCACTTTATGTGTCGTATCAGGCACTTCGTGTGTCGTTTCAGGCACTTATGTGTCGTATACTGATCAGGTACTATGTACCGTTTTAGGCACAATGTGCCGTACTGGTGTGTTTAGGTTGGAATCCGTGTATCCGTCAAAGTCCAGATTGTTAATAGGGTGAATAAATGAATATGAGAAAATTTAAAATTGCAAATTGAAATCGATATTGAAAATGAAAGGCATGAATTTAATGTTTATGTAGTGATTGAAATTGCTACATGTGATATGTGATTGAGATTGAAGAATAGCTAAAATTGTATTGTTATTGTTGAATAATAAAAGTTTATGAATTAATTGTTATTTAAGAAATTGAATAGTTACATGCTTGGTAATTATAATTCTTTATTGCTATTATAATTTGAATTGTGGTAATACCACTGAGTATAAAATACTTAGCGTACGGTTGTTTCCGTACGCAGGTTGAAAAGGGGTCAGAGTCTCGGTTCAGCATCTAGGGCAATCTCGACTCCGACATAGAGATTTTGGTGATGTCTTCTTCCTTAATTGAAAGTGGCATGTACATAAGAATTATAATAGTTATTTTGGTATGTTATATAGTTTTGTTGTAAAGTAAGATATTATGTGTTTTGATGATTATGTTAGTAAAATGGTAGAAGTCCTTTATGGCATTGTTATGAAATTGAAATGGCTTGATTAGTTTTATGTGTTAATTAGAAATGATAATAGGACTTTTATTAATTAAGTTATTATGTCAATATGTCAAGTAAGATTTAAGTATATAAATGCTTTGGTTGAAATACTGGAATTGGGTTGGTTATGTTTGAAATTTTTGCAGGGGGTTATATGTATAAATAAGCAGAAATGCTGCCGAAATTTTTATAAAAAAAAGAAAAAAAATGAATGTAATCAATTATTCAAATTTATATGAATTTATGATTTATTTTAATATGTTGGTTATTTATTTAAAAATTATTTGTAAATTGTTTGATATGTCCGGTAATGCCTCGTAACCCTGTTTTGGTGATGGTTTTGGGTTAAGG